>NC_141046.1:55842224-56539724 GCF_041138505.1 Cibotium barometz | reverse complement strand
GGTTCCTCTCTTTAACACCAAATCTTTTCTCTATGAATTACGTAGCATGGAATGTATGTGTGTATGCATGAGCGCACTCATGTAGGTTGTTAGGGATTTTTTGGAAAACAATTTTTGGCAATTAGTTTTTAAAAAATGGCACTCCTTACTTGATCCCTTACCAACTGGAAAGCTCTATTATGTGGTAACACTAATGGAGGCAAGGTTGAGGACCCTTACTTCTCCACAACAGCTTCTCCATAAGAGATAGAGCTCTTCATAGCTCTTTCCCTACTTCTCCACAAGAGCTTCTCCATAAGAGATAGAGCTCTTCATAGCTCTTTCCCTACTTGCTCCCTACCCAAGTGTAAACATCCATTGCGGCTAGGGACCCTTAACACCACTAGAGGCAATGTTGAGGACCCTTGCTTCTCTATAAGAGAGGCTTATTTAATTTTTAACAACTAAGGGTGCAAGCTGGTTATGACCCTTGCTTCTCCCACAAGAGAGGCTTATTTGATCTTGAATGACTAAGGGTGCAAACAGGATATGAACTTTGCATTCCTCCCTACCAAAAATCATAAAAAAATTTAAGGGAACAAGTCCAAACCTTATTAAAGTATGTCCTCTGAGTGTCAATTTACGTGTTCTTAGAGAGGAATGATGCATTAGCTCATGTAGGGATTACACGTAAATCATGGAGCCCCTTAACGTCCTTATCCAAAGAAATATTAGTCTTAAAGAGCAATTAAGGGTATTTAAGAAATTGGCACACCACTCCCAACAAAAATTAACAAAAGTTTCTTTACTCTATTTGAGACTAGGGAAGGTAGTTTATCTCTAATTTTCTTTTAAAAAAACCATAAAAGATATGCTTAAATTAATTAAAAATAAGAAAACATAAGGAAAAGGAAGAATCCATAGGAGAGAAATTCTCACAAATGGCCTAACTCTAGCACGAAATGGATTAAAGAATAGCCTTATCACTCAATTTTACTTCTCTACTTTCTCTAATCATTAAGACTAATTATGTCATAATTAATAAAATACCAATAACTTAATTTATGAGAAAGATCTCTCTCATTTCTAAATTGAGAGTAAAAGAGGGATAGAAGAGTGGAAAACTCTAAGAAAGGGCCTCACGGGGCACTATACAGCACTTCATAATATATTAGCAGCATAACTAATCCCTAAGGAAAGGTTAATTAAGACAAAGTACTAAACATTCAGAGAAAAAACTTACAAAATACTTAGCTTGACTTTGGGAGATTGGAAACTAGCCTTCTGGTTCCAAAAACTGCCCAATATTACCCAAAAGTGGAGGGGATAGTAGTAGGAGGCAAGAGGGAGGGAAAATTATGATAAAAAGCAACCAACTTGGAACTAAGGAGATGATGTCTCCAATGTTATAGGCTACATCATCCTTCTCCTATCGTAATGGACAATGCTTACCTTAACTTGCCGTGGGGTACTTGTTCGGCATCAGCTCGTATCTCTATAGAGTCAAAGCTATCTCTTGCCTCCTCCTCAAGCTATCACCATGAGGTTTCCTTTCTCCATACAAGCACACTCACTCCTCTCTATTCTCACACTCAAGAACACAAGCATAAGAGGAACATGCACCAAGAATGTAGCTCTCTCCTCTTAACTCTCTCTCTCTCACGCATCATAGACACAAGGGAGCAAGGAGATAAGACTAGACTCGATTGGCACAAGGGGGGATTGTGTCTTTCATCACCATAAGGTTGCCTTTCTTCATACAAGGACACTCACTCCTCTCTACTCTCACACTCAAGAACACAAGCATAAGAGGAACATGCACCAAGAATGTAACTCTCTCTCTCTCTCTCTCTCTCTCTCTCACCATAAACACAAGAGAGAAAGTTGATAAGACTAAACTCAATTGGCACAAAGGGGGATTATGTCTTTCATTATGAGAATGTGGTTATTTATATAACTAGCCCTTATTCACACTTGGGTGCCTAAAACATAATGAAAGATAAACTGAAAGCTTACAAAATACATAGTTAAGTGGCATTGATAGTGGTGCTTCCAACCATATCACATCATGCAAGAATTTGTTTTTATCTTTGAGGGGGGATGCAACTAAGGGGGGCACAATCACTTGTGCCAATGATGCCTCATATGCAATATAAGGTATTGGGAAAGTTGAGATCACTTCTACTTCAGGTGATCTTATCACTCTCCAAGATGTCTTCTATGTTCCATGTATTAAAAAGAACCTAATATCCATTTCAGGTAGCTATTGCTTACAGCTAGATATCGAGTTTCCTTTTATGGTTACCGTTGTGCAATGTATAACTCTACAGGTATGACAATACCATTGTCATTACTGGAACATTAACAAAGTGTCTTTACCCTCTTAATACCTATGAGAGGCAGACAGTAATGGATACACTTGCAGTTGATACTTCAACTATTGCAGGTACACATTTATGGCATGAGAGGTTTGGACACCTTAATTATGGCAGCCTGATTAGACTACATTCACATGAGATGGTGGTGGATCTTCCTAAAATGCATGTCCCTGCTAAACACATTTGTGAAGGATGCTTCCTTGGCAAGATGCATCGATTTTCTTTTCCCAAAGATGGCAGTGTTGGTGCAGCTCGCAAATCGCATATGGTTCATAGTGATGTACGTGGTCCCATGAGGACAACATCCATTGGAGGATATCTCTACTTTGTCACATTTGTGGATGATTTTACTCAACACACGGGTTTATCCACTGAAATCCAAGTCTGATGTGTTCAAACGCTTTAAAAGAATACTTGCTTTGGTGGATAATGAGAGTGGAAACAAGCTGGTTACACTCCGTACTAAAAGGGGGGTGAGTACCTATCTCATGAGTTTGCTGATTTTTTAGCATCTCGAGGTATTATACATTAGTGCACAGTCCCCTACACACCTCAACACAATGGTGTGGAACGGAAGAATAGAACATTGATGGAGATGGCCAAATGCATGATGAAAGGCAAGTCTTTGCCTAACAGATTTTGGCTGGATGCAATTATGTGTGCAAATTATGTGCTTAACATATCACTAACCAGGGCATTGAAGATAGTTACACCTTACGAAGCATGGACAGGAGGATGCAAGCCAAACATTTCTCATATGAGGGTATTTGCATGCAATCTAATGAAAATGATGATCACGTTGGTGTTTGCAGGTAATACCATCGCGCTGGGTCTATTTTAAAGAATGAACCGTGTTGTTATTCCAACCATGCGTTGGTGATATTTTCAAGTACTGTTTCAACCACCGCGTGGTTCCGCATATCTCCATCTCTCCCGCCCATTGTACTTATAAATTTGCGCTCGATTTGTTGTTCTACATTCGTTTAGAAACAAACTTCAACTTCTCTTCTCATAAATAAACTTTTGTGTTTTGCCACGCAAGAAAAAAAAAACAAATTTCAGCGAAGGTATCTTCGCTAATCAAAATTGAATCAATCAAAGATGGAGCCCTCTTTCGAGCCACCTCCAATCACAACACCTTCAATCAATCAATTGTGATACTGCACTCCTAAATTAATCAAATTCAATTCTTTAAAAATTGTGCATGGTTGCATGATTCACCGGCACGGTGGCATTACATAGGGTCAAATAAATCCTAGCTCCTTCAATCGCCAGCGCGATGGCCAACACTATACTATCTCTCGCACATGTGGACATGTATGAAACAAAAGACACAGATTCAATCAGAAGTTAACAATTTGAGAGAACAAAAGATACAGATTCATCAGAAGTTAACAATTTGAGAGATTCATTTAAAGAAGTGAACAATTTACGAGATTATAGGCATGAAACAAAAGATGCAGCAAAATGTTGTCCTTTTTATATTGTAGTCAGCACAATTGGCAAAATTGACCTTGTGTTTGTACATCAAAAAGGATTTACAGAGAAGGATTTACGATACAGTCTCATGATGTGAGATGAGCATAAAATGTATTTGTACACAAAAATAGATGTACAATACAGTCTCATGATGTGAGACGAGACCACTCCTCCATGAATCTTGCTATCCCTTTGTCAACATCCACAGGGCATCCATACAAGATGACGTAATAGAGGCCTGCTTCATGCATCTACCATAGATGGGCAATGTAGAGTCCTGTGGGGAGCCGACCGAGATTCCAAAGATGGTGCACAAGTGAATTTAGCAAGAGCCGGTTTGAATGCAAAATGGCCACCTTGTAGGTAGAAGATGACAAAATGGGGATAATGTTTATACGAGGAGTAGGAGGCAGAGTGATACGAGGAGGCATTTGGGTGGAGTTAAAAGGCATGACGATGGTGTCGTTGAAGGGAAAGGGTGTGGCGTTGGAGGGAGTGGAGGGAGCGGGTGTGGCGATGGAGGGAGATGATGAGCAATGAAGCAAAGTAGAGGAGAGTGAAGAGCGGAGGTAGCACAAAGTAAGTGATGCAATATCGTGAAATAGCCAAGTAGGAGTCTCTTAAATAATACTAGTTCCACCGGGCTGGTTGTGTACTCTACTTAATCTCATGGAAATTGCTGGTCCGAATAATCATGCAAGCTCGATAGGATGGCAAATGTCCAAAATACTTCTGTAGCCGACTGGAAATTTACTGCACCTTTGATGCAAATCATGGTGGAATCCCGGTGGTGGTCTTCCTTCAATCAATCAAAATCCGAGCCGCCACTTAATTTCACATGCCAACATGCGGTGACTGAATTAACTCTACCAAATGATCATGATTGGTAATTAATGGCACTCTAATCTTAATGAAATCAACCAAAATCCAGGCCACATGTCTTGTAATCAATCTTAATGAAATCAATCAAAATCCAGGCCACATGCCTTGTAATTAAGTCTCGGATGCCACCGTGGTGGCACTTAAGCCCGGTGGTCTTCCTTCAATCAGTCAAAATCCGAGCCGTCGCTTAATTTCACATGCCAGCTTATTGCCCAGGATCACAACTTTCAACTTTTCCCTTATTAAGGCCCAGGATCACAACTTTCATCTTTCCCTTATTAAGCTAATTTAGGACCGCAACTAGTGCGGTGGTGGTACTAGAAAGTGGCTGGTCTCTCTTTTTAGGGATCTTAACCAGCATGGTGGTAGTATAGGATAAATGGTCACCAGCGCGGTGGTTTAACCATCACGGTGGTAGTATTGGATAAGTTATCACCAGCGCGATGGTTGGTATCGGCAGACAAATCACACGATATTTAATTTAGGACGGTGGTAGTCAAACCAGCGCAGTGATATTTAATTTAATTACGCTAATTTAGGACCGCAACTAGCGCGGTGGTAGTACTAGAAAGTGGTTGGTCTCTTTTTTTAGGGATCTTAACCAGCACGGTGGTAGTACAGGATAAGTGGTCACTAGCGCGGTGGTTTAACCATCACGGTGGTAGTATTGATAAGTTATCACCAGCACGGTGGTTGGTATCGGTAGACAAATCACACGATATGACGGTGGTACCAGTGTGGTGGTTCGTTGTGCATGATAATGAGCAAGGTGGTAGTATTGGATAAGTAATCACAGCGCGGTTGTTGGTATCGCACTAATCACACGATGTTTCATTTGTACGAGATGAATGCCATAAAAATATTTTCTGCTTTTCAGGATAAGTAGAATACTTTTTCCTTAGTCTCCAATACAACCCATGATGTGCTCATGCGTTTCCAAATTCATTTTGAACAGAGTCTTGCCCTTCTTTCGTCCAGGCACTGCCTGCAAATCCAACTTAATAGCTCTTACATGATGAGAGTACACAAATGTGTTGAAATATACAAGTGAATAGGGTGTGTGCGGGAACAAGCCCTTGGCCAGAGGCTGTAAAAGAGAATCTGTAAATGTGAGAGAACTTGTGTGAAAAGGTGAGAAGAATCTACTGGGAGAGAATAAAGGGTAGCATGAGGAGATTTAGGAGGTGTGGAGATATTCTGGGAGAGGTCGAGAGAATCAATCAAAAGAGGTGGAGTGAATCAAGGAGAAATCAGTGGGATTGGATGCTTGGATGTAAACTCTATAAATTGAGGCATTGGCCTAGTGAGAATTTGTTGGTTTTTGATTATCCATGCCTACATTAAGCCATCAATTAATTACTCACGTCTTAATTACCATCTAATCTCTTTGTTAATGATGTTGATTCTAGCATTTGATCCACTATAGCTCATCACATTGCTGCAAATTTAACATGGTATTAGAGCCTAACCTAGAATCCATCAAGTTTATGAGCCCATTATCTAACTAATTAGGATTAGTAGATGATTAAGAAATAATCACTTTTTTAGTTATTTTCAAGTAGCCCACTGTACCCCCAGCCAGTGAAGGGGCTTTATCTCCCTCCAGGAGAAACATTAGCTCAAGCCCTTGTAGCCATACATAGCTATCTCACCTGCGCTCCAGCCAAGCGAATCAGCGCAGCAAACCACCTATGAAAGCTCACGATCTTTGCTAATTTGTAGGCGCCGTTTTTTTTAGGGAAAAATGATATCTCTTCTTCTCCAGTTTGCAGTGGGTCTAATTCCTCTTGGCCCTAGGGGTTTTCAAGGGTGCTCTACAAGTTGGTGAAGTCAGAATTTGATTTGATCAAGTCTATAGTGAGATCCAAGCTCTTCATCAAATTTGCAGGTGACTTTGGGAAAACAGAGATTAAGCATTCAATGTTTCGTCAAATCTTGTGTTTCTTGGCTTAATCCTCTACTAGACTAATTGCTATTGATGGCCTTGAAAGGATTTGAGCTCATTTGAACTCTAAGGCCTCAGATCTGGGCTCCCTGCATACTCTGTTTTCCACAGAAAATAGAGGATTAATTTGCTAATCAGTGATTAATCAGTACTAATCACTATATTTTGGTGCAATTGAGGATTCAAATTAACCATTAGGTATTTGATACAGATTCTTATAACTTCATATTGCAATTCGGAGATGGTTTGATACTCCAACCATTCCGTACAGATTTGTTACCCTTGATTTAATGTAATTTCTGGTGATTTTATGCTGATAAATCTGTTGTAATCATCTCCGAAACACCAGATTGAGTTGTAAAAGGGTAGACACACTACCCTTGAATCTTGAAATTGGATCAAGAGGTAAGACCCCCTTCACATTATCATGAGTATGGCACAAGAAATAGCCAAATTTAATGGGGAGCAGTTTTACACATGGCAAACAAAAACCATGTATCTGCTCATGAGGAAAAATCTGTGGGGGCTAGTTGAGGGAAGAGATGAATGCCCAGAGGTGAGAGGGGAAAATGAGTGGAAGAGCAGGAATGAAAAAGCATTTGGACTTATCGCACTCAGTTTAAATGATGAAATCATTCATCACATCACAGGGATACAATGGGCAAAAGATGCATGGGATGAACTCAATAAATTATTTGGCACACAAGCTAAAAATTCAAAGATAAATCTGTTAATGCAATTCTACAAATTGGATATGAAGGAAAGTAAACCTTTAATCACACACTTGAACAGATATAAAAGCATTAAGCAACAGCTGGCAGCTATGGCAAAAAGGTAGAAGATGATGAGGCACTAGCAGTGCTTCTGAAGAGTGTGGACAAAGGTGAATATGAAAACATTGTAGAAACACTAAAGAATGTACCTGAATTGAAACTACACAAGATAGAAGGAGCTCTACTAGAGCAAGAGAGCAGAGATAAAGAGAAGAAATAGCTCGACTCAACAGTAGGAGAAGAAAAAGCATTTTTCACATGAGGATGATTCTCTCGAGGACGAGGACGAGGAAGAGGCAGAGTAGGAGGAAGGACCTTCACTTGCCACTGCTGTGGAATGCCAGGACACATGGCAAGAGACTGCTACAGCAAACCCAGTGGAGAAGGAACGACATCAGCAAACTTCATGGAGGCTCCTAAGGAAGTGGAGTCAGATCATCTTTTCTGTGAGAGAGAGAGAGAGTGAAACCCCACAACTCAATGTAACCACCTATGAGCCACTGATGATGTAGGCCATGTAGTAGATGTATGTATGAGCACTTTAGTCAAGGTCACGGGCACTTATAGTAGCCTTGGACACATAGAGAGAGAGAGAGTGTCAAGGACTATGAGTTTAGGGACTTGAGGCACTGGTCGCGGACTATCAAGTAAGAGGGAAACTTGGTATAGGGTCCAGGTGTGCTAGGATTATTCACTTGAGGGGAGGTGTTGAAATATACAAGTGAATAGGGTGTGTGCAGGAACAAGCCCTTGGCTAGAGGCTGTAAAGAGAATCTGTAAATGTGAGAGAACCTGAAAAGCTGAGAAGAATCTACTGGGAGAGAATAAAGGGTAACATGAGGAGATTTAGGAGGTGTGGAGATATTCTGGGAGAGGTGGAGAGAATCAAGCAAAAGAGGTGGAGTGAATCAAGGAGAAATCAGTGGGATTGGATGCTTCAATGTAAACTCTATAAATTGAGGCATTGGCCTAATGAGAATTTACTGGTTTTTTATTATCCATGCCTACATTAAGCTATCAAGTAATTGCTCATCACATCTTAATTATCATCTAATCTCTTTGTTAATGATGTTGATTCTAGCATTTGATCCACCATAGCTCATCACATTGCTGCAAATTTAACAAAATGTAGGCTTACTCTTATGTAACAAAGTGTAATTGTGGCCTCTCTTGGATGTTTTTTGGTACCAGATACCTCCAACTACTACATCCCACTTTCCAAATGTTTGGCCCCAATCATCCTTAAATGCTTCCTCAACCTTGTGCTTGGGTTTGGTACATTGCAACACAAAGTATGGGTCGTCTTCCTCGTTATCCCCAAAGGCAGCGACGATGACTGCAAAGTTATCCCCCTCTTCCAGAGCATCAGTGAGGTCATCAAAGTCCTCTCCAATCAATGGTGCATCATCGTTTGTGACTCTATCTTCACACAGAAAAGAAACTTGAACTCGCACCCATGTCTTCACAATTGCAATGTCCTCACAATTTTCATGATCCCCTGTGATGCACGCACTACAGAAACAAGAAAGTTTTCTTGTTTTGAGCAGTAGGTGGTTGTTTGAGAAGCCTCATACGTTGTGCAAATTGCGAGTTCCTTTAATGGCCTCACAATCTGGCCTATTTTTCCTTTGCACTTTGTTTACTTCCACTTTATGGAAGACTCTATGCACTGCACTATTTCTCTATATTTGTTTGTTGTATGTTGATTGCACCCCTGTGGTGGAGAGGTTGAGTGCAAGCCATGTTACAGCATCATGGGCATTCTCTAGCTTTTCTTGGGGACATGCTAATTGGTGACTATACAGAGCTCTCTTAATAACAGCACCACATCCCCCTTGCCATGGCTAGACCCAAAGAAATTCCACATCATGTTTACACCGGTCAAGGATTTAAACCTTGAAACACAGTAGAATGCACGGGCTAATTTGAATTGAGAGGAAGCCCCATCTGACCACACCCAATGTTCTTTTATATTTGCTTGTAAATGGGGATCATCCTTTTTTAGCCATTCCCAATGCAAAAGAAACACATGCTGCACAAATAAGGTGTCGTGTTCCCTGTCATCATCTGAAATGTAGAAATGATACATGCGTTGCACTGACCTAGACTCCTGTGAGTTAGCAAGTAGATCGACATCAGTCAATCATAGAAGAATCAAGCACTGACCTGGACTCCTATGAGTTAGCAAGTAGATCGACATCAGTCAATCATAGAAGAATCAAGCACATGACTGTACGTTATATGCACTAGAATTGTTATTTGCTTGTTGTGCGAGTGAGCACTTTGGATCTCATCTTATTCCTGAAATGAGTAATTTTCTGTAAAATCTATGACAGAGACAATAGTGTCATGTGGAAAATTGGCAAGGCATGTCCTGAATTGCTTATCTTGCAAGCTGGCCATGAAATTGTGAAGCACATATTTTGGGATGGATGCAACCACGTGATCTACAAGCTCCCTCGGTTGAGTGCTCTTATACGATAGTAGCCATCTCTTCTTCTCGGATCCTTCAACATTGCCCATTTCAAATCTCCTCCATTTTAAGCAAGGCTTTCTTGGACCCTCATTTCATTTGGACAGACAGCATACTGCTTCTTCACACCACAGTGTGTGCATGTACCTCTAATGCATTCAATGGAGTGCCACTAAGAGTTTGCAGGCTTTGGATAGAGTGTTGGCTCCCACATAGACCTCTGGCTGCCAAACTTGCTCTCACTTGTTGCTACACATGACGAGGATCCAGGTGGCCTACAAACTGAGCATTCATCTCGGAGACATGAGCATCTCTCTCCATGGAGAAATTTTCCAACATGACTAGATCTCAAGTCATTCAAACCTTGCTGGGCCAGGTCAAAGTCTATGTGTGTTTTGCAACAATACACATCCCTGTCTTTGTGTTTCTTCACATACCATGGCTTACAACGCTCAAAGCTCCTTTGCCCAATCGAAATGTCAGGGTCTCAGCCATAAACTTGAGATACAACTCCGTCTATTCACCCAACCCGAAACCAACCCATTGGAAATTAAGTACTTAAACTAAAAAGCTACTAGATTATTCACTACGAGAAAACAAAACAATTTCAACCACCGGGTTGGTTTAGGATAGTCAGAATTTCAAGTGCCTTCAATCATTAGAAAACAAATCAATTTCACCACCCATCAATACTGATAACAAAAAGGTACATGTGAACTATATATTGCTGTTACAGTTGGAAATTTAGTAATTAAACTAAACAACTACTAGAAAACAAAATAATTATTCACTACAAGAAAACTAAGCAATTTCAACCACCGGGCTAGTCTAGAACATGATCAACTATATTGCTGTTGATGTTCCAGTTCCAACCACCAAGCTGGTTTGGACGATTACATTAAGAACATCAAAACAAATCAATTACACACATTAAGAACATCAACCAATTACTTATTAACAACATCACCAGCTCAATGATATTGTTGTTTATTTTTGTTCCAACCATGCTGATTTAGGACAATCACATAACTGTTGTTTGACCTGAACCAGCTCGGTGGTGGCATTGCTGTTTATTTAGTTCCAACCATATAATTGGTGTTACACCTAAACCAGCTCGGTAGTATGTTGCATGATGTTCCTACCACCGGGCTGGTTGGGCTGGTTTAGGATAATCGCTTTAAAATTCAAACAATTTGTACTAAAGCTTTAGAGAATCACAGACAACCACCTGGTTAGGACAACCACTGACCTGCATTGTGTCAAGCAAGTGTATGATGTGCTCCTCAAACTGCTTGCGTCTCGTTCGCTTTTTGTTGCAAATGTCCTTCTTGTTTGGAGAAACTCTCGTGTCTCGTGCTAGAACGATGTCACTCTAGCAGTGAGTTCCACAGTTAGACTGTCTTTCCTTTTCTTGCGTTTTATTGAAGCCCATAGACTTTTTGATTCTGGATCATCATGCATTACTTTTACTCTGCATCCAACAGCTAGAGCAATGTTGGACCTTCTAATTGACAACATCTTCGACGTTGTGTGTCCAAGCCATTTCTTCTTTATTTCAGAGGATACCAGCATAGCTAATGTCGCCCTCTTTGCAGCTAGTTGATCTAAGATGTGCACCCCTTTCACCTTCTATAAGCCATCTCTCATGTTAGAAAGCAGTGTCTCTAGTGCGTGCATCTCCTGGCAGGTTATGTACTTTATTCAAAACATTCGCCAGAGTGGGAAGCTTGAAAATTCAAAATTCCCCGGGGTATTGAAATTTTCACCAGCCGTGGTTTCCCCCCTCCGACGATACACATCAGCAAAATCTTCCCCCCAAGCAAGTGGAATGTGGCCTAAAATGCTTCAAAACACCAATAGGCCAAAGGACACGCTATCGGATTTGATGGTGTGCAATGTGAAATGCAATGACCCTTGACATGCTTATGAGTCAAAGGAACTGCAGGGAAAAAGAAGCAATGAAAATTTGTAAATAGTGTTGGATTTATTAAAAGATCTTTCCACATGCAAAAATTGAACATTTTCAATTTCTTCCATTCCAGGGTGAATCAAGATACCGATATCACCAACTATCAGTGTTTTAAGACCACCATGCACTAGTCCCACTAGTGTGGATTCCATTTTTTCAATCCGTTTAGGTTTTCAACAACCCAAAAAAAGTTATGGAGCGTGCCCTCGAATGGGTATGCAAAATTTTAGCACAACATTGGAGGTCCCTTAAACCATACCTTATGATGTGTCCTATGGTTGAGGAGAAGCTCACATAGTGTACTTTAGAATGATTACTTGGTTGCATGTATGTGCAGAACAAATTTTTGATGTTTTTGCATAAAGAGTTATAACATATGCTATTTAGAACACATGCCTCACATGCCACGTCAAACTTGTAACAATTTAATGATCATATTATAAATTTTACTTCTGTGTCTTTTTGGTCTCATATTGAAGATTGGAATGTGTACTATTGCTTGGATACCAAGTTTGTCAAATTCCATTGAGCAATGCATAAGTTATGGGGTCGGACAAGTTACCTATATATATAAAAAATGCCCTGAACCTCACCAAACATGGCTACACCCAAGCATGCATTGACCCAGCATAAAGCATCCCCCACATGGCTATTAGACACATTAAGGAACATCAAACAAGCTGAACCCTTGGCTACCCGCACACGAGTAGCTTCTCGTCACATGCAGGGACACTTAGTGGAGGTTGCATTAGTTGCTATAGCTTGCAATGAAGAGCCACTATGTCAAAAGGATGCATTCGATAGCAAAGATTGGATGGATGCAATGCAGTCTAAGCTAGACCTCTATTCATCATAATGGCACTTGGGAGTTGTGTGATTTGCTTGCTGGGTAAATGTGCTATAGGCACAAAGTGGGTCTATAAAGTCAAAAGGAAGGCTAATGGGGCAGTTTTAACCACCGCTATAAAACCCGTCTTGTTGCAAAGGGTTATGCTCAGCACAATAGGGTATTAATTTTGAGGAAACATTTGCCCCCACTTCACGTATCGCTACCATTAGATGTGTCATAGCAATTGCAGCCCATCATCATTGGCAGGTGCATCAACTAGACATTGAGACTACCTTTCTGCATGGTGATTTACTTAAGGAGGTGTATGTCACCTTGGCTCTTGGCTTTGAAATTAAGGGTTCTAAAAATAAGGTATGCCAGCTGCATAAGGCCCTTTATGGATTGAAGTAGGAACCCCATGCTTGGTATACTAAAATACATGCCTATCTTATTAGCATTTGTTTTTAGAATAGCCCTACAGAGAACATCCTATATATCCGCAAGTGTGGAGCAGACTTGTTGATTTTAATTTTATATGTTGATGACATGCTCTTGACTGAGCCTGATCCCTAGCATACTGCAGCATTTAAGGCTAATTTAAAGAAGTCTTTTAACAATTGCTAGCATAGTCACTATCCATAAAAAGCATGCATGGTAAGTGAGGAAGTGACACTATAAAGAAGGCCCAAATGTGTGGTGTCTTTCAAGTACCTGAAAACACGCTTCACTGCCTGCCAATGCTGCAAACTAGAACTATGCATGAATCTGTTCAATTGAGAAACTGCATACTACAAATCAGGTTGTGTATGACATAAGTAGATTGGGCATCCACCAATAGCTTGCTGATAGTGTGACATCAAATGAACCACTGGCATCATTCATAGAGAAATGGAAACCAGGTTCCAAAGGTGTGGACACTAGTTTGCTATCCTCAAACTGAGACCTCTCCAAACTGATGCCCCCCTCGACGTGAACAAACTGAATCCCAAGGTAATAGTGAAGAAGTCCCAAATCTGACATTTAATGTGTCTGGCTTCGAAATATTCTTATAAATATGGATGTTGGCCAGACCTCTCCCACCATTATCTACACTGACAATCAGAGTGATTTGGCCATTGTGCGCAACCTAGTGTATCATGCTCGCACCAAGGACATTGGGGTTCATTATCATTATGTCAGGGAAAGATTGTCAATAGGGAATATTTAGTTGTCTTATGTTTCGACACAAGACAATGTGGCTGATATCTTTACCAAAGCGCTACTTCGACCCAAGTTTGAAGCTTTTTGACAAGCTTTACACTTGTTTTCCTTTGTTACTTAATATTTCCATCACTGTACTTTCATAGGTTGCTATATTCTTTTTTGGATGAACATGTGCAACCATGCCTTAGATTCCAGGTATCTCTGAGACATTTCCAAGATACTTCAGCCAAGCCATGGAGGGGGGTTAGTTGCCATTTGTACCCTGGTATAGCCTTGTAGCACTTGTGGATCCCTTAGGTTGGAGGTAGTCCTAGTGGATCTTTACTCTTCCCCATGTTCCCTGTGTCATTCCTTCTCATCCGAACAAAGGGGAACTAGAACTTGGTTCTCGGTGAAGAAGTTTCTATAATGGCTTCTATAATGGGCTCCTCTAGAAGGTGGGATTCATGCTTGCACTGTACGTCCTTACTATTGGTGTTTTGTGGACTACTTGTCCTTGATGATACATCAAAAGTGACATGTCCCGATTGTCGTAAAACTGTGGTTGTTGGGTTGCTTGGCCGTGGCCATCTTAACCCATCTCAAGATCGACACCACAAATGCTTGAAATATTCTAACATCTGACATGGTTAGACTACTCATGAGGGAACAAACCTTAAGGTTTTGGTCCTACTCCTGCTCCTTCATAGTTCAACCACTTCTAAAGGGAGAGAACCTTGAGGTTCCTAGTCCTACTCCTGCTCCTTCATTAGAGCCTTGCTAAAAATTGGGCAATTTAACGCTCTCTTCACAAAGTTTATGGTGCTTTATACAGAGCCAATTAGTGAATATATGGCTAAGAGGATTGTGGCGGCTCTCGTGTCTAAGGGTTCTGCTATTCTTCGCTCACGTGGTGGCTCATCTTGTCCTAAAGCTCCTTCATTGAGGTTGATCCAAAGGAGCCTTGCCTTCTTAACAAGGGAGCACTTTGTTGAGTGTGCTGGTCATTTGCTGGTATTGAAGGTTATGGGTGGGTTTGACGAGATATATGGTTTAAGGCACTACAGTCGACTATATTACCATTTCCAACAATTAGAGTGGAGTTTGCATCAAAGGGTTTCACTCTACTGAAATGGTCTCTAGTGCTTCCTGAACTTTCAAAATGATTTCAGACACGTGTTTTTGCTATTCTACTAAAGCTATGAAATATAAGTTTTTTTAAGGGTTTGAGTTTCTTTTAACCTCTTTTTTTTTTAATTATAGGCTTACGTCTCTAGGCTCACACCTATAGACTCATGTATGTAGGCTCACACCTTTAGACTCTCATGTCTCTATAGGCTCATGTGTGTAGACTCACACCTTTAGACTCTATAGGCTCATGTCTCTAGACTCATGTGTGTAGACTCACACCTTTTTTGTAAGTCACGTCTATAGGCTCATGCCTCTAGACTCATGTAGACTCATATATGTAGGCTCACACCTTTAGACTCTCATATCTCTAGAAGTCACGTCTATAAGCTCGTGCCTCTAGCCCCATGTATGTAGACTTACACCTTTTTTGTATGAGATATACTCACATAGGGCTGGTGAGCTGGACTCATGTCACACCTGGTGGGCTTATGCCTCTAGGTTCGTGCATGTAGACTCATGGATTTAGGCTCACGAATAACACATTATCATTAGGAAGCATCACTCTATCTACATTACATATGTCATACAATAATCTGACCCCCAATTGAGAGATTTGAAGCCAATTTAAAAAAATGTGTAGCCAATCTTGTATCTTCCTTTTGTTATTAGATAAGTATTCTAAGGTACATATAAGAGATTAAGAATTGTCGAGCATCCCCACCATGAAAGGCCCTATCTTCATCTTTAATACATGCTGCACCAATCATGTTCCATTTCTCCTATGTGGCCATGTGGTTAATTGGCTCATACCATGGTAGAGAGAGCAAAGCTTGCCAAAAACACTCACCATTTTGAGGATATGTGAGCCTCGTATACTTCCATGCTTTTCCTCTATAAAACATCTCTACCTCTCTTATGACCTTTTGTCTGGCCTCATCATCCATGCCCTTTGTCATCTAGTTTTTGTTCCATTTCATCCTTTGATAGAAAACATAGTGGATAAGAATTAGAATGAAAGAAAATAGATAATAAATGTAATCTCTAATTAAAAATATAAGTTATTGGAGAAATCACCTTAAAAACAAGATGTACAAATATTTGAATCAGAATCTTGTACACGAACCCTTTTTTCCCCTTGCATCAACTGTCTTGCTTAACTCTGCTTCAATCCATTTCTTATCTTCTTCATCATCAAACTCAATAAAGTATAGTAAGGTCTGACTCCCCAAGTTTCCTAATCTAAAAAAGCTTATCTCCAAATGTGTTGGGAGTATACCCAAACTTATTGATCTTATCACACATGATATCATTTCAAGCGATGATCCAAAACATATATAGTTTAATTTGATAAGACGAATAGAAGTTCAAGACAATGAGATAAATTTCTTACTTGTTCAATCGGGTGAGAGAAAACATAAGTTCTTTGACATCGTTATTCTCGAATGAAACAAAATCATAAAGCACTCTATAGTGCATTGGCAAATCATTTGGATATTCAGCAACATCATATAAACACAATTCTAAATGACTGTTATAAACGATTCAATCATCGACTTAAAGAGTTAAAATATAGTAACCTCTTTTGATACAATGCATGCTTTGTGTCGATTATTTTTCATCAAGTATGTGGATCATTTTGCCCCTAAGGTATGGACCCCACTCTACATCATTATCCAAGGTTTGCTCAAACCTATCATTCATAGTCTTCCACATATCACTCCAAGGCTCCTTCTCTCATACGTAAGAGGTGACTCCTCCCCCTCCAAATCGAGGATGGAAACAATGAAGGAACCCTTACTGTCCAAGTAATCACCCATTTTCATAAAAGACCTTGAGAGAGATTTTTCTGTAGATGGACTTAATTTTTTGATTGCTTTAGTTGGCATGAGCCTACAAAGAGGTATTTTTGGTGGAGGTGACAAATTATGCACCCTAATTCTCTCAAGGAATCCTTGATGTATACTAGTTTTTAAGAGCTTACCAAATATCTTGCCTTCCTCCCCTTGTCTTTCTCCATAACATCCTTCCCCTTTTTCCCTTGTCTTTCTCTCAAGGAATCCTTGATGTATACTAGTTTTTAAGAGCTTACCAAATATCTTGCCTTCCTCCCCTTGTCTTTCTCCATAACATCCTTCCCCTTTTTCCCTTTCAACAACAAGAAGTTGCTCTTCAATGTCAATGTTTGCTTCTTCAAGTGCAAATAAACCTCAACCAACTAGAGAAGAACCTTTGCACCAACACTCTGATTTGTATAATATTTTTGCGCTTACGATTAGATCTAGGAAAAGTAACCTCCATGTTATCACATGAACATACAGCGATTAGATCTAGGAAAAGTAACCTCCATGTTATCACATGAACATACAGGTTCAGAGCAGCAAGACCATGTAAAATATCTACTGCCCTTTGACCATGTTTAGCAATGGATACATTAAGCAAGCGAGCCTTTGGATTGATCACGATTAATCTCTTCAATCTTAATTGGCTATGGTGATGTAGAGTAGGGTGGCTATGAACTTTACTATGTAAGCTCCTTATAAGGACCAGAGTGCAAACTCATTAGAGTTTATGAAGGGGGCTAGGGTGGATCACTGTTAATCCTACCCTTAGTAGTTGTTCCCTCTTCTCACTCCTTAATCCTTGATTAATGCTTTCCAAGAGGCATCATTCCAAGAAGTGAGCTCCTCAACTACATTCTATGCTCCTCAATTACATTCCAAGAAGGGAGCTCCTCAGCTACATATGTGATTTTGCCAAAGCACGGCACTTAGCATACATGTCCATAAGAGCACTTTCCACTTCTTTCTTTATTTAGTAGTTATGCCCTCTTCTCACTCCTTAATCCTCGATCAATGCATTCCAAGAGGCATCATTACAAGAAAGAAGCTCCTCAACTACATTCCAAGAAGGGAGCTCCTCAGCTACATGCTGTGCTTTTACCAAAGCACGGCACTTAGCATACATGTCCACAAGAGCACTTCCCAAACTATCTTACAATTTTTTCATGAATTTGTTTTCCCTTGTGATTGGATCCTATAGTGCCATAGGCTTTCAAGATGTAGGCATAGGTAACCACAGTTAGAGAGATGCCCTCATGCTACATGCATTCTCATAACAGTTAGAGGGATGCCCTCACGCTATATGCATTCTCATAATAGTTTAAAGCATCGTGCTTTGCTGCTCTTGGGCATATCCTATTATTAGTGCAATCCAAGAGATTCATCCCTGCCCTTATGCATGTTAAGTAATGCTTTTACTTTTGCAAAGTGCAGCACATATTCATCACTAAAGCATCCGAGGTTACTGAAGTGGTAGCTCTAGGTATGGCAAGATGCACTTTGTTTTTATTGCAAATGAGCTCATGTAGGGTTTTTGTTTTGTGTACCCATTGAGGCATTGTTATACACCCATGGAATCAATCAGATGTATGCCACCTGCTACATACCCAAGGAATTAATCACATGCATGCTACCTACTACATACCATGACTTTATAAGCCATGACAACAACCACCACATGATAATATACACGGTCTTTAAAGCGTCCGAGCGCTTCTCGACGAGTAATGCCCTTTTCAATGTGTATTCTAGTGCCTCTAAAGAAGTCTTTGTTCTTATTACAACCCTGAGTAAGCCCATAAATACAATGCCATGACTTATAAAGCCATGGCATCACCAAATGATTGAGTGCCTGTTCATTTGGAGTATGCCTTTGTTCTTATTACAAGCCTTGAGTAAGGCCACAAATACAATTTCATGGCTTTATAAGCCATGGCAATCACCAAACGATTGCCCGTTCACTTAGAGTATGCCCATGCACTTGGAATATGCACCCCACCAGCCAGCTGTTGAAGGTAATGATGGATTCCTAGCTCTTATCCCACTTCTGTGACCTGCCAAATGGGAGCTTGGAATACACACCCAACAGGCAGCTCTTAAGGTGATGATTGACTCTTGGCTCTTGTCCCACTTCTGTGACCTGCCAAATGGGAGATGGTCATATATGCAGGCGACATCTCGCTCAAGGGGCAGATGTCATAGGCTACTAGCCTACATCACATGGGCCAATGGTAAGACTAACTACATCACATGGGCAGATGTCATAGGCTACTAGCCTACATCACATGGGCCAATGGTAAGACTAACTACATGAAACCCCTTGTCAAGTTTACATCGTGGCTCTTCATTTTGGATGATGCCTTGGATAACCCTACTGAGCTGGGCACCCATCTAGCTATGGCCCACACCGCCCCGCCAAGCTCGTGGTGGCAAGCGTGATGTGAGCATGTTTGAAACCAATCAGTTGACATTGACCTTCAATGTGATGGGCTGCTATGATGCTAGAGTGGTGGATGGAGATGTGTGAAGAGATGCCTATGGGTTTGCAAGCATGTTTCATCAAGGCAATGAAGAATTATCTTCACGCCAATGCTTGCGCCACACCGGACTCCTCCCTGATGTGGAGTCATACAAGATAGTACAAATAGATGCCAGTGCCTTCCGTGCTATTGACCTGGGGATGGAGGACAATTAATGAGTGGAGTTTGACGAAGAGACAATCAACCACAACATTGAGCAAGCAGCGTAGACGAGAGAAAAAAGCAAACGTAATGTTACACTGGAGCTTGAAGAAATTGATCATTCTTTAGAAACAAAAATTTCATAAATCCCTCTCAATTTCTATTTGTTTAATCATGCCATGTAGGTCTACAAGTGGATTTTATAATTACCTCATTTGTGGACCTCATCTTAAGGCACTATACTCAAAGCACCCCACAAGAAGGTGTGTGTGAGAGTCAAGGATGAGACCCCATGATCATACTCAAAGCACCCCACAAGAAGGTGTGTGTGAGAGTCAAGGATGAGACCCCATGATCATACTCAAAGCACCCCACATGAAGATGTCTGTGAGTGTCTGTCTATGAGTGTCAAGGATGAGATCCCATGATCATCCTCTATGTGAAGGTCTTATTCACATGAAGCCACCATCAATGAAAGCCCCATATTAGAGAGAAATATGGATAGTGGATGGTGATAAGAGGCCTCGTTTTGGGATGCAATGGCTATCTTTCATTAATAAATATTGGGGAGATTTATTAATAAATAATCTACTAGATCCCATGCATATATTTAAGAATGTTTACTTACATTTATTGGTAATAAAGGAAAAAATCATTGCTTGAGATGACAAGTGGTAGGATAGATGCCTCATTTATGGCCTCTCAACAAATAGACAACAATATACGTGGTGCTTCCACTTCCACCATTGGTATTTGAGTACGGTTGAGGAAGATTTTGTGAAGAAATATATAGCTTCATTTATGGCCTCAACAAAATAGGCAACAATATATGTGGTGCTTCTAAATGTACCAAAGCTTGAGGAAGATTTTGAGAAGAAAGAGATAGCTTCATTTATGGCCTCCACAAATAGTCAAAAATATATGTGGTGCTTCCGAATGCACCATTGATATTGAGCAAGGTCGAGGAAGATTTTGTGAAGGAAGAGATAGCTTAGGCTTATGTACTCTAATTGTCCATATGCCTTATAGGCAATAAGGTGGTGCTTCCAAATACAACATAGGCAATAAGGTGGTGCTTCCAAATGCACCATAGGAAATAAGATGGTGCCTCCTTTCACACTCTAACTATTCATATGCATTGTTCAAATGAGGGTAAAGGACAATTGATCAATTGGGTTGAAGTTGCACGATTGGCACAAGTTTTCAAGATACATTATTTATTCAAGATTCTTAGAACATATTATTAAACTCTATGCCTTATTTTTTGTAAATACTCCTTATAATGTATGCAATAGTACATAGTACTGGCATCAATAAAGGGCTCCATGAATGATGCAAGAAGAGAATCTATACACTCCTCATGCCATATGCGATAGTACATGCTACTGGTACCAATAAAGGGTTGCATGAATGATGAGATAAGAGAATCTAGACACATGAATGATGAGAATCTATATACAAACTATACTCCTTACATTTCGTAAATACTCCTTACAACATATGCAATAGTACATAGTGCCAACATCAATAAAGGGCTCCATGAATGATGCAAGAAGAGAATATATATACTCCTCATGACATATGTGATAGTACATGCTACTGGTACTAATAAAGGGCTGCATGAATGATGCAAGAAGAGAATCTATATACTCCTCAATCATGACATATGCGATAGTACATGCTATTGGTACCAATAAAGGGCTATATGAATATGAGATAAGAGAATCTATATACATGAATGATGAGAATCTATAAAGGGCCTCATGAATGATGAGAATCTATATACAAACTATGACGTTTTTTATTCATGGATTGTATATTGATTTCTTTAATGGAGATTAAATAAGCCTCCATCTAGAAAGTAGCTACTATTGATACCATTGAAGCTCGATTCTCCTCTACTATTTTGAGCACACAAATGCACTTATTATGCACTTGGTTAAAGCCTTGTGCCTTTTTAAAAAGAACTTCCTTGTTGGATATTTCAAAGTTAGTCTGGAGTCTAGTCTAGTGTCTTTTATGGTGTGAGCACCCTCTAAGTGTGAACACCCCCTTATTTAGGTTTAGGGTCAAAAGACAAAGACCTTGGTGCCTATAAAAGCATGTACTTGGTTATTTCATTCACACAATATGAGTACCATTCAAGTTGTGCAATCTCTCTCTCTCTCTCTCTCTCTCTCTCTCTCTCTCTCTCTCTCTCTCTCTCTCTCTCTCTTACACACTCCACTATGGTTCCTTCATTCACACAATATGAGTACCATTCAAGTTGTGCAATCTCTCTCTCTCTCTCTCTCTCTCTCTCTCTCTCTCTCTCTCTTATACACTCCACTATGATGATGATATTTCATCCTCCATAGCTTCATGTGTGATCCTATGTATGCCAACATGGTATCAGAGCTTGGATTGCCACTTTCATTATCCTGTTTTTTCTACGTGTGAAGCCTTATGTTTTAATGCTACAATACCATCTTCTTTATCAACTGTGTTTTCCTTCTCTGCGAGACGAGCACGGCTCCAGAGCTCGTTTGCTCAGCTTAGCCACCCAAAGCTGGCTTCTGGTGCCCCCCCTCCCCACCCAGCCAACGACGCTACTACGGAGGGCTCTACTACCCACACTAACCAGCCCCCTCCGGTCACCACACTGGATGGTACTAGTACCCATAGCTCCACTCATACCAGCTGAGCCACCCTTTGCCGCCCTAATTGTGCCATGCCTGAGCCCCCTACTACGCCGCTACCGCTCACCTGTTGTGGGCCATGTCTGCCCTTCTGCACCAACCTCAGCCCCGTTGAATGGGATCAGCAAGACAACCAAAACGCATGCGGTCTCTAGCCCTTTGTGGCATGCCTTCAACAAAGTGTGGTGACACAGTTCTCTTCATCAACCCAAAAAAAAAATGCAGCTTCAAATCATCCTCTCGACAAAGCCGCTAACCATCACCTCCTTGCCTTTGGCAGTCTGCTGGGCCGAACTGGCCACATGTCAACGAGCTTCTACTCTTGCATTTTTCTGGGAGTGTAATGAAGTAGATTTCATTGCACATGCACATGGGAAATGGGGCCTAGGCACTTGGTCTTAGGGTCATTTACATGTGTACTTTTGGGGAGCCTTGGGCTATATTAGGTATAGGGCTCATGGGCATTGTACCCTGTTGACCATATTCATTTTCACGAGTATACTACTCTTTGGAGCTCTAAGCTTCCATGGTAGACTTCTCCCTCTTGAGATGTTATGATGGTGACCCACACCCATGTTGTCACTCCAAGCCTTGAGTGGCTAACCCTAGTTTCTTGCATTAGTATCAAAGCCCTTAGCTTAGATCCTTGCTTAGGGAGTGATTAGTGATAATCATTTTTAAATTATGCTTGATTCAATTTTTAGTATACTACTCTTTGGAGCTCTAAGCTTCCATGGTAGACTTCTCCCTCTTGAGATGTTATGATGGTGACCTACACCCATGTTGTCACTCCATGCCTTGAGTGGCTAACCCTAGTTTCTTGCATTAGTATTTCTTGATCTTGATTAACGATAATCATTCTTGGATTACTGTTAATCTAATTTTTTGAAACGTATTTTCTTAATCTTGATTAGTGTTAATCATTTTCAAAATTGATTTTTACACAGTTTTCAAATTTGCTAATTTCTTGTTTTGACAAGATTAGCAATGAAATTTGTGTTACTCATTTTCAAATTTGTATTAACCACTATTTTTCAGAACCCTAATCCACTTTACTATTTCATTTCTTAAACTTCATGATCTTGATTTTCTTGAAAATTTTCTTGATTTTAAAAATTAGGGTTTCTAGAGATTTTAGCAACCAATTTTGAATGATCTTCTTGCATTATCTTGATTAGAGAACCTACAGTTTCAAATATCAATCCTTAAAGCTCTTATTTCTTCAAGATCAAACCCTGGATTACTAAGTTTTTGAGCTCTTGGAGAAAGATTGCAAGAAGAAGATTATGGTACAGAAAATCAAGGTTGTTGTGCAGAGTTTTCAAATTGCTGAATTTGATACAGTTTCAAGAAAGTGTGCAGAATCTTGGTGCAGATTTCAAGATTTTATGTGGAGTTAGTTACAAATGTTTAAGGATTGGTACAGATTTTCAAGAATAGTGCAGAGTTATGCATATTTTTTTATTCTTCAAAAGATTACAAAGACACAGTGCAGAAATCAAATCTTGATACAAAACAGAACAGTAGTGATTCTTGATCAAATCTTGTCACTTTCTTGCAAAGAAGTTGGACAAAGATTACAAATCTGGTGGAGTAGTACAAATCTACACAGATTAGTATAAATCTTGATATATTGCAAGTAAAGGCAGCAAGATAAGTGTTGAGAAGACACTGTTTGCAAGCACAAATCTTGGATTACAACATTTTAGCACATTTCCACCAAGAAGATGTATAGCATGTTATTCTATTACAGATCTAGGCATCAATATTATGCAGAGAGCATGTTGATGAGACTGCAAAAGTCTACAAGCTTTACAATTTTGAGTGTAGAAATTCAGAAAGTTACTGGTTAATAGTGTTTGCAAGTATGGCCCTACTAGGAATTGAACTGAGTCCACTGGTGTGAGCCAATGTGCCCCATACACCATAGGGTTCTCCTAACTTGCATACAAGGTTTCTTGAGTATGAAGATATCCAAGTAATAGTGTAGAGTTTGGTTGAGAAGGCAAACAATTTGCAGCTTGGGTTTTGGCATCATTAAGCCTTGAGTTTCTAGTTTCCTTCAAGGATTTGCAACAAGCTCACATAGTCTCTTCATATTGAGCTATAACAGCCCTTTGCAGCACCATTGGAATGCAAAAGGACAAAGCATCATAGCCTTGTGGGGCTCAGCAAACAAAAATGTACAATGCTTATACGTTAAACTGATGAAGAATAGAATGGTGAAGAGCTGTTGTGTTACACTGGTCCCTACCACACACAACTCAGCAAGCACAGGGTCACAACAACATGCTGCAAAAAGAAGGCTTATTGACAAATTTGTGAGTGCAAAGAACTCTTGTAAATGTAAGAAGTCCACACATTCATCAAGGAAGAGAGGAGTTGAAGGGATTCTTCAATTTTCTTATAAACATGCAAGTTTCAAGAGACTAAAAAAGCAAGCAAGGGGGGATCAAGGTAATTATAAAGGAAATTGAGCTAAGCGACTACTACTTCTGTGTTTTGTTGACATGAGAGCAGAGAACTGATGACTGTGTTGATTTGGTCGCTAACAACAAATGTAGAAATGGCATGGAGCAATGGGCGGCAATGAAGATGATGTGGAAGGAAAGCATATAGATCTAGTGCAAAGGTTGGTACCATAGCCAGCTATGGTGACAGACGAGCTGGAACACGCTGTTGAAGCAGAAATGAGAGAAGGCCCAACACTTCAACATGTCGTCGTCCCGACAAGGTCACCATGGCTGAAGAGCCCCTGGAGCCCCTCGCGAGATGAAGGTTGCCATAGCTAGAAGGGCTCTGGCCATGTGCTTAGGCAATTGAGCAAGATATTCAGATCGTTTACTTCAAACTTAGGCATCATGAGATTGCTGCTATCTAGCGCATTTTTTTTTAAAAGCAACAACAATTTTTTCTTTTTTCTTTTTTAAAAGAGAGAAGTTGTCATTGCAAAGAGAAGCTGCATCACGAAGCTAGCTGAGCTCTCAACAGAGGAGAGGAGACAACTTGACTGCTGCCAACGTGAGAAGGAAAAAAAAATGTGAACTCTTTAACGTCTAGGTTTTTTTTTTTCTTAGTCTTTTCACACCTTCTTTACTTAATCCATCCACACCTTAGGGCCTTTCCACAATTTGGTCCGTTTACACCTCCGAGTCCCTTGTCCATTCAAATTATGGGCACCCAGTCACTATCTTTGGCCACTTCACACACACACAAACCACTTGGTTTATTAGGGATTACTCATATGCAACATAATTTTGTGTGTTGTGGGGTTTCTTTTAGTCTCATTTGGGGTGTTTACAAGGGACGATCACTTGTGGTGTGATCCAATGCATTGTGGGAGGTCTTCACACAATTCCATGCTCTTATTAGCACTTGTTCACGTGCACTTGACACATTGGGTGATTTAGTGTTGATTTGATGCATTTTGGGCGTTCATGCGCACACTTTTGGCCGTTTGGTGCATTTGAGGGTGTTCACGCATGAGCCCTACCTCGTGGATTGATTTTTGCACTATTTTAGACATTTGGGGTGATTTGGATTCAGTTTTGGCCCTTGTTCACGCGTGAGCGGTCATTTTGGTCATTGTTTTAACCTTTTGTTCACGTATGGGTGGCCATTTGAGCATATTGGTGTTTTTTCCACACGCGGTGTGGCATTCTTTGAGCACATTTTAGGGGGTTTTTTTCCCTAACTCTCGGGCATTGGGGACGACATGGGAATCCATCACTACCTTTACCCTACCTATGATCGCCGTGCTACCCACAATCATCATCATCGACATCACTATTACTCTCAGCCCAGATGTTGATCATGTGGCATCCACTCGTATCCTATCACTCTGGCTCCATGCCCGTCATCTTGATTTACCATTTTAGGTGTGGAGATGCATATCATTTGCCGAGTTCATACATGCATTTGGCACATCGTGGCTTTGACCTCTAGATCCTTCTTTACCGACATCATGCTATAATGACACATCATATTCATGTCACATATGGATGTTTGAACTTGAGATGTTGTTGCCTAGCCAGTTTAGACACTTATTTGATGAGGGGGATGTCCGTGTGCCAGATGGTCCAAACATTCTACACATGATGATTTTGTAGAGAATCTATGTGGTTATCTTTACAGGGATGGTTCGGCATTGCTTGCATGGGATGATGTATGTGGGGATTTGATCGAGCGCCCTACACTCGTGAGCAGAGATGACTATATACTTGAGGATGGGTATCATGATGACATGCATTCAGTGGGTGATAATGGTATCTTTACAGGGATGGTTCGGCATTGCTTGCATGGGATGGTGTATGTGGGGATTTGATCAAGTGTCCTACACTCGTGCGCAGAGATGACTATATACTCGAGGATGGGTATCATGATGACATGCATTCAGTGGTGGGTGATAATGTGGATAGTGATGATGATCATCATGCTGAATGATGATCATCATCATGCTGAATGGTGATGATCATGCTATGACTATAGATGATAATATGGGTGATGATGATCGTAGTGATCATTCATGGGATACATTTTTTGAGTTATGGCATGACATGATTAAATCCTTGGAGGATGTGTATCGAGCATGCTACCAATTCATCGCTATCACAGTGGTGTTCGCATGGGCCTTGAGAGCTTCTACGACTCACCCACGACATCGACTAACCATTATCTCATTCATTCTCATTTGCTTAGACCGACTCATTCATTGTATTATGATGGGGATGATGAGGATGATGCTGTATCGTACACACACACACACACACACACACATAATGATATTGATGTATCGCGCACACACACACATGATGATAGTGATACACATGCACATAATGCCACTGACACATGCACATGATGATGAAGTATGTGATAGTAATAGCGAGGGTGATGTGTGTGAGTTAGATCATGTGGGCATGATCTCGAGGGCAGAGATGGTAGGGAGCATATCGAGCATCGACACGTCTTTCCTATCATCTTTCTTGCGGATCATAAGGATATTCTAGTTGCTTATGGTGACATTTGAGAGGATCGTGTGCATATGATTAATGATGCATCCATTAGTGCATTTGGGATGGGTGTATGCATTAGCACACTTGAGATAGTGATACTCCATATACGAGTCATGGAGACACCTATGAGCATAGGCCTAAGTTACTAGTGTTAGATGCATCAGGCTATTCTTTTAGGATTTCTATTTGTGGAGATATCACTGATAGGACCACTACTCCTAGTATTCATAGCATTCCTGGCACTATTCATATGGATAGAGTTCATATATTTGAGCAGTCATCACGGATAGTGCATGAGAGTAGTGATGATTTCGTTGATGTGAGACATCATAGTAGGATTATGCATATTGACCATTTTCATAGTAGACCATATGACATAGTTCTTGAGAGATTTGCATTTGATCTAGACATCTCCTTATATCCTATATTATTAGCGCTAAATTTATCATGGGATGTAGATCACATAGGGGCATCATTGATGGAGATAGACCATGTTTATGAGGATGACCTTGGAGGCCTTGGGGATGCCATAGATGATGGCTTAGGAGATGATACCATTTATCTTTCATGTGAGGATACCTCTTTATTTTTCAGTGATGATTATGATGATGCTGATGATTATATTGATATCTTAGATCATCATACACACATAGAGGGTTTTGCATATGAGGAGGTAGTGTATGGTTTGACTCATGCCCATATACCTATTGACGTAGTGGATCATTTCTTTGACATTTTGAGTGATGCTACCTCGGATGACAGCATTGGTTCACTCTTACCCTCGCATGATACCGACCTTGAGATATGTTCTTTTGGCTCCTATGGTGGATGTCAACATGCTCGAGCCTATGTTATTTGGAGCCAGGACATTTTCCTTCGAATGCATTCTTTGCCACTTGAGGAACATAATTTTTGGATATGTTTCTTGACATTTAGATGCACCTACGACATATCTCAGTCTTGGCCTACACGATGGCTCTTTTATGCTAGGATCATTTGACATACTGGCCAGGAGTTTTGAGCTTTTGCTATGGATACCTTTCGTGTTAGATTTACACTACGGTCATGAGGATGGTCTTATAAGTTTTCCTTTCGACCCTGGAGCTACTATTTCTTTGGAGTCAAGCTTTCCTTTTGATCCAGGAGCTACTACCATCTCAGCTTCGATGATTGGGAATGTATACCATACATGTCCTTTTGATCCTAGAGGATACTCGACTAGCTTCATCATCGACAGTGTGTTCCTTATCATCTCCACTTGCACCAGATTATCGTGGGGCCATTGCCTTGGATTTTGCATGCCTCGGATTTCCTTTCAATCCAAGCTGTTGCATAGATACCCTCATCAGCACGGGAGCTCTTTAACCTTTCCATTTGACCCTGGGGGTCATATGATTCATGTATGGGTCTTCCGCTACATCGACATTCAGTCATGGATGTGATTTTTGGATTTTGAACATAGCCACTTGTATATGTCTTTTCTTTGCTCATGACCACCCTTCGATTTCGAGGATGAAATCATCGTAGGAGGGGATGGCTTGTAATGTTGTAGGAGGGGATGGCTTGTAATGAAGTAGATTTTGTTGCACATGCACATGGGGCTTAGCACTTGGGCATTGTACCCTTTTGACCATATCCATTTTCATGAGTACATTACTCTTTGGAGCTCTTAGCTTCCATGGTGAACTTCTCCATCTTGAGATGTTAGGATGGTGACCCACACCCATGTTGTCACTTCATGCCTTGAGTGGCCAACCCTAGTTTCTTGTAGGGAGGTTGCGCTGCACGGCAACAAGTGCTCTCCAGAACATAGTTACACCTGTATGGCCCTCTCCAACGTGTACAGCCACCACCTCTAGCTCCCTACCTCGATGTTCTGCTGGGTTGAGTTGGTGCTTGCGTTTTCTAGGGGTGCTCTTCCACGTAGGTTGTCTTCTCTACAACATCTCCACATCATCAATAGCGTGGCATTATTAAGGAAGGTATGTAGCCCTTAAGCTTCTCATATTTTTTTTGGTGCTTTATCATGCTTCTCATATTTTGTTACAGTCACAAATGGACAAAAGATAAGATGTGCTATTTCTACAATATTGATGTTGGACATACATGGAAGATTTAGACAATGTTTTTACATCCACCTCCTACTAGTCATGATGTATGTCCCATTGCAAAGGGCACAACCTTGAAAATTGGGGAAGCACAAAATCTTATTTGTGAAGGTTTTGATATTAGTATCTCCCAACATCCACCACTTCACATGGTGACAGTGACCTTCTTGGGATAAAAAGCCATAAGTTTCCTTACAGAAGAGATATATTTAAAATAGCATTTGAATAGATTCAGCAAGCATTGGACATGAAAGTAGAGAGATTGTTGGTGGAATTGTATTAAAATTTGGTGTCGAATATTTTTTTTTGTCTAAAAACAAAGGATGCTAATGAGAAGGGATTGCCACCATTTGAAGTGGTAATACAGAAGCAACCCTTATGTTCATGTGGTGCATTTATGGAAAGGGTAAACAACACGAAGACATATCTTGCAGGCATATATATTTTGTGTTTTTGATGGTGCCTGGGCAAGATGTTAATAACCATATGCACATCCATGAAGCAAAAATAGCTCAACATGTTTGAAAAACATGTTCACCACAAAAGATATAAGCTACCCTACTACGTCATATTAGGCCAGAGTTTCATTACCTCTTTTGATGTTGTAGTACTTTTTGGTTGAACAAGAATACATGGTATATCACTATGAGTATAGGCATCTCCATATGGTAGAAATTTCAACTTCTTAACATCATCATGAAATGTAATCTGTTTTAGATTCTCCTAAATAACTAGCATTATATTCTTGCATCAATATTATCATTAGTATATTTTAAGTGTTACATGATCTATGAAAGTGCTTTTGTCAAAAAATATAGGCAATTTAGTAAATATGTGAATCTCATTAGTGCATCTTGCTCGCTTACACATTGGTAAGTTATCGATAACCCAATTTGCTTGCTCACTTGTGCTTGCTCCATAGACGGACTCATCACACGATAATGCAAAATATATCTCTTTAGTCTTTGCAGGGCCATCATTGCTTACCTTCTTTGGCATCCTCATGCGACCTTGTGGCTTTTGGTAGGCTGTCGTAACACTACCTTGGCATACTCGTGTGATCTTGTAGGCTGTTGTAACACTACCTTTAGAAACTTTCTTGAAATGCATAAGGATCATAAATTTGAAAACTTTGATTTAAAGCTAATGCCAAGGATTCTAGCTTGTAGTTAATGATCTCCTTAATCTCAACTCTCATGTTTGATTTTGGCCTTCTATATGCTTAGTGTGACATGACTAAGCTTAAGAGCAAAGAAGTCATCTTCACCCACACTCGTTTAAGATCTTCCCAATTGGTCCTCCTTGTGTGGATGATTTTTTGTGTTACATGAAAGATAGAAGCAATGCTTCCATTCAGACTCGACGTTGCCACAGAGACCTCTTCCCTTGGTGGTCCCTTTCACTCACCTTTAAACTTGGGTGGTGATGGCTCCTTTAGCTCCTTGTCTAGTGGTGGTGAAGCATGCTTTGGATTCTTTCTAACTACAATAGGGTGTTAAACTAAATAGCCTTTGTATCTTTCTTGGGCATGTAGGCCAATACTATCAAGACCTTAAGAAATTAAAAAATAACATCCATGAATACATGGATGGCAAGCATGTTGCAAGCTTATTTCAAGCAAGTCCTAGAGAAAAGTATTGTTACAACAACATTTACTAGAGGAGCTTAGAAGAAGGACAACATGTGTATTAGTAGAGTGCCAAAAATTGCACATGATTTATGCTAATAGGCGATGCCTACTATTGGGCATCAACAATCATATTTTATAGTTAAAGGTTCCAATTAGAGGTAAAACCCATGCAAAGAGAAGGGAGGAAGCACATGCTTCCCCTCTATTCCTTGTCACAAGGACATTAGGCAGTTGTAACCACCCACTCTGTTTGGTTGGTCTCATGAGTTTACAAAACTAAGGAAGCTACCTTAGAAAAGAGGACAATATAATAATACACAAAAGGCTCCTCCTACTCAGAGCTTTAGATCCCAAGCTGGGTACTCTTTCACAACATAAAATTATGTATGGTGATCGACTAGGTGCAATAAATAAAGTGCTAGTCACCTTAGGGAAGTGGCTTAGGGGGGGGGAGGGGGGGAGGAATGCCTAGCCTTCATGGCCCCTCTAACCCCGTTCGTGGCCTCCTTTGTGTTGTAGCCAACTTATAGAGGGACACGGGGGTGGGCTACCACAATTTCTCATTTGTATGGGGAAGGGCTTTTAGGCTCGATTTCTCGTAATGTTGAATTTCCAATCAGTAGTTTGAGCGTGTTTAAATGCAAGAAGAGAAAATGTTGTGGTTGCGAAATAGCACATAGGATTATGAACTACATAGCTCCAGACTGCCTATCCATCACTTTTGGAACAACCAATGGGAGTGTATGATCAAGCATGGGAGGCGTTATTCCCTTTACACACGGCCTAGGGTGGTTTCCACACACTTCCTAAGCTGGATGCTAATTGGTGTCCATAAATTAAAAAAGTATGGGTAGCCATTGTCGCTCGACATGGCTGGACACGGAGATGAGGGATTGGGGGTTGTTGACAACAGTTGATGACATCCATCAGGGGCTTTCTAACAACCAATGAGAGTGCATGGTTAAAGCATGGTAAGCTTGGGTGTCCATCTTAGTGCCAAAAGCAACGGGCAATTGCCTTGAGCAATGTGTAAAGGCCCTCGCAACCGGTTGCCAATTTTGTAAAGCGCCCATAGAATTGGCATCCAAGGAAGGGAAAAAAAAAGGAAAGCCCAGAAAGGTCTACGATGATTAACGTGTGCGTGTGAGAGCGCGCGCGCGGCTGTACGAGTGTGGAGTAGGTAGCAAAGAAACCCTCTGTTTCCGCGTTTCTACGCCGCCTGTTGCGCCGTGAACCGCAGAGGAGAAGCCTGTCGACAAGCAAAGCAGAGAGCAGAAAGCCGGAATCAGATCTCATCAGAAGAGGAAGACGATGGGACTTCTCGCAGCTTGCCTCTGCGTCAAACCCTAGATTTGGCCTTGAAGGTCAACAAGTAAGACGCCCTCCCCTCGGCGATGGTTATAAAAAGTTTTCCCTGTTAGAAACCCTAGAGTTGTGATACCTCCTCTTTCAGTTTGATAAAACCCCTATTGTTTTTGGTGCCTTGGCTATGCTTTTCTCTGAGAGAAACCCTAGATTTTGCTTTTCTTGTCAAGCTTGCCATCATTACATGCTCTTATTGAAAGTCTAGAGCTCTCATAACCTTGGCTAGGGCTTTTCTCTGATTAAAACTGCAGCGCAGCTTTTTACAGCCTTCCTTTCCACTTTTGTTATTTTGGCCTTTCTGCCGATCTGCTTGCGACCCCTCTTTGGTTTTAAGGTTAGATCGTTTACTGGAATTGTACTGCTGATTTCTGGGTACTGCACATAGATCCCCAAGAGAAAAGGGTTTGTTTCTTCACCCATCTGCTTATGACCAGGAGTCAGTAAGCTGCATGTACATTTGAAATCTCATGGGCTCTGTCCAGGAAGATTTTTGTCCAGCAGGTGATTCAGAGGGTTTCGGCTGATTATACTGAGATCAAATTAAGAACAGTCTGCCTTCACCAACCGTGGCTTAGTAGTACTGGAAGAGATTTAGGGTAGATAAGATCCAAGCTTTGGAAGGATTACGGGTGACTCAGAGGGGTATTTTGTCTACTCAAAGCTGTTTCCTTCATGGCTTCACAGCAAAATGGTCAACACTTTGGTGTCACAGAACCCCTCTCGACTTCAGGGCCTTCAGATGTTGACCTCGCAAGGAACCGTGATTTGGATAAGGTTTTTGCTTAAGCCTACAATTGGATTGCTTGCAAGCGCTCAGAAGGTTATAGAAATAGTAGCTGAAATTTTCCTCTTTACCTTTCAGTTTCTAGTGAAGGTGGGACTTTATGAAAGTCAGGAGGAGTCAGTTCTCAGAGAGGAGGTACTTGGACGGCTTGATCAGGTAAGATGATTTTTGATGTCTCTTGTTTGCTGCACATGTAGTAATCTATGGATTGCTCACATGCTATTGCATTGTGGTGGGATGTCTGCACCATGTAGGTCTTTACTGTTCTACATCATTTTCTTGTTAAATCTTCAAAAAGTTCCAATCTCTAGCTAAAGAAGCCTGTTTTCCAATATGCTCATGTTTTTCAACAAATTTTGATTGTAGATTGTGAAATTGTGGGTGAAGAAAATAAGCATCAGCAAAGGCTACAGTGACGAGGTTGTGCAAGAGGCTAATGCCAAGATATTCACGTTTGGCTCGTATCGACTTGGGGTAAGGTTGTTTGGATGGCAGGAAACTAGAAAAGTTATGTGGATGCTTTTCTTGTTGTAAAAACTAGCTTAGCATGTGACCACGGTACTTCAGGAGAAGCAAAATGAAAGCCATTGCATTTCTAAGTTGTCGTATTTACAAAATTTTGAAATCAGCTGTTGTGATGTAAAGCTAGACCTGTTAGATGCACCTTTTATTGCATGCTGGATTGGCTAGCCAAATCAGTACTTGAGGACAGCTTATGCAGGCCATCATCATAACCACCGTTTGGCTATTTTAGCGATTTTGCTTGATTGCCAATGTGACTTTGGGCCAGTGAAGCCTTGTGAAGTTGTTGTATAGAATGCTTGTATTGAGTAGGCGTTGTAAAAACAAGGCTGTTAGCAGTGACGTGTAAGGGTCCATGGACTGAGCCCCCTTCAAACTTATCAGTGTGAAAAGTCACGTGAGTCATCTATGAGATGGTTTAAACAGTAGGTCCTTTTCCATTTAATTTTGTATGCACTATATTTATGAGTCTGGTTATGTAGATGATTTATGCTGAAATTGTGAGGAAGCTATTTACCTTAATTCTTAATAACAAACAATGCTTCAATATTGATATTGTGTTAATTCTTTCCATCTTTAGTGGTGCATATGCCCTATCAACTACCTTTTTGTTGTAATAATTCTTTCTATTTGTTATGATCCTTAGTGCTAGGCTTCATTATGGCTATGACTGCCCTGCATCTCTGGAGCTTTGACAGAAACATAGTACACAGACCCTTGTATGGATGTATGCTCGTGTGCACGCGTGGGGTGTGTGTGTGGGAGCATATATTGATATCAAGTTCTACACCCAATAAGTTGGGCACTGATGACGTTATTGGGGATATCTTAGTATCTAGTTCATACTATGCATGATGGAGTAGATGCTTTATTGTCTTGTGGATGACTACCGTGAGATTATAAATTGCACTTTCTTATAAGGTGAATCTTGGCATGTTCCTGGATTCATCTAGGTATATAAAGCTTCAATTGGCCAAAGAGGTAAAGAAAACTATAAGAAACAACATCGCAGTGTCTTCAGCCCGTTCAACTTTAAGTTCTACTCAACGATGGCCATGTGCAGACACCATGACAACTAGACCTAGATGCAAGACAAAATGGAGTTGGCATGGGTAAGTTTTTGTCAGGAGGGTTGTTGGATGTGAGTAACAGAAAGGCCAACTTAAATGCTAGGCAGGGAGCAGCAGTGAGTAAGTCACGGCTATGAGGCTGCACACGGAGTCTCAAGCTAAAGTAACTACCTCATGCATACCTCACCAGATTTCAAAGGAATGACCCATATCTGGAAGCAACACAGCAAGTGATGTGTGAGCTGATTTGTTGGATGTACGAGTCTTTGAGTCACAAAATGCGAAGTGAAGGACAGAAAAGTATGAGGGGTATACATCATGAAGGTCAGACTTTAACCTCTCAAAGGTTCAAAAGGGCTTTGCTCACCTGAGCTGTTGGTGGCTAATTGTCTTGTCCACCATGGAAGAATTAGAAATGTAACATTGTGCTTGCCAACAAAGCGAGCACGATTTGTACTATGGAATGTCTTTCCACTGATAAGAACTTTAAGGCTATCCTTTCGGGTCCATGTTGTTTGAGAACTCTCCATCACATTTCAACATCTAACTAGTGTAAGCGGTCATTGGGTATCCACCTTGTACATTCAAGGGTACTTCAGGCCTGCCAAATGTGCGTGCCTGTCTTTGCCAGGTTCTTGCGGATTGCTTGTACTGCTTATTTGAGATTATTATGTATGTTTATAGAAGCACATAGTTTTACCAGCTCTCTACATTTTTCAGGTTCACGGTCCTGGAGCGGATATTGATACCCTTTGTATTGGCCCTCGTCATGCTACCAGAGAGGTAATTTATTATTGAAACTGAAGGGCTGTTGTGTGTACCTTTGAGCTTGGTATCAAGAATGGTATCATGGCTTTGCTTTGTTCCTCATTGCAGGAGGATTTCTTTATTGTGCTTCACGACATGCTCATGGAGATGCATGAAGTCACAGAACTTCATCCTGTCCCAGATGCCCATGTACCTGTCCTGAAGTTTAAGTTCAATGGCATCTCCATAGATCTGCTCTATGCGAGGCTTGCCCTGTGGGTCATTCCAGAGGTAACGGATGGGCAAATAAGTTCAGTTTACCATCTGTTAGTGCTGCTTTACAACCTAGGTCCTAAAGACATTTTTTGGCTGTCCTAATTGGAATAGGGGAATGTATATTAGTTTCGGGGAAGATGTTTATGCTCGTTCAATATCTTCTATGTATAGGATCTTGACATCTCACAGGAGTCCATACTGTGCAACGTGGATGAGCAAAGTGTTAGAAGTCTGAATGGATGTAGGGTCACTGATCAGATATTACGGCTAGTGCCAAATATTCAGGTGTGTTTCCTGTTCTGCAAGTTTGTAAAGCTGTATTTGCACACTGTAGGACTTATCCCTTGCTGTCATACCTGGATGCTGGATGGTGCAGAATTTTCGGACCACGCTGAGGTGTATGAAGCTCTGGGCTAGAAGGCGGGGAGTGTACTCTAACGTTTGTTTTCTGCACTTCATATGTTTAATGGGGAAATGATCTTTGTGGTCTAACTTGCATCTGCATTTTTGTCATGTCTCGGTAAGCTACTTCTGTGGAACTCGTTGTGCAGGTTACAGGGTTTCTTGGTGGAGTCAATTGGGCTTTGTTGGTGGCTCGTATCTGTCAACTGTATCCCAACGCTGTGCCAAGCATGCTGGTTTCCAGATTTTTCCGTGTATACACCCAATGGCGATGGCCAAACCCTGTGATGTTGTGTGAAATTGAAGAGGGGACTCTAGGCCTTCCTGTTTGGGATCCTCGAAAGAACCCAAGGGATCGGACACATTTGATGCCAATAATCACACCTGCATATCCATGCATGAATTCTAGCTACAATGTCTCAACCAGTACTCTACGGGTCATGACAGAGCAGTTTGAAAGTGGCAATGAAGTGTGCAAGGTCAGAGGGTTTGCCAGAGCCTATTCCTGCATGTTTTGTGTTCTTCAGTGTTCTTTTGGTCGTTTACTGCTGCATTTGAATGACAGGCTGTGGAGATAAAGCAGGCAGACTGGAGTGCCTTGTTTGAAAGCTATCCCTTTTTTGAGGCCTATAAAAACTATTTGCAAATTGATATCATGGCATTAGATGAAGATGATTTGAGGACATGGAAGGGTTGGGTAGAGTCGCGTCTAAGACAGTTGACATTGAAGGTGAGGTTTGCCGTGCTAAAGCATTCAAGCAGTAATCTCTTTAGAAGCTGTGTTCCTCTGTAGTTAATGTTTGTTGTGGCTTATTAACCAGATTGAGCGTGATACCTTTGGCATGCTGCAATGCCATCCTTACCCTTGTGAATATATTGACTCTTCTAAGCAAGTCCAACACACAGCTTTCTTCATGGGATTGCAACGAAGACAAGGGGTTCCTATTCGAGAAGGACAGCAATTCGATATACGTGGAACAGTTGAGGAGTTTAGGCATTCTGTCAATATTTATGGTTACTGGAAGCCTGGCATGGAAATCTTTGTTTCTCATGTACGTAGAAAGCAGATTCCTCTCTACGTGTTTCCAGGTGGTGTGCGGCCTTTCAGACCACAGAGAGTTTCTGTTCTTACTGCTGCCAAATCATGTTCCCCTGGACTTAAAGATTCTCAATCGTTAAGCAATTCCCCGCCAACTGGACAAGGAGGGCCGATAGGAGATAACTTGGAGGATATCACACACGAGAGCATAAAGAGACCGGCGGAAGGATCATTAGATGCATTAAAGAAACCGAGAACCTACACTCCTGGTGTATGCGGCGTTTCTCGAACAAGCTCGGGCAAGTCTGAAGAAGGGTCTAGCGTGACTGAACTGGGCGGTCCTTTGTCACAAATAATGAATGAAGACACTGCAGCCAAGAGGATTATGAATGGGCAGTCTTCAGGGGTCTCTAATATGTGCAGAAATGGCTTTGGAAACATGGCTATGAATGGTTATAACACGGAACGAGTCTTATCCAGCAGGCTGCCTACTGTGGACGCTACTGGACCTGGTAGAGGAGTGTCGGGATCGCTGGCCATATCTTCTCAAAGCGACAACTACCAAAGTGGGCTCATTGACGAGTTAGAGGTGTGCAGAACCCTGGGCGTCTTCCTCACTATGTTTGCAATGCCTTTTTTGTGTTTGTTAGGTTCCTGGTGGGTCGAGGTATTTACCGGGATGTGATGATGCTTTTTATGTGGGCTTTCCAGTACATGGAAGATATTGAGTTATTTTCTTGATTGGAATCCCCTGGTTCCAATCACTTTTTCCTTTTTTTTTTCTTTTGGGTTTGTTGTTGATTAAGTCTACAGTGAAATTGGGCACTGTTCATTCTGGTGCAAAAAGTGATGGTGGTGGTCGAAAGCCGGTGATCAGGTGACTCTACTCTATCTTGACTTGTGGTTTCTCAGCTTGATCTGGGTAAGTATTCCAATAAGGGTGTTTATGCGTCCTTTGCAGGCTGCATCTGGCATTCACCGCTTAGATCAGAAGACCTTATGCAGACGATCTCAGGAATTTGGGCATTGAGCTCGGCTGCTTCATGTCCTAAAACCTGAGAACCCTGTAAGTGCCTTCATCTTTTGTCGTGTTCTTGTTTGGAATCGACAATGCATTCTGGCAGGGTTTTTGTGCAGATACATGCAGTGGATTCAATAACTTGGTAGTTTGCACTGGTGGAATCCAGTATTACCAGGAGCATTGAATCGATGTCCCTTGTATACCTGACATTTATGAGTACTGCATGAGGATTCGATAAGGGTTGTATGAACAGGCTTTCTTTGCCAAAGCTCCTCTTTGGAGGGGTACGTGACGGTCTATCGTCTTGAGGAAAGTGGAGGGGGACTTGCTTTAGGAAGATAGTGTAGTGTAAATGTAGTTAGCATCGAGGTAGCTTTCTCAAGGCAGTTGTGGTACAATGTGTGTCGATGGAAGGAGGGGTGCATAAACTTGACTGAATGAATTCTCTCTCATTGAAGGGTGGTAATTGCTGTACTCCCAACATTTGTAATATAAATCTCGAGAGTTGGTCGGTCACTTGTCTGCCAGGAATCAATTTGTTTGTTTTATTATGCAGGGTTTTTTTGTTTACTTGAAATAAGTTTAGCCATATCTATTTGCTCTTTAAAAGATCGGTTTGTGATGGTATAAGAGTCTAAATAAAGGGACCAAGCATTGCTTTGCTATATGGATTACTTTTTACTGCGCTAAAGAGTGAATTTTTCCTCAGCGCTCTATAACATTCTCACTAAAAAGGTTGCATATTTTTTTTCCGGCTGGCCCAGGATCCTCCCCTAGTTACCATTTTTTCACTGCTTGTAGGCACATTTCACTGCCCATGGGTGCTTTTTTCTGCCCGTAGGAGGGAGCACCTGGGGGTTTTAATACAGGACCTCCTGGTCCCAAGACAAACATCTCACCACTTGAGCTACCACCTCATTGGCATAAAGGTTGCATATGTGTGGATTGGGGTTTCTACATGAATTTGGACATGAGATCTGTCCAGATGTGACGATTTTACTTCGAAAATTTTGGTGCTCAAAGTAAGCCTATGATGCACTAGGGCTCTACGAACAGATCTAGCTCCTATTAGGTTAAGTCACATGTCTACCCCAGCCAGAAAGGGCGCAGCAAGCATAGGGCACCATAGGAGGTGGATTGCCATAAAAATGAGTGCATAGGTACTGAGGAACAAGTGTGTGATGCAACTAGTAATCAATAAAATTCCATTTTTTTATTATTTCCATTACTGCACTTCTGGTTACTGAGTCTATATTTGAGTCGTCTTGCCAAAAAAGGCCTGTGCATCTGTATGGTCTTTTCAAACAGATTACTTGCACGGTGATGCGTTCTTTAATGGGATGAATGATACTGTATTTTAATTTTGGATTGGTTGAGCCCTTGAATAGTTCATAAGAATAGTAGTCAACCATAAAGTTCTGCATTCCCATTGACAAAGCTAGCAACTGTCCTTGTAATGCCTTGAATAGACCTTCACCAAGGAGTGCAACATATAGATCATTCTTTATATTTATTCTACTATAAATGCCAAGTTAGGCTGCTTGCCCTCCTACTCACAGAAAAGATCCACAGGAGAATCAGTCATTTATTTCTTGCACATTCACACCTGAATTTCATATTATTTCAGGCACACTGTTACGTCAAAGCACCTCCAACATTTGCTAGTTTTCACCATATGGGAGTAGTGTTATTGTTTTATCTTATGATCAAAGGTAATATTGCAAATAGTAGATCAAAGTCTCGTGACAATACAGTTGTGGAGATTTCAACAGTTATTATAGTTCAAGAATAAGATAACATTTTGGATATAGTTTTATCAATAAGAGCCCACAACATTTTTTCGTTGATAATGCATTTATTATTTAATGATATTGTGTAAGGTATTCTTGGACACGTGTCTGTGCATGGTTGCTTTCTTTTCTTTGTGTTCATCTTATGTGGGAATGTCATGTTGTTGTGATGTTGTGGTGGCCATGCTCTGATTCTTCGCGTCTTCTTTCCATGTTGTGGTGATTCTTCTTGGTTTTGTGCCCATGGTCCTTCTACGGCTCCTTGCGTGCTCATGCTTTGGTGCGTGCTCATGCTTTGGTGATTGGTTCCCGTTTTGGTGGGCACGCTACTTCCTTCTGGAAGTGCATGGAGGTCTTTCATCGGCAGTCGTGTTCGTCCTTGAAGTGCATTCTTCTTATTCCTTGTTGGTTCCGGTTTTGGTGGGCACGTTGCTTCGATTGACTTCTAGTCGTGATAGTTTCCGGCTTGCTTTTGGAAGTGCATGCATATATCGGATCCGATTTCTGCTTCTGGAGCTATCGTCAACAGCTGTGCCTTCTGGATGCTTTCTATTGTGTGGCAAGTTATGGTCTCCTCTGCTATTTAATGATACTATGCGTTGTCTTGTTCACGTACTTTCCTGTATTGTGTGGCAAGTTATGGTCTCCTCTCCCATTTAATGATACTATGCGTTCTTGTTCACGTACTTTCCCGTCTGGTCTGTGTTGCTCGTTGCCTTGTTGTTGATTCTTATGGCTCCTAAAAGAAAACCATGCATGACATCATTAATATCATGCAAGTCGACTGGCGACCTTCATTGTTCCCTTGTGATGGTTGTCCATCGACCTCCAATCCGGCACGACCTACAGCAGTTTCGTAGTCCCATCGACATCCACTGTGCCTAGACAAGAACATGCTTCCGTGCTGAATCGCATTTTGACTCCTCACGAAGGGACTTCCACAATTAGTAATTTGCATGCGATCAAGCAGAGAACTCGATCTTCTGGTCAGTATATAGTTGGTTGTGATCGATTTATTATATATACATCTTTTTTGGTATGTATATATTTTACTCTAATTATTTGTAGTGTTGATAATGCTTTGTTAATAATCGACCATGTAGAGACCTCTTATTAATGGGCACACATTCTATAAATTTTACATTAGCATCTTGATTGATTAAAGAATGATTATTTGTAGTGTTGATAAGGTTTTGTCATTAATAATATTGGGCACTTATTGTGGACAGTGTTTTTTGTTATTAAAAAGCATAAGTACATGCAATGCACTTATTGTACTACAGGGGGCTTGCTGTACTATATTCAACGTAGATAAGTCGTAAAAACAGTGAATACTGTTTTGCTTACTGTATTACTGGTCATTGCTAACGTTCTGTACAGTGGTCGTTATAAAAAAGGTTCATTGCTTCTCGGTCATATACAATAAGTGTTGTATAATAAATTAAACACAAACGAAAAAACGTTGTGGGCGCTTGTTAGTCTTGCATTAGTGCTATATTGTATTTCTTATTTCTTCTTTTCTGTAGGATCCACATAGCGCGACAACAAAGGCAAACAACCCATGAAAAGTGACAGAAATGCAGACTCGGAGCCTTCTGTCCACAAAACCCTTGGATTTCCTCCAAAGAAGGAAACAAAGCTCTTCGAGGTATCAGTGACCGTGGCTATCAGGAATGGAGATATAAAATTGTTATGTTGGGAACCATTAGAAGAATTTATAAGAATGGATTGTTTAAAAGGGCTCTTTGCACTAGAGAAAGGTGGTACTTTGGACCACTTGCATTTCCAAATGGTTGAGTTTAATGGCTCCATCCCTCATAAGTATAGGCAAAACTATAAAACAAGATTTAGGGTGGGAATTTTCAAACGAGAGGGTGCCTTGGTGATGTGTAGAGGTCTTAGACAAATTAAAATGCACACATTTGAAGGCATGGTAGGTTACTGCATGAAAGACTTACATAAGCCTTATTTCAAGTACTTCTCACACAATATATCTAGTGAGGAGATAACAAGAGGACGTCAACTGTACGCTCTATATGGCCAGGCTGACTTGAAGAACAAAGTGTGCTTGTTGCATGTCAATCTTTTTGAGCGAGCTTATGTATACATGGACAATTAGAGTGGAGACCAAAACCTAAGAATATCGAGGAATGGTTACAAAGATTTAAAGTTGGCCAAATTGATATAGGAGTTTGGCACATCATCCACTGCTGCTAGATTGGTCGGCACCTCCTCGTCCTCATCTAGTTCTCTCACTTTTGCTTTGGTTGAATGCTTGGTGTTGCAGAAGCTGAGGCATGGATAAGAAAGAAATAAATATGCATCATCATTTGAGCGTTGAAGGAGGTTGAGAATAGGCTATGGTGAGTAACGTTGTAGGCTTAGGAACAAGGAGAAGATAAGGTAGCGAAGGCCAAGGTTTTATAATTAACACTATAACACTCTTGTATTTTATAATTAGCACTCTAACAATTTTGTTCTTTTCTTATTTCTTATGTCAGTGAATCAATGTCTTGTTGTGCCGTTTGGGTGCTCATATTTTGCTATTTTTCTTTACGCCTTAGGCTCAAGATCCTTTTGTAGTTATCATTTTTCACCACCCATAGGTGTGGATTCCCAAAGGTGCTTTTAAACTGCCCATAGCAGCAAATGCGGCTAAGGAACCACCTTGTGTTGGCTATGATTGCAAAAGGCTTCTTCTTGTGACACTAAAAAATTTGGAGTTGTGAGATGAGGATCCCAATGTGACACAAGAATGAAATAAAGGCATTGAAGGAGGATAAGAAGATGCTATGTAAAAGTGATGGAGAGTGAAGGGAGGAAAGATGTAGAGGCTATGTTAACCAGACAACAATAGAACAAGATGTGAGAGCAGAAAAAAGATAAGGCCAAGTGATATAATGCTGAGTTAATTTTTTCAAAAAATAGGATATGGCGAGTAAGGTTGTAGGGTTGGGAACAAGGAGAAGATTAGGTAGCGAAGGCCAAGGTTTTAGGATTAGTGTTTGTATTTTATAAATAGCATTGTAAAAATTTTGTTCTTTTCTTATGTGGGTGAATCACTGCCTTATTACAACATTTGGGAGTTCACCATTTGCGTTTTTTTTTTTGGGGTCTTAGGCCCAAGATCCTCTTGTTACCTTTTTTTCATTGCCAACAATAGGTGCTATTTTTTCTGCTTGTAGGCCGAGGAAGCACCTTGTGGTGGCTATGATTGCAAAAGGCTTTTTCTTGTGACACTAAAGGCTTTGGAGTTAAAGGCTTTGGAGTTGTGAGAAAAGAATAATAATAAGATTTTTGATTGTGTTGAACTTTGGTGACATAAGAAAGAAATAAAGACACATCATCATTTGAGCGTTGAAGGAGGCTGTGTACAAGGAGAGGGAAGGGAGAAAAGTTCTAGAGGCTCTGTTTGATGACCAGACAACAATAGAGCAAGATTTGAGAGCAAAAAAAAAGATAAGGCCAAACGACATAATGTTGAGTTAATTTTTTAAAAATTAGGCTATGATGAGAAAGGCTGCAGGCTTGGGAACAAGGAGACGATAAGGTAAAGGCCAAGGTTTTAGGTGTCTTTTATAATTAGCACTGAAAATTTTGTTCTTTCCTTATGTGGGTGAATCACTGCCTTGTTGCAACATTTGGGTGCTCATATTTTGCGAGAATTTTTTAGCCTTAGGCACAATATCCTTTCGCAGTTATCTTTTTTCACCGCCCATAGGGGCTATTTTATTTTCTTGCCCAGCAGGCAATGCTTCTCGCCGAGGAAGCACCTTGTGGCTATGACTTCAAAAGGCTTCTTCTTGTGACACTAAAGACTTTGGAGGTGTGAGAATAGGATCACAATAAGATTTTGATTATGCTGAACTTTGGTGACACAACAAAGAAATAAAGACGCATCATCATTTGAGTGTTGAAAGAGGCTAAGAAGATGTGGTGTGCAAACGATGGAGAGGGAAGGGAGGAAAGATGTAGAGGCTCTATTGACCAGACAACATTAGAGTAAGATGTGAGAGAAAAAAAAAGATAAGGCCAAGTGATATAATGTTGAGTTGATTTTTCAAAAATTAGGCTATGGTGAGAAAGGTTGTAGGCTTGGGAACAAGAAGAAGATAAGCTAGCGAAGGCCAAGGTTTTGTTGTTTGTAACACTGTAAAAATTTTATATTTTTCTTATGTGGGTAAATCACTGGCTTGTTGCATTTGGGTGCTCACATTTTGCCCTTTTTTTTTTTGGGCCTTAGGCCCAAGGTCCTCCCATAATTATCTTTTTTCATCACCCAAAGGTGCTTTTTTATCTGCCCGTAGGTCATGTTGCTGAGGAAGCACCTTGTGGGGATAAGACTGCAAAAGGCTTCTTCTTGTGATACTAAAGACTCTAGAGCTGTGAGATAAGCATCACAACAAGGTCCTGATTGTGGTGAACTTTGGTGATACAAAAAAGAAATAAAGATGCAGCATCATTTGAGCATTGAAGGAGGTTAAGAAGATGCTATGTGCAAGTGATGGAGAGGAAAGATGTAGAGGCTCTATTGACTAGACAACGGAGAGAAAGACATGAGAGCAGAAAAAAAGATAAGGACAAGAATTTAATGATGAGTTAATTTTTTAGAAAAATATGGCGACAAGTAAGGTTGTAAGATTGGAAACAAGGCGAAGATAAGGTAGCAATGGAGGTCAAGGCCTTAGGAGTAGTGTCATCTGTAATTAGCATTGTAAAAATTCTTTTCTTATGTAGGTGAATCACTACCTTGCAACATTCGGTGCTTATATTTTGCCTTTTTTTTTGGCCTTTGGCCCAAGATTCTCTCATAGTTATATTTTTTCATTGCCCAAGATTCTCTTGTAGTTATATTTTTTCACTGCCCAAGATTCTCCTGTAGTTATATTTTTTCATTGCCCAAGATCATCCTTTAGTTATATTTTTGGCCTTAGGCCCAAGCTTCTTTTGTAGTTATATTTTGCCCTTTTTTTTGGCCTTAGGCCCAAGATTCTCCCATTGTTTTATTTTTTCATCACCCATAGGTACTTTTTTTATCCGTTGCACGAAGCCGTCGAGGAAGCGCCTTGTGGCTATGATTGCAAAAGTCTTCCTCTTGTGACATTAACTGCAACTATTTTGATTGTGCTGAACTTTGGTGACACAAGAAAGAAATAAAGACACATCATCAATTGAGTGTTGAAGGAGGCTGAAAGATGCTATGTGCAAGTGATGGATAGGGAAGGGGGGGGAGAGATGTAGAAGCTCTCTTGACCATACAACAGTATAGCAAGATGTGAGAGCAAAAAAAAAAGATAAGGCCAAGCGATGTAATGTTGAGTTATTTATTTTAAAAAATAGGCTATGGTGAGTAAGGTTGCAGGCTTGGGAAGATGTGGGGGTTCCCTTTGTAGAACCCTTGTGCTTCTAGTAAATTTATTAGCATCCAACAAAGCATCGAGAATTGTCGTATTAGGTACAAAGGCTGCTTAGATCTTTTTGGCTTCTAGGGTTATGCAGATGGTGAGGTTCTTGGGACCCAATTGGATGGGTTCCCTTCATAGAAGCCTTGGGCTTCTAGTAGCTTGACGGAGATCCAATGGGGCTCAGAATTGGGGTAGAACTCTATTGCATGGGGCTTGCACTTGGTAGATCTCCGCTCATGGTTGGGCTTTAGGGCGGCCAAGTGGTGGTTGCCAAGTCTTTGCTTGGGTGCCGAAATCTTCCTTGGCTAGCCAAGCTTTCCTTAGGTACCCGTTCCTTCTTAGTGCTTTGCCCTAGATTCTATTGGAGTTGACGTGTGGGGGACCATGGTCTTCATCTTTGTCTCACAGCGAGTGACGAGGTTTGGTTCTCTCATAGGGTGAGAGGGGGTTGCCAACACAGCAAGGTGGCAAGAGTTCTGTGTAGTGTTAGAGGTTATGTGAGGTGGTGGCATGTAAGTGAAGGTGGAGGATGAGGCTTGGGATAGGTTCGAGGTTCCCTCAGTGACCAAGGTTACACGATGATAATAACCATTTTGTAGGGGAGCTCGAGAATTCCTTCTTTGTCAACAACTTGGCCGTGATCCATCCCCTTTTGAGGATGATACTCTCTCTCATTGTACCTACAGAGGTCACATAAAACTTGCACGAAGTAGGTTTAGATCCAATAAGAAACTTCACTTTAAAAAACAACCAATGGTCATGGATTGGTAATCATTTATAATGGTTGCTATGGAAGGTGTGAGAGGGGTAGGTGGCCTAATAAGATCTAGGTCTCCCAAAAGCCAAAACATTGTGGTAGCTCCGATGTCCACCACCAAGGCTAGCCATGCTACTAGATAGTCTTCTTGGGGGAACTATAGCTCAAGGAGGCGAGGTGGTTCCATGGGTAATTCTATTTCCGCCACATCGTGGAGATTAACTACATCATGTACATAGATCTATATGCGCCACCTTGAGTCTTCTTTTATCGGGCGACCACCTTGAGGTGTGCCCTCAATTTTTTGTTATCATAGCCTCTTGTTATCAGATGTCTGGTTTTGGTTTGTTGGTGAAGTTTTGCTTCTCCCATAGGGTTAAAGGGGGTGGTGGCCGACACGATGAGTGTTGTATAGTGTTAGAGGCTACATGAGGTAGTGGCTTGTAAAGCGGAGGGGATGAGGCTTGGGATGTTGATAGGTTCGAGGTGCCCTCATCCACCAAGGGCACAGTGATAACCATTTTGTAGGGGAGTTCGAGGGTTCCTTATTTTGCCAACTGATGACGTAATCTGTGGCCACCATGATCCATTCCCTTCCGAGGATGATACTCTCTCTCATTATCCCTATGGGGGGTCACATAAAACTTGCACGATGTAAGTTTAGATCCAATAAGAAACTTCACTCCAAAACAACCGATGGTCATGGATTAGGAATTGTTTTACCACGATAATGGTTGTTGTTTGGAAGGTGGCCTAACGAGATCTACATCTCCCAAGAAAAAACATTATGAGACTAGCCGCGATGTCCACTGCCTTGATGGCCTTCTTGGGGAAACTCAGCTCAAGGCGAGTAGGTTCCATGATGGGTAATTCTATTTCGGCTACATTGGCTACATCATGTATAGAGATATGAATGCTTGGCGGTCTACGACCTCTTTGGATGTTCTTTTATTGAGCACCTCGAGGTGTGCCCTTAATTTTTTGTTGTGAGCTTCTTGCTATAGGTGTAGGTTTCATGTGATTCTATGGCCTCAATGTGTTGAAGCTAGTGAAAATCCATCTCCATGGGGAGAAGATACTTTTTAAGCTTTCTATGCAGTTTTCTCCTTCTTGGTTGGGTGATTGTGGTGGGAACACAGAAGTTGATCCTTCGTAGTCCTCGCTATATGAATTGCTCTTGGTTTGAAATCGCCTATTGACTCCCAAAAAGACTATTTTAGATAATTTGGGATGATCCTTCTACTACTACAGACTTCTACTACAGAGGAGTCCTTGCTAGATGAATTACTAGCTTCTCCTGGTTTGAAATCGCTATTGACTCCCAAAAGACCATTTTAGATTTGGGAAAATCCCAATTCCCAAAATCACATTATATGTAAGTTTTGGACCAAAAAACTATGTTTTGGTATTATTTTGTTAAAACTATCTCACAAAATACATAAGTTTTGGACCAAAATAATCTTGTTGTAGATATTATGTTCTAATTCTGAGAAATGGAAGTCCTTTTTGTGACAGTATTTGAATGCATTTAATTACTAGATAATTTAACTCAATGAATCGGGTGATTTTAAGAGTGACCTAGTTTTGTGCTTTGCTATGAACAATCTAATTGAATTGAATCATTATCTATATTATAATTTTAGCAAGATAAAATAACCAGATAATATCATATTTATGAAAAGATGATGTAAATACACATTTAGATTGATATAAAAGCTTGTTTTAGATTTAATCTAAACAAGGGGTTAATAAACACCTTATTTAAAATGAGGATACAACCTTATTAAATAACATCATAAATCTTTGATTTGTTTTTTGATCTCTAAACTAAATAAATCTATGATTTATGATGTTGTTAGATATCATCATAAATCTATTGATTTTGTTTTTATGATGCTATTAAATAATATCATAAATCTATTGATTTTGCTTTTGATCTCTAAACTAATTATAGTATTAGTTTCTATATTAATATCATAAATCAAGCGACCATTTTTTACTAAATTCTAACTAATTTATAAAAATATGTTTGAATAATTTAGCAAGACACCAAGAATATCTAAAAATAGATGGTGGTGTTATGTTTGGAAATTATATCATAATTCAAGTCAAGTACTCTCCTCTTTTGCTTGAATAATTCAGCTAGACAATTAAAATCTTGAAAAAGAGAGGGTGTTCACAAACATCTACTGGTGTTGTGGCTGGAAAAAAAAACCAAAATCAGATTGCAAATTCATAATCAGTTGGCCCATTACCTACTTTGATGTTTGTTTTGGTTTCAACCAAAATATAGTCATAATCATCTACATTGACATACTCCTTGGCCTTTTGTACCCAAGGAGGCAAGGTAGGTGAATATACATAACAAATATTTTCCCTTTCTTTACAATACATTGGGCTAGTTATATACCCTACAATATTTCCATCCAACACATCACCCACAATCTAAACTTGATCCTCTTGAGGAGTAATTGAAGGATCCTCTAAGATAGAATATTTATTAGCTCTTGGATTTGAATTACAAAGTTGTACTCAATCACTATGACACTTTTTATATCCCCGCAGGAGACTTCACGTTTGATTGAATGAACAATCCAAGATCTTTTCCTTTGCTAGTTGACTTCTTAACTTCAAACTTGATCCCATTAACATTGAAATTTCCTGCATAGGAATTAGAGTTTTGGCCAAGGAGATCATCCTCAATTTATGGGCCAGTTTCCAAACTAGGTTTTGATTTTTATCTTGGCAATTGACAAAATTCTATGAAGTAAACAAACCAAAAGTTAGACCAAGATTCTAAAATTAGATCACAGATTCAAAACATTACTTGTCATGATTCACATCTCTATAAGTTATCAATAATTTATATAACTTGCAGTCCATTTACCATTATATTATTATGTGAGAATGCCTATTTAACATTTAATTTTTTCTTGACATATGAAATTGATAGCATTCCTATAGTTTGTAGATAAATGCTTTGATAATGTTAATTTTTTTCTTGTATGAAATTGATAGCACTCCTATAGTTTGTAGATAAATGCTTTGGTTTATCTCCCTAATGTGGTTTTGTTATTACATCCAAGTTGCGTAGCGTAAACCATTGCTTGCATATCTTGCATTGTATTTGTAGGTTGGATCTGTCTCAAAGTTACTAGATGATGAAGGCTCAATTGGATTAAAGAAAGAGTGCCTTTAGTACCCTCAATATGTTTTGTTGTTGGCATGAGTGGATTGTTTTCTAATCCTTGATTTTTCCCATCACCATGTGTATCCTCAACTGGATCCATCATCTTGGTTTATAGAGATCATGTGGAGACCATACTAGTATTGGAATTGAACTTCCTTCTTAATGAGCATGAGCTCTCATATGTATTGTTAGACTTATTGAAAAAAGTGTTCATCTCCTCCCATTTTGTAATTGGCATTTGAAAATATTGAAACAATGGATGCCCATATTGTACTGGTTCTTGACCATACATGTCAAACCTTATAACATCTCAAACATATTTGATTCCATCTAAATGATAAAGATATGGTAAAAGCTGGTGTAGAAGTCTAATAATCACTCATTGTGCTAGGTAATGTTCCCTTTGCATACTCCTCCGTGATTGTTATCCACTTAACATAGATGCCATTTGGGCATGCCACCATGTGTACATTCTTTTATGCAAAATTATCTCCTGAAGAGATCACACCAATCTCCTCCCAACCTCAACAATGTCCTTGAAAACAATTCATAACATTTAATTAGCTTAGAAGACATATCAAGTCAATTTAAAATTTAATAAATTTATTATTAGTGAACAAATACTTACATCCCATCTCTCTCTTTTTTGCAATCCTTTAATCGTTCTTATATTGGGTTTTTATGGAGAACCAAAAGAAATTCATTAGCTTCTCACTTGTTTTAATTGATCAATGTAAGCATTTTTTAGAGAGTTTGAATCTCCTCATTAGCCATTCAACAAAATTCTTGAAGATCATGTCTTATAATATATTGTGCCTCTTCTTGATCTCATCACTTTGTTCATATTGCATTAGAATCTTAACTGTCTCAATAGTGTGTTGACCTGGCAGTACATAATATTTATATTGGTCAAGCATCTTTACATAAATGTAAGTTACTGGCTCATTTATTGTTGCATCAAAGGGTATTAAATCTGCACAAATAGATGGAGGCATGGGGTTCTTTATAAAGTCTTGCACAAACCCATTACATGACCAAATGTTATGCCCATGTATACATAAGTAGCTGATGTACAAAATAATTTTGGTCTAGAATGCTAAATGTCTACTCATGTGGCCATGGTCAAGGTCAATATACGATCACTTTTCCATTGGTGTGTGGCTAGAAAAATTGAATTTTACTATTGCTTCCTTGTCACTGCTTAAAAAATATTGAGAGGTAAGAAGAACATTGTTTTGGAGACCTTAGATGGGATGCCTGGTTCAGAAAATGCATTGCTAAAGAGTTTAACTTCAAGAAAGGCATTGGATCTGTATAATAGCTTGGAGAACAAAGGACATAGGTATGAACATGCTCGAGAGAAACATCGTTCAAACGACCATCCAAAAAAATTAATATTACATCTTAACATATGTGGCTCTAAGAACAAAAATAGATTCTTTTTTGCATACTTGTCTTTATTGGTTACTAGGGACATATTCAAAATGATCAACTTGGGATTCTTAATGATTGAACACACACATGGAGACATTGATGCAATGTTTAGTAGGTTCTTTAAGAATTTGAGATCTCAAACATTCACATCTCTGCAATTGATGGAGGCATTTAATAGCTATGAGAGCTAAAGTCAAGCACCATTTGTGATCACATGTTTTAAGGTATTTATTCATGGGTAATTGTGTGATGGTGGTAAGGATGCATTAGTTGGCCATTATAAAACATTACAATTTATATTTTCCATGCAAGAAGATGTGCCCATAATGGAATATAAAGTGCATCCAAAAGCAAATGGGAAGTGTGTGACTAAGTCCTACTTGTATGCTTAACAAGTTAAGGCTTGTTAAAGTGTTAGTAGATGCTTTTTCCATGGGGTTGATTATCACACTTGTTGGGATAATCCTTGTAAGCATGGTTAAATTTACACTTATAGCATGTGCCTTCATAAGGGATTATGTTGGGGTTTGGTACGGGATTTGGAATGCTTGGAGGACATGAGGGATTTGGTGTAGGTTCTTTGTGAGGAAACTCCAAAAAATGATGTTAGACTTTGCATTGAAAGCATTGCATATTGATGGCTTATGTTTCTTGGGTGCAACAGGGAGCATCTATGTGGTGCGCCAAAGTCCACCCAGATGGTACCAACAAATCAATTAATGAGCAAAACCTTGTTATTGTCTAGTCCTTATCATTGGACACTCTATACTTGTATGATTTCGGTGAAAAATTTCACATAAAACCATATCTCTTCGTGGTGGGAATAGGAGTGGGTGTTGTTGAGATATCAAGCTTAACTAGTCTCTGCAGACATTGATAACCCACTTAACTAACTAGGTGTTGTCAAATATCGAGTTTAACTAGTACTATGGACATTGATAACCCACTTGGGTGATAGCTTCTGCATTTATGTCATTGGCATGGTTGGTAAGATTATGGGTGATATGCTGCCAATGGTTTACAACCTGTATGACAACCACTTTGTTGTACTAGAGTTATGGCGGCATAGTTATATCACCAACTCATGTAGTTAGGCTCACACTATGGACCCACCATTATATGTTATAGGGGAGAGTACTCTCCCATATAGTATGTACTCTTATATCTTTAGTTTATGGTTGTAAACAAGAGAAGATAATAAACAAAATTTAGCCATCCATCTCTCTTGTGTCCTTGTCTACTCTTGCAAAGAGCTCAAGCTCTTCCTCTCCCCCCCTGCATTCTTCTCATAGTATTAGAGCATTGGTTTGTGTGAAGAGATCAAGAGGTAAGCAAAGGAAAGGGTAATTCAATATCTTTCCCTCTTTGATTTTGGAATAACACCTTTAGGTAGTTGTGAGAGCTAACATGGAAGCCATTGCCTCAGATTGAGGCATCCTCCTAGGTGAAGAAACAAGACCCATTATGCACAATTAACTTTGTTAACTTCACATAACAAGGTCTCAGATTGTGGCATCATCTTAGGTGAAGAAACAAGACCCATTGTGCGTAGTTAACTTTGTTAATTGCACATAATAGGGTCTCAGATTGAGGCATCCTCCTAGGTGAAGGAAGAAGACCTTGTTGTGTGTAGTTAACTTTTACTGTAATTTTACACGTTTCAAGGACACATTTTAGGCTGTGTTTTAGCTATGCAAGTTTGCTACAAGCACTCTGTGTGTATGCCCAATTTTTTGTTGGAGCAAAGTTGTGACATAAATTTGGTTGTAGAATAGTCTATACAGAGAATATGAGATTTGCAGGTTATTGCTAGATATATGTTTGTGACTATTCTATATATAGTCGCATATAGTAAGTGTATGATACCACTCTATTGGAGATTGCAGATCTTTACAAGTACTATTTAGAAAATTTTTGCAAGTAATTAGTCTGATAAGTCAATCCCAAATTATGAGTGAGAAGCTGGACGAGAAAATCTTTCAAGCATGAAAGTTCAGGATGACCAATTTCCTTATGGGAAAAGGATATTGGGTTGTTCATCACATAGGTGATAAAAAGGAGCAAGAAATTGCTGAAGAAACTCCCATCACATAGTAGGTGCATGCACATAAAATATGGCATGAAAGAGCCAAAAATGTGCTATATTGGTTGTTTGTTAGTGTGATAGACTCTATGGTTGTACATGTACAGGATGCACAAATGTCTAAAGAGGCTTGGGATAACTTGGTGATGTACAATATAAATGCTCAAGCTCGAAAGATGTAGTTAAAGAAGGAGCTACATAATGTGACCAGAGAGAAGTTGAGTATAAGTAAGTACTCAATGAAAGGTTAAAGGGCTTGCAAACACCCTTGCCTCTATTGGATCACCAGAAGATGATGATGATATAGTATCGGTGATGACCTTGAATGGTCTTGAATACATTCAACTTCAAACCTCCACCATTAGAGTCCGAGAGAACTTTCTAGATTTTCAAGAACTGATTGCTCTCCTCATCCATGTGAGGAGATGAATATTGGGGGAGGTTCATCCTCCAAAAATTCACATGAGCATGCCTTTTACTAAGATATATGCTGTTAATAAACCTCCATAACCATAGCCTCAAGACTTGCAAATAGACAACAAGAAGATAAATAAAGCAAACTATGCACGATAAAGAGAGTGGGTTCAATATCCCCCCATGCATGAGTGAGCACGCTTCCTCATGCATGTATTTACGTATTAGCAGAAAGCAATTTAGCAGAAAGCAAGTGCTCAAAAATAGCTTGATACATTCTACTTTGGGCCATTAATATCAAAAAGTAACTTAGTCCCAAAGCTTGGCTATTTACATTCAAATTGTAGCAAATTACTTAAATAAAACTATGGGCGGGCGACCGTCGGCGCACACCGAAATTGGACGGCACACCGGCCAAAATCCATCGCACTCACACTACTCCATGCACTGATCTGCTCACTAAAAACACAAGATACATGAAATCTCACTTATCCGCCCAACACAATGTGACCACTGCTCCATGCTCTTGCGCCGCGTAGCCAGTCATCACGACCGTGTGGCAAATGAAAGTACTATAAATATCACATAAAATATCAAATAATTCCACAATTCTCATTTCCAAAACATCACCTAGAGCGTGGAGAGATCAGCAAAACCGCTTTTATAGAAAAGGCGGTTTATAAAGAGAGAGAGAGAGATAGAGAGAGAGAGAGAGAGAGAGAGAGAGAGAGAGAGAGAGAGAGAGAGAGAGAGAGAGAGAGAGAGAGAGAGAGAGAGAGAGAGTATCTCTCAGTAGGAGACAGTGGTTGGCTAGTTTGTTTTTGCTCTCGTCCGTAAGATGGCCGTCTGAGCACTGTAACAGTAACCCTTGGGAAAGTGAGAGGCTCCTCGTGGCTGTTCTTTGTCGGTCTTGCGGCCTATAAAATTGCCAATGCTGCCACTGCTGCAGCTAGCCGTTTAGTGAGCTAAGCGTGTGGTAATGCCGCGCCTAATAAGTACATGGATTTGTCCCATGAGAGTTTTAATCTCTCAACAAGCAACTAAACTATTCGGGCTTCGGTGGTGTGGTCCCGCTGATGTGGGTCTTGGCATTAACTGGCACTATTGCACAGTGCAATGGGCTGTACACAAGCTACTTTGATTACCCCAACGTTTTTCAAGACCATAAGTCGCTTGAAAAGAAATATATATATATATATATATTTTCTTGAGCCTTTTGAAATCCTGAAGCTCTTGACATGACGCAGTACCCTATCCTTCTCCCTTCTCTCCTGCTTTGGGCTCTGATACCAATGTTGTTAATAAACCTCCATAACCGTAGCCTCAAGCCTTGCAAATAGACAAGAAGAAGATAAATAAAGAAAACTATGCACGACAAAGAGAATGGCTTCAATCTCCCCCCATGAGTGAGTGAGCACGCTTCCTCATGCATGTATTTATGTATTAGCATAAAGCAAGTGCTCAAAAATTACATTCCACTTTGGGCCATTAATATCAAAAAGTAGCTTGGCTACCAAGCTTGGCTATTTACATTCAAATTGTAGCAAATTAATTAAATAAAACTATGGGAGGGCGACCATCAACACACACCAAAATTTGACGGCGCCAAAATCCATCGCACCCACGCACTGATTTGCTCACCAAAAACACAAGACACATTAAATCTCGCTTATCCGCCCAACACGAAGACACATTAAATCTCGCTTATCTACCCAACATGATGCAACCACTGCTTCACGCTCTTGCATGTAGCGAGTCCCGACTGTGTGGCAAATGAGCGTACCATAAATATCACATAAAATATCAAATAATTCCACAATTCTCATTTCCATAACAATATATAGGTAGAGGTAAAGGCAGATCATCATCTTGGGGAGACCGTTTTGGAAATAGAAATCATGGGCAACAACAACAATAAGAACTCAATGTACAATAGGTGAAAGAGACCACTCTAATGTACACATAGGTGGAAGAGGCTAGTTTAGAGATAAAGAAATTAAAAAATAGCATAGAGTGCTATTACTTTGGCAAACCAGGGCACATTGCAAAGGATTGCTAAAAAAATCAAAATGATATCAAAAGTGAAAAGTTGCAGCAAGGTAACTATCATTAAGTAAACAGGGTGATCACACAAGTGAACATTTATTTGTGATGTAGCACATGCTCAATTCCACGATAAAAGATGTGTTGGGATTGGGAGATATTTGGTATGTGGGTTCTAGTGCCTCTAACTACATGACTAGTAATGGTGAGTGGTTTAGAAATATGCTGAAAATGGAAAAACTAGGCTATGTGAAAACAGATGATGATATTGTGCACCCCATTACACATGTTGGTTAAGTGTTAGTGTCTATGTAGGATAGCAAAATGAAGTACCTGGGATTTGAGCTTCATGTTTCTAATTTTACAAAAAACCTGGTTTCTGTTGCACAGATGGTTGAGCAAGGTCCACAAGTGCGGTTTAATCCTCAACAAGGGTGCTTTGTGGAAGACTTTAAAAATAAGTGCCACTTGGTTGTAAAGGGTAACAAAAATGGTAAGATGTTTACTTTAGATTTTAACATGCATGAGATGAAGGCACCCACGTTTACATATGGAAAACCTATCATTATAGATATTGACATATGGCACAAGAGCATTGGTCATGTGAATGTACAACGACACTGAAGTAAATCAAGATATTAGTGTACATTTTACCAAAGTTTAAGGTTGATGATATGCACAAAAAAATATGTGAAGTATGCCAACTTGGTAAGCAAGCCAAACATGCTTTCTCACATGAAAAACATGTCAGTGCAAGGCCATTGGATGTTATACATTTTTATGTATGGGGATCAACCAAGATTATAATAATTGCATGTTGCACGTACTAAGTTACATTAATTAATGATCACACTAGGAAAGTGTGGGTTTACTTCATGAAGGAGAAAAGTGAGGCATTTGCTCACTTTCAGGGATTTAAAGACTTAGTTAAGAAGGAAAAATATATTTTTGGATTTCAGCATGGTTTGTTTGAGAGCCTCATAGATGGTGGGTTTCATTGCTTCTATGCCAAAGGTGTGGACAGACTTGTGTTCATTTTGGGAGGTTCTTTTACCTTGTTCTTTCAAAGTCAAAGTGATAGATCTTTATAAAGTGTTGGTGTTGAAGAGTTGTATTTGGAGATAGTGTGAAGTGTGTAAGAAGAGTTGGTGTTTGTGATAAGTGAAGTAAAGTGGAGTGCTCGAGATATGTGGTTTCTTCATCGACATGATGTGGTTCATTCCAAGGCAAAGCTTCCTTTTCCAATGCTCACGGGGACATTCTCAAGATAAGTGGAGGAGGAATGTCAACCCCCAAATTTGTACAAAGTTTGACACATTTTCTTGGTTTATATCAATATTTTTTTAGCATTTTGGCTATTAAAATCATTTATTTGATGAGATTTATTGTAAAAATCAATTGTAAAAGGCATGGCAATTTAATGCCATGACCTTAATGTGTGTGTGTTCTCACTTTTGGAATGGTGTTAGGATGTTTTTATGTTGCAAAATAAAGGTCTTATGAATCTTAGTCAAAGAAAATGTTATAAAAGCTTTTGATAATTAATAAAATATCAAGAAAAGAGGAATGGAGAGTCGTGTGAGTGTGGTTCTTGTTGAGGGAGTTGCAACTTCCTTCTTGCTTCTTCTATCCTCTCACAAGATTCTCTCTCTCTCTCTCTCTCTCTCTCTCTCTCTCTCTCTCGGTTCTTACAAGATCTCTATCTCTTGTGCTTTTGTTGGTTTTATCAATGGAGGGAGAGAGTGATAGTGAGAGTGAGGATGACGAGATGATGATTTTCATTTCTCATAATCGCTGAATGGGTGTGGGTATGTTTCTTTGGTAAGAGCATGTCTTGCAGATTTTGGGATTAAAGACTTAACTCTCTGCATATGTTTTGCAAGCTTTTATCTTGGTTTATGTGGCAAGAATTACATTGTGGTAGGGTACTACCATTTTTGGTGCATTGACTGGAAAAAGGCTAGCATTAGGGAAAATTTGGACTCAAATTGGGCCCTTTAAGGATTGCTACACATTCTCTCTCTACAAAAATGGGTTCATGGCAATTTTTTTGCAAATCAACTCGAAAGTGAGTGGTGCATTGACCAGAAAAAGGCTGAATCTCAAAATCTATAGGAAGAGAAAGATATGTACAAGTTTCCAACAGAAAGGCATTCAAAAGAAGATTTAGCCTGAGAGAAGAAGGGGCGGATCCTTGCAAATCAAGCCCAAGTGGAGAAGGCCAACACAATCAAGATGAGGCCATGTGAAGAGGGTTGCCCTAACCCTTGTGCGCCTTATAGGTTGAGAGAGAGAGAGAGAGAGAGAGAGAGAGAGAGTGAGGAGTTTTCATGGTAGAGAAGAAAGATATCAGAGATATCATGAGGCTTTCTTTCACTCGTCAACGGCAACAACATCGCTTCCTTCAAGATCGATGATACTCTGATGATATGGTGGCCCTGATCAAGAGAAGAAGAAGAAGAGATAGCGAGCAAAGGAGTGCTTTTGTGTGCCACCTGCGTACGCTGCTAACACCAATCTGAGCATCACCTGCCCATTCGAAGCAAGAGATAAGAAGAAGAGGAGATGCTGATGTTTGCCATACATGCAGAAGAAGAAGATGAAGAAGCAATGTTGCAGCTATAGAAATGACAGCCTTGTCCTCTGCAAAGCGCTTCATGGCCTACAATTAAAAAAAATGATAAGTAAAAAAAACCCTAATCCCCCAAGGTCAAAGAAGTAAAAATTGCAGGCCGCCTTAGTGAAGAACCTAAGCCAATATTTATTTCCAAAGACATCACCCTTGAGCAAGACGGAGAATTGTTAGCCTTGCTCCTCAAAGAATATTGACACAAAGAGGGGAATTCCTCTAAAAGTGATGAAACACAACATCCCTCCACAAAGGTGTAAAACCATCTAAATAAAGAGCCTATCACATGAATCCAAGTACGAAAAATGGTCAAATAAGATAAAACTCTTTGACGTGAAATTTGCATCTGTGTTGAGCACACAGATGTCAGATAGTGATCGTTTCCAAAAAAGAACGAAAAGCTTCGAGTGTGTGTAAAAAACTTAAAAAGGGTTAATGTTACCATAGTTCATGATGATTATCCTTTGCCTTACACCAACCACATATTGGAAAGAGTCACTTGAGTAGAAGCTTATAGGTTCTTAGATGGTTTCTCAAGTTACAAGAGCAGGCGACGTTTAACCCAATTGATCAAATACAAGATAGCATTTTTGGAGTGGGAACCTACACTTATTGCATCATGCCGTTTGACTTAACCAATGCCTCTACCACCCATAACCCTGATTCGTACAACCTTCTAGGATCTCTTTCGAAAGATCCTAGAAATATTCATCTATAACCTTTATGTGCAGTCGAAGTGGAAGGAGCATCTTACTCATCTTAGGCTTGTTTTTGAGCGATGCTGACTCTATTACATCTCATTAAACCTACTCAAAAAATGAAAATTTTGCGTTAAACATGGTATCATCCTTGAATACATTATCTCAAGGAACGACATCTTCACAAATGAGAACAAGATCCACGTGATCTTAAAGTTTCCACCACCTATCAATTGTAAGGGGGTGTAGAGATTCATGGGACATGTGGGGTATTATAAAAGATTCATCTTCTTGTATGTTGTATATGTCAGACCCTTATATAAACTGCTAATTGTCTTTTGAATGGACAGATGAATGCCAATTGACATACAAAAAGCTAAAGAAGGCCTCAACAAACAAGCACACCCATCTTGATCCCCAACCGGGATTTTATTTTCCATGTGTATATCGATAACATTCACTATTGGATGCATGTTAGCACAAAACCGCCGAGGGAGCACAACATGGACTTCCCTATGACCTTTTGTAACCTTGAACTTAATTATGCTCAACACAATTACATAACCAGTAAGATAGAGGGTTTAGCCATAGTGTACGTTATAAAGAAGTATAGGTATTACTGTTGTGGCTACAAATTTTATTTTCTTTATTAACCATCAAGCACGGCATTATTTGGTGAATAAGCCATGTACCACAAGATGCATCACCAAATGGTTTCTCATTCTTTTGGAATTGGATTTCACCACCACTGTGTGAAAGGGGTCAATGCATGCCCATGCTAATCTCCAAAATTCCAAAATGACAAACTTCCTCTACGAGTGGAATATGATGTTTCCAACCCTCCATTGTTTTACACTGCTAAAGCTACACAAAAGCTATGAGATTTACCACCAATGTTCTTGCGATGAGAATATTATTACTCATCTTCCATTATAAACAGTGAGCGGTTACAATATACATTTTATAAATGCTCACTCAAAGAACTCTTTGTGGTGCATAAAAAGTTGACCCCTTCTTACTACCCACAAGGGAACAACCAAGCCAAGAGGACAATATACATTTTATAAATGAAGTGGTAGATTTCTTTCTCAAATAATTCCTTGTGATGCATAAGAAGTTGATCCCTTACTACCCACACAAGGGAACGACCAAGCCATGAGCACAAAATAATTTCAACACCATTCTCACACCAAGATGATAGAGGCATAAGAAGTGATTGGGAGTATAAGTTACACTATGCTCTATGGGCCTACTGCATTGCCTACAACACACCGTTATCACCATTCTCACTAAGATGGTAGATGCATAAAAGTGATTGGGAGCATAATTTGCACTCTTCTCTATGGGCCTACCACACTACCCAAAACAACACACATTTTAAGCTTGTGTTTAGACTGATGTAATCGTCAAGTTCATGGAACACTTGGTTCCAAGAGTTCAAATTGCAATGAGGCATAATCTTAAGGGAAATCCTCTCATAGAGAGGTTAGTTGATATAGAGAAACTAAGTGAGAAAAGATTGTGATCCGCTTACTGATTGATGGTTGAAAAACTACAACGTAAGGAATGGTTTAGTGACCAACTCAGTGTGACAAATGCATGAAGGTAGGAGACATGGTACTCATGTACAATGTCAAGAACACCAAACAAAAACTCAAGTACTAAGGCCAAGGTCCCTACCGAATCATAAAAACTTTTCCTAAGGTGCAGTAAAGATAGAGACATTGGATGGGGTCGAGATGGAAGTTTATTTCAATGGTAGCAAGCTAAACTGCTAATATGGACCTCTCACCTAAGGCATACTCTATCAAATCCATAAGAAAAAAGAGGAGAAATGAGAGGCACACAACGAAAAATGAAGGGTAGGCCTCGAGCCGATTTCCTAACAATAAAAAATGGATGCCTCAAGGCAATTTCCCAAAAAATATGGAGGGCAAGCCTCAAGCTTGCTTGACAAAAAAAGAACTAAAGGGGTTGTAGGCCCCCAAGTGTACATATCTCTATACACAAAGCTTACCTTCACTGTGACCGAAACACCAATGGAAACTGCTTGTCTTGAGCTAGAGTTCCCCCAAAAGATTGCCTAGCTGCATGGCCAGCCTTGATTGACACCAGTGCTAGTCACAACGTTTTAATTTGGGAAACATGGACCTTCTTATGCCACCCACCCCTCACACCATCTGTAACTACTAATATAATTCCAAATCCATAACCATCACTTGTTTTGAAGTGGAGTTTTTCACTAGATCCAAACCTGTGTCTTTGCAAGTTTTATGTGACCCCTACAACTAGGTATAATGAAAGAGTGCACCTTGCTTAGAGGGGGATGGATCACAACCACTTATTGCGATTCATAGTCTTTTATTAATTTGAAGCAGCTTTATATTAGATCGAAACCTGTATCTTTATAAGTTTTATGTGATCTCACGATAGGTACAATGAAAGAGTGCATCATCCTTGCAAGGGGATGGATCACAACCCATTGATTGTTGATGTAGTTAATTAACCACAACACTCAAGATATCCCAAGGAATAGTTACTTTCAACATCCCAAGTCCGTCGTCCAATTATACACCACCACCTTAGGTAACCCCTAACACTCAACACTCCTCTCACCTTAACGTGTCGTCTACCCCCTCAACCCATTATGGGGAGATCCAAAACCTTGCTGACATAGGCAAAGATCACCCCCTAAATGTCATCCTCAATGGACCTTTAGTGGGAAGGTCACTAACAAGGAGTACCCTAGCTAGCCCTAGCTAGCCAAGGCAGCTACTAACGGTGCCGATGAAAAAACATTGTAGACACATTTTGGCTAGAAGCCTACTTATGAGCACAAAGCCACCAAGCGAGATCCTCAAGAAAAGGTGTTGTACCAATCTCAGCCTCCCAATACTCATCAAGGTGTTAAAAGCTCAAGGTTTCAACAAGGGAAGCCCTTTTGTTTGGATCCCAAAAACCTCACCGTCCCAAACGACAACCCCCTCAGCCAAAAGGGTCAAGCACCTCACAACAAGAAACACTTTGATAAATCCCAACAAAACTACTAGAACCTCTCAAGGCTTCTACAGAGGGAACCCCTACATTTGGATTCGAAAGTCAAAGAAACTTGTGTCCCAAGCCTCTACAAACACCTCATCCAATGTCAAATCTAGGATAGAGTGGAGACCCAAAGCCATACCTCTGAAGCCACCACGAAAGTTTAAGTAAGAGTGCAAAGTAGTGGCTTCCATCTTGACTTATGTGTCAACAGCACCAACAAAGCAATCGGAAGATCCCGTGATGTTTCTCTCTGAGTAGTCAATGTGTGGTGGTGGTGGACTACACCCCCATTAATTTAAATCAAAGAAGAGCCACTCCTGGTGCCAAAACCCTAGACACAAGGTACACTTTTACAGGTACATGCACACACACCCCTCCATCCATGCACACATAAAACAACCGCATGTGCACACACCCCTCTATCCATGCACACATAAAATAGCTGCACGTGCACACACCCCTCTATCTATGTATAGATAAAACAAATGCACATGCACACACCCCTCTATCCATGCACACATAAAACAACTGCACATGCACACACATTCATAAACAAACTTGCATGCATGTGCACACACAAGAAACACCCTCAACACAAACTGATGCAAGAAAATTTGATCCCTTTGAATGTTGTACACCTTTCTTTTCAAGTAAACAAATGATAGGGACATGGACGGCCATGGAGTTTGTTGAATAAATCCAAGGGTTTTTTTCCCCATTGGACTAGCCTGGAATGCAAGGTAGGATGGACATATGAAGTTCTTCTTCAAGTTTCCAGCATAGGTATGTCAAGAGAAAAACAAAAAAGGAGGCTTGGAAAATTTCAGAAAATCAATTCAGGTACAATATGGTTACAATTCAAAAATCAAGGGTTTTAGACCCAGATCTTGAGCCAAATTGAAATCTGATTTGTTAATGAGAAGGTTCTCCTGGTTATAAAGAAGGTGCACAGAGATCATATTTTAGTTTGGATCACATTTGATATACTTTTGCAAATAGTTTAGGTCTGACAGTTTAGAACATATGCAGTAGAGAATTTCTGAATGATGGTACAGTTAGAGGGAGTAATAAAGTTCAAATTTGATTTTATAGGGTTCTTCTCCAAAGGTTTTGGAACACGTATACCAAAGGTCATTCCATTTGGTCTTCATTTTGTGACAGATGATCAGTTTTTAATTCAGGCCATACAGCAAACAACAACAAATCTGGTCAAATGGAGTTTAAAGAGTTCAACCATCATTAGAAACATCAATACTAGCACCTTGCAAGGCTAGAACAAAAAATGAATTAGTTCTACCAACAATGTTAGAGGACTGTGCATAATTCGGATTTAAAAAATAGGACAATTTTCAGGTTTGCATCCAAGCATGAATCTGATCTATCAAATGGATAGTAAACATCAATGGAAACACCTCTACAAAGTTTCATAAGGTTTGGATTCCATTTTGGTCATCGATAGCTCAAATCAGGTTTTCAGGACATGATAAGTGACAATTTCAGATTTCAACTCATTCAAAAGTTTTAACTAAATTCAAGGTGTGGATCTTCATCAACATTATAAACCTAATCTACAGAAACTAATTCAAACACTACCTTTAGGAAAGGTGATATCCATATATGATCTCATTTACAAGGTTGAGACTATAGACTCATGAAAAAAACTCAAAAGGAATCTTGATCCCTAAACAAATTCTCTAGTTCAGATTAGTAGTGTAAATTCTGATTCTACAATCTAAAAGTTTTGAATTGTTGTAAATTCACATATAGCATCTACTCTCACATACTAGAAGCTCAGTAGCTTTCTCTAGGGTGAGAGAAGCATTGGGGAGAGAGATTGCATATCAGCCACTTCATGGATTAGCTTCAGATCAGAGATCAGAATTCTGAAGAAAATAGAAAAACAGAGAGAAGACCTCTTCCATAGGAGATACAGATGCATGTTGATGTGCTCCATGATCATGATATGATTTCCTCTCATAATGAATTACTTTTCTCGACCTGCAAGTATATGTTTTCTTACTTTCTGGAATTTTTATCCACACAATGTTGTACACATGTCAGGTATGATCCCCATATTGCCAAAATGGTCTGAACTCGTGATCCCCCTCTTCTACAACTTATCTTGAGCTATTCCTCTTCAAAAGACGCTCAAAAGGGAAAAAAATATGTGCCTCTTAATATTTATCCCTCTTGCTAAAACCACCTCAATGATTCTAGCTGCATGTCTACATGGTATCTAGATTGGCATATCTGATGTGGATTCTTGCTTGGACAGGTCATATCCTATGTGTACAACATATGCCAACATAACCCTACATTTCAGACTCACTTGTTGCAAATCATGAAAACACCTATTTTTTTGAAATGCATGGCTGGTCATCTTCTCCTCATCTGAACTAAAACAAAAGAAACAAATCAATTTCTTAAAAAACTAAATGCCAAAATCTTCCAAAACGCAAAAAAAGAACGACAGTAGGACAAATCACTATAACGCAATATGCTTGAGAGAGTTCGCACCAAGACCTCTTCTCGCGTTGTAGTGATTTTTGCCTTCGATTGTAGGCAAAATCACTACAACGCGATATGGGTACGATAGTTCTCATGGAGATCCCTCTGCGCGTTGTAGTGATTTGCTGAAATATTTGTGAGAAATAAATTAATTTCTTGAAAATCTAAAAGCACAAATCTTTGATGAAATATTTATAAAACAATTATACAATTTCAGCCAAATTGAAACGTGAAAATATTTGAAAACATACCACGAAATTCACTGGGAGAGCAAGAAGCAACAAACGAAGTTGACTGTACGAGAGCAAGAAGCAACGTGCCGGTCACAACTGTGAGAAAAATTGCAGGAGAGCAAGAAACAATGAATAATGAATATGGGTCAGCTTTATCCACAGAAACTAACAGCCTGTACACGTGGTAGACATGCATGATGGCAAACTATGTGCTCTGCGCACTATGATGACATGTGTCAAAAATGGATTAATCTGATCATCATCTATTTAATGAGTACGGCCCCATGTCCTCCTTCGCACGTGTTGACATGCTCTTTCGCACGTGTTGACATGCTCTTTCGCACGTGTGTCGTACTTGTCCTCGGTAAATGTGGTACTTGTCTCCTCAGTAAATGTCAGCTATCCTTGTCTTTTGCCCTCGTTTCGTTTTGCCTCCTTCAACTGCGTGTATTCCTCTGTCGTGCTTCATCTACGCCATCTCTGTGATTCATCAAGCAAGCGGACATCCGTTCAACATTTTTCATGCGTGATTCTTTGGTGAGTTATCAAGCAATCACTACTGGTCTTAAATGTTATATTCAATCATATATATCATGTTTTACCTATGTTCATTAGATATTGGGTCAAACGAAAGGCAATGTCTGACAAATCACTACGACGCGAAGAATGAATTACAATTTTTTCTAATGTAGCTATATCTCGTTATAGTGTTTTAGACATACTTTCTTGTCTTATGCATTGTTTTGTGTCGTGTATGTTATCTATGACTTATTTTCATGACTTACTTTGTGAAATGGAACGCTCTGTGCGAGAAATCATTATAATGCGAGAAGGGTATGACGATTAGGTCTGATGTACATATATCGTGTTGTAGTCCTTGCCATGCATGCACACAAAATCACTATGATGCCAAAAGACATGAACTCGCTTCGTTTGCTCAAGTTCAGATATAACCGTACGTTGGAGCCCGTCCTACTTAGTGACAAAAGAATGACACAAATTTTGGAAATCCCTCCTTTGACGAAGAAAGTTAAGATCATAAAAGTGATGAAGACTAGTCATTCTCGTGACACAAGGCTCAACGCACAAAGGATTGGAGACCAATCCAGGATGCAGGCGCTCCAAGAATTGCGGTTGAAGAAAGCGGCTATTCTGGAAATGCATAAGTCAAATGTTAAAGCTTTGAGTTATTTTTTTCCCTCGTTTCACGTTAGACTTCCGGTGCGAGGCACTGCGCAATTTTTCCCTTTCGATGCGGAGGAGATTGATGTTTTGTTCAATGTTTCAAGGGAGGTCAATGATAGAATTATGATAGCAGTTCTAAGGTTTGCTACATCCTTGTTATCATCTTGATTCTAAAGTGGTTTGCTTGTCCAAAGTAACTAATATAATGTAATTTTTTTTATATCAAATCTCCCATTCGATGTTCAAAATCGTGTATATATTATCGTTTCCCTCCTTTCCTCGGTTCTTACTGCACAACATACATCATTGGTTGATGTATGGCCATGGTTTAGTCCGATAAATTTTGATGTGGCTCAAATAATTCTAATGGCATACAATGAGAAGTAAGTGACATGCAATCTCATTTATAGTCTTAGTATTGTGACCTAAATTTACTATATATTTTTGATGTTACTTCTGATACTCCTAATTGCATGTTGTAGTTCACACTGGAGTTTGATCCTTTACGATATAGAATCCAAGACTTGTTACTTGGCCAATTCAGGTGAAGAATTCCATGGCACCGTGAGATAGTAAGTCAACACAATCATTATTCATATATCGTAAACGAGTTGGAGAGAGAGAGAGAGAGAGAGAGAGAGAGAGAGAGAGAGAGAGAGAGAGGAAGAAGTAGTTAGAGAACTTTCAGTATTAACAACAGTAATGTTTCGTGTTTCAGATCGGTTAGAAAGCTAATAACTGGTCTTGAGGCCATAATCCAGGACACACTGCTAGAACACACAAGGATTGTGAGATGTAGAGTCCCGCAGAGCAACAGGATGGCCATAGTTGCGGTTGGAGGGTGTGCTACAATGCAAAGTTGCTGCTACACTTAGTTCTCTCATTGCCCAAAAATGTAGGCATGATCTTTTTTTTAATGATATTTTACTTTCCTTATTCTTTGACGGCACATGTCTATTTTTTTTTGAGATTTTTGTAGAATCCACGATTATCAGAATACTCCGATGTGGATTTAGGGTTGTTCAGGGAACATACCATTGAGCATATTATTATCAACATTCATAACAGGCCGCCTAATATTCCTATTGTGTTTGTGTCCCCTCTACCATGGCCGCGACCACCGCCAACAACAGTACCCCTTAACACAAGTTGACACGTTGGTTGTCGAGCTTCCAGAATCTGATGGATCTGAAGACGTCGATTTGGAAGCTTCGAGTTCTCGACAACAGCAAACTGCGTAAAGTCAAGCTTCAACCCTGCAGCGACAGCAAGCTTTTGTTCCAAAAGAACGAGCTTCTCGTCCCCAAGAGCAACCACCCCTAGAGCATCCAGAAGAGCAACCACCCCAAGAGCATCCCGAAGAGCAAGCACCCCCTCAACGACAAGCTTCACCGGCCCAACAATAAGAATCTTCCCACACCCAAGAGCACACTTCGTAGGAAAAAAAAAGGACATGCTATTAATGTTTTAAACATCCAATAAGAAAATATAAAATATTTTTCTTAGTTTCTATTGCTTTGAGAAATACAAAATGTTGTCATCATGATTGATGTATGTTGTCAAAAATACATTTATCTCCATTTATCTCTATGTGATGGTTGTTTGCATCATGAAAACTTGCTTCCTTGTAATGTCTTTACATTGAATGATCCTTTCTTTTCTCCTTGGTACCTATTTTCAAAAATCAAAGTAATGTATATAAGTAATAATGATTATGGCATAGTTTTGAAATAAATACTTTTCGAGGTTAGATTGAATAACATACCTTATGGTCGTTGCACTTCAACACATAATCATCAGGCACTTGTAGGTCATCCTCATTTGCCAAGTCTGTTCTCACTTGACGCAGTGAGATGTTTGACCTTATATTGAGTACTGTGAAGAGCTCATGTTCAAACCATACCTCTAATAACATCAATGGATTTTCAATATCATCCTCCAAGTCCTGATCAATTGCTACAAGTTTTCCATTGACATAATGCCATCTCATATAATGAAAGGCTAAAATAAAATTCTGGGAGCCAATCATATATTTACAGACAATAGATTTCTTATGGATTTTGCAGGTAACCCCATTTAATTCTTTCACTTTCCAATTTTGACCTAAGAAATCTAAACATTTCTCTAATTTATTGATAAACATTGACGATGTTTTTTTGGCCTCCTCGTCATAAAAAGAAGTCGACAAAAACATGCAATGGTATAAAGACCGATTTTCACTTGACGACTTGCTACATTTGGTCTTATACACCTCTGCACATCTTGGTATATCTTTAATCTAAAGCACTCACTTCTTTCTGTTGTTGGTATTGGCCATTCTGGACTGTCGAATGAAGGCAGTGGTAATGCTTTCAAAGATACATAACTTATAACACTATGAGGTGCCGTATAAATTCATTATAAAAGAAAACTCCTCTCTCTACCAAAGACCTGCTTGATGTTTCTTTGTATAGTTGCTCACCCCAATAGATGCATGAAAAGCATCAAAGATTCCCACAATACTATCTATAGGCTGCCAGTCAACCAAGTTTGAAGGATATATATCTATACATACGAATACAGGAGAAGCATAAGTATAGAAATGAAACACATTACATAAACATAATGTAAAAACATTTACTTACAGTTTGGTCTATGGAGTGGGATTCCATTAGGCAAATGTTGCAGACGAAGTTCTAAGTGCATGTAGGCATGCTGTATAAGGACTTCCTTAATGCTCCTACTTGTGTTAGAGAGTTTGAAATCTTGAACTCTACCTTTGTAAGTGTCGATGAACTCATTCTTTGTTTTTTTTCGGTTCCTCGTTTGTAACATAATCCAACCACCAATAGAGATTGTCGTAGGAATCCACCTTTGATTATCCAGATCAAAATTGTTATATACTATAATAGCTCTAGTACAGGACCAAGGACGCCTAGGATGTGTGGTTTCCATTGAAGCAAATAGAAATAAAAGCAGATGTAAGAAGATGGAAGAAGAGATAACCTCCAAAACGTGTAAAACTTTGAGAGAAATCCATTCATTAAATGAGCTAGGAAATTCGAAGAGAACATTTCAAATTTTTAGAGAAAAAAAGCACTTTTATTAAATGAGCTGAACGAGGAAAATTTTTGGATTGAAAACCGTTCATTAAATGAGCTGAGATTTATTAAATGAGCTGACAACACTCTAATTTTCATATATATTAAAGAAATGACATTATAAAGTGTGATCAAATGCATTTCGTATTTCTTTAATAACAATATATTCATATAAAGAATATATGAAAAACGTCTAATTATCAAAAGTTCCGTCGGTGGTCTCTTCCTATTGGTCCAAAGCCTTTCTCTCTCTAGAGAGGAAAAAGCCCCAAAGTTGAGTCCAAAATTTGCCCAATGGAGCCCTCGAAGCCATGCACCAAAAGGACGATATTCACATAAAGAGGTTCAACCTAGGTCTGCATCTCCCTCCAAGGCACAAAACTTGCCTCTACAACTGTGTTACTCAAGAAGCAAGGTGGAGATGCTTAGAGGTCAAAGCAAAGATTCATGCCCAAGGTTGACATTGTCCAACAACCCAAAATTTCACCCCCACAAAGCTCTTCCATGATTCACTTATTTCAATCGACACATCACTATGATTCAAGAAGGAGGCTCAAAAAGTTCTTGAATTCATTTGGCTATGCCCGCCGACAAGTCACTCACATATCACGGTTAACCAATCCCAATATGTCAAGAGCTTGCATGCACCTTAATCTCACCATTGAATTTGTCGCAATACATTTCTAAATGGGGGGACCATGGCAGACGCAAGCTTCACCCATAGTATAACCCATTACCTGAACTCCCATACTAATTGCATGCCATACATGTTATCCTAAATTCTTCCATTATAATGGACAACCTAACCTCATTCATAAACCACCTTATCGACCAAGTCACCCATATATTGCGGTTAACAAATCCCAACAAGCCAAGAGCGTATATACACCTTAACCTCACCACCATCTAATCTGTTCAAGTATATTTCTAGATGGGGGGACCATGGTGGTGATGCAAGCCTAACCTATAGTATGACTTATCGTCTAGACTCCCGTACCAAATGCATGCCATACAAGTTGTCCTAAATTCTTCTATTATCATGGACAACCTAACCTCATTCTCACAACTGACTTATTAACTACCTCATTTCACATCAACACTTAATCCTATATAAGAGTCAAAGAAAGTGTAAAAATAAGAGTCGAAGAAGCAATGCATTGGTGTTTTCACTTCTACACGAGCACACCTTTAGTCCAATGACCATGCATAACACCTACAATATACAAACAAGTTTTGCATTTAGTAGACACATTTAGCAATATATTACACTTGCAATATACAAACAAGTTTTGCATTTAGGAGATAGATTTAGCAAGAACAAGAACCAATAATCTCAAGTTCTTGCCCTGAGCCTCATTTTATCGATAATCATCCAAGTACATTTCTTGATGGGGGATCATGGGGAATACAAGCCTAGCAAATGGTATGACTCATCGCCTTGATCCTCCTCAAATCAGTAGGAACCTCTCGTGACCTATTCGTTGGCCACAATAATCATTGATCCAAACAGCCTCTATCCCAATGCTCGATAATGCCAAATCAAGTAAGTAAGAGAGGCCACCGAGCTCTAGCTATGGCCAAATAAAACAAGCAATCCTATCACCTCTCTCAATTCCCAAAAGCTACTACTAGTAGGTCAAGGCTACTATAAAGGGAATCCTTGAATTTAGATCTTGAGGTCAAAGGAACCCTCACCACAAGCCTCTACAACCAAGACAAAGACTTCATCAAGTGATAAACCAAAGATGGAAAGAAGACCAAAGCCATGCTTCAGACACCACCCCTAAAACTTACGCAAGCATGGAGAGCAATGGCTACCACTTCTATTCAAGATCCATCACCACCTCTATAGAAGTCAAAAGGTCCCCTGACCACATGTGAAGAAGTTGAAAGGTCTCCCAACCACCAAGCATCATGATACATCACCATCTTTTTTAGTGGGGGGCTTACCTCCATTGAAGTAAAGCAACCCACAGTGCCAAACCCTTAAGAAATATACGCAACACTACTAATCAACCTCTTAAGGCTCAAGGGGACCACCAAGGTCCCACAACACCCCTATATGCCATGTCACAATGCCAACTAGCTAGCTGAAAGACCAAAGCTCAATCAAGTGTACGAGCGAAGTCGATGGCAGTTGCATCTAAGCTATCACCATGATGAGCAAAACGGTTTTCCACTATCATTCATTAATTTCACAAGGCAATCCTCGAAGCCCATTCTTCACTTGTATATATGAAATATATACTATCACCCCTTACCAAGTGCGTGAACGAGTAAAAGAAAATAAAGAACAAGAAGAAGACGACAAAAATCAAAGAAAGAACAATCACTCCCTACCAAGTGCACATGTAATATATACTTGCAAATGATTAAAAGAAAGAAAAAGAAAAAGAAGATGAAAATCAAAGAAAGCAAAAAGGATGAAGGAAAAATGTCGAAAGTAATAGTTGTGCATGAAAAGAGAGTCCCTTTGAAAAATAAAGAAAGCAGCATGTTGTGAGAAGAATGCGAGGGAGAGGGTGAGCTTGAGCTCCTCCTTACAAGCAACCTTCTTCACACACATACACACGAGTAGCAAGCACACAAGATATAAATGGATGGCTAAATTTTTTTCTTCCTTCTTCACTTATCTACAACCATAACATAAAGATAAGAGTACATACTTTAAGGGAAAGTACTCTACAACATACAAGGTCCATAGTGTGAGCCTGACTATATGAGATGATGCTATAACTTTGCTAGCCTGTAAACCATTGGTGGCATATCAACCATAATCTCACCAACCTGCCAGTGGTGTAAGTGCAGAGATGTCATATTGGCGTGTCATCTATATCCGTACTAGTTAAGCTTAATATCTCAACACTTCTCCTCGAGCTCAACACCATACACTGCACTCTAAGTAAGCTCCTAAACCTATGAAGCTTCTCTATATCCAATGTCTTTTGTGATGAAGAGGTTAGCCACCTGATCCTCTGTGCTAACATAAACCAAATCTACATCACCTGCTAAAACCTTCTCTCTGACAAAATGATAATATATCTAAATGTGCTTCGTCCTAGCATGATATGATGGGTTACTGGCCAACTGTATGTTGCTCATGCTATCACAATAAACGATAACTACCCTATCTATGTGTTTTTTCATAGCATGATACACTGGGTTATTGGTCAACTATATGCTACTCATATTATCACAATAAACGACAAGTACCCTACCTATGAGCTCACCCATAACTTGAAGTAGTTTGTATAACAAGCTACCTTACATAAAGCCATAGAAATGCCCCTGTACTCAAGCCTTTGTACTTGATAAAGCAATCATCAACAATTGTTACTCCAGCTAACAACACAACACTCCCAAAAGAGGATATAAAGACGCTAGTAGATCTCATGTTTGAGACTCCATTCCAATCCACATCTGTATACCATGTAGCTTTACCTGTACTCCAGCCTCATAGAAAAGTCCATAATGTATTGTGGACTTTATGTACCTGAGCATCCTCCTAGCCACATCTAAATATGGTTTCCTTGGGGCCTACATAAACTGACTCACTAATCTAACCGAATAGCTCAAATCTATCCTGGTAAAATAGTCATGTAAATCAAAACTACCTACTATGCGCATATACATAGTAGGATACTTCACCTATATCTGCAGAAAACCTCATGTTCTACTCCAATGACATCACTGAGATTGGCTTACACCGTGTCATCCCATACTTAGGCATCATGCCTCTACAAAAGTCAAATCCCATCCATGATCTAATCATGAGTCATGTTAATAAAAAATACCTACTATACATATATACATAGTAGGGTCCTGTAATAGGTTACCTATATTTATAGATAACCTTGTGTTCTACTCTAATAACATCACAGAGATTGGCTTACACCGTGTCATTCCATACTTGAATATCATACCTCTACAAAAGCCAATCCTATCATGTGATCCAATCACCTCTATACCCATGAAGTATCTTAACTCACCTAAATCCCACCACATGATCTAATCACCTCTATACCCATGAAGTATCGTAGCTTACCTAAATCTTTCATTTCAAACTTCTTTTTAAGAAGCATTTTCACCTCTTGAATGTCATCACATTGTCACATGTGACAATCAAGTCATTAACCTAGATGACAATCTCCTTTTCATTCTTTCTTACATAAAACGAGAAACCATCATTGGACATTGAAATCCAATATTGACAAGATACTCCCCTATCTTGATTAACCATGCTTTAGATGCTAGCTTGTCTGCACCTTGTAAACTTTCTCTTGTAGGTCATCTATCAAAAATGTATTCTTTACATTCATGTGATGTAAATACCATTCCTTAGGTATAGCCATAGCAATGATTTCTCTCACGATTGTCATCGTTAGCAACTAGGCTCATTATGTCCTCATAATCAATGTTGTATGTCTGTGCATATCCCTTGGCAACCAATCCTGCCTTGTACCTACTAGCATAACCATCTACATTATGCTTCACTTTGTAGACCCACTTACATCCAATTGCCTTCTTTTCCTTAAGCAAAGGCACTAAATCCCATAGCATCTAATGTAGCCATCTCTTCATCCATGGTATCTTCCCAAAGCTTATGTCCAAATGTCTCCTTAAAACATACTTATGTCGAAGTGTCTTCATCCATGGTACCTTCCCAATGCTTATGTCCAAGTGTCTTCTCAAAACATGTGGCCTCTACCTCCTGTATAGCATTGACCATATATGCTCATCATATCTCAACCCGTCCACTAGATGTCGAACTATAGTAGATATGTGTACACCTAGATCACTACTAGGTGTTCTCAACACTCCTTTGGATCTTTGTAAATCTGATATAATAATAGCCAAAATTCCATCAAGGCTATGTTCTAAGCCACCATCTCCATCAACAAAGGAGTGACCTGCTAAAATATCATGTATTATAAAAGACTGATCCACCTTTTCTTTTCATGATACATGTGAACTTGATTATTTTTTAGCACTTGTAGTACCATCACTTGACACATTAGAATGCCTAACATTCTACCTCAACCTGCTTGACCAAGGTCTCATAATAGACCCGTTGTAGAGGACTCTCCTAGTTCACTAAGTGTCCATGATTGTTGCTCACCATTTTGAGCACCCATCTAATTCTTTGCTTCAACCTCTATAGAATCTTTCACTGCCGTATACCAGCTACTCATCTCATCAAACAAAACATCCTTGCTCACTTACATTTCATGTGTAGTAGAATTATAGCATCTCTATCCTTCCTACCCAAACCTTCCTACCCAAGGAAATAACCAATGAATATACATTTTTCTACCTTGGGATCCACCTCACCTCATCTAGTACATAGGTAATACAACTAAATACCTGAAAGTGCATCAAATCTTATTTTTTGCTAGTAAACTTTTGTTCACGCACCATGCTATAAATTGCTACATTGGACATCTTGTTCATGATATAAACTACAACTGCTTCAGTCCAAAAATAATGAGAACTCTTTCTCATTTATCAATGCATAAACAACTTCTGTAATATGCGTGTTTTTCCTTTCTGCAACCTTAAATTCTTTACTTTAGGCACATACTTACATTAAATATAAGTGTGTGCCAAATATTTTCCATGAGAAAGTTTATCATCCTAAACTTCCATGCTTACAATAAGGGAAAGTACTCTACTCTAAAACATACAAGGTTTGTAATGTGAACTCGATTATATAAGCTAACACTAAACTATGCCAAAACTCTAATAAACTAAAGTGACTGTCATACGGCCCGTAAACCATCGACGGTATATCAACCATAATCTCACGAACCATGCCAATAGCTCAAGTGCGAAGGTGTCATCTTGGCGTGTCATCTGCATTAGCACTGGTTGAGCTCAATGTCTCAACATGTTGCTGTCAACCTCAAGCCACATATACCCATTCTTGCCTTATCTTGGTGGGTTCACACACTGTCCAACACATGGCCAAGCCCCCATCATTAGATTCACACGTCTTTAATCTCAGCTCTACTCGCTCTCAAACTGTTACCAAGGTCTAGGCATGAACCTGATTCACCACCACCCCACAGGTTCGCTCTACACTATCCCCAGCTCCGTCAACAAACCAGAGATTGCATTGGCCAAAGAATCGACCTGTGGCTTCAAGCCTCTCACAGAGTGGCACTTCAAAAGCCACCACAGCCCACGACTGACTGTACATTCTAAAACTCTCCTGCAAATTTGCAATAATATTTTCAAGAATCAATATGATTACAACAAGGATTTAGCACATGGATAATTCAAAGAAATACTCTGAAATATTCAATAAACTGGCTGTAAGTGGCTTCAAGCCTCTCACAGAGTAGCACTTCAAAAGCCACCACAGCCCACGACTGACTGTGCATTCTAAAACTCTCCTGCAAATTTGCAATAATATTTTCAAGAATCAATTTGTTACACTATGATTACAACAAGGATTTACACATGGACAATTCAAAGAAATACCCTGAAATATTCAATAAACTGGCTGTAAGTGGCTTCAAGCCTCTCACAGAGTAGCACTTAAAAGCCACCATATTCAGTTGTTCAGAAAAAATAACCTCCATTACAAAGAAGACCGTGTAAACTGTTTACCTCCAAAGTTGCGTATAGAGATCTTGCAAAACAGAATCCGACCGATTAGCTGAGGTCAAAGTGGCCATCAGTTGCTTAACCAAGTTAGCTGAAAAATATTCTGTCTGAAGATGCTGCGTTCAAACACCAAGAAAAAATTCATTTGGATCAAAACCCTACTAACACGAGTTCAAATGCTGCTCCATACTTACACACATTTATATCAAAAACAAAAATAACTAAAACTTTAGCTGGGTTGCAGACCACGTGTACTTACACTGCCTGTGTCATCAGCGTGTGCCATCACATTTCCACTTTGAAGTCGGTACACAGATCAGGTAATGACACCATTTGCATTTCTTGTTTCCATCCACTCCTCGGAAGACCAACACTATGACAACACTGAAGCTGTAGAAACCTTACCTTGGTCAATATGTTAATCACATAACAATCTGACCCACACCTTTCAAGTTTCTGCCGCTCCTCAAAACCTGAATCACATAACAATCTGACCCCCACCTTTCTGCCCCTCCTCTAAACCTGAAAGAACTGACTGCAAACCCAGTTCACCAAAACATGCAAGATATGCAATATGTCCCCCCCTCTGCATAAAGCATGATTCTCATGCAAAATTAGCCACAAAGTTGTTTTGCTTATGTTTGTTGACCTTACCCAGCAATAAGGATGATAAGAGCAATGGCCAAAAGAATGCACTGGCATATTTTGTACTTTGGGCTTGCTGGAGACTGCAGATCAGAGCCTGGCACCACATTTGCCCAATTCACCCATCCAACATGAGGCTTCAACAGCAACACGAAACCCAACAGAAAGCCAGTTATGAAGCCTCCTATATGGGCAAAGTTATCGACATATGGCAGAATTCCCACTGCCAGATTGATTGCCACCACCAGAACAAGCATGATTAAGGCTGCACACTAAAATCCAACAACAAAGAACTTACATCTCAACTCGAGCAAGCACACCACAAGTCAGTACTGCAAGTAATTGAAAAAACGCCCCCCTTAACACAAAGAGGTATGTCTGATGACATTAACAGGCATGCTTAGCAGTGTAAAGGCAACCTTGTTGGAATAGATTGTCCAGTTTGTAATGAGTTCAGATAAGATGGCTCCCAATAAGCCGAAAAGAGCACCAGAGGCTCCCACAGAAATCCTGTTTTGGAGAAACAATGATGACAGCAAACTGCCTCCCAGGCCAGACAACAAGTAAAGAACCCCAATTCTCACTGCAATGTATGAACTAAATGTGCATAAGCAAACACACCGCATACAGAATCGCTCCATACACTCCAGAGTCAAGATGGATTGAAGATGAGAAAACTTAATAGCACACAAACTTTCATGATATGATAAGAATCAATGCGGATTGAGGATGAGAATCAGAGCTTACAGAATCCAAACTCTCGTTCTAATCTGATTCCAATGAAGAGAAGACTAAGCATGTTGACCAAAATGTGAACAATCCCTGCATGCAGCCAAATGCAAGTAATAAGACGCCAACCTTGATGCTCATGTATCACTTTGTTTCTGTCAAGGCCACCCAACTTCTCCAACCTGCAAATTGCACAACCAATACTAAGCTCACAACCATCTCCAACACAAAACCAGTATACACAATAAACATCAGGTTAAAGAAAGAAACAATCCATCATGTGAACATTTCCCAGACTTTTTGAAGAGAAGTTACCAAAAACCCTAAAAACCTTAATAAGGTGAAACAAAAGGAATGAACCCTTACAATTGGCTTGATGATAAGCCCAACAAGAAAGCATGAACCCTGGCATATGGCTTAACAAAAAGCTCAACAAGAAGGCATGAAACCTAACCCTTCAACCCGAACAATCCCCTTAATGATAAGCTTAACAAAGTGGCAGGAACCCTAACAACTGGCTTAAGAAGACAGTACCAATAGTTAGCATAAACCCTAAAAGAAGCATAAACAAATTTCCCAAAAAAGAGGCATGATGGGCTGGATGAGTTTCAGAAGGCATAAACGTTGACAAGTAACTTAATGATAAGCTTAAGAACTTTTTTCAGAAAAGAGACTTCTATTAAGTAATATAAAATCATACAAAGGGAGATCTCAAACCGATTTAAAGGCATGGACCCTAGCAAATTAGCTTAATAAGGCTTGTTTAGAGACAATACAACAGTAAAAGCTAGCTGTGAGGGCAAGGACACAAACTCACGTCTGAGACGAAGGTCCGAGCAAAGGGTTCTCGCTCAGAGGTTGGAAGGAGAATCGTTTGAGGAACTTGGCCACGCACTTGTTGCCATTGGCTGTGTTGTGAGGGCAGTTGTTGATGTACATGGTGATGATGAAGACGACCACGTTGGCCACAACAATGAAGGGGACGAGCAGGCCTATCCGGATGGGGCAACTGATCTTCCTTCTAACGGCCACTGATCCCGTCCCTTCTGGATCTCCCCCCATCGATCTGGCTTCCTGTCTGTGTTGTGATGGATAAGGCGAGGACGTCGATGGCGGTCAAATTGGCGCAGAAACCTTTTCTCTGCTTCTGTCTGTCTATGTTTCCCTATATGGTGGAGTTAGGGTTCGCATAGGCGATGACGCTTCCTGCTCTTCTGCATATATTTTCAAGATACGGCGAGGGAAATGCATCTCAAATTAAGAGTTCGATTATGGAAATGGAGCTCTTTGAGGAAAGAAATGGCTATGGCGGCGCAGTTCAAGCTGTACAGGATCTTCTGTCTGTGACGCAGATGGAGATGGAGATGGAGATGGAGATTCATGATAGTAACAGAATAAAAGAAGATTATTATTCACGTACCACGTATAGTAAAAGAAAAGAAAAGTTTATTATGGACTTGATGGAAGGACCTTTGCCTTTTAGACTAAGGTCACGTATAGTAAAAGAAAAGAAAAGTTTATTATGGACTTGATGGAAGGACCTTTGGCCTTTTAGACTAAGGTCACTTTCACCTAAATTTTACATTTGACTTAAACTTTCATTTACACATGGAAGCCTACTCAGAGGTTTCCCGTGGTTTGAGGCTTCTCAGAGACGTTCTTCGCAGAAGACAAGGGAAGGAGAAGACAAAGGAAGGGAGTTTCACTTCGTTTGAGTTAATCATCTAGGTGTAAGAGCTGGTTCAAATCAAGAAGGCAACGATCCCTTAATCTCCACCATAGCTCAACTATCATGCTATTAATCTTGGAATGTAATCTAGCACGCATCTTATCAATAAAAGGGCATAGCCCAACTGGTTAGAGCTCCTGTTCTTTTTGAGTGATGGATCTTGGGTTCGAGTCCCATGAATTATACCCTAAGTTGTCTTTTAATAAGATGCCCACTGTGGAGTCATTTCCTTCGGAAATGTTTCTTCCCTCCAAAAAATCTGTGACATGGATTTTCAGACAATCATTTTTCCCCATTTAAGATGACTCCTTTTATGTCTCTCTAGTTTAAACCCATCCTGAGCTCACACACAACACTCCTTTACGTTTTATATTTTCCTAGGCATAACATGATGGCCCTTCAATTGCACATCCAATGTTTTGTATTTCCTAACACATCACCATGTCCCTTGAACTCCACATTGATCTCGGAGCCACAAACAAATGCTAACCAACAATAGCTCTAAGGGAGCATCATACATTTGAGAGACCTCAATCGAGGTGTTAAAAAATGAGTGTGAATTTCACCCCCTTGGCTACGAATATTTGCATCTCACACATGTTGTGCTTTCAACAATAGCTCTAAGGGAGCATTATTATACATTTAAGAAACCTTAATGGCTATGAATTTCACCCCCTTGGCTATGAATTTTGCATCTTGCACATGTTGTGTTTCCTTGTGTTCTTTCACAACAATCTTAGGCACACACATTTGAGACTCAACCATGGATGCTAATACACCTTGCCCCAATCATCAGACAACTATCTTAGGCACAATGTGCTTCCTTGTTTGCTTTCACAACAATTTTAGAAGGCACACACATTTGAGACTCAACCATTGATGCTAATACACCTTGCCCTAATCATTAGACAGCAATCTTAGGCACAGTGTGCTTCCTTGTTTACTTTTATAACAATCTTAGTAGGCACACACATTTGAGACTCAACCATGGATGCTAATACACCTTGTCCCAATCATCAGACAAAGCTACACTTAAGAAACAAGGGGCACATCCCACAACCCAAATGCCTCCATTGTTTGTTAATCTACTATTAATGGGTGCCTGCACCCTTATATAGGTTAATGTATTCAAAGGACAAATCATGAAAAGATTTAGTCACAAAATATATAAGCAAGTACAATCAAAATTGAGTTTTTTATTAAATTATACTTGGGTTCTACATTATGCTCCATGCATAGGATCAAGGTTAAGAAGAATCCATAAGATCAATCTTAAACTTATTATTTTGTGTTTTCTATCAAGTGAAAGGAATCATGAATTATAAACACGGTGTGTCTATTCAAGTGAAAGGAATCATGAGTTTTAAACATGGTGTGTCTTTTCAAGTGAAAGAAATCATGAGTTGCCTTTTCCTTTCTATAAAGTGAAAGGAATCATTAGTTGTAAACATGGTGTGTCTTTTCAAATAGTGAAAATTTGTTCTCTCTAACCCATGAGCTCAAGCTAGCAAAAATATATTTCCCTCAAAGTGTAGACACATACACAACAACATCCTTGAAAAGAGGCATTCAATGATAAAGCTATTGTATTATATGCTTCTCCAAATTCAACACTTCTAGCAACATTCCTAACCCTAATATGAGCATGTAGTAAGACATGGTCCCCCAAAAATTTACAAATCCTTAATTAAGCAAGGCTTTAAAGGTAAATATGGCTTACCACACAATCTAAATGGGCATTGGTCATGCATACATGATCCTACCATGCAGTCGTGTGCTCCAAGCTCTTGGAAGGTGCCATATTAAGAACTTCTTCAAATTTAACACTTCTAAAAATCATTCTTGACCCAAACATCCATGTAATGGCTAGACATGGCACCCAAAAATATTGCAAATCCTAAGGTATAAAGGAAAAATGGTTTATCCCACAATTCAATAAGTGTCACTCGTGCCAATCATGTATTGTGAGGTTGTGTGTGCACTATGCCCTTTGAAAGCTTTTAACTAATAAAAGCTATGCTCCATTTGTAAATGTAATGTTTGAAATATTAAGATACCTTAAGCAGGCAGTTTACCAATAGTTAAAGAGCTTAACTTAATAAATGCCTCTTCATATCTGCCTTTTAGTGGGGAAAGCATAACTTGAGCATCTCAAGCTTAAATTTATCGAAGGTGGTAGATTTATAATCTACTTTCAAACAGTATGTCACATGTGGAGGTTTTGGCGCGTAAGATTCTTAAGATTTACCACGGCCCTCTTTTTTCTAGGAAAGTGATGACATGGCTCTTCTTAGAGGACCCTATTTGAGTCCAAATTTTGCCTAATGGTAATTCCTTAATGCATGGCTACCTTATGAACAGCTAGGAGAAGATGAGAAGGAAGCTATCTTATGCTTGTAAAAATGATACCTTGTCCTAGAATCTTCAAAATGTGGTTTTATATGTATCTAGGATATTAACTATCAAACAGGGAGTTCACAATGTTGATACGAAATTTTGAGTGAACAAGTGTCCACTTAATAGTGCACAATGTTTTAATGCTCAAGCATCTACATATAACACATTACGGACTTCTTCTTCAATACGGAGGAATAAGAGAGAGAAATAAACAACTCTGCATAGTACACCACACTAGGGTCATCAACAACATTCAGTGCGGCGCCTACTCCTATGCCACCATCCTACTCTATGTGACACTGTTATATGCACATTATGTGTGCATATACTAGGAGGCTAACCCACATTAGGCTTGTGAGCATGGGAGCATGGGAACAAGCTCTAGTGGAGCATGGGTTAGGACTAACCTTAAGGGTTAAGGTTAGGGTCAGGCATCCAAGGGTCACACATGGGAAATGGAGAGTCAAGAGTCACTTAAGGGCCCTCCTATGTAATAGGGGCATGAGGCACACTCAAGGGAGGCTTGTGAGGCTAAGGCTATGTTATCTTGGGGCTTAGGCTATGGTCTCTTGATGTTAGCTTAAGGCTAGGTTATGTTATGCTCTCTTGTGTAGAGGATCATAACTACTCATCTACCATTTCACACTATAGCTACATGCTATTGGATTGGAGTTATACCTCTTGATGGTATGGAACATCAAGGTAGAGGTATGATATATTTCATGTGTGCATCCCTTGGGCTCGGGGGTGGTCGGGTGAATGAGTTTATGCCTGATTTATGCATGTTTATGCATAACAATTATCTAGAGAGATCTTAGGGTTTTAACAGTGGTATCAGAGCAATCTCTAGTTAATTGTTGTTATTTTTTCTTTTTTATTGTAATTTTTGGCATTTTTTTGAAGTAAATTTTAATATTTGCTAATGAAAATGTTATTTTATTGATTTGTGTTGATGATTTACACGTGGATCATCGATATGGCGATTGGAACGCATGCTACTACTATTCAATGGACGAATCGACGTTGCGGGGGAATTCCGTGAGTTTAATGCTATTTTTCTCTATTTTTTATGGTTTAAAATAAGCATTAATGAAAATTTTTACAAAAACACCACATATTTTATTGTGGATATTTTTGGTAGAATGGATTCCCTAAATTTCTAGAAATTTTAGGAAACTTTTTCTAAATTTTTAGAAAATTTTGAGCATTTTTATGGTTTAAAATATATTTTTTATACATTTTTGCGGGTTTTTACGTGGGTATGCGATCAAATTTCTGCCGATTTTCTGCTGAAATGCAGTAGGGGGGCAGCATGTTGATGCATGAAATGTTCTCCCGTGTGAATGGGATCCTCTCCGCCTCTCAAATCTGATTTTTCTTGTCTATTTTCCTCCCGCTCGTGTGAACTTCTCTTAAAAGGGATTTTTAATTAAATATTAATCATAATATATATTTAATTATGATTATCTCAATTATGACTAAGGTAATCTTAATTATGGCTTAATCTTCTCTTAACAGAGAGAAGAGAAGATGGGGTGGAAAAAAAGAATATGAGAATTGGAGATGGAGAGGAGGAGAGAAGAGAGAGAAAAGTCTCTCTCTCATTTTTCTACGCGTAGGCGGGGGGGGCTACGTAGTAGCTGCCGGAGGCGGAAAAACGACCACCCCCCCTAAAAAAAATTTTCCATAAGCTTTTTAATAAAGCTTATTAAACTTTGTTTTTTTTAAGAAATTAGTTTTTTTTAATTAAAAAAAGCTTTGAAAAAGCCTAAAAAATAGAGAAAATTTGACATTTGAGAGAAAAAAAATCTCTGGAAATTTCTGAAAATTTTTCTTTTAAAACCTTTTGGCTTTTCATCTTCTGGGAAACCTTTTGGCTTTCCGCTTTCCCGAAACCTTTTGGCTTTCCAAATTCCGGAAAATCTTTTGACCTTTTGGATTCCGAAAACTTTTGGCCTTTCATATTCCAATTTTTTTTTTGTCTATTCATTTTTCCAAAACTGTTGGCTTTATGTATTCTGGGAAAACCGTTGGGATTCCGAAATTTTTTGACTGTTTGTATTCTAAATGCGTTTGGGGTTTATTAAAAAATTTAAAAAATTCTTGAAAATTAGTGGAAAATTAGACAAAGGTTATTTTAAATTTCTAGAAAATTTGGGGTTGGTGTTTGGCATGTGGTGTGTCCATTCGGACGCCCGTGTGACCATTCAAATTCCTTGAAAAATATATTTTTTGACCCAAAAATTTAGAAAATCCATTAAAGTTTTAAATTTTCATTAGATTTGAGAATTGTCAGGCAGAATTAGAAATTTCGTGAACAATGGGATTCTCAAAAAAATTAGGAATATTCTAGAAATTATTTTTAAAAATCCTCAAAATTGGTATTTTGACAAATCTAATTGCTAAAAATTTTCTGAAAAAATATAGTTTGGAATGCCATAAGATAGGTTTGGTGGAATTCAAAATTATCATATTTTGAGGTCCTATAAAATTAGGAAAAAATCATGATAATTATTTTTCTTGAGAATTTAATATTTTGGAGGGTTATTTAATGTTGAAGTACGTTTTCTCGTGCTGACATTAGATAGATTTACCATTGTTTAGCCATTCTTTTTGGACATGTTCCTTAATTTCTTCAATGATGGCTAGAATTTGCGTTCAAAGTGTGTTTCACCTTTGACACTTTTCCATGATAACTTATTTTGCACTTGTTTAAGTGTGGTTTGTGCTTAATTTCTTAAGACAAATTCTATCATGGGTTAGTTGATCAGTTTTTTTTGGTGGATTTTATTGGATGTTTTCCAAGTTTTATATGGACTCATCAGGTTTTGCCTAGATCACTTGTGTCTACGGGTTTTTTTTTAAATTGAGTGCTACACACTTGTGTTTCACTTGCTTACTTTGGAGTTTTGTTTGAACGACACTACGTACATATAATGTGGATTGATGAGTTGGCCACCAATTTTAATGCTTCTTTTGGCATGATTAATGTCCATTAGATGGCATGCATTGATTTTTATGATCAACTATGGTTTTTATGGATTCGAGAAGCTTTATGCTTTTATCCATGGCTTTATAAGGATCTTTTGATCTTTTGGATAATTTCATATGCTTTGAAGGTAGCATTTGCCTTCGTTTTTTACAAGTAATTTTGGACTATGTTCCTTGTTCTCTTATACATATTCCAACTCGGATATCTAGTTGCTTATGTATCTAGGTGAGTTATTTTTCTACCCTAACTTTATTGTTTATTAGGTAGTTATCATTAGAAAGGCGCTAATAATTCAATTTCTTTCCTAATGATGCACTCAGAAAGAGTTATTCCTTGATGTAGTCTCAGGTATATAGAGAGAGATTTTAGTATGTGAAAGTCTGGGATAAGGCCATCTTATTCCTTTTATACAGGATTTTATTTATATTTTCCTAGACGGCATACTAGGGAGTTTCAAATTAATAAGGTATGTATGGGTGGTATCATGGTGGTATGGGACGCTAGTGATCCCACATATATTATCTTATGGGATAATTTGGGCTCAAGATTGTTGCTTTGCTTACATCACTTATTAGCATGTTGACCTCAACATTCAAAGATAATCTCATTTTCTAAATTCACTAGAAGTTATAGTGTGGGCATTCTTTAGATAAACTTCTTTTATCTATAGCCTGCATGTACTGTGATGAGTGTAATCTCGTTCGACATTTTCACTTGTTGAAATCTCTTTCTTTAGAATTCAACGAGTTTATCTTATTGTGTTCGGATTAAGGAAATTTAGATTTTTCCTTGTTGGCATTTCTTTCTCTAGTTCTGTACTTTAAGTGATTTATACAGTCAACTTGATGGTTCACGGATGGACATATGTATTGATATGAAAGACTGGATGAACTCTAACAATTGGCGGTAGTTTTAGTTCATATGCAACCGTGTCATTCCGATGTATAAATAGAAATAAACCACAATATCTAAGATATAAATTCGAGCATTTTCCTTTTGACAAAGTCTGAAAATCTTTAAGAATTTTTAAATAAACCAACGCTCCTGGTTCAAAAGACCAAATTGAGCGTCCTCTATCAGCAATAGAACCCTGCCCTATCCTGAGCACTCTTGATAGAATCCTGAGCTTCGATCAGCATTTCCTGCATATCACGCAAGAAATCCCTCGATGCATCAAGCTCGATGTCCTAAGACTGACATCAATAGGTGCCCTGGGTTGATACCCATACATAAGCATGAACGGACTAAAACAAATAGCCGTATGTTTAAAACTATTATAGACAAATTCCATCATTGGAAGATATTTTTCCCAAAAGACTGTGGATGCTCAGAGCAATCCATACTCAAAGTAGTTTCCTCGTTGTGTAAACCATTCGGAATAAAGTAGGAAAACATGATATTATAATAGCAGGAACCAGGGATTCATCGGTGCCCCGACATACCCACATCTGCACATGGAATAATTGACGTCCCGAGTTACCCATATCAACATAGAGAGTCATCAGCGTCTCGAGGAAAACTGGGAGGTGAGGATAACATAGTTACTTCTCAAGAACTCGTTGAAGTCGAAGATTTATCTTATGTTCCACAAGAACCTGATAAGATACTTGAATTTAGAAAAAGAAAACTTTGTAGTTGACTAATCCCTGAGGTTAAAATTAGGTGGAAAGATAGGGAAATAGAGGATTCGACTTGGGAGTCGGTTAAGATTGTTCAGTGTAGTTCTCCTTTTTTCATTGCAAGAGTGCAATGTTTTGAGAGAGGGGAAGTATGTTATATGCACATTATGTGTGCATATACTAGGAGGCTAACCCACATTAGGCTTGTGAGTGGGAGCATGGGAACAAGCTCTAGTGGAGCATGGGTTAGGACTAACCGTAAGGGTTATGGTTAGGGTCAGGCATCCAAGGGTCACACATGGGAAATGGAGAGTCAAGAGTCACTTAAGGACCCTCCTATATAATAGGGGCATGGGGCACACTCAAGGGAGGCTTGTGAGGCTAAGGCTATGTTATCTTGGGGCTTAGGCTATGGTCTCTTGATGTTAGCTTGAGGCTAGGTTATGTTATGCTCTCTTGTGTAGAGGATCATAACTACTCACCTACCATTTCACACTATAGCTACATGCTATTGGAGTTATACCTCTTCATGGTATGGGACATCAAGGTAGAGGTATGATGTATTTCATTATATTTCATGTGTGCATCCCTTGGACTCGGGGGTGGTCGGGTGGATGAGTTTATGCCTGATTTATGCATGTTTATGCATAACAATTATCTAGAGAGATGCAGACTTGCGTTTTGCAAGAGTAGTAGTCAAGATATTGAAAAAGGATGTGCTAATGCCAATAAGTGCTAAGAGTATTAGTTGTACTTGGATGGATCTCCAATTGTTACTTGAGTTGTGAGCAAACCCAAGTTTCCAACCACGAGTTCTTCTTTCAGGAATAAAATTTGGTTTATTTTATGTTGGTTCTTATCCGAATCCATCGGTTTCTCCATCATTTGTAAACGGTTCCTTATTCGGGTGGATGGGATTCATTAATATCCTTTTTTTACAAAGCTTGGACAAAATTCTCTATCTTGGGGTCTTAGGGCAGATCTTTCGATTTATTGAAGATAGTGATAGATATCGTTGTTACATTATCGTAGCCATTTATATGGTAGTGACATAGGCTAATAATGGGAGGGGGCACTTTTTCCTCTTTAGGAGGGTTTTTTCCCCCAAGCATACATACAAACTCTTATGAGTGTATGTAAATGACCTTATCATGTTACTTCACTCATTATCATCAATCTACTTTGAGTGTTATGCTTCCATCTATCTCTCCTTGCTTGTTGTATCTATGTTTGAGTTGCTACCTTGATCTCCATCCAACAATTGATATCAGAGCATGTTACATCTTCTCCTCATGCTGCTCTTTTAATTGTCTCATATTGAGCTATCCTCTTAGGTGGAGAACGTATACCCTATAGTGTGTTGTTAACTATGAACATGTTTTGGGACTCGTTTTGCATGCTCTAAGGTTTCCGTAGACATCCTAGGGGAGTTGGAAGTTTGAACTCCTTTTGTTCGGTTTTAAGTTCTATGCACTATAGTGGCAGCATTTGGTGTGCAAATAGGGCCATCATCATCTTCGACAACGCATCTTTGAGCTCATCTTCAACGGCATCATTAATTTTATCATTGATTTTGATTTCTACCTTCTTGTTGCTGAGCATTGTTTCCACACTTTACATTAAATGGACTTTATTGATTATTCATTGATTGTACATTACGATGAACTTTATTGATTATTCATTGATTGTACACTAAGATAGACTTTATTGATTATTCATTGATTGCAAGGAATGCATCATCAAGCCTATCATGTGAATATAGAATATGCATGATTTGAATTATAAGGAATATTTTCGACCACACTTTAGATCTATCAGTGGTGCTACAAAGCACATTACCTCGCATCGTGATATGTTTACTTGTCTTAAGGCTGTCCCTAATGGGAATACTGTCACATGTGCCAATAATGCTTCTTACCCAGTGAAGGGCATTGGTAAAATTATGCTTACTGCTGCAAATGGCAGCGCTTTCACACTTTCAGATGCTTTGTATGTGCCAGGGATAAAGAAGAATCTATTGTCTGTCTCTGCGCTTGCTAGACTTGGACTTGTAGTCAAATTTGTGGATGACAGATGTACTGTTCATGATTTGACTTCTGGTGATACGATTATTGTATCTGGCACCTTGTTTCATGGGTTGTATAGGCTCAATTCTTATGACAAGTGTGTGGAAGATTCAGCAAATGCAATTTCTGATGAAAAGACAGTTTCAGATGCAAAACTATGGCATGCTCGTTTTGGTCATTTGAACTTTGCTAGTTTGCTGCGTTTGTAGAAATTTGATATGGTTGCTTCATTGCCCCCTCTTGAGGCACCATTGAAACATGTTTGTGAAGGCTGTATTTTGGGCAAAATGCATCGTTCTGCGTTTCCAAAGGATGGTTCTGTGCGGACCACTCGCAAATTGCAACTTGTACATAGTGATGTATGTGGGCCTATGCAAACTCCGTCATTTGGTAAACACTTGTACTTCGTGACTTTCATTGATTACTCAAGGCATGCATGGGTATATGCACTGAAGGCAAAGTTCGAAGTGTTTTGTGCTTCAAACAGTTTATGCTTATGTTTGAAAATGTATCCAATTGTACTGTGGGCACCCTCCGTTCTGATTGAGGGGGGGAGTACATGTCTAAAGAGTTTGATGCATTTCTGGCTAGTCGTGGGATAAAACACCAATGTACAGTGCCGTATACCCCTCAGCAAAATGGTGTTGCTGAGAGGAAAAACAGGTCACGTATGGAGATGGCACGATGTATGGTCAAGAGCCAAGCTTTACCACATGCATTTTGGCTTGAGGCTATCATGTGTGCTGCATATGTACTCAACAGGTGTCCCACTAAGGCCTTGCAGTCTATTACTCCATATGAAGCCTGGCATGGCAGGAAGCCTTCTATTGGTCACTTGCGTGTCTTTGGCTGCTTGGCCTATGCTTTAGTGCCTGTGCAACAACGCAGGGCTGTCAAATGCATTTTTGTTGGTTACAGTGCTGAGAGCAAGGGTTACAGATTGTATCATCCGTAGTCAAAGCGTATCTTGATTAGTCGAGATGTTATTTTTGTGGAAGATGCCGTGTAGCCTTTGTTATCATGTACCAAAGAGACAGGTGTGAGCTCACGGGATGTATTTGATACATTGTTGCCTCTGTTTACAGGTGGGAATTCAAATGTAAGTCCTAATGAGGCAAATATTCAGCCTATGCAGATTTCAAACGACATCATACATCAGCCTATTTCTGATGCAGATTTACAAGATGTAATTTCTGAGGATAGGGCTGAAAATGAGTAGGCTAGAGGTATGCCTAAATGGCTGGTGCAAACCTTGCGTGATAGTAAAATTGATGCACCTATGTCTAGTCGTACTCGTTCACATTTTCAGCATGCCTCTTATGCATCAGATTGTTATGCTTTGGCTGTGTCTAGTATGTGTGAAGAGGAAGAACCTCTTTCATTTGATGAGGCACAAAAATCAAAAAATTGGTTAGCTGCAATGCAAACTGAATATGATGCTATAATGACGAATGGTACATGGTCTTTGTGTGATTTGCCTATTGGTGGTAAAAAGGCCATTGGATGTAAGTGGGTTTTTAAATTGAAAACGAAAGCCAGATGGTAGTGTTGATCGCTATAAGGCTAGACTTGTTACAAAGGGTTATGCTCAAGAAAAGGGCATTGATTTTGATGAGACCTTTGCTCCCACTTGTCATATGACTACCATTCGTAGCATTTGTGCATTGGCAGCTCATAATGGTTGGAATGTACATCAGTTGACATAAAGACTGCGTTCTTGAATGGAGATTTGCATGAGGAGGTGTATGTATCGTAGCCTCGTGGTTTTGTTCAAAGAGGGCAGGAAAATAAAGTGTGCAAGTTGAAAAAGGCTTTATATGGTTTAAAGCAAGCTCCACGAGCTTGGTATGAAAAGATACATGCATATTTGACTGCACATGGTTTTCAGAATAGTCCAACAGAAAGCACTTTGTATGTTAAATGTGTGGATGATGTACATCTAATCATTGCTCTCTATGTCGATGACATGTTGCTCACAGGACCAAATGAGAGTTATATTGCTGATTTTAAGGCTGATGTGAATGCCTCTTTTGAGATGTCAGATTTGGGACATTTGCATCATTATTTGGGGATACAATTCAAGCAGTGTGATGGAGGTATTGCTTTGTGTCAGACAAAGTATATTGAGACATTGTTGCGGAGATTTGGCCTTGAAGACTGCAAGCCTATTGCTACTCCAATGGAGACAGGTTTGAAGTTGAGTCTTCATGATGCTGGAGATCACTTTGATGTCACACTCTATCAAACAGCTGTTGGTTGCCTCACAGGTGAGCAGGTTTATGCATAGCCCAGGGTCTCAGCATTGGAAGGCAGTTAAACGCATCTTTCGCTACTTGAGTGGCACCATACATCTTGGGTTGTTTTATCCCAAGGGGGGATCGTTGCCGCCAGATTTGCATGCTTTTTCGGACTCAGATTGGGCTGGTTGCTATGACACAAGAGTGTCCATAAGTGGTTTTTATTTCATGCTCGGTAGCTCATGCATATCTTGGTTGAGCAAGAAGCAACCTACTGTGGCCTCTTCTAGTTGTGAAGCTGAGTACAGGGCAGCTTTCACAGCTACGGTTAAGTGTGTGTTGCTCAGACGGCTTATCTGACTTGGGTGTTGGACAGGAGTCTGCCACCTCTATCTTCACTGACAGTCAGAGCGCATTGGCAGTTGCGAGAAACCTAGTTTTTCATGCTCGCACAAAGCACATTGAGGTGCATTATCACTATGTCAGGGAGAGACTCTCAGCAAGAGAGATCAGCTTGGCCTATGTGCCAACACAGGACAACCTCGCCGATCTTTTCACAAAGGCGCTTCCTCGTGAGAAGTTCGAAGCTTTCCGTAAAGCTTTGGGCTTGCTCCCCTTTGTGGATTGATCTACTTCGGGCATGGCACTCCCCTATACATGAGTGCCAGCTCTCGTTCACACCATCACCCTCTTTAGGAGGGTTTTTCCCCCGGCTTGCGCTTCTTCTTCTCCAAGCTTTGTTGCCATATATATAGGCAGTGATGTGTGTGAACACACTTAGGACCGTTGGGGCACTTTTTTCCTCTTTAGGAGGTTTTTTCCCCCGGCTTGTATATACGTCCATCATTCTAGGGCTAACTTATCTTTGTACATTGACACAATCTAATACAGTTTGTGTTGTGTGCATTCTTGCTTCTTCTTCTCCAAGCTTTGTGTGCTTTCCTGCAGCCCTAATTCCAACATTTGCATGATGTAAAGACCAACCCTTTACAGCCACCATAGCAATGATAGCTCTCATGATTTTGTCATTCTTGCAAAAATCGGACTGAATGTCTCCTCATAGTCAATGCCATAGGTCTGTGCATAACCCTTGGCAACCAATCTTGCCTAATACCTGCTTTACTAATCCATCCGAGTTATGCTTGACCTTATATACCCACTTACATCCGCCTTCTTTTCCTTAGGCAAAGGCACTAACTCCCATTTTGCATGCAATGTTGCCATCTGCCTTCTTTTTCCTTACATCCGCCTTCTTTTCCTTAGGCAAATGCACTAACTCCCATGTTGCATTTGCATGCAATGTTGCCATCTCCTCATTTATGGCATCTTTCCATTTTTTATTTCCAAGTACTTGCTCACAAGTGGGCTCTAACTCTTGCATTTCTTTCACCATGTAAGCGTAATGATGGTCTGTACATCCATCATATATCAACTTGTCGACAGGGTATCTAAACCTCGTAGACCTACGTACACTTGGATCACTGCCAGGTGTCCTCAAAACTATCCTTGTTTTCCTTACACCAGGAATAACACTGACGGAATGCCAAGCTTCTCATCAAGGCTTTACTCAGAGCCACTAGAGTCACCATCCACTTGTGAGTGACCTATTTTGATAGATCAGGCAAGTTGATTTATCTTTTCCTTCCCTTTGCATAATGCATGTGTATCTACATCTATCCTCAACCTGCCTGACCATGGACTAACATTGGATCCACTACTAGAGGACTCTCCAGGTCCGCTAAGCACATGCGATTTGTTGCTATACATGTGGGGCAACATAATTACTTCTTACATTTGCATCTTATGTTACCTTCACTGGTGTATACCAACTACTTGTCTCATCAAAGAAAACATCTCCACTTACATCTCACAAGTGGTAGAGTTATAATATCTATAACATTTCTTCTCCAAAGCATAACCCATGAAGATGTATTTCTCTACCTTTGGATCTAACTTTGTTCTTATTTCATCAGGACCATGCACATATGCAATACACCCAAATACTTTCAAGTGAGACACATTTGGTTTTATGCATGATGTAAAATTCTATTCAGGCATCATACCTTGAACAAATGTAGAGTGGGGATCCTAGCCATAATGTACATAATAGTTGCTACTACTTCTACCCAAAAATAATCTACCATGTTCTTTTCAGACATCAAGTAATGTGCCACTTTTGTAATGTGCTTATTTTTCCTTTTTGCACCACCATTATGATTGCGGAGTGTATTTGCATGTAAATTATCTCTTGATTCCTTGATTTCTCAAGAAATCACTGCACTCAATAAATACTCTCCCCCACCATCCGATCTTACATTTTTTATTTGCATACCTTTTTCCTTCTTGAACAAGGATTTAAATCTCTAAAAGTGTGAAAACACCTCACTTTTCTCCTATATAAAATAAACCCACACTTTCCTCGTGTGATCATCAATGAATGTAACATAATACCAACAACATGAAATTGTTACACTCTTTTCTCCTTCATAAAATAAACCCACACTTTCCTCGTGTGATCATCAATGAATGTAACATAATATCAGTAAATTGTAATTGTTACAGTCTTGGTCGGCGGTCCCCATACATATGAATGTATCCGATAGCCTTACATTGACATGCTTTTCATGTGGGAAAGTATGTTTGAATGTAATATAATATCAGTAAATTGTAATTGTTAGCGTCTTGGTCGGTCCCCATACATATGAATGTATCCAATAGACTTACATTGACATGATTTTCATGTGGGAAAGTATGTTTGGCTTGCTTACCAAGCTAGCATGCTTCACATACTTTATGCATACCATCAATCTTAAAATTTGATACCTGTAATAATATTTTGGGCCTACATAGACTTCAACCACTATATATTCATATGGCCAATGCACTTGTGCCATGTGTAAATATTTGTAATTACACATGTCCCATGCGTAAACATGGTTGCCTTTACCTCAAGCATGTTCTCATCTAACCTAAATATCTTGCCATTTCTATTACCCTTTACAACTAAGCGACACTGATTTTTAAAGTCTTCCACATAATATCCTTGAGGATTGAACCTTTCACTTCCAAACCCTACTTAGCCAACATCTGTCCAATAGAAACTAGGTTCTTTGTAATATTTTGAACATGAAGTAGATCTGCCAAGTACTTTATTTTTCCATCCTGCATAGACAATGGTACTTTACCAACATGTGCAATGGGGTGTGCAGTATCATCACATGTTTCTATATAATCTAGTTTTTCCATTTTCTACGTCTCTAAACCACTCACCATGTGGTCAGATGCACTAGAATCCACATACCAAACATCTCGATATCTTTATATATGTCCTATTCTGGAACGGAGTATATGGTACATCACAAATAGTTGCTCATTTCTGTCATCACCACTATGTTTACTTGTTGATGATACATAGGTTTCTTGTTGTAACTTTCCACTTTTAATATCATTCTGATTTTATAGTAGTCCTTTTCCATGTGCTCTAGTATTCCATAGCAATAACACTCTATGCTATTTTCACTCTGATTTCTTTGCCAAAACCTTCTTAGCACCTTTGGCTCTCCCTACATGTTTGTACATTTGAATCATGTTATTGTTGCTACCCATGATTTTTATTTCCAAAGAATCCTCTAGATGATGATCCTCTAGATGATTTTTATTTCCAAAGAATCCTCTACCTTAGCCTCTAGATGATGATCTCCCTTTGTCTCTACCTGTATCTGAGTAGAAGGCTTGCTCATTTGAATTTCCAGAGGACGAACCTACCCAAATATCCATCTCCTCACAAATGAGAAGAGCAATAAATTCTTGAAAGTTAAAAAGGTTATCTCTAACTCCAATGAAGGTCTGAAATTGGTTGTATTCTTTGCCAAGACCATTCAAGGTCGCGGGACATCATATCATCATCATCTATACTAGTGATATCATCATCATCTATACTGGTGATCCAATAGAAGCAAGGGCATCTGCAATTCCTTTAAATAATCATTTATACTAAGCTTTTCTCCGATCACATTATGTAACTCTTGCTTTAGTTGCATCTTCTGAGCTTGGGTGTTTGTGCTGTACATCTTCACCAATGTGTCCCAAGCCTCCTTAGGCTTTTGTGCATCCTATATATGCACAATCATAGAATTTATCATGCCATCACACTGACAATCATAGAATCAGTCACACTCACAAAGAAAACTACTATAGCACCTTTCTCACTTTTTCATGCTATGCTTTATATGCCTGCAGTTGAGGGGTCGATTTTTTTCTAGTAATCTAGCTCCTTTTCATCACCTATGATGAACTCCTAATATCCTTTTTCCATAAGGAAATTGGTCATCCTAAACTTCCATGCGTAGAAGTTATTCTTGTCTAGCTTCTCACTCATGATCTGTGATACACTGTTAGCATGCAGCAACTTATCAAACAACATTTACAAAAAATCTTATGCACTTATAGCAAATCTATAGCCTTCTAGAGTGGTACTATAAACTTGTTATAATGCCATTATATGTGAACTAGTCACATACACATACATCTGCCAACACTTGCAACACTTAGATTCTATGCATAAGCTGTCTTTTACAACCAAATTTATGCTACAAAAATTGGGTATATATAGTCATAATTAACTCTTCACAGTGTCTACAACACAGAGAACTTGCATAACCAAAACAGGGCTCAAAACGCTTCTCGAATTGTGCTAGGATGATATCTTAATCTAAGAAAATGGCTTCCATGTCTGCCTGTAGCTCTCACAACTATCGAAGGTGTAGCTCTCACAACTATCGAAGGTGTTGCTCCAAAATCAAAGAGGGACATAGATAGGAATACCCTTACCCATGTACCACTTCCTTACTTACCTTGTTCTTGCCTCCATAGCTCTCACATGAACAAAGCTCTGATACCATAAAGAGAATACATGGGAGGGAGATCTTAAGTTCCTTGTAAGCAATAGCACACACACACACACACAAAAGCGAGAGCAAGACACAAGAGGGAGCTTGAGTTCTTTGCAAGGAAACACACACACACAGGAGAGAGCAAGACACGAGAGAGATGGATGGCTGAATTTTCTTCTATCTTCTTATCTTCTTTACAACCATTATTATTAAGAGATAAGAGTACATACTATAAGGGAAAGTACTCTCCTAGTATAACATACAATGGTGAGTCCCCAACTATGTGAGTTGGCACTATAACTATGCCATAACTCTAGTACTCCAAAGTGAGTATCACACAACCTATCCATTGGTCGCATATCAACCATAATCTCACCAACCATGCTAGTGGCATAAGTTTGGAAGCTATCACCAAGTCGAGTCATCAATGTCTACAGTGCTAGTTGAGCTCGATATTATTTATATAAAGAACAGGCTAAAGCTTTCCATCACAACACAGTGATGTTAAAAGATGAAGTTGTGACTCTAAGTTAGCTAATCAAGAGCTAGAGAAAAAGAATGCTAAAGTTCAAGAACAATGGATTCAAGATACATAAAGAATTATTACACTAAAAAAGAAAGCTTCATCATCCAAAGAGCTCAAGGAAGCAGTTGAAAAACTTGATGAGCATGAAGAAGATATAAACCATTTGAAGAAAAATCATGTAGAGCACATTGGAATTATGGAAGCTAAAGAAATAAACAATCTAAAGAAAAATCATGCAAAGCACATTGGAATTATGGAAGCTAAAGAAAAGAATCTGGAAGAGCAGGCTAAAGAGCTGAAGTCATCTGTTTGTGTGCTAGAGAGAGAGATTGGGAAATATGCCACATTCAATCTACATGCTATGGAAACCTTATGAGCTCAAGAGTTGCGCATTCCACCAAACTAGGATGTTGTGTAAATGATTTTTATTCATTTTAGTAAGAAAGTCCAACCTCTACCACATTTGAATAACCCTTGCAGTACATGGCTTGTACTTATTGCTACTCATGATGCTAGTGCTGATACTCCTTCTCACACTCTTCGCAAAAGTGAGGTGTTATTGCCTGACTATATGGTCAGTGTAACAATCCAGATAATAAAATGCAAAAGGGTTATACAAAATCCAGATAACAAATTGCAAAATGTGGGTTATACAAAATCTGGCGATCCGAAAGCACATAAAATCTTTTCCACATATTATCTTCTCAAATAGTTTCTTATAGGCAAGTTTACCCTTCTGCTCAAATATTAGATATAGATTTTAAGCATTATCTAATAAATCTGAACTTAGAAATGATCAAGATTCTAGTTTCCATCATGAAATTATAGAATCTGGATGTATTATTACTTATCCAAATAATCCTTGTCTTCATCATCAAGTGGGTTTGACTTTTGTCTATGGGGTGGACTACTGTGGGTGTACTAGGGGTTCGATTTTTGTGCGGGGTAGACTACCCAATTGAGTGTGCCAGGTGTTAGCTTAGGAAATAATCCTTAATATTGTTAGAAACTTATACCTTATTCATTTATACCTTAGCTTTGGGGTATCTTAGAAATGAGATGCAAATAATCATGAGGTGATGCTGCGTTCCTCAATTCATGCCGTTATGTATTACAATAAGCACTGAAGATTGTTATCATCATCAATACAAAATTAATATAGCTCAATCTTAAATGTCTATATGCAATTATGTTTAATGTTTAACTTGTAATCTCTCTGTGTTGGTATATCCACCAACAAAAAGGGATGGTCTTTCTCCTTCAAGCCTGTGGTGGTGAATTCTATCCTTGTTTAGTAGTCACATGAACAATGGTGAATGCCCAGCAGGGAAACACGTACTATTTCTTTTGTTTCTAGCAATGATGATACTAAGAAGTTGTTAGATATCAAGAGGAATTTGTTGTCTGTTTGTGACCATAACAATGGTGATACTAAGAATTTGTACAATGTCCTTTATGTGCAAGGCATCAAGAGGAATCTATTGTCTGTTGTTGCAGCTATAGCTAACCATGACTTAAAGGTTCTCTTTGATAGGTGTAGTCATCACATATCCCAATGGAAATATCATGGGGAGAGGAAATAGGCATAACAACTTGCATGATCTATCTGCTTTTTTTAGAGCCCGAAGCCAATATCAGGACAAGCAAGCTATGACATGAAACATTTCGGTACTTGAGTTTGAAATTTTCAAAGAGATGTAACATCTACCAATATGATGTAACATCTACCAGTATTTTTTGAGATATCAAATACATGTGAAGCTTGTATGATAGTAGGCAACAAGCAGCATCAGCATGCATTTCCACAATAGAGCAAGAATCATACAAAGGCTTCCTAAAGCTTGTCTATGCAGATCTTTGTGTGGTAAAACACCAATCACTTCATTGGGTGGGTGGTTATTCCTACTTTTTCTTATTGATTGACTTTTAAGTAGGAAGATGTGGGTGTATTTTCTATGAGATCGGGTTGAATGTTTTGGAATATTCAAAATATGGGAAAGTTTGGTGGAAAATGAACATAGAAGAAGCTGAATAATTTTTAACAAATGGAGGAGGAGAATTAAAATCAAGAGAATTCAATGCCTACTACAAGAAGCACCACATGATGAAGAGAGATGTGACAGTATTCATACTTTGCAGCAAAATGGTACTGTACAGTGCAAGGATCGAGCATAATAATCACATAGTTCTAAAGATAGCATAAAGTTTACTTAAACGAAAAGGAATGCTGAATACCTTTTAGGCCAAGGGAAGGTCAACACTGCAAGGCTTATCCTTAACACGAGTTACACAAAGAAAATGAAGGGATTGACACCTTGAGAAGCTTATTTTGGTAAAAACCTTTCAGTTGTATATTTCAGAACATTTGGTTGTGAGTGTTTGCAATTTCCATACTCATCCACAACCTAGTGGTATTCTAATAGCATGAAGTGTGTCTTCTTAGGGTACAATATGGAGACAAAGGGATTTTGACTATAAACCCAAAGGTGAAGACGATCATTATCAGCAAAGTCGCCATGATGTGGTGTTCATGGAACAAACTTATCAAGTAGAGGATAAGGCTCTGCCCACAACCAAGTGGTAATCTAAGAGCATGAAGCGTATCTTCTTAGGGTACAATATTGTTATGTGCACATTATATGTGCATATACTAGAACGCTAACCCACCTGAGGCATGTGAGCATGGGAGCATGGGAACATGCTCTAGTGGGGCAAGACCTAACCTTAGGTAGAGGTTAGGGTCAGGCAACCAAGGGTCACAAATGGAGATGGAGAGTTAGGAGTCACTTGAGAGCTTTCCTATATAATAGGGGAATGGGGCATTCTCAAGGGAGGTTCTCTTGTGTAGAGCATAGTATCTAATCTCTTGCCATTTCATGCTAGAGCTATGTGCTACTAGATTGAAGTCATACCTCTTGGTGGTATGGCACACTAAGGTTAGGTAAGTGGTTCTTCATTATGTTGATGTGTGCACCCTTGGACTCAGGGATGGTCGGGTGTGGATGAGTATATGCCTGGATTATGTGTGTTTATGCATGGTGATTAGCTGGAGAGATCTATGGGGTTTTAACAGTGGTATCAGAACGATCTTTAGTTAATTTTTGATGTTTTTTCTCCTCTTAATTCTCTTATTACTCCAACTTTTTAAGCATTTTTTAAGTAAATTTTAATATTACTAAGTAAAAAATATTATTTTTTGGGTTTGTTTTGGTGGCCTATGTGTTGGGAACATCAATATGGTGGTCGAAACATGATGCTTCTTGACTTAGATGGATGTATCGAGACGTTGCGGGGAGATTCCGTGAGTGGAAATGCTATTTTTATGGTTAAAATAAGCATTTTATGAAATTTTTACCAAAATACCGCACATGCTATTGTGGGTATTTTTTGGTAGAAAGGATTCCCTACATTTCTACAATTTTAAAGGATTCCCTACATTTCTACAATTTTAAAGGAAATTTTCCTAATTATTTAAGAAATTTTTAGAGCATTTTTATGGTAAAATAGGCATTTTAATGCATTTTTGCGGGTTTCCAGGCGGACATGTTAGCAAATTTCTGCCAATTTTCTACTGAAAATCAGTGGAGTGCAGCATGTCATTGCATCGGGTTCTCTCTCATGTGCGCGGCATTCTTTCTATCTCTCTCATCGGAGTTTTCCTTCAAAATATCTCTTTCGTGTGGGAACACCTCTTATGTGGATAGATTTGATTAGTAAATAAACATGATTAACCAACATCATTAGTGGTTAATAAACTCTATTTAACAGGGGAAGAGAAGAAGTTATGAGAGAAATGGTAGAAGGGGTTGATGAGGTGGAGAAGGGAAGGGGAAAGAAGACTCTGTGCTTCCCTCCCTCTCCCTCACGAAATTTCCAATCTGCCCCCCCCAACGTTTCTTCAAAAAAAAAACTTTAAGTTAAAGTTTTAAAAAAATCATCATTTTCTTAGTTTTAATAATTTTAAAAATCATCTTGAACCTTTTGGCCTTTCGGGTCAAGATTTTTTCGACCATTCAAATTCCAAGAGTTACATGTCTTTTCAATTTCCACGACCCTTGGCTGTCCGCATTCCGGAGCGATTGTTCGGGTTCAGAAAATTTTGTCCATTCGTATTCTCGTTCGTTATTAAGAGTACAATTAAATTTTTAAAAAATTCTAGAAAATTCATGGAAAATTAGACAAATGTTTTTTTCCAATTTTTTGAATATCCGAGTTTGTCATCAACCATGTGGCGTGTTCGTTCGCGCACCCGAGGACCGTTCAATTTCCTATAAAAATCTATATTTTGCCCAAAAATTAGAAATTCCATTAAAATTAGAGATTTTAATTGGATTTGAGGATTGTCGGACAGAATTTAAAAATTTTATGATTGATGGGATTCTCGGGATAATTTTCTTTTTTGATTACCAAACTTATGAAAAATTCTAAAAATTATTTTTAAAATCCTAAAAATTGGTATTTTTTGTATACCAAATGTATTTTGGTAAATTTTATTACTAAATTTTTCTAAAATTTTTAGATTTGGAGTGCCACAAGATAGGATTCGGTGGAGTTCAAAATTAGTAAATTTTGAGGCCCTATAAAAATAGAAAAATCATGAAAAAATCATGATAATTCTTTTTTCTCGAGAATTTAATATTTACGGGGGTTATTTAGTGTTGAAGTACGTTTTCATGTGCTGACATTAGATAGATGTGGTTATTCGCATATAATTAATGCAAGTGTGCCTTGTATTAGTAGTTATTTCTGTTTGGATTAATTTTAGACGGTGTTTTCATGATTTTTACCTGTTGTTTAGCCACCAAATGCTAATTAAAGCATTTTTTCTTATGTGCAATCAATTCTAGTGAATTAATTTGCTAGATCATTTTGGTCAAGGGTGGTCAAGTGAAGTTGGTTCGAGTGAATCGTGATTTTTTGAGAACCTTTTTACCATGGCTCACATTGATTTCTCGATTCAATGATAATGTCAACGAGATGTGTGATCATCTCGACTTAGGAAGGGAAGATTTTAAATTCCAAGTTGAAGAAGAGGAGGTTGGAAAGAGTGAATTTATGGAAGTGACAAAACGTCTGGAAGCATCTATTGCCAAATGCTATAACGAGATAGAGTCACTAAAGATGTAGATCTTGACTCTGCAAAAGGCTCTTTTGGCGGTGCCTCCTGCTCCTACCAAAGCAATTGCTATGTCATTTGCATAGAAGGTGTATAGCGGTGAGAAAAAGGAGAAGACTCAAGAATGTGTAGAAACCTGGCTCAATAGGTGGACTACACACTTTGCCTTTCATCCATTTACCGATGCACAAATACTGTAGATGGCGCAGGGGTTATTGAAAGGGAAGGCATTAACTTAGTGAAAGGATCTCAAAGAAGATTCCATTCCTACCACTTCGCAAAATTTTAAAGAATCTTTCAAAAAAGAGTTCGTCCAACCAGAGGAGAATGAATTCAAGATAATTGCCAAGCTTGTTAAAAATAACATGGGGAATCGGTCATTTGGCAATTATATGCAAAAGTTTAGACATTTGGCTATCAAAGCCAAATCAGATGATCATACCTTATGTGGGATTTTTATCAATGGTCTAGCTCGTGACTATTAGTACGAGGTTAAAAAATGCAAAGTCAAAAAACAGTTGAGGATGCTATTCAGGCAGCTCAGGTTTTTCATATAAGACAATGGTCGGTGCCAACACTTCAAAACCGTCGTCTAATGAAAAGGAATCCACATTTACTTTTACAAAGAGTGGACAAAAAAGGAAGATGGTTTTTACACCAAAGCCAAAAAATTCTGACAACGCCAACAAAAAGCCAAAATTTGTGAGTAGGGATAATCTCACATGTTTCAAATGCAAAGAAAAGGGACGCACAAAGAAATTATGTTCTTTGAATGGAGCTACAACACCGCCTGGGCAAAAGGTGGCACCGAAGAAATTTATACCAAAGAAATGTATGCACATTACAGAACTTCAAGGTAAAATTTTTGAAGCCAATATTACACATCTTGAAGGAAGCCAATGTCCATATTGTACTTTTAATAAAAGACATTTTTTGTCCAAACAAATTATTTCATATTTATGGAACAATAAATGGACATCATGTTCATATATTATTTGATCCTGGTAGTACTCACAATTTTACTGACAACATTGTGGTACAAAGGATAAAGCTGGAAACCACTCAGATTGGTCACATGTACAAGGTCAGGATGGCTGGAGGACAAGTCCAATTATGGGACAACAAGGTGTCAAAGCTGCCAGTAGACATCCGGTTGTAGTCAGAAAGACTTGATTTTCATGTCATGAACTTGGATCATGTTGACATCATTTTAGGGATGGAATGGTTTCATCGAAAAAATAAAGATTTTTCTGTTGAGTGGGTCAAGCATTTGATGTCTTTTCACCACAATGGAGACCTTGTTACTCTTAAGGGAAACATTGTTGTACCCAAGGAAACTTTCATTATTACGAGCTTGAGTTAATGGAAAACTTTTTTAACTATGAACTTTTCCAATTGGTTATGGATCCAGTGTCATCATGCGTTCATTTTAATGGCAACACTATTTCTTTAGATGTTTGGGAAAGTAAAATGTTAAATTCCATTAAGAGAAAATTTCAGGATGTATTTCCTGATGAGTTACCTCACGGATTACCTCTTAAATGAGAGGTGGACCATAAAATTGAGCAAGTACCAGGTCCAGTACCTGTTAGTATTTCTCCAATCAGCTTAGTCAGACTGAGGAAGATGAGGTAGCCAAGCAACTAGCTGAATACTTGAGGATGGGTCAGATTAGACCAAGTAAGTCTCCTTGGGATGCACCAGTTCTCCTGGTTAAGAAAAAAGATCAAGGTACCGGCGGATGTGTATTGATTACAAACGTCTTAACAAGGTTACAATTAAAAACAAATACCCATTACCTAGATCAAACAATATTATTGATAGGTTGTAAGGAGCTAAGTATTTCACAAAGCTTGATTTGCGAACCGGTTATCATCAAATCCATTTTGCAGAGGAAGATGTTTCCAAAACTGCTTTTAAGACACGTTACGGCCATTATGAATTTTTAGTGTTACCCTTTGGTCTCATTAATGAACCAACAATTTTTCAACAGATGATGAATGATTTATTTCATCATATATATTAGGAATGAGCATAGTGGTTTTCTTAGATGACATTTTGATATACAGTAAAACTTTGGCTGAGCATGAGAATCATCTTAGAGAGGTTCTAGAAAAGCTCAAGAAGGAGAAACTGTATTGTAAAATATCTAGGTGTGATTTATTCAAGAAGGAATTATTATACTTGGGTAATAAGATCTCTCGAGATGGCTTAAGTGTAGATTTGGATCGAATCCAAAAGATTTTAGAATGGCCAGTTCCACGTATGGTCAAGCAATTAAGATCTTTCTTAGGTTTCAAAAATCTGCCAAGGATTATTCGAAGTTGACAATGCCTTTTACCAGGGTAAAAATAAGAAGTCTAATTCTCCGATTTTGAGTGGAATGAGAAGCTACAAGGGAAAATTTTGATACTTTGAAAAATAAAGTTCGAGATGCTCCTGTGTTAGCCTTGCCAAATCCTAGCACGCCTTACATCGTTGAGATTGATGCTAGTGATTTTGTGGTAGGTGTAGCTTTGTTCCAAGATCGGAAGCATGTGGCCTTCGAGAGTAAAACACTCAACGATGCACAGACTAGGTACCCAGTTTAGGAGAAAGAGTTGTATGCGATCATTTATGCTTTAAAGGCATGGAGACAGTATCTCTACGGGTCTCGGTTTATGGTCTTGACAGATCATCATTCTTTGCAGTACATTTGTGATGATCAACCAGACTTGAAGGGTAGACAAGCCAGATGGGCTGAGTTGATGCAAGAATTTGATTTCATGATTAAATACAGGAAAGGTAGCTTGAATTGCACTACTGATGCGTTGAGTCGAATAGGTGAGGTTAATGCACTTAGCTTCACAGAAACTACTTCTAACTTATACGATTCACTCAGGGGAAAATGCAGTACAAATATTTTCTTTAGAAACTATTGGAATTTGGCAGAATCAGGGTCCAACTCTGAGGTAGATCAAAACCTAGTGAATCAAGGAAAAGCCAACCAATTTTTTATCCGGAATGGTCTCTTATTCCTAAATGATAAGGTTTGCATGCCAGATGTGCTGGAAATTAGACTTAGGATCCTCTTTAAGTGCCATGATGCACCATCGGCAAGACATCCTAGAATATAGTGTACCTTGACTTTGGTTAGAAGGACATTTTATTGGCTGAAAATGAAAGATTTTATTTAGAGTTACGTGGTCTGATGTCATCAATGTCAGATAAACAAGGCTGAACGCTTTAAATCTGCTGGGTTATTACATCCTTTGGATATTCCTTCCAACCAATTTTTTATCCGGAATGGTCTCTTATTCCTAAATGATAAGGTTTGCGTGCCGGATGTGCTAGAAATTAGACTTAGGATCCTCTTTAAGTGCCATGATGCACCATCGGCAGGACATCCTAGAATATAGTATACCTTGACTTTGGTTAGAAGGACATTTTATTAGCTGAAAATGAAAGATTTTATTCAGAGTTATGTGGTCCGATGTCATCAATGTCAGATAAACAAGGCTGAACGCTTTAAATCTGCTGGGTTATTACATCCTTTGGATATTCCGTCTAGAAAATGAGAGTATTTCCATGGATTTCATTACGAGACTTCCACGTACTAGAGCAGGGGTCACGATGCCATTTGGGTAGTCGTGGATAGATTGACAAAGGTTTTTACCCACCACAAAGATGGCTAGGTTTTTACCCACCATAAAGACAACAGTCAAAGCGTTAGAATTGGCTTACCAATTTGTCGAGCAGCTGTTTAGACTATATGGTCTACCTTCTAATATTGTGAGCGATCGGGACTCTAAATTCACGGCTCATTTTTGGCAAGAAGTTCTCAAGAAATTGGAAACTACTTTGAGTATGAGTTCCTCTGATCAACCACAGTATGATGGGCAAACAAAGCGTGTGAATCAGATTTTAGAGGATATGCTTCATGTGTATCTCTTTGGAAAACCATCGAGTTGGTAAAGGTATCTTCCAATGATGGATTTGCCTATAACAGTTCTAAGCATACGGCTACTGGTTATAGTCTATTCATGCTTATGTATAGGTATTAGCCGAGGGCACTTGTTGATGTCCGTCTTAAGGACATTGAGCTTGATGCATCAAGGGATTTCTTGCATGATATGGAGGAAATGCTATCCCAAGCTCAGGATTCTAGGATAGAGCACAGTTTTATGCTGATAGGGGACGCTCACCTCGGTCTTTTGAGCTAGGAGCGTTGGTTTATTTGAAAGTTCCTAAAGATTCTCAGACTTTGTCAACAAGAAAGTGCTCAAAATTATCTCCTAGATATTGTGGTCCATTCTAAGTTATACGTCAGATTGGCACGATTGCGTGTATGAGCTAAAACTACCTCTACATGTCAGAGTTCATCCAATCTTTCATATCAGCAGACTGAAAGAGAAGCTGGGAGGTGAGGATAACACAGTTACTCCTCAAGAACTCGTTGAGGTCAAGGATTTATCTTATGTTCCACGTGAACTTGAAAAGGTACTTGAATTCAGGGAAAGGAAGCTTCGTAATCGTTTAATTCCTGAGGTTAAAATTAAGTGAAAAGATAGGAAAATCGAGGATTCAACTTGGGAGTCAGTTGAGAACGTTCAGCACACGTTTCTTTTTTTTCATTAATGTTTGGAGAGAGGGGAAGTATGTTATGTGCACATTATATGTGCATATACTAGGAGGCCCTCGGCATGTGAGCATGGGAACATAGGAACATGCTCTAGTGGGGCAAGGGTTAGACCTAACCTTGGGTTGAGGTAGGGTCAGGCAAGCAAGGGTCACACATGGAGAGATGGAGAGTCAAGAGTCACTTGAGAGCTCTCCTATATAATAGGGGCAATGGGTCATTCTGAAGGGAGGTTCTCTTGTGTAGAGCATAGTATCTACTCTCTTGCCATTTCATGCTAGAGCTATGTGCTGCTAGATTAAAGGCATACCTCTTGGTGGTATGGGAGGTTCTCTTATGTAGAGCATAGTATCTACTCTCTTGCCATTTCATGCTAGAGCTATGTGCTACTAGATTAAAGGCATACCTCTTGGTGGTATGGGACACCAAGGTTAGGTATGTGGTTCTTCATTATGATGATGATTGCACCCTTGGGCTCGGGGGTGGTCGAGTGGATGAGTATATGCTTGGATTATGTGTGTTTATGCATAGTGATTAGCTAGAGAGATCTATGGGGTTTTAACAAATATGGAGTCAAAAGGGATTTTGACTATAGACCCAAAGGCAAAGAAGATAATTATTAGCCGCTACGATGTGGTGTTTAGGGAACAAATATGGAGGCTGATCTCATTATGATGTAGAACCATAAAGAGAAGATCTGGCTTTAGACACATGATGCTGAGTTTAGACTTATGCATTTCTGTTTGGGGATTGAGTTCTGGCAAGAGTTAGATGGACTCTTCATTTCTCAACAAAAGTATGCAAGAGGAATTATGAAGGTATTTGCAAGTTGGTGGTTACACCCATGGAGGTTGATGCAAAGCTATCTATGGAAGATGCTTCTCCACTTTTATCAATGTGAAGCAGTATGGAAAGTTGGTGAGGAGTTTAATATTTCTGTGTTATGTACGACCTAACATCAACTTTACAGTTGGTTTCTTAGTAGGTTCTCAAATTAGCTTTGTCGTTGGTGTTCTTATTAGTAGGTTCTCAAATCAGCTTTGCTATTGGTGTTCTTAGTAGGTTCTCAAATCAACCTTGAGAGAATCACTGGAAGACACCACTTGAAGGCAAGGATGTGGATGCTAAAGTACATGATGTACAATTGGTGGATATAGTATCACTTACATATTGGGTGATGCCTTGACTAGATTTTGTGACTCATATTGGGTAAGAGATTGTGATAACAAAAAATTTGTCTTTGATAATTGTTCTTTGATTTTTTTTAATGAGTTTAGAATTACATCTTGGATCAACAAGAAGAAGCCTACATTGGAACTTTCTTCTACAAAGGTTTAGTACAAGGCATTATGCTTTGCTTCATGTGAAGGAGTTTGATTTGACAAGGTATTTGGGAGACATGGATGTTGCTCAAAAGGGAGCTACAGTGTTATTGTGCACAAACCAGAGTTGCATGGTGATTACCAAGAACCTAGTGTTTCATGGCACGAAGCACACTAAGATACCATATCATTATTTTCATGAGCTGCCCCCCAATGATAAAGAATTGTGCAGATATTTTCACAAAGGCTCTTGGGTGAGATTTGCTAGAGTGCCATCTTCATTGACTCGGTGCATTGGACAAAAGAGTCAGTTCACCTATAGGTGGGGGACATTAAGGGGGGGTGCTCAATGTGTGCTCTATTTTTTCAGGCCCCTTATATGAGGAGTAGCCATTTGGTAAGCACCTGGGCACCCAAGAGTTCCTAGTTTAAACACTACAAGATGGTGGATGGTGGCCAAATGGTTAGAAGATGGCTAATGTAGATTTGGCACTCTGCCTCTGCTGCTGCCAAGTAGGATGTATGCTTGAGTGGACTATATAATCGCATTTGCCGAGTGCTAGATATAACAAAGCAAGGACACACTATTCTCAGGTTGTGGGGCCCATTTGAGAGCCCAGATGGTCTCAGATGGCCATGGGAGTCTCTTTGGGATTGTCTCAAATGCCTATGGGATGTTATGTCTCTTTGTGATGATATGGTCAGCTAGTCATTTTAGACCAAGTCCATATCAACCCCTAGACACTATATATAGACTGATATGGTTAGTTGTTCATTTTAGACCAAGTCCATGTCGACCCCTAGACACTATATATAGACTGATATGGTCAGTTGTTCATTTTAGACCAAGTCCATGTCGACCCTTAGGCACTATATATAGATTAGTTTGGTAACCTTCATCATCGAGTTCATTGTGTTCAAGCTCTCTTATAAGCAAGACATCCTCCGTCTGAAGTCTATCTAGATTACAAAAAGCTCCTTACCCGGAGTACATGGTTAGGCAAATATCCATCAAAGTTCTTACACTTTGGTTTAGAAATAATAGGAAAGTTTTGTATAAAGCTTCCATCAAACTTGAACTTAGGTCCCCTTAACTAAGGCCCTAGATTCAAACGATGACAATAACTTCAAATCCATGTGTCTTACTGAAGTGCTATATCATGCACTTAAATGTCAAAGTAGTCCACGATATCACTTAACAGTCTCTCTCTCTCTCTCTCTCTCTCTCTCTCTCTCTCTTACACACACACACACACACATCTTGCATACACACTCTCACACACATAGAAATTCTCTGTCTCTGTCTCTTTGTCTCTCTCTCTCTCTCTCTCTTACATTCTCTTTATGTCTATGTCTCACATACATAGACACAACCCTCTCTCACATATATACACATGCACATCCACTCTTTCTCTTGTCACACCCATCTTGCATACACACTCTCACACACATAGAAATTCTCTGTCTCTGTCTCTTTGTCTCTCTCTCTCTTTCTCTCTCTCTCTCTCTTACACACACACACACACATATACATACATCCACACACATATATACACACATCTCTCTGTCTCTGTCTCTTTGTCTCTCTCTCTCTCTCTCTCTCTCTCTCTCTCTCTCTCTCTCTTACACACACACACACATATACATACATCCACACACACATATACACACACTCTCCACATGCACGTGTGTGACTGTGTATGTGTATATTTATGTGTGTAAATGTATTTATATAGAATAGTATTAATATAATATTATTATATATTTACTATATGTATATATATATACACACACACACACACCCTCCACACACGTGTGGCCGTGTGTACACATACATATGTGTGTGTTGTGAGAAAGAAGAGATGAGAGAAGAGACAATGTACTCAAGAACTCATCAATGAACCACTAGTCAACTTGATTAGAAATGAACTACAATGCCTCATATATATAGGAAAGTTCCTCGACCCTTTCCTCCACCAAAAAAGTATGTAAAGAGGAAAAAATGAAAATGAATGCTATAAATCCCAAAAATGCCTAGAGGCTAAAGAGTGTGCCACTAGCGTGACACCATCTGGAGATGACACCTATCTAACACCTCCTCTTCGGTCCAGATAGGAGGATCAACGCCAACGCGCTCAAGAAGATAATCCAAGGTAGGTCGAGGAAGAGGATTAGTAAACAAATCAGCAACATTATCTTGGGTAGGACAATACTCAAGCTGAATGCGACCTTTAGAAATCCAATCATGAACAAAATGAAAATGAACATCAATGTGTTTGGATCGTCCTTGAATAACTAGATTTTTGGCTAAAGCAATAGCACTATGTGAATCTGAGTAGATGAGTGTCGAAGTAGATGAAAATCCAAGGTGATTCAGAATTTGCTGAAGCCAAAGTGCTTCAGAAGTGGCATCAAGATATGACTTGTACTCTGCTTCGGTCGATGAAGAAGAAGTAATTCGCTGCTTTTGACATTTCCAAGAAACAAGTCCTTTACCAAGCATAAAACAATAGCCTGACATGGAACGCCTAGTATCAATACACCCTGCCCAATCAGAATCTGAGTAACCAATAAGTGTATCTCCACCTGCATAAGAAATGCCATACTCAAGAGTTCCATGAAGATATCGAAGAACCCTCAAAGCTGCCTACCAATGAGATCGACGAGGCTGTGAAGAGAATTGGCTGAGAATACTCATAGCATAGGAGAGATTTGGCCGAGTGTTAACCAAATAAAGTAGAGAACCAATAAGTTGGCGACACTCTGTAGAATCAACCTCAAGAGAATCATCATCTTTGGATAATTTGGAATTAGGATCCATGGGACAAGTGAGTGATGCACAATCATGCATGCCATATTTCTTAAGCAACCTTAAAGTATACTTCTTTTGACAAAGAAAGATGCCAGAAGCAAATTTCCACACTTCTAAACCAAGAAAATAGTGGAGTAGTCCAAGATCAGTCATGGCAAATGATGTTGTGAGTTGAGTTTGAACCCATTTGAGTAGATCCAAATTAGAGCCAGTGAGTGTCAAATCATCCACATAAAGCACAAGAATGCATATATCATCATCCACAATAAGCACATAAAGATTAGGATCTGCATGAGTCCTCTCAAAATGTAGAGAAAGGAAAAAATTGTCAATCTTCTGATACCAAGCTCGAGGAGCTTGCTTAAGACCATAAAGAGCTTTCTGTAATAAATACACATCATGTTCATGACCCTGTGCAATAAAACCTTCAGGTTGTTCCACATAAACTTCCTCCTCTAAATCTCCATTCAAGAAGGCAGATATAACATATATATATATATATATATATATATATATATATATATATATATATATACAGGCTAGACATAGTGAGAAGCAAGAGCAAAAACAACACGAATAGTAGAATATTTGGCAGTAGTAGGAGCAAAAGTTTCATCAAAGTCTTCACCTTCTTTTTGAGCATAACCTTTAGCAACAAGGCGTGCCTTGTCCTTATCAAGAGTACCATCAGAATGAAACTTAACTTTGAAAATCCACTTAACATACCAATGACCTTTTTATGTGAAGGTCGTGGAACTAGCTGCCATGTGTTATTAGATTTAATAGAAGAAATCTCTGCTTGCATTGCTTCACACCAATGTGGTAAGGAAAGAGCTTCCTTAACCGTTTCAGGCTCAAACACATCACCAATATGAGACATCAAGGCAATATTTACTGAAGGGCGTGTACGTAAGACATGTGTAGTAGATTGTTGAGCATCTAAAAGTGATATACCTGAATCCTGAAGTAGAGAGCGAACCCATTTTGGAGGACCAGAAGTCCGTGTAGAATCTAATGAAGTAGTAGGTGTTGCAATCGAAATGGATGAAGGAGGGGATGAAGTAGGAACTGATGGTGGCCATTTGTCCCCTCCTCTCCCAAAAACTTGTGCATAATAGATAGTATGGATATAGATAAATATAATACACACACACACACACACACATATATGTATGTATGTATGTATGTATATGTATATATTTATATTTATACATATACATATACATATGTATATATGTATGTATATATATATGTATATGTATATATTTATACATATACATATACATATCTATATATGTATGTATATGTATATATTTATATTTATACACACACACACACACACACACACACACACACACATATATATATGTATGTATGTATGTATGTATACACACACACACATAAATAAATATGTGTGTGTGTATATATACATATGTATGTATGTATGTATGTATGTATGTATACACACACACACACATAAATAAATATGTGTGTGTGTATATATACATACATTCATACATACATATATTTGTAAATGTAAATAAAAACACACATACATATATATTTTTAATTCAATTCATATTTATATTTACATACATACATACATACATATATTTGTAAATGTAGATAAAAACACACATACATATATATTTTTAATTCAATTCATATTTATATTTCTCTCACTCTCTCTCTCTCTCTCTCTCTCACACACACACTCACACTCACACACTCTCTCTCTCTCGCACACACACACACACACACACACACACAAATCTTACACGAAAAAGTTTTTATCATGAAGCTAACCTTTAAGAGGGAGGTTCTTATTTTTTGTCTCAAGAAAATCATTAGGTAAGAAGGAATAGCTCACCTTTTAAAAGTTAAAATGACATGAGATAAGAGAATTCAAATTTTGAGAAAGGAGCAAGTGAATCTCTCCCCTTTCTCCCTTGGCTCACTCCCTCCTCTCTTTTGGCCATGTGAAAAGGGAGATGGTTAAAGAGAGTGACATGTGGTAGGAAAAAAAACTTGTGCTTAATAGAATATATACACTTTATCATTTTCTAATATTTTGCTTTAAAGACCAAGTCATGAAGAAAATGCCTCACTTTCAAACAATAATTTATTAAATAAATTAAAGATATATATAATTCAATGAGAAATGAAGACAAGTGGTTATTAGAGCACCAAGTACCAAGCAATGGATTCTCTTGAGATTCTCTTGACCCGTAGCAGTGCTAGAAAAAAATCCGTCCTTTAGAATATTTTCCATCAGTTAGAATTCAAAAAAATCGATTGAATTTACTCTGGTCTTTTTAAAAACCGATGAAATTTATACGTTTTTGGTTATAAAAACCGATTTTGAATAGAGGAAACACATTGTACTCCAACTTGTCTTTTTTCTCAATGGTTAAGAAAAAAGTTTTTCTCTAGCACTGACCCATAGCACCAATCACACAAATAGGAGTGCCTCGCCCCTTTATGTCATCCTAGATTTTCATAGTTACTCGATCCCCCTCAAGATTTTAGTCTTTTATCACCATGTTATATGTCATTTTGGATTTTGTTATACACTTAAAATCTCAGCCATTTTTTACTCTTAAATTTCTCAGGTTTTGGTTTCCCAAATGCCGATTTTATAACTAATGAGAAGGGTTACTTAAAATCTCAGGCTTTTTTTCGAGCACTGCTAAGCACCTCTATCTTAATAACGGGCTTAAAGCCTCTAGCCTAGCTCTAATGACAGCTTTTTCTCTTGAGTTTGCAGCTTGCACACATTGAAGGAGGCACCCTTAAGTTCCTTACAACACTTTTAATTCAATTCATGCATCATTAATCTCTGTGTCTCTCTCTCTCTCTCCGAATAATCAATGGATATACAAAGGCTAATTACAAATGGCTAATAGTGATTTAAGTATAGAAGAATCCAACAAAAACGTATTTGATTTTTACAATACAATGAAGGAATAAGAAACTCCACAGCCAAACATTTCCTTAAATCCATCCATACATTGTAGGTGTCAACGACGATTCGCCGACTCTGACTGACTAGCTGAGGCCAAAGTGGCCTTCAATTGCTTAGACATGTCAGCTGCACAATATTCCCAATCTGAACAGGCTGCATTCAAATACCAAGATAAACATCATTTGGATCAGTAGGGCTTTTTTTGGCTGAAATTCGAAAATCCAAGCTACTTCTCTCGAGGAAAACTGATGAAAATTTAACATTTTCATAAAACCCTCCAATCATAGGATTTTGATTAAGGAAAACCGATCACACTCCAACCTTGTCCTTTTTCACACTGGCTAGGTAGAGCACTAATTTGGATCCAAACAAAAGTTTTTTGAGGGCACTGATTTAGATCCAAACAAAAGTTTTTTGAGGGCACTGATTTAGATCCAAACAAAAGTTTTTTGAGGGCACTGATTTGGATCCAAACAAGAGCCTGCTATAGCACACGAGTTCAAATGCAGCTCCACATTTACATGCATTTATATAAAAAGTAAGAACCACCTGAAACTTAAGCTGGGTTGCAGACCATGTGTACTTACACTGCAATACTGCAAGCCTGTGTCATCAACGTGTGCCATCACATTTCCACTTTGAAGTAGGCACGCAACTCAGGTAATGACACCATGTGCATTTCTTGTTTCCGTCCACTCCTCGGAAGACCAACACCATGACAACGCTGAAGCTGTAGAGAGACTTACCTTGGTCAATACGTTAACCACGTAACAATCCAACCCACCCCACTCCACCCCTCAACCTGAAAGAACTAGTTGTCTTGCTTATGTTTGTTGGCCTTACCCAGCAATAAGGATGATAAGAGCAATGACCCAAAGAATGTACTGGTAAATTTTGTGCTTTGGGCTTGCTGGAGACTGCAGACCATAGCCTGGCAGCACATTTGCCCCATGCATCCATCCATACTGAGGCCGAGCCAGCAACACGAAACCCAACAGAAAGCCAGCTATGAAGCCTCCTATATGGGCGAAGTTGTCGACCTGTGGCAGAATTCCCACTGCCAGATTTATCGCCACCACCAGAACAAGTGTAGTTAAAGCTGCACACTGAAACCCAACAACAAAGCCCTTACATCTCAACTCAAGCAAGTATACCACAAGTTATCATTGCATGTAATTGAAAGAACACCCTCCTCAACAAGAAGAGGCATGTTTAATGACATTAATGGTCATGCTCAGCCGTGTAAAGATGACCTTCTTGGAATAGATTGTCCAGTTTGCAATGAGTTCAGATAACATGGCTCCCAATAGGCCAAAAAGGGCACCAGAGGCTCCCACAGAAATCCTGTTTTGGAGAAACAAGGTTGACAGCAAACTGCCTCCCAGGCCCGACAACAAGTAAAGAATCCCAATTCTCACTGCAATGTGTCAACCAAATATGCATAAGCAAACAGACTGCATACAGATTCGCTACGTACATTCCAGAGTTGAAACAAATTGAAGATGAGCAAACTTCATGTGAGGATGAGAATCAGAGCTTACAGAACCCAAATTCTTGCTCTAATTTGATTCCGATGAAGAGAAGACTAAGCATATTGACCAAAATGTGAACAACCCCTGCATGCAGCCAAATGCAAGTAATAAGGCGCCAACCTTGGTGCTCATGCGTCACCTTGTTTCTGTCAAGGGCACCCATCTTCTGCAACCTGCAAATCACACAACCAATACTAAGCTCAGAACCATCTCCAACACAAAGTCAGTATATACGACAAACATCACGCTAATGAAAGAAAATTAGGAGCAAAATTAATCCATCATGTGAACATTTCCAAGTCCAAAACAGGCTTTGCCCTTAGCTTTTTTTAATTCTAAGGCATGAGCCCTGACATTCATTTCAAAAGGCCTAATGAAAAGGCATGAACGTAACAGCTAGCTTATTAAGATCAATAAGAGAGGTTACCATAAACCCTAAAGAGCTTGATAAGCTTTACAAAAAGGCATGAACCCTTACAATTGGTTTGATGATGAGCCCAAAAAGAAAGCATGAACCCTAGCATATGGCTTAATCATAAGCTCAACAAGAAGGCATGAAACCTAGCCATGGACTTGAACCCGAACAATCCACTTAATGACAAGCTTAACAAAGTGGCAGGAACCCTAACAACTGGCTTAAGAAGACAGTAACAATAGTAAACATAAACCCTAAAAGAAGCATAAGCAAATTTACCAAAAAGCATAAGAAGGAGACAATTAACTCAACTATAACCTTTTAAAAAAAAGGTATAAACCCTAACAATTAGGCTAATAAGGCTTGATTAGACACACTAACAACAGTGAAGACTAGCTGTGAGGCCAAGGAGGCAAACTCGCGTCTGAGATGAAGGTCCGAGCAAAGGGTTCTCGCTCAGAGGTTGGAAGGAGAATCGTTTAAGGAACTTGGCCACGCACTTGTCGTTGGCTGTGTAGTGAGGGCAGTTGTTGATGTACATGGTGATGACGAAGACGACCACGTTGACCACCACAATGAGGGGAATAAGCAGGGCTATCATTCGCTTCTCTGCAGGGATGTATGCAGGCTCCGATGAGTCCTGGATGGGATAAATGCCCTTGCTGCTCTTCCTTCTATGCACCATGGATCCCCTCCTTTCCAGATCTTCCCCCATCGATCTGGATTTCTATATGTGTTTTGAAAAATGTGGCTATGGGGATGGCGATGGAGGTGAAATTGGTGGAGACACCGGTTCTCTGCGACTGTCTGTGTTTCCTGAGGTGGCGGAGTTAAGGTTTCGGGGGGCTGAAATTCCCTGCTTCAGCCTGTGTGCTGATGGATATGGATATGGCGATGACGCTGAGCCCGATTGCCTCCCTATATGGGAGGTGAAGAAAGAAATGGCGATGGTGGCGCAGTTCATACGACGATAGTAATATACAGACGTTATTGAGTGATGGAAATAGCTATGAATTTTCACACTTGGACTGGCTCAAATCGCAATGGAAGGAGCTATGAACTTTCACTTCTAGACTTTGTCTCAAATAGGGGACTACAATGACTGAAAATTAAAAAGCATTAATTAATTAATTAATTAGTTGGTGTGAGTTTGATAGAATGAAAAGGTATTTTTGCTTTTGCCTAAATTTAGCAATAATCAAAATTAAACGTCATCTTATTATGTCTGCTTTTATCACCCTTCCTTCACAGAGCCATCAATTTTTTTTGCCTCTCTCTCTCTCTCTCTCTCTCTCTCGCTATGTATTTCTCAACACATCACCAATCAAAAATTGAAAAAAAGAAATAGAAAAATGAGTGTGAATTTCACTCCCTTGTCTAGGAATTTTTGCATCTCACACACAACATGCTTGCTTGTGTGCTTTCACAACAGCGCATACATGTAAAACTCAATTGTGGATGCCAATACAACTTGCCCCAATCATCATACAAAGCTACACTTAGTTGTCGATGTTAATACATATGAGACTCAATTGTGGATGCTAATAGAACTTGCTCAATCATCATATAAAGTTACACTTAAGGAATGTAGAGAGGCTTGAGATTTCACATCCCACAACCAAAAGGCCCCCATTGTTAGGCTACGACTGGGGCAAGGTATGCACGCATCCTTATAATCTTCTTGAGATTTCACATCACACAACCAAAAGGCCCCCATTATTCAAATACTACAAGGGTGGGGTGTATATGTATCCTTGTAATATCTTTTGAGGATGAAAAGCTCTATTCATAAATGTATGAGCAATTGGAATCAACTGAAATGTATGAGCAGCTAGAATCAACATATTAGATGCAAGTTTTTTATTAAATTTTACATTGTGCTTCATGCATAGGATCAAGGCTTTTAAAATGCTTGGAAGGGTTAGAAGGGTCCATACATTCAATCTTAAACTTATTGTTTTGTGTTTTCTATCAAGTAATAGGTTGTAAGCATGGTGTGTCTATTTAAAAAACTGATAATAGTTCTCTCTAACCTATTTTGGCTAGCACTCCAAGGGTCATTTGAGTTTTCTATTGTTTTGTGTTTTCTATCAAGTAAAAGGAATCATAAGTTGCAAACATGGTGTGTCTGTTTAAAGAATAAATTTTAGTTCTCTCTAACCCACTTTGGCAGCCTAGCACTCCAAGAGTCATTTGAGTGTTCAAAATAGCCCTTATTTTTTGTGTTTTCTATCAAATAAAAGGAATCTCAAGTTGCAATACTGTCTATTTAAACAGTGAATTTTAGTTCCCTCTAACCCACTTTGGCTCCAAGAGGCATTTTGAGTTTAATATTGTTTTATGTATTCTATCAAGTGAAAGGAATCTTAGCTCTCTCTAACCTACTTTGGCTAGCCCTCCAAGAGTCATTTGGATGCTCAAAATTGCCCTTACATTGAGCTAGCAAAAATAAGAATCCTGAAAATGCAAAACCATACACAACAGCATCCTTGAAAAACAAGGCCTTTAATGATGTTGTTATATTAGAAGCTTATCCAACACTTGTAAACAAACATTCTTAACCCAACACTTGTAGACGAACACTTGTAAACAAACATTCTTAACCCTAATATAAATATGTAGTAAGACATAATCCCAAGAAAACTAAAAAGTCTCAATTGAGAATGGCTTAAAGGGAACAATGGAATGTCACACTATCTTGATGGGCATTATTGATGCTGATCATGATCCTACCATAAGGTTGTGTGCTCCAAGATCTTTGAAGGTGTCATATTAGAAACTTCTTTAAATGTCTTGTCACACTATCTTAATGGACATTAGTGATGCAAATCATATCCTACCATGAGGTTATGTGCTCCAAGGTCTTTGAAGGTGTCGTATTAGAAACTTCTTTAAATTCGGCACTTTTAAACAAAATATCCACATAGACATGGCTCCCAACAATCTTAATGGGCATTGCTCATGCCATTAATGATCTTATTATGAGGTTGTGTGCTCTAAGCTCTTTGCAAGCTTTTTAGCTAAAAATAACTTTTCTCCATTCCTAAATGTAATTATTTGAAATATCAACACAATTTAAGTAGGCATGTCACCTATGGTTAAAAAGTTTAATTTGAAGGCCTCCTCCATGATTCTTTCCAATTTAAAGGTAATTATTTGAAATATCAACACAATTTAAGTAGACATTTCACCTATGGTTAAACAGTTTAATTTGAAGGCCTCCTACATAATTTCTTCCAAGCTATTTTTTCAACAAATAAAAGAGTTCATTGATCTTCTTTTTTCCCTTTTTTTCCCTTTTTTAATAAATAAATATATATATATATTATTAAAAATAAAGGGCAGAATACATATCAAAAGACAATCTACATAAACTTATTGCATATGAACAAGGGTCCTCCCAGTTGAACTCAAAGCTAATATGAGAGTAGGCAGCACATCCACCAAGGAAGAAACGGCCACACAATTCTCCAGCTTGAGAGGAACCCACACCCACCTTTTTATTGAAACTTAAAAATTTGTAAGCTTCTAAATATCTCCCTCGATGAAAAAAAAAGGACAAATAGAAAATCTCATCATTTTCTCTTGGAAGCTTGCCGCAAGCTCACCAAAAAATCACACCCTTTTAGAGTCATTGTTGCTAATTCGCATGAGAAGCATGGGTTTGAATGGTGGTCATTGCTGCTAATTCGCATGAGAAGCATGGGTTTGAATGGTGGTCATTGTTGCTAATTCGCATGAGAAGCATGGGTTTGAATGGTGGTCATTTAGCTTCCATGGTGTGAACCATAGTGATTCATTCACAAACAACTCATGAATTATGTTTTAGACTCATGGGTTATGATTACTCATTTAGATTCCATGGTGTGAACCATAGCGATTCATTCACAAGAAACTCATGGATTGTGCTTTAGAATCACAGCTATGATTCCTCATGATTATGAGTAATCATGGCTATGATTACTCATAATTATTTACTTGACAACCATGCATTTCAATATTCATGTGTGTGTGTGTGTGTAGACCCCTATACACACACACACACACACACACACACATATCATACATATGTATATACATACATACATACATACATATGTATGTATGTATATACATATACATACATGTATGTGTGTATGTGTTACGTCATAGCCTCACCATAGCCAAGGGAGAGAGGAGAAGAAGACTTGGCCCTTAATCACCCACCCAACCTTAGAGATAACGTGTGTATGTCCACACACACACACTCACCTAGTTATATGTAAGCTTGCCTGTACACACTTGCCGACCATCTACTATCCGATCGCCCAATCACCCGACCATCCCATTCTATCGCAGTTGTGGCACTCTAACCACTAGGCATCTCACTCCTGAACCCCACAAGCTCCTATCGGCCATGCTTTGAGGCTCGAACTTCGCTAGTGGGGTGAGTTGGTAAGCGTATTACATGCTATGTGACATTGCCCCCCCTTAAGAATAGTTTTTATCCGCGAAAACAAACTGGGGAAAAGATTTGGTAAATGTTCTTAGTTGGTTCCATGTTGGGGCTTCCTCCGACTTATCCTTCCACTTCACAAGTGCCTCTATCGATACATAGTATACGTCATGTTCCGATCTCTAAACCCAAGAATGATCTCTAGTTTATGTGGAAGTGATTGTGGCTCTAAGAACTCAACCAAAACTTAGGATGAACTACGTTGTCCTCATGGACCATTGTTTTTGGCATTATCAAAAAAAATTGAATGCATTAGAGAGCTCTCTGGTAACTCAAGTTTGTAGGCTACGCTACCATCTATATCTCTACGGCTATAGGAGATCTAGAATGGAATCCATATATCAAAATAATGGAGTAAATATAGTCACAGAATGTTTCAAATTATTCTAAGCAAATTCCAAATATGGTGGGAACTCCTTCCAATTGGGTTGTCTATTTGCTAACATATGCACGAAGCATATCCTTTAGCACTTGGTTGACTCTCTCTACCTGACCATTAAGCTACGGATGGATCAACCATACTCATACTCGGGGTAGTTTCTAACTTTTTCAATATTTCCCTTCAAAAGGACTATCGAACTTCCTATCTGTATCAGACACTATATCTATAGGTAGGCCATATAGTTTATAGAGATGTTCGATAAAGAGCCCAGCAAGCTTAGATGTTTTCACATCTTTTTAATTGGAATAACTTTGGCTATCTTGGTCAACCTTACCCCTCTTTTTAACAAGATTTTTGTTCACAAAATAGTCAAAAAGGCTACAAAGAAATGTATGTGTGCAGACCATACGATCATCTATGCCTGTAACTTTCCTAAGTACTACGACAAGGAAAATAGGATACGCGTCATGTATTTTCTTTAAGGAAACATGTAGCACTAGTGTTTCATTCAAAAACACTAAACCATAATTTCCACTTGCAACTATGAAATATGTCAATGAAACACAAACCACTACTAAGACATCAAATAACATCATGCCCTTTTATACCACCCGAGAAGTTTTCGAATCCTTAAAAACTTCATAATGAATGTTCTCCAACATCAAAGGGATTTCTTTGCACATTCTACAACATCAAAGATATTTCTCTCTTGTTGTTAGAAACCACATGGAGTTCAATGCAACAAGTTTGCACAAAGTTATATTACAAGTGATTAGCAAAGTGTTCTATAATGTGGTAAAATTCAATTAATATTACACATAGTCTAGGATAGCTACACTTCCCCCTCTCAAAAATTTCTTGCGTTCTTCCAAGGATAGTGTACACATCTTGCATCAAAGATGATGTCCACACAAACATCATCTATGTGATCTATAGTGTCTACATACATGAAAAATCAAGAGTAACATGCAAGCAATGAGAGTCAAAGCCCATGAGTAAACATATGACTATCCACATGTCTACTCTAGCAACCACTCTAGGTGCTTGGCACTACCACCATGTGACTCAACAACTAGCTATGTCTCTACAAACATGTCTACGGGCTACCACGCTGACATCTAAATGTTAGTAGCACCGTCCAAACACACCTCTACAAGTGTGGGCTCGCTGGCCACCTCTACTAAGTCAAATAATAGACAAACTAGTCGTAAATCATTCTCAACTATAGACAACAATCCGTAAACCATTTTTAACCAACGGAAAATGGTTTACTACAAAGCAAGAATTGACAATTCTTTTCTTGTTTAACCGGTTTGTATATACATATGTTATGATATGCGGTTTAAGTATGCCTCCAACATAACTTACACTCAATCTCTATACTTGGAGATTGCTACTATGACATGAACATCACTCATCCAATTTGTATTTAGCACCATTATGAAATCTGATGTATAACATTCCCTTGCTACCTCCTCATTACAGTGGTTATGCACTTCCTACTCGATCGTAGTGGCAATATGCTACCCAACGGTAATCGATGACAAACAAAGAATACTAGCTCATCGTATAAACTTCATAAATATTCCAAAAACACAAATTAGTACAAGTTGGATTTTTTTTTGTGAGTTTTCTTGGTGAAGTTGAGCTGCATTCACTTTACCTTGTCTAACTAAAATGCCAAATCCTTCCCTCGATTTGGTTGATTAACTCCATACCCATAGATATATTGTTTCCGATTGGAACATCGATGGGAGCCATCTCTTACAAGAGGCTCAAGCCACCTACTACAAAATGATGATTAGATTGACCTTAAACCTTTGGCACTAGTTTGGGGCATTCTAGCACCAAATCATTGTTGATCAAATGATATCCAGTCAACAACCATGTTAGTCTCTGAATTCTAAGGTTCAACATCAAAATATGAGTCTTGCTAGGCCATGATAGTAGCCTTAGACTCAATTTCAGTGTGAATAAAAGTAGTAAAGTCCTTCAAGATCTTGCCCAAATACTTTGTGCATCCACCTATCTGCCATGACTGAGCAGAGTGGGAAAACATTTCCACACCTATCCAAGTACACACTAAACACTCTTGGCAATTTGGCACACCAAATTGACAAGTTCAAGGCTTTATCTAGAATATCAAGCACCTAATGTTTGTGACTTCCATAAAATTTGAGCCCATTGAAGTCAACAAAGAATATCGATTAAAAGAAATTACCACTTTTTTGCCAATAAATTTTATCATCCCCATTTGACACAAGGTCAATTAGGCATGAAAGGTTCACCCCTAAATGCTCTGTCTCAGTACATAACCCAAGAGACTCATATGGTTTCTCTCGCTCAGCACTCACTCTTCTTCTCCTCGCAGTAGAAACCTTGACTAATCTCTCCAAAAAATCAGCACATCTTTCTAGCAAGGGAGGTGATGATTTCTTGAAAGTGCAAATGCATACAATAACACCATACATGAGTATAAAAATGATCAAGATAACTGTTGAGCATTCTGTACTACGAGCAGCAAGATCAAGATCAAGATTTGAGTGTAACCATTCTAGACTAACACTAGATTTCCTGTGGTTTGCCTCTGATCTCTTTGGATTGGCTCCTAGCCTTGAGTTTACTTCTGAACCACCTTGTTCAGCTCTAAAGTCAATATCCATGTTAAGAGACCCCCCTGATCACTCCGGATAGCACCCCCTCTAGACACAATAGACTATGGTCGCCCACCAATGGTTAGCAAAGTCTATCAATAATGTAGATCATGCAGACATAATCTATGTAGCGACTATGCACCATGAAAACAAAAGCCAAGAAAGTGAACTTTTACGTGTTTTCCTTGGTGTCCCCCATACCACCAAGGTCATAAGAGCCTGCAAACATTTGATTTCTCATACCATCAAATGATTATGAAAACTATTGTGACACAAAAAGTGAACCTTCTTTCTTTTGGTTGGATGATTCCACAAGCCCAAAACCCAAGAATGATGCAAAATATCACCATTTATATAAGGCACAATTTATTTTAACCATGTGTTCACCGTTTAGGAGATTCACAATCTAATCTTAAAATTCTACAATACTCACTCTAGAGTATACCAATAGAATTAATCCGATAAATCTTGGGCTAAGTGTAACCCATACCACTAGAATAACAAATTTTATGCAGTTACGAGACAAAAACGAGGAAATTCACAACTAATATTTCCCAAGATGACATATGTCATATACCTCAATTATTGAACAAATGGAACATAACCCTACTCCACATTAACTCTTGGGCTTTACACACTCGAAGTCTACTAATTTTGTGTTTGGGATTCCTACAAACCCCATTACCTCCGAGCATGGGATTACTATGAATCCCAATGCTTAAGATCACTATGTATCTTCAAAGCTATTCGATATTTGTTAACAAGGTAGGACAAAAAAAATCACTCTTCTTCTTCCCATAAATTGGATCAAAAAGTGACCTAGACATCTTTGCAATGACAGGTGTCCTTGCAATGAATCAATATTCAAATCCAAGCATAATCCACAATGTATGTGAAACATAAATTGCAGTGGCATGTTAGAACCCACACACAAGGGCATGCGTCTCTATGGACCATGCAAACATCACTCTGGATGTTAAATTATAACACAACACTATGGTTATTAAACACCCAAAGATAGTCATTTAGTGATGAGAACGATGGGCCTAGTTTAGTCTTGATCACACTACAGTGAAATTTAAAACCAATGCCACCTAGTTTTTAAGTTAGTCTAAAGTATGTCTTAACAAACTAACAAACTAAGCGAGAAAGATAAACTACTTGGAGACACATCATTCGAGCCGTAAAAACCGTCTCCAAAGAAATATGGTCAAAATGAGCACATTAGGTCCAAGTGGCCCAACAAATCAAAACCAATAATAAAGAGACCAAAACGTGCAAGGGGTTGATAGCCATCATCCTAACAAAAGAAAACTAACATCCATGTGCACTAATAAGTGAATCAGTCATGCACTATGGCAACAACCACATTAATACAAATGTGCCTGTAGCATGTAACAGTGCCGGTGTGCAAATCCCATCGTGTGCTACAGCAATGACCACAATGAACAACTCCCTCCTAGACTATGCCTGTGCCGGATTTAGCAGCATGTGCTCACTCCACATTAAAAACAAGAAGGTTTTTCCCTACACGTGAACCTTCTCCAAGCATCTTTTTTTTTAAGTGACTTTAAGTTCAAAATAATGCTTATCTCTTTTCTTCCTCTGTTGTCTGCAACAACAAGAGATCAAGGAGGTGAGTTGGGGCTTGTGTGTGTGAGAGAGAGAGAGAGAGAGAGAGAGAGAGAGAGAGAGAGAGAGAGAGAGAGAGAGAGAGAGAGAGAGAGAGAGAGAGAGATGTCTGGGCATTGGTGGGAATGCCCCCTTTTTTAGCCTTAACATTAAAAAAATTCAAAAGTGAAAAATTTTCACCATCTTTTTTTCTCTTCACACTTGCATAAAGACTAGAGACAGATAGAGGGAGCTTCCCTGAGTTCCTCCCCTCCCGCATGGGTATGTGTGTCCACTTCCAAGAAATACTCCCAGTGGTGCTTCTTCTCCCACACTGCTTGCTTCTCTCACTGATGTGAAGAATTATGGTTATGTGTACCAATACACACGGCCTCTTGAGCACATAAACACACACACACAAATTTGTGCTTCTTGTGGTGTGCTTGTCGCCTTTGTTCACCTTGTTTGAGCCTAGTGTGTCACCTTTTACACACACAAAAGATAGGCTAGGTTTTTTTATTCTTCTATTGCATTGTTTTGTGAAGCATTTGGGTTGTGTGTAGATAGCTAGTTTGCTTACTTTCTTGGCGGTCGCTTCTTGTGTTGTACATATCCACACTCAGTTGAGCACTAGTGCATGCTTGCCTTTCTTCGAAAACTTTACGGCCACTCTTCCCACCTTCTGAAACCTTATCATTAAGGTCAAAACGGGTGGGATGTCGCTTGCTTTAAGCGTTGGGATCCTGCGGCTAATTTCAAAGAAGGAGAAAGCATCGCCTTCATCTTCACTTGCTTGTCAAAACCTTATCCACAAGAATTTGTTCAAAAACAGAGAGAAAAGTTATGGAAAATTTGAATGGAAGAAGAACGTTGTCCTGCTTGCCTTTCCTTCGAAAACTTTACCACCACTCTTCCCACACCTGCTGAAACCTTATCTCTAAGGTTCTCTCCTTATCCACTAGAATAGATAGGATGTTCCTTACTTTAGCATTGGGCTCCTCTAGCTAGTTTCAAATAAGAAGTGTCGTCTTCAACTTCACTTGCTTTGTCAAAACTTTATCCCCAAGCATTTGTTCAAAACAGAGCGAAAAGCTATGGAAAATTTGAATGGAAGAAGAACTTTATCCTCCCTTAGAGGTGCTTCACACGTGCCCAAATGACAAACAAGGAGAGAGACCCTCACCACTCTGATACCATTGTTACATCGTAGCCTTACCATAGCCATGGGAGAGAGGTGAGGAAGAAGACTTGACCCTGATTCACCACCCAATCTTCGAGATAATGTGTGTATGTCGACACACACTCACCTAGTTATGTGTAGGCCTCTCCTACACACTAGCTGGCAATCCAATCGCTCGGTCACCCAACCATCCTGTTCTATGGCGGTTGCTGCACTCAACTGCCAGGCATCTCACCCTAAACCCCACTAGCTCCTGTTGACCATGTTCCAAGGCTCAGACTCCACTAGTGGTCAAGCCGTAAGCATATTACACGCTATGTGACAATATGTATGTATGTATGCATGTATCATGATACACATATATGATATATATGTATGTATGTATGTACATACACATACATACACACACACACACACACATATATAAAGGGGAATCATCGATGATTAAACTATAAGATCGGTTGATTTAGAGATGTGGACAATCGGAGGGGTATGATTAGCCGATTGAAAATCACCGATCAAATGATTGGAAGTCCATCAATCAGGCGATTCGAGAAGTAACAATCACCGATTAAAAAAGTGGAATTGGATGATTGGACTAGCCATTAAAGAAGTCGCGATTGGAAAATCCTACGATTGTCCAATTGAGTGATGGAACTGTTGAGTGATTGGAGAATTGCCGATGATTGTAAATTTTATCTGCCATGTGTCCCATTGTGATGAAGCACTAGAAACCAATAGAATGCTTGTGGGTGTCTCGTCTTGACAAAAATTGACAGTTGCCAATTAATTGATAAAAATAAATGTTATAATTCACGGAACTGCAACGACAGAATGACGAATTGAGTTGCATGTATGTGTTATATTGCCTACATCCGACTATCTATAATAGCTGATGCATGTCTGTGTTGTAGCTGCACCACCCGACTGTTGACATAAACTATACCACCCGATTGTAGGAGCTTTTTGCTTAGTGTGTTTGCATACAAGATGCTCCACAAAGTAGTTAAGAACATTGTTAGAAGCTTCAACTTGAACTAAAACTAGTTAATACAAGCCAATTGAAACAAGCTATTAAAAGCTTAAACACAAGCTATGGAAGCTGGCACACAGTGAAGAAGAAAACCAGAAAGCAAGCTTAGAAAAGCTTTTCTCTCGTTTGCCCTAAGATTCTTTGGGTGTTGCAATATTCATTAAAATAGGAATAATGTTATCCTTGACACTCAAGTTGATTATGACATACACAGATTGACTTCTACATCAAATTAGTCTTTGTTGGCTTTATTCTTAACCTCTTTCCCATCAACTATTTCCCAAAGTTTTAGAGCCTTGAAAATATTCTCCATTTTGAGTTTCCAAATGGAGTAATTATGTCCATCGAGTTTAGCACTGGTGGAAGCACGCTCTCACTATTCCTACCCATGGATAATATGGTTGCCTTGTTCAACTTAAGTGTGTGCAAGATGATTGCAATCACACTTGTTGAATTGTAATTTTTTAAGGTTTGTTTCACTTGACAACCACATGAAAATCAAGACAGGTATTGGACACCAACCTATCATATGCTTTCTTGAAGATTTTCATTGCCGATGATGAAATCCACCTAGAGATCCAAAGTTCTCTTCTCCATGTTCAAAGTGTGAAAGTTTTCACACCATTTCACTAAACAAGAGCATCTTCTAGCACATGCATGCTCTTCTCTCCTTGGATGAAAGGATGACCAAAATATTGCACGATATGTGCACTTCTCTCACCGGATGAGAGGATGGCAGGATTCTCTCACTACATGAGAGACTTTGGTTGTGTAAGGTACTTGCAAGAGATTTCGTCTATGAGATTTTATCTATGATGCCTATCAATGATGATGATGTGATGTTTATGAAGACAAATGGTTGGTAACAATTCTTTGATAGAAATATCAAAGAAGACCAAAAATTTGATGAAGCTTTTTGTCGATGATGAAGATGAGTCGATGAAGTCGATGTCGATGAAGACCATAAGATTGTGGGGCCAAAATACATCTAGCTCTAGAAACAACCTTTTATAGAGGTGATTAAAGAGGTGGATTTTGCTTTAATACATGGGAAACATTTCTTAAAAGAAGAGGGAAAGCTGCCTTCAATAATGACTTGGTGATAAGGTTTAAATAGTTTTTATTTTATTTTTCTTTTACTATTTTGCAGGTAACGAGGGCAACCGGGTAGTGTTGGAAAAAAACCCGGGTATAGTGTAATTTGCACCTTCAGATTTTTAAAATTACCTTCAAATTTGAAACTTAAGGGTATAACAACCTGCAGATTTTGAGGGGTTGTAGAACAAAAACCTTCAAAATTTGAAAATTTTCTTTATAAATAATTTCACAATTTTTAGATGAAGGTTTTTTACTTTTTGGGAAAATAGTTTTTTTCGAACACTGCAACCGGGCGTCAACCTGTGAAGAAGATGCGTACCTTCATTGAGCTGCCTTGCTCGCACTTGTGCCCAAGCCTTTTTCTTTTCGCAAAATGAACCGCAACAACTGCAGTCAAAGTCAATGCCAATTCAATAGCAATTCAACGCCAATTCAAATGCAGTGAAAGTCAACGCCTGCTCTCTCTTCTTATGGGTGACCTCAAACACACTACTCTTTGAAGATGCATGGGCACAAGACACGTGGATGCACAGGAGGCAAGGGGGGTGGCAAGCCCAAGAAGAAGGCAATGTCCAAAACTGTCAAGTCCGGGGTCGTCTACCTTGTAGCAGGGCCGCGATGCTCGAGCTAGATAGGATTGTTTCCCATGAGCTTGCCACGCCAAGATGGAGATAAGTGGGAAGTTGTAGAGTAAGGGAAAAGCAAGCAAGCAGAAGATAGTAGTGAGATGCATTTTATCGTGCATCATATGCTTAGTTCCATGATTGGAGATGCATGGAATCCTAGAGATCTATGATATGTTGATTTAGGTGTTTCTAACCCTATGACCCTTGTCATGGAGAGTGGTTTAGAGATATGTTAAAAATTAAAAAACAAGGGTATATGGAAATAAGTGATGACACTGCACACCCTATTGTGCATATTGGTAAGGTGTCACTGTCTATGCACAATAGCAAAATGAAATACCTAGCTAACATGTTTCATGTTCCAAACATTATAAAGAGCTTGGTTTCTAGTGGACAAATGGTTGTGCAGGGTCTACAACAAGTAAAGTTTAACCCTCATGAACATTACATAGAAGATTTCAATAACTAGTGTCGTGTGGTTGTAAAGGGAAAGAGAATTAGAAGATTTACATTGGATGTAAACATGTCTAAAGTGAAGGTTACAATGTTTGCACATAGTACATGTGTGATTGTAGACATTGACATTTTGTTGGCATACACTTATTGATCATACCAATATTGTACTTTTATAGGTTTGTCAAATTTCAAAGTGGAATGAAAAAAGTATGTGAAGCATGCCAATTGGAAAAACAGTCTAAGCATGCATTTTCACATGATAAGGATGTAAGTTAAAGACCATCGGATGTGGTACATTCTAATGTTTGGGGACCAACAAAGACAGCATCAAAGGTTACCACTATTATGTATCTTTCCTTAATGATCACATTAGAAAAGTGTGGTATACTTCGTGAAAAAGAAAAGTGAAGAGAGATCAAGGCTATGGTTGAGAGAGATAGAGACATGCACATAAACTGCCTAAGATCAAATAGTGGGAGATAATATTTTTCCAATGAATTCAAATATTATCTAAGAGAGCATGAAATAAAGAGGTAGTTTATATAAAATATGCCCCTCTAGTTTAAAAAGGAGTTACACAAAAAGGAAGAACGGGCATATTGAAGAAGTTACATATGCATTGATGAATGACAAAGAAATGCCTCACTATTTTTGGGATGAAGCAATAGATATGTAGTATCCCCTATAGCAAGATGGGGTTGTAGAAAGGAAGAACATGCATATTGCAAAAGTTGCATGTACGTTGTGGAATGAGAAAGAAGTGTCTCACTATTTTTAGGCTAAAGAAATAGCAACTGCAATCCATATTATGAGTAGAACCCCTACCATTTCATGGCATGATGCCTGAGCAAAAAATTACTAGCAAAAAACGATTGTATACATGTACCAGATGAGTGAGAAGCAAATTGGATCCCAAGGTAGAAAAATGTATCTTTATTGGATATTGCCTTGAGCAAGAAGGCTATAGATGTTATAATCCCACTATGCATGAATTGCGAGTGAGTAGGGATGTTGTGTTTAATAGGATGATACACCAATAAAGGATTCCATAGAGGCTAATGTAAACAACAATGTGGCTGCAATGAAGGATTCCATAGAGGCGAATGTAAACAACAATGTGGCTGCAGCGAATAGAGAACAACAATGTGGCTGCATCGAATAGAGAACAGCAATCACATGTGCTTAGTGGACTAGGAGAGTCCTCCTCTAGCACTGAGTCTATTCTTAGACCTTGGTCAAAAAGGTTGAGGTAGAATGCCAAGAATTCAGACACATCGCTTGGTGGTATTACATGTGTTGAAAATTTAGCAAATTCAAATATATCTCATAATGGAGAAGAGAAGGTGGTCAACCTTTCATAATGCCTCATGTTTCAGCAGGTTATTTGTTTGTGGGGATAGTGGCTCAAAATAGAGCATGATGATGAGAAGTTTAGGATCCTGGTTGTTGTTACACCTAGTGTACAATCCTAGTGTACAATGGGTTAAAGCACGAGTTAAAGTAGTGTTGAGAACAGTACTTTAACCTAGTGTACAATGGATTAAAGTAGTGTTGAGAACCTACTTTAACCTAATGATGATGAGAAGTTTAGGATCCCGGTTGTTGTTACACCTAGTGTACAATGGGTTAAAGTGCGAGTTAAAGTAGTGTTGAGAATACTAATTTCACCTAATGGGGATAGTGGCTTAGAATAGAGCCTAATGAGGAGGAGGTTGGGATCTCAGGTGTTGTTATACACATGGTGTACAACAAGTTAGAGCACGAGTTAAAGTAGTATTGAGAAGACATATCAATGATTCCAAGTGTATGTAGGTATGAGGGGGTCAGATACCCAGTGAAAAGTTTGAGAACTCCTCTCAGTAATCCAGGTGTAGACATGTCTAAGAAGAGGCAGATTCCAAGTGGAAAGGTTGAGATATGATGGATATACAACCCATCATTACTACACATATATGGTCAAAGCAATACAACAAATACAGCCAATATGTTTTGAGGAGGCACTTGGACATAAGCATTATGAAGACGCCATGGATGAAGAGATGGTTGCATTAGCTGCAAATGAGACATGGGAGTTGGTGCGTTTGCCTAAGAAGAAGAAGGCATTTGGATGCAAGTGGGCGTAAAGAAAAATTCACATGGATCTATGAGCAGATACAAGCCTAAGATTAGTAGTAACCAAGGGATATGCACTAACCTATGACATTGACTATGAGGAGACTTTTAGCTCGATTGCTAGGATGGTAACCATGAGAGAAAAATACAAAATTCATTATAGAAATACATGTGATCTTTTAGAGGACCCTACTATATACATATGCATTATAGGGAGTTAATCTACATTACTATCATTGTATCACATTTGAGCTATATTGGTGAGATGAATCAAGTTATGGTGGCCTCGAGAAAGCCACGCTTGGATGTGGCTCAAAGGACACTCAGGTACGTAAAGTCCAGAGTACACTATGGACTTTTCTATGAGGTTGAAGTACAGGTATATGTACATGGATATACATATGTGGATTATTGATAGTGTCTCGTATAGGAGATCTACTAGTGGCTTTATGTTTTCGTTTGGGAGTGCTAAGAAGAAACCAACAACTTCATTTTTGTCAAGTACATTGGATGGGTATAGGGAACTACTATGGCATCATGTGAGGTAGCTTGGTTGCAGAAGCTACTTGTAGATATAGGTGAGCCCATGGACACGAATGTCACTTATTGTGATAACATGAGCAGCATACATTTGTCCAGTCACCCAGTGTATTAGGCTAGGACGAAGCACATTAATGTGCATTATTATTTTGTGAGAGAGAAGATTCTAGTAGGTGATGTAGATTTGGTATATGTTACAGAGGAGATCCACAAGTTTAGGAGCTTACTTGGAGTACAAGGTATGGAGTTGAGCTCAAGAGAGACTATTGAGATATCAAGATCAACTAGTGTGGATACGGATGACATGCCATGATGACAGTTGTGTACTTATGCCACTGGCATGGTTGGTGAGGCGATATGCCACCAATGGTTTACAAGCTGTGTGATAACCACTTTGGTTTACTAGAGTTATGGCATTGTTATAGTGCCAGATCATGCAATGGGGTTTATACTATGGATAGACCTTGTATATTTCTCTTAGAGTACTCATATCTTTATGTTATGGTTGTAGAGAAAAGAAGAGAATAGAAGAAAATTCAACCATCCATCCCTCTTGTGTAAAGTGTGTGTGTGTGTGTGTGTGTGTGTGTGTGTGTGTGTGTGTGTGTGTGTGTGTGTGTGTGTGTGCTTACAGTTGCAAGGAGCTCAAGCTCACCCTCATGAATGTCCACAAGGGTAGGGACATGTGGGACCTCCACATGTGCATGACATAGTCTATGGCTTCACACATGTTTTATATGGGTTTTGCACATGATAAGTATTACCACTATAAGACCTTTTTAATCTTTATAATATTTATTACTAGCTAATGTGTGTATGAAAGTATACATTACATAATAAACTAGGTGGACAAGTTATAAGTAGGGCAAATTCTTTTTCATATGGGCACCATGGTTTTAACAAGGTATGGACAACCCTTGGATCCCAGGTGCCCTTTATTAATATGGGTGTGGATACACAAATTGGGGGCACGTGCCATGCAACCCACCCACCACGTGTCACAAAATTACATGAGTGATTGGGGTGGAAAAAAAGAGGTTGGCAACTTCCATGTACCCCCTCTACTATTACAACCTGCATCATTTTTTTCAGTTGTCTCCATTCCCTCATATTGGCAAGGGAACTCCCTTTTCTTCAATCATTTTGTAAAAAGGAACAATTTTCTTCATCACATGGAAATTCGAGGCTTCTTATATTGCTACCCAAGGCATTATATATTAGAAATACAAGAGTGCATGCATTTGACGATGTCCAATGTGCAAGTGCAAGTGACAGCCTATTAGGTATTTTGTTTGTATACAAGGTAAGCTATGAAGCTATGTAGGAAACATGATTTGTTTGGAACAATTGAACATGCCATAAATAAACTGCTTCAAATGCAAGCTGTTGCATGGAGTTGTGTACTTATGTGTTGGCAAAACAAATTATGTTGGCATGTGTGCTCTGTGATGCTCGTGAGTATAGAAAATGTTGAAACGGCTTATGATGCTCAAGTGAGTATAGAAAATGTTGAAACGGCTTATGATGCTCAAGTGAGTGTAGAAAATGTTGAAACAGCCTATGCACATAGGCATTGTGTTTATTTGACCCAATAATGTGATTATGTTATTAATTGTATGGGACTTTGTAGGTGGTCTTAACGATTACTCTTTGGAAAAACAGCCTTTTATGACCTTGGGATGGTTGGTAGCCATAAAAGGACCTCACGATAAGTAAGTTATGTATTGCATCTACAAGGAGAAGATTGGATCCACTAGAGGTGGATTGTTTCCTAATAAGGCTGTCATAGAGCAAGATGGCTTCTCTTAGTTAGTGGATTTTATTGCGAAGTTTTGCAAGTTTATTAAGATTGAAGAAATATTCTTGATAATTTTGGCTAAGATTCTCACACTTGGAACTTATGTCGTTTTCCTCCAAATTGATCAATAAGGGGGCACAAAGAGTGGGTTGTCACAAAAATTATAAGCTTTTGAGGAATATATGTTGGAATTAGGGTTGCAGGAAAGCACACAAAGCTTGGAGAAGAAGAAGCAAGAATGCACACAACACAAAGTGTATTAGATTGTGTCAATGTACAAAAGATAAGTTAGCCCTAGAATGATGGGCGTATATACAAGCCGGGGGAAAAAACCTCCTAAAGAGGGAAAAAGTACCCCGGCGGTCCTAAGTGTGTTCACACACATCACTGCCTATATATATGGCAACAAATCCCCCCTGGGAGTGATGGTGTGAACGAGAGCTGGCACTCATGTATAGGGGAGTGCCATGCCCAAAGTAGATCAATCCACAAAGGGGAGCAAGCCCAAAGCTTTGCGAAAAGCTTCGAACTACTCACGAGGAAGTGCCTTTGTGAAAAGATCGACGAGGTTGTCCTGTGTTGGCACATAGGCCAAGCTGATCTCTCCTGCTGAGAGTCTCTCCCTGACATAGTGATAATGCACCTCAATGTGCTTTGTGCGAGCATGAAAAACTGGGTTTCTCGCAACTGCCAATGCGCTCTGACTGTCAGTGAAGATAGAGGTGGCAGACTCCTGTCCTTGTTCATCTATAAGAGAGAATCCATAAGCTCCATCTAGTCTTACGAAAGCCCCTTTACCACCCTTAAAGTTGGAGATTGATGTACGGCAACAAGTAATAAAGGGCATTCCTAAATAACCAACAAACACTAATGGAGCAAAGTTGGAAGGAATGGTTATAAAAAACCTACAATACCTTTCGTAGGTTAAGGTATGATGGGAAGCAGGAAGGGAGGAATTATGCGAATATCATTACTTTTACCCCCCCATGTTTTGCTCCCTAATAAATTTCATGTCCATATCAGGAGGGAGCCTTTGGAAAAAGCTAACTCGTGATAATATAGCTTACACCAACATGTATAACAATATAGCACCTATAAACATACAAAAAATCCAACTAAATCTCAAAAGCACTCAACCGTAGTAGCTGTGAAAGCTGCCCTGTACTCAGCTTCACAACTAGAAGTGGCCACAGTAGGTTGCTTCTTGCTCAACCAAGATATGCATGAGCTACCGAGCATGAAACAAAAACCACTTGTGGACACTCTTGTGTCATAGCAACCAGCCCAATCTGAGTCCGAAAAAGCATGTAAATCTGGCGGCAACGATCCCCCCTTGGGATAAAACAACCCAAGATGTATGGTGCCACTCAAGTAGCGAAAGATGCGTTTAACTGCCTTCCAATGCTGAGACCCTGGGCTATGCATAAACCTGCTCACCTGTGAGACTGCAAACTGAATGTCCGGCCTCGTAATGCATACATAAATGAGACAACCAACAGCTGTCTGATAGAGTGTGACATCAAAGTGATCTCCAGCATCATGAAGACTCAACTTCAAACCTGTCTCCATTGGAGTAGCAATAGGCTTGCAGTCTTCAAGGCCAAATCTCCGCAACAATGTCTCAATATACTTTGTCTAACACAAAGCAATACCTCCATCACACTGCTTAAATTGTATCCCCAAATAATGATGCAAATGCCCCAAATCTGACATCTCAAAAGAGGCATTCAAATCAGCCTTAAAATCAGCAATATGACTCTCATTTGGTCCTGTGAGCAGCATGTCATCGACATAGAGAGCAATGATTAGATGTACACCATCCACACGTTTAACATACAAAGTGCTTTCTGTTGGACTATTCTGAAACCCATGTGCAGTCAAATATGCATGTATCTTTTCATACCAAGCTCGTGGAGCTTGCTTTAAACCATATAAAGCCTTTTTCAACCTACACACTTTGTTTTCCTGCCCTCTTTGAACAAAACCATGAGGTTGCGATACATACACCTCCTCATGCAAATCTCCATTCAAGAATGCAGTCTTGATGTCCAACTGATGTACATTCCAACCATTATGAGCTGCCACCAATGCACAAATGCTACGAATGGTAGTCATACGACAAGTGGGAGCAAAGGTCTCATCAAAATCAATGCCCTTTTCTTGAGCATAACCCTTTGCAACAAGCCTAGCCTTATAGCGATCAACACTGCCATCTGGCTTTCGTTTCAACTTAAAAACCCACTTACATCATCCAATGGCCTTTTTACCAATAGGCAAATCACACAAAGACCATGTACCATTCTTCATTATAGCATCATATTCACTTTGCATTGCAGCCAACCAATTTTCTGAATTTTGTGCCTCATCAAATGAAAGAGGTTCTTCCTCTTCACACATACTAGACACAGCCAAAGCATAACAATCTGATGCATAAGAGGCAGGCTGAAAACCTGAACGACTACGACTAGATATAGGTGCATCAATTTTACTATCACGCAAGGTTTGCACCAGCCATTTAGGCATACTTCTAGCCTGCTCATTTTTAGCCCTATCCTCAGAAATTACGTCCTGTAAATCTGCATCCGAAATAGGCTGATCTATGATGTCATTTGAAATCTGCATAGGCTGAATATTTGCCTCATTAGGACTTACATTTGAATTCCCACCTGTAAAGAGAGGCAACAACGTATCAAATACATCCCGTGAGCTCACACCTATCTCTTTGGTACATGATAACAAGGGCTGCACAGCATCTTCCACAAAAACAACATCTCGACTAATCAAGATACGCTTTGACTGCGGATGATACAATCTGTAACCCTTGCTCTCAGCATTGTAACCAACAAAAATGCATTTGACAGTCTTATCATCCAATTTTCTGCGTTGTTGCATAGGCACTAAAGCATAGGCCAAGCAACCAAAGACACGCAAGTGACCAATAGAAGGCTTCCTGCCATGCCAAGCTTCGTATGGAGTAATAGACTGCAAGGCCTTAGTGGGACACCTGTTGAGTACATATGCAGCACACATGACAGCCTCAAGCCAAAACGCATGTGGCAAAGCTTGGCTCTTGACCATACATCGTGCCATCTCCATAAGTGACCTGTTCTTCCTCTCAGCAGCAATACCATTTTGCTGAGGGGTATACGGCACTGTACATTGGTGTTTTATCCCACGACTAGCCAGAAATGCATCAAACTCTTTAGACATGTACTCCCCCCCTCGATCAGAACGGAGGGTACCCACATTACAATTGGATACATTTTCAACCATAAGAAAAAACTGTTTGAAGCACAAAAACACTTCGGACTTTGCCTTCAGTGGATATACCCATGCATGCCTTGAGTAATCATCAATGAAAGTCACGAAGTACAAGTGTTTACCAAATGACGAAGTTTGCATAGGTCCACATACATCACTATGTACAAGTTGCAATTTGCGAGTGGCCCGCACAGAACCATCCTTTGGAAACGCAGAACTCTGCATTTTGCCCAAAATACAGCCTTCACAAACATGTTTCAATGGTGCCTCAAGAGAGGGCAATGAAGCAACCATATCAAATTTCTGCAAACGCAGCAAACTAGCAAAGTTCATACGACCAAAACGAGCATGCCATAGTTTTGCATCTGAAACTGCCTTTTCATCAGAAACTGCATTTGCTGAATCTTCCACACACTTGTCATAAGAATTGAGCCTATACAGCCCACGAAACAAGGTGCCAGATGCAATAATTGTATCACCAGAAGTCAAATCATGAACAGTACATCTGTCATCCACAAATTTGACTACAAATCCAAGTCTAGCAAGCGCAGAGACAAACAATAGATTCTTCTTTATCCCTGGCACATACAAAGCATCTGAAAGTGTGAAAGCGCTGCCATTTGCAGCAGTAAGCAAAATTTTACCAACGCCCTTCACTGGGTAAGAAGCATTATTGGCACATGTGACAGTATTCCCATTAGAGACAGCCTCAAGAGAAGTGAACATATCACGATGCGAGGTAATGTGCTTTGTAGCACCACTGTCAAAATACCAAACAATGAGAGTCAACAAAAACTGCCAAACATGCATCATGTACAGATGGGTCATACTGGCAATACACACTAAACGCCCATTCTGTATCCTGCACAACATTTGCAGAATCTGCATTTGTAGAAGCATCCGCTATTGTGGCTGCATTTGACTCTTTCTTCTTTGCCTCTTTAGCCTTTAGCTTAGGGAAATTCTTAATGACATGATCATTTACCTTACAACAGTTGCACGTGGTCTTTTTCTTGCCTTTATCAAGAGCCTTCTCAGACTTGTTGTTGCTACCTGTGGAAGGAGAAGAAGTTGCAGACCTACTAATAGGAGAAGAAACAGTGGAAGGGGCTGCCTTACCACTTCTTCTCTGCTGCTGGGCAGCAATAAATGCATGATCAACTGCACGCTGCCTGGCCCTGTTTTGCCTGGACTGCGCTTCTTGCAAGAGCTTGTTGACTAAAGTATCATACTTGACAGCATCAGGTCTATCCTCATTAAGAAGTCTCCACGTGGAAGCAAAAGTCTTATGTCTCAGGTAAAGCATCAAGAACAGTCTGCACAAGAGAATGATCAGGAATAATCTCACCTGCAGAAATCAACTGTTCTTTGAGATCTTTAATCTCAGGAAGAAAAACATTCATATCATCATCTTCTTGCATAATCTTCAATTCTAGCTTTTTACGCAGGTAAGCGATTTTTACCTCGTTACGACTTGCATATAAACCAGCTAGAATATCCCAAGCCTGTTTTGCTGTTTTAGCTGAACGAATATGTGGGGTGATGTTACGTTTGACAGAAAGTGCAATCAAGGCATGAGCCTGCGCATCTTTACCATCCCAACGAGCTTGTTCAGCAGTGGGTAAAACAGTAGCAACAGTAGAGCTGCTAGAACCTGCAACATCCTCAACAGATCCTACATCCACAGAACCTAGACGTACATCCGTACCCTGCACAATGTTCCACACTCCTTTTGCAACCAAAACATGCTGCATCATGTATGCCCAAAGTGGGTAGTTACTGTCTCCATCCAGTTTGTCTTCAGCAGATAACATGCGAAATACATCATTGCTGTTATCAGCCATGGCCACTGACTGAAACTGATGCAAAAGCTACCTACAATGAAGCAAAGACTGAACAGAAGACAACTTGTGCTATGTAGCACGGTCCACAATAGAACACGTATGCCTCTTTTGCAGAAAACTGCACTGTCGAAATTTCTGCAGAAAATGACAAAAACACCTGTGCAGAACTTGAAATGCAAAAACGGAGCCCGAAACGACCTCAGATGCAGAGTATAGGGACCTGCAAAGCTCATGGATTGTGTTCCAGGCTCATGTCTAAGATTAGTCATAGAGATTTACATGACAACCATGGGTATGATCACATAGAGTCCATCGTGTGACACTTTGAGAACTTGGTTGAGTTGATCATTGAACTTGTGCTCGTGTGTAAACTTATCATATGGGCATGGTTGGGTTTTGGTGAGACAAATTTGGAACTCATGCGCGTCTAATCCAACATTGTGGAGGACAAGGTTGGAGGATGATATCATGTTTGTTGGGCATATGACATGTACGAGTGAATCTATTTTTTGATGTGGACATTGTATGAATAAATGTATTTGACTTCTCAAAGAATCAAGGATACTTGGGAATTCTATGGACATATGTGATGGATTTTGTAGGTGGTAAAATTACTAGTAGGCTCTTTTTAATATTTTTGAGAATTTATTGGCTAATTTGGGTAGTAGGGTACACATCACATAATAAAACTTACAAGTTATGAACATGGTGGACTAATTATTATCTAGTCACCCGGTTTTGACAAAGTATGGACATCTCTTGTATTTTAGGTGCCTTCATGAATATGGCCAAGTTGAGAACGCTTGCCAAGGTGGGTGGGTTATCATAGACTAAAGTCCTAATGGCACATCATCACCTAAAGCTGCTTAGTTGCAAATGCAATGGCTCCCCTCTCTACCTACATCCAACACACGCCCTACTCACTGTTGGAATCTCTCTGTTTCTTACAACCAATGGTGTAACATTGCTTCAACTTTTTGCCAAAAGTTTAACCATGTGTAGGTGCATACAAGCACAAAGCTTGGAGAATCATGCTTCTGGACTGCACAAAAGTGCATCATTCATCCAAAAGCTAGACTATTCATCCAAAAGTGCATCGTTCATCCAAAAGCTGAAGTCAAACCATTTTTTATGGCCTAATCATAGGACTAATCATAATCTTTTGCATTGATGCCAATGACATGTCCTATAATCTAGTTTTTTTTTTGCCATTTTGGCATTTTTATCAAAGTTTGAATTATAAACTCCAATTTTTTAAACTAATACTTCATGTTTCAAGAATTCATATCATAATTTTTATTTGATATTGCAAGGGGCGGGAGGGGGGGGGAGAGAGAGAGAGAGAGAGAGAGAGAGAGAGACACGCACGCGCGCGCGCACACACACAAAGCCATCTACAAAAGATTTACAAGAAGGTTAGGAAGAAATACAACAAAGGGAGCAACAACATGCCATGATATTTATAGTAAGATATTTAGTAACTATACCATGGATACATTACCACCTGCATATCCCCAAAATGACGAGAGCCCTTATGGAAGGCCTATAGTTGCATGACATGCTACTCAAAACTAGTAAAACACATTTGGATGGAAGATCACCATGAAGTGTTAAGGACTCTATGCAAGTACCTTGGGAAGATGACTTTCTTCTTACACGGTTAGTTGTTAAGGTCTTTGTCAAGGCAAAAAGCTGCTACTAGGCATCTGATAGGTGTTACAACGATTTGGAGAGAGCAGCAGTCATTCTAGTTCTGTTTTTACATACTACAATGTCCATCATTGACACCTACTTTGAAGAGACCTTACTTTAAGAGTATTGTTAGGTGCATTTCATAGTATAGGTGAAAGCTTTAGCATCCAAGCAGGTAGCCTTGCCTGTGGAGGCCATAAAGGATAATGAGAAATTATCTAATTATGGACTAGTGTGACCAAAGCAACGTACCCAAGAAGGCATTCAGCTACATCTTGCCAAGCTCCATGTGGATCATTACGATGATGATTCTCCTGCAGATGCCATGCACGTGTGTGTGTGTGTGTGTGTGTGTGTGTGTGTGTGTGTGAGAGAGAGAGAGAGAGAGAGAGAGAGAGAGCCCAAATTCAAATTTGAGAAGTATTTTGTACAAGCCAACAGCCCAATTTCAATTTGAAAAGAATTATGTACAAATTCCATACTGTGAGCACTTGAAGCATGGCAAGGGAATTCCAAATCACTATTCAATATACATAAACTGGCATTTGATTGCTGGATTACAAAGCTCATGTTGCATCTAGGCAATCGAAGCCTTTGTGTCATGCACCAAAACACATCTGTACTTATGACCCAAGGTCAAAATCCATCGTGTAGTCGTATTCAATAGTCGGAATAACTGACGCCACAAACTTCAAGAACAAAAAGAGATACCTGACAAAATATCAACGTGACCAGTCAACTTTTCTGTAATAATTAGGCAAATGTAAAAGCGGTAAGTTATTTATCATAATACCATACTTATCAACTTCTGGCTGGACTCCACGGCTCAACAGTACATCAATTATTTTTTTCATTACGGCACCATGCCTGCAGGGATGGACAGAAGCATGCTTGCCTGCCATGTGCGGATGATCCTCTATAGTGACCTACAAATAAGAGAACAGATCCCATCAATACATGGTTGAAGGATAACAAAAATTGATAATACATGGTCTAAGGGCACAAGACTTGTCCCCAGAATCGATCCTATCCTGATTGCATGCAACATACTGTCTTGTGAGCGTGATCTTGGCTAACATCTTCCAAAATAAGTTCTGCAGGTAACGGCATTCGAGACTGCAAAACAAGATATGAGACAAGACTTCAGTTAGACTAATGCCAATTTATGGCCCTAATGTAAGTGGTTGAAGAAAATTCAGTAACCGAGTAATGTTAATGACACCCTCCCCTAGCATCTATGTAAGTGCAGCTAAGGCAGTCCCCATGTGAATAGAGAACCGTGTAGTCAAGACCTGGTCTGGTTCAAGCCTTACACCTTGATCATGGATTCTGCAGGTATGGAACACCACATGGAGTCCATGCATGGAGTCGGTCTAGCCTCGGGCTCCTGTAGGGACTACGGCTGGCTCAGGGTTGCAATGATGATCTAGCAAGATTTTGTAGGTGCACCTGGCAAGGTGACATTCCGCCGCTGTCGAAGCTCCGGTTGATCGCCCCTTTCTTTGGGAATCAGGTTGATGAGGCCCTCGGTGAAGCACTCTGGAAGGGAGCTTATGGACATGACCTCGCTCTGAAGGCCGTCCCAAAACCGGCCTTCATAAGGTTCCAATGTCAATGTAAGAGGGACACCAGCAGCCCATCCTCACCCAACATTTCCAGGCCAGCGAGAAAGAGCCAGAAGAGCCTTCGCATGCTCATCGTTCGAGAACCTGAGTTTCATGTACATCCGACTCTAAATGCCACGGGACATCACCTCATATTACATATAGCTCATAGCTCTGTTTTTTTGAGAAGAGTTACATGTGCATCCGATTCTAAAGGTCAGAAGACATTCCTAAGATCACATCTACCCTATCAAGGTTCATGATGTAGAAGTCCAAAGCCTCCCAATAGTCGTCAATCTGGACTTTCATCCTAGGCCCGTTTAATCCCTCACTTGCGCATTTGCTCCCCCGGCAAGTCTAACCACATAGCAGTGGTCACTTGCCTCCATGGGTGGCCTGAGTGATTGCACCAAACGTGAAGAAATAAATTTGTGAATCTCCACTTTGAACAGCTTCAGGAAGTCATCAATCTTGTTTATAGAAACAAAAGCCGACTTGAAGACAAGTTGAAAATAAGCTCACATCGTAAGCTCCTCGCAGAGACCTTTCCAACAGGAGAATGCTTCTCAGTGAATGCAACTGAGAAGGGTTGTCAAGGAGAGAGGAGAGGCCACACAGGTCACCTGAGGTAATAATGAGGTACATAATGTAAAAAGAAATAATACCAAACATTGTAAAAAGAAATAATACCGAACATGAAAAAGAAATCTGGATATATAATAATAGTATGAACAAGGATGATGAAGATTGTCCCAAAAAACAAAACTACAGACTGTAGGAATGAGATGCAGATGACTGCACTAGAGCCCTATAAGAATGGGGCGCGCCAGAACTGGAATGCTCACCAAAGGAGAATCTCTGGGAGGTGGTACTGCCACTCACAGTGGCGCCTGGCGAGGGGGATGGAAGGGTGAAGAGGCCGCCAAGAGCACATTAAAGAGTGTGTGAGATGGCATTGAACTGGTCACGGAGGATGGGAACATTGGCCTCAAGGGAAAAAAGGCGGTTCCGTGATGCTCTGAGCTCAGTCTGCAACTCAGTAATCTCTTGGTGAAGAGTGATCTCAATGGTATGCACCTAGGGGAGTTGTTCCTGCAATGTGGTGACCTCTTGTTGCAGGTGACTCTCAGAAGAACTTGCTTGGATGATTACTAGTAGGAGGGCAATGAGGGAGGTGGCATGATGTTGCTCGCCAGTGGAAACTGCCTCATCATGAGCTCGCTGCAAGCATCGCCATTCCTGGGCAAGCAGCAAGAAGTACTTCATGAAGTACTCGGAGTGCATCTTGATATGCCCAGACCAAGCGTCGAGCACAAGCTGGCTGAGGAAGATGCAGAGTATCAGGAAGCCGAGTGAAGGGAAGGATGTCCAATAGTGTCACATGCGGAAGCTTTGGGAGTCTTCTTTCAGCCCTAAGCACTGCATAGGAACTCTTGACGCAAGAACAATCAACATAGACATAGAATACACACACACACACACACACACAGAGGTATTAACATCGGTAGAATGCAACACAAGGGCACATACGACCAATGGTGAGAGAGAAAGAGAGAGAGAGATGGCTGTGTATTCAGTATATTCATATAGCACAAAAAGGTACATCAATCTGGCTGCCTTGGCAACCCCAAAAGTCCATCGACTAACCAATCTCCATAGGGTAGAGGGTGTGACATCTGAGGTCTTTGACCGTCGTAAACACAACCTTAGTCTAACTAAGCTGCACTTAATGATGTTTAAGAGATAGACAAATATGTGTCAATGCAATGCAATGCAGCTATATTAGATGATGAATGCGGTTACAATGAGATCCAAATGGATCTATGTTGTCCTAGATGATGTCTACCCCTGGAAGAGAGGGAAACATGCTGAAGGATGATGAAGGATGGCTGTCCTGACTCCAATGCTGAGTTCCACCACTTGTATGCTAGTATCCCTCTATGTAGGAGTTGGGAAGATGGCTGAATATGCTGGCTACTGATGTAGATGCTGGACTGAATGCGATGATGGGCTGGAACGCTGATGTCAGATGCCCCTTCATCCACTCAAACGCTGAATATGCTGGCTTCCCTCGTCTCCTAAGAAGGAAACGCTGAAGAGAAGATGCTGACTATATGCTGAACTGTATCTCCCTTTGCTCCTAGGAAGGAAAACGCTGAAGAGATCCAGATGGTCTATGCTGAAATGATGCGTTGCTTTATATATGAAGCTCTACTACAGGTCGGCCAGTATACAGCAGTCGGCTGCCTATATATTTCTTCCACGACTCATAAATGCTCCAGATATTGCTGTCGGCTACTGTAAATAACCTGTCGGCTGGTCATAACAGGCCCTGACCTGAAGTAATAAATGCCCTAAATGCTCTTAATGACTCATGTGCTGATGTTGGTGAGAAAACACCCCCATATGATGCTCATACTGATATATGCCTGGATGAATATCCCGATTAAATGCCTGATGATGCCATGTACACCTAATGGGTGTGCACGTGACAAAGGGATAATCTATGCTGAACAAGACAAATGCCTTTAATAGGCTCTTGTGACCCTTGACCAACTGGCCGACTGCTGTTGGCCAGCTTCAATGCACCAATAGATCACACATATGCTGCCGACTAGGACATGACCTCCTACACTTGGCCGACAAGGTCCTGATCAAATCGGGCTTCTGCTACAAGTATCTGAGTCTAGCTTGTGCCTTAATCAAATCTTTTTTTTTTCAGGAAAAAGATCCTTCTATTAGTTAATGAAAAATCCTTCTATTAGTTAATGAAAAACAGCCATGAAGGGCTAAATACAACCACGGAGGGCTAGATACAAACTCACCTCCATGTACAAGGCAGGGATCAAATAATCAAAAGGTGGGATCAAATAATCTCCCATCTCTACCATAAGCCTGGTCTCCAGTCGTCAGATGGGACTGTGATTGGTACTGCCGAAATGCGAAGGTGAGAGACTTGAAGGGCGAGCCCCCCACCATCCTCCTCATAAGCCCTGACAACTTGAGCCTCTGTGGCCCAAGCGACAATGCCCCATGTAATGCTATGGGTCGAGGTTCTATCCATCGTAAAGATGCGGAGAATCCGCTGCCAAACTTGTTGAGCCTTCGAGCAATCCCAAAGACAATGTCGCTGCGACTCCTCAGGGTGGCTGCGCGCACCTTGAGCAAGCCGCGTTCACCTCCAATGGCCAACCATGTGCCAACCACCAAGCTCCTGTGTGCCATCAGCCAAAGAAAGAGGGTGATCTTTCTAGGCCGAAAACTGTCCCAGAGCCTCTTCCAAAAATCTAAGAAAACGCTGGGAGAGGCCCTGTGACTACCAATGTACTGCTCTCTTGCATCTGAATCCTACGGCCTAGCCGCGTTGTGTATGCAAAGAAGGGGGCATCCAAGGTCTCCTCCCGATCAACAAGATCACACCAAGTCCACTTTCCTGTGTCCCACTGGAGGCACGTGAGAGGTCGACTCTCCCAAATCCATAGCCGCCAGAGTCTCTCCCTGGCCACCTTGGCCGACAAGGGATCTATGTGCCACTCATGTGCCTAAAATCCAATCACCCTCGCCCTTTGTAAGGTGCAACCACCGAAATCCTCCAAGGGGGACTCGGATCTCTCTAATCTTCCATGGGGACCAATAGAAAAAGTGAATCATGCCTAGTAAACACGCCTAGTCACATGCTGAGCTTGTCTCTACCCCGGATCCCTGCCAGGCCTCTCTCCTGAACCTCCAAGGGTAGCTACCTGTGTGCAAGCCAATCTCCAAAGGACCTGGCAGGTCCTATGCTCAACGCACCCCATGATACATGAGGTCAGGACCCCAACATATGACCACTCGGTAAACGGATCAAGGGTTGACTACGGAAGACACTCCTCTGAGGCTACCAAAGTCAAGATGGACCGAGTACATTACCAAGTTGGTGGGACTGGGGGGTGATATACAGCTTATGAGAAAGCTCGAGAATGAGCTTCTCATTTACCGCAACGGTAGCCATATGTTTAGGCAAGCTACTACATTGCTCAGGGAGACACAGTTGGAGCCAGTGTCTTGGTGGGAGAAATACCATATTGGGACACCCAACTTGGTAAGGTTCTTGATTCTTGAATCTTGTATCTTTGTCTCCTATTCTTTCAAAATCTACATTCAAATGCTACTCTCTTTTTGACTCTAACTTAACATTCTTTTTTGTGCAATGTAGAGACGGATTGCATTGACAGTTCTCCCCTAGGATTACAGTTCAAGGCCTTATGAGAGGAACTGGAGTACATGGGCTCTTTTTCACACAAAAAAGAGAGACAGACTCTCCACAGCACAATTGGAGAGGCTTGTTTTTTGTCATTGCAATCTCCAATTGCTAGAGCAAAAGAGTCATCTCATTGAGCCTCGCCAAGTGAATCAAGATTAGATTGATATCATGAAGTGCAAGGAGATTCCGGACATTCCTCAAGTGGAGAGAGACATCTATTCTATGCTCTATGAGAAGATCATGGCTCCGGCTCGCACTACACGATCTTCTCGAGAGGCTAGTACTAGTGGTGCACCTGCACCTCTAGAGGATGAGGCATTTGAGAACTTGGCTAACGGCAGTGACCCTGAGAGTGAGGCTGCAGAGGTAGAAGATGCAGATGAGGATGAGCATGAGGATGCAGATGAGGATGAGGATGAGGATGAGGATGAGGATGAGGATACAGATAGCAACTAGCAGCTAGCTGCCAGCATCATTTTATTTGGACATGTTATTTAGTTTAAACTTTGGACATGTTATTTATTTTGATCTTGGATTGAGTCATGACTCATCACCCACGTGGTGATCCTTTTGATTTCTGTTTAGCCATCACCCACGTGATTTGTGATATCCGCATATCTTACATGTATTTTGCTTTTATTGAAATGAATTCAATGTGGTCTCTTATAAGTTATGTCAACAGTTTTATCTTTTGTATATTTCAAGTTAAAAATATACATTTTTTTATTTTGTATGAAACCTTTTTATACCCATTTCTTACCTTTTATGAAACATTTCAAAACATATGAAACCCGTTTCATACCCGCAATTTCAGAAACGCCTGGCAACACTGGGCCGGAGAAACGGAGGTTCGTTGTATCATGGTGGAAAATAAATAGACGTCTCACTCCCACTTTGCAAGCATTGGCTCTTCGAGTTCTCTCTCAAGAGTGTACTAGTGGAGCGGCTGAGCACATATGGAGTATATATGCCTATATACATACCAAAAAAAGAAATAGGTAAAAATAAATTTTAATCATAATTTTGGACTTCATATGTGGTTATATCACATCAACTAGTTAACGATTTAAATTTGTTACAAGTGAGCACATCTCAGCTTGATAGGTTGGCGTATGTAAATACCAACCTTCGCCTCCTGGGCAACTTAAAGGTTTAGACACCACTGCCCGTGATGATGGAGGGGATATGTACAGTGAAAGATGAAGGAAGTCGATCCTGAAGTTCTTAGGAAGCTAGAGCTTGGCCTTGAGCGAGGGGAGCAGATTAACATCATTTATCTAGAGGCGTACGAACGAGGACATGGCCTATGATTTTCTTCGACAGGATGAGAGACACTTTCGACGCGTCACACGTGCACAATCAAAGACAGTTGCACGAGTATCCACTAGTGCACCCTTGATTGCTGCAGACAATGCACCCTTGAGTGGAGTAAATGACACTCCACGCACATACATACAACAAGGTGGCCGTGGCCGTGACTCTTGCCACTAGTGGTCATACTAGTGTTTCTTCCGAGGAGATGGTGGCAAGGGTGGGAGAGATAGAGGACTCCTCCCATGATTATAATTTAGATGCAAATAGTGATGGCGAGAGCTCATAGTAGCGACTCGCGAGTGGTTTAGGATTTCTGATTTTCCATGCATGATGCTAGCACCTACTAGCTGGTAGCTACTCATTTTGAGATCTTGGGTTTTTGTATTTGACTATTAACATTGAGATTTTAATCAGTGAACTTTGAGACTATCATGTGATTTGACATCATAGATACAGTCTTTGTCTTGAGTCTTGACTCTTACTTGAATAATGAATCTAGGCTCTTTGATTTCATGCTTCTAATAATGACTTGAATTAAATTCGAGCTTAAGAAACTGTTTTAAACATGTTGTCTCTCTTCTATATTCAAGTTGATTTGGTGTATGTCTATAAGAAGTGTTCAAGTTAATATGTATATAAGTTGGAACCCTTGCATTTCGTCCAAAACAGACGAAACGAAACCTTCGAAATACTGAGGAGACGAGAAAACACAAGGAGGCGGAAGGGTGCAGGGCTCAGGCGGGGGGGAGAGGCAACTAGAGAGCGAAGGGGCGTTGAAGAGGGGAGGAGGGGGGGCACTGACGAAAGGAGAGAAAGGAGGCACAAGCTAAGGGAAAAACAGGGGGAGACGGTGCAGAGGAGGGAGCGCAAGCAGATCGAACAACAGGGGGGGAGCGGGTGCTAAGGGGCTAAAGGCAGAAAACGGGAGGAGGCAGCGCAACAGAACAGAGGCTTGCAAGGGCGGAGGCGCAGGCAAAGGAGATGCGGGGGAGGGGAGGAGCGGGCACCGGCAACGACGCAAAGCGAAGGGAGACACGCAGCTCACGCACGACCTCATGATTTTTGCCTTAATCAAATCTTTATATGCTACAAATCAAGGATTAGCATATGATTAAGTATGTCCATGTGCATGCACATGACATTCCCTTATGCTAAACTTGATGACGGGATTCCAACCTTTGACCTTGGATGACTGTCAACATCCCCTGTCTTCACATATGGTCTCCAATACTTGTCATCCTTCCCTTCCTAGCAACCTTTTTATTGAAAACCTTGCCTTATGTCTCTGAATCCACTCCAAATCTGATGTAGAGATCTGTGCATCTGTTCCACTTTGTCCCCTTGTCTTCTTACCATGTCCCTGAACACAAACATGAATCCTTCTTCTTGAAACTGATCCTAGCACCCTTGGCTCCACCCCTTGGATGAACTTCATCCCTCGGAGTGCTCCATTAGGGCAGCCCCAACTGGCTACCAACGTACAATGATCATTGACACCGCTAAGACAAGCGGCACCTACCTTGTCTCAAATGCAGACCCCTTTCGTTAGTGAGCTTGGCTTGTGCCTTAATCAAGCTTCTGCTGCAATTATCTGAGCTTGGCTTGTGCCTTAATCAAGTGTTTATCTGCTGCAAATTAGGGATTAAGCATGTCCATGTGCATGCACATGACAGATAGTGGGTTGGGACTGGCATTAACGAACAGAGATGCACTCCAACAACGACCACGAGATGAGGATCTTGAGGAGGAAGGAAGGGAGGCGGGCTGAATGGAGATAGTGAGAGAGGGGGGGTGAACAAGACAAGGACTTGCACACAGTTCAGAGGCCATGGACGAGCTGAATGTTGTAAGCAAGGTGGTAGAGGGTGGAGATGACAAAGGCTCACAGGTGGGGGTAGGTAGTGTGGCAGTGGGGTTGGGTGGGGAAGGGGGTGGTGGGTGAAATGGAAGATGCAGTCGTGGATTGTGGTGGGGATGGAATGAAGGACCTAGAGGTGGAGCCGGCAGAAAGGGTGAAGGGTGGGTCGGCAAAACAGAAAGCCGAGAAGCAAATGCAGTGGAGGTGGTGTCGGCGGAAAGGTGACTGGGGGAGTCCCTACGGTGGAATGGCAGGGGGTGGGGGGTGACGACAAAACACATGAAACATGCAATTTTGGAACACTGAAGCAGCCTGAAAGAGTTTCGGGCCTAGGGACCCCAAAACCGATGTTTCAGCCAGGAGATCCCAAGTTTTGCTACCCATGCTTGAAAAGGTTAACGTGAAGGTGAACAATACAAGCAACATAAATAAACCATAAAAATTATTTACCTCATCATATCCAGTCAACCAAACACGAGGAGTTTGATAATATTTATCATACCTGCAAACAAGAATACATTGTGAGATCATAATGCACATGAGGCAAAACCATCATGTTTAACAAGTAGATGACTGCTGCTATTACTTACGTTATGCTGACATCATAGGTTCGTGTTCGGAGAATGTTATCCTCGTCAGGTTCCTGAGCCATGAGATAAGACGGCTCTAATGTAGCCTGTCCAGCATAACCTCAAAGAGCGAGCTCCCATTAAAATTTAACCTTTGTGTTGGCGGGCACTTGGGCCAAGTGGCTATCAGGCCACATTTGCCACATTTACCAACCCAAAGCGCACAGTACTCTACAAAAGAAGTTGGAATACACTTACATCGTCGTTCTCAATGAAATCTGACATGTCCGGAATGGCATCATCATCGTCATCCCTGTTGTCATCTGTTACGACATGAATACTACCCTGCAGATCACTTGCCCCTACCATTAATGGTGCACTTTCGTCCTCTTTTTGATCACCTGAATCGCCCAAAAAGAAAAACATAATTAAGTTTCTAAACGGGAAGATGGCCCGAAACCTTGACCATTAAACGAGCTGTAGACATTGAGATTTTATAATAGCTAGGATGCTTTAGAGAAGTTTGATTACTCTTTTCATAACAAGCCACAACAGTGCCTTGATTATATACATAATATAATGCATATCATACATACGTGCATACATTTACATACGACGTACATACGGATTCATGTGTGCACCCACACCCATATACGCATGCAGGTGCACGTACACACACAAACACACACACACAACCCCTTAATTAGAATAATATGCAAAGGCTGAGGGGGGGGGGGAAATGACAATGAGCAAAAAAAGTTCACAAGAGAATAAACTGCGACATTGGTGGCCTTTAAAAGAGCTTGTAAATAATTCTCGTTATCTCAAGGACCTTACGACATGTGTAGACTCATGATAAATAAAAGATCAGAATGGGTTAAGAGGTGACAGATTGGAGAGGACATGTTGTCCTTCCTATGCTTGTATCTTATCCATTAAATTCAAAACGCTCTGTGCAAGAAGCAAGCATAAGAAGCAGGATAAAGCAAACCTACTTGGTTTGCCATGGGTTGCCAACCAACCATTGTCATCATCATTCTCGAGTAAAACCTCGCCTCCTGCCGCCTCGTAGTCCTCTTCTATAGATGACGCTCTGCGTAGGCAAGGAACTGCAAAACTCCCCAAACTTTGAATCATATGAGGTGGCATCATACCGTTTCTCAAAGCAAAACAAGCTGCATTGCAATTAAAGATCAGACTTTGCACCTATGGTAAAGATTTCTGTACATAATGCTGAAGTGTGCAAAAGAGATTGTCCACAGCTGTGTTGGTATGAGGTTAGAATGTGCCTGAGTTCAAACCCCACTGGCTGCAGCCGCTGGGCGGGATGTTGAATAGAATATAGTCCAAAAAAACAAAAAATTGCAAAAGAGACCTTACCGTTTCTGGTGATCAAGTACTGCTTTTCAGGTGGTAGATATGCCTTACGCTTGTTGGGATCACCAGCCTCCCTACAAGAAGAATTTTTTTTGTTAGAAACAATAATAGGGATTTACTGTTTTGACTAAATGGTAAAAATCCAATACTTGATACAATTTTAAATATTATGTGTAAATTATATTCAGAACTCTGAAGGGGGGAGGCGGATGCAATGGAGGGTCTTTTTAAAGAACAAATTGCAATGAAAAAGACTAAAAATGAACAAAAATCTGATCAAAATTTCTAAAGACCTTCAGACATACCAGGACCATGTGGGGCATTTGCCCACCAGGTTATCTCCTGCGAGAACAAATTCATCTGGGGTCAATACGCCCTTCTCCTTGTAAGCAGACACTGTTCTGGGCGGTGTCATTCTCTCGACTGCCCCTTTGAATGCCTCGTGTAGCCTCTGCTTGAACGCCATAGCTGATTCTATCTCTTCGCCTTGCTGCCGCTCCTAGGGTTTGATCTGCGAGTGGATTAGGGTTCCAATGTGCGAGAGGAAATATATATTATGGCTTAATCTGCAGGCAGATTAGAGTATAATCTTCCTGATTGGTTAAAGATTTGTTGCTACTGGGCGAAACTTCTGTACAAAAACAGCAGAGATGGGCTGCTGATAGAAGCAGCAACCTTTCAAAAAAGCAAATTTAGTATGTTTATAATTTGCAAAAATAGATAGTCGTGCCTTCCAATGGGAACATATAATAATGCGATTTTAATTTTTTTTGGGACCAATATATATATATGTGTGTGTGTGTATTTGGAAAGCTTAGAATAATGCAATTTTTTAAAGAAACTTGCTTCCCAAGTCTTTTGAGCTTCCAAATCAAATGCTACCCAAACCTTCCCGAACCTCCGAATTCTTGCCACGTGTGGTAGCTTTGTGAAACTCTTCTTTTAGATAATATAGAGAAGAATACTATGTTGGAAGAGTTCCCTTTGGCTTTTGAGGAAGTTTAATTCATAATCCCAATATAAGTCCCCTCAACGTTTTTTTTCGAAAGCATTAATTAATTAATGCTAAGCTAGCAATGCAACCTTAGATACCTTATAGGCTTCTCGCTTTTCCGAGAACATTCGATGACTCGGGTGCAGTGCTGAAATTTGAAGCCTTCAAAGGGCATCGCAGCCCTTCAAACCTTCTAGAGACAGCGTCTTAGAAAATGGTTGTAAAAGAAGGCCACTATCTCGGAATTTTCCCTAAATTTTACACATGAACATAGTAATTTTTTAAGGTCAAGCTAGTTTATGGCCTTCAAATTGAAGGTTAGGGTAGGCCTTCAAATTGAAGGCATGCTGGGGTGTATGCACATTGCATAGTGGAGCAAGTCATGTGTGGGTTTGAGGTAGGGAAACTCCCCTTAAACCCCCCGGAGGCAAAGCCTTCCCCGCTTCGTCGAGAATGGAGGAGTGGGGGAGATCCTCTCCCGTCATGCCCGGCCACATGAAATTCCACTTGTGCGATTGGTTGCCCGACCACATGAAATTCCACTTGTGCGATTGGTTACCACATGACGGGAGATCCTCTCCCGTCATGCCTGGCCACATGAAATTCCACTTGTGCGATTGGTTACTACTTTCAATTGCTTTTGATTTTGGTGGAGCCATAGAGGAGTGATAATGAGATGTAGAATGTTGCCAAATGCATGGTTTGTAGAGAGATTTAGAATCAAAAGTCCAAGGGCATGACAGATCTAGACTTGCACGAGGGGCATGTTAGAATTTTGATGATGTTGAAATATCGAGCATGTGTGTGTTTGGAGTGGTGGGAGCTCACTCGTGTTGTGTATTTGTGACATTTGAGATTTGAGGGGGAGGGTAAGAGTCCTTATAGTGTACGTTGCTATTGGACAAAGGTTCATTTGTATGCATGAAATAAAAATGGAGAAAATGGTAAAATAGTTATGAATAAAGACAAAGGGGATGAGGACACTTTTGGACCCAAATAGTTGGCATGTAAGGTGGCACCATTGTATGGTGCTTGTGAGCTCATTAGAGCTATATCATAGAGTACCTATAATAAATTGTATGAGAGGTTGATTATAAAATTATGCTTATGCCTTAAGTAATTATCATGCCATTAAGCTTCTTAATTGAGTGTTATTTTTTTAGAACCATCATGAGTTATACCATTTACTTGAATACTCCCTAGGACATTAGGATTTTGATTATGTGTTTAGTAGGAGAATAGGCGCTTCATTACTTTTGATTAGCTTAGGGGTGTGGTTGATTAGGGTTTCTTTCCACTTACGTAATTTGTTTGCTTGATTGGATCAAGCCTCTTCATTTGAAGCTTCTTTGTGAGCACCTAAACTAACCTACATCATTTTTGTAAATATCAGACAAAAAGAAAGAGTGTGACTCCCACTAGCACTTAATGTCACTCTCAAACAAACATAATAGATCAACAGCATCAAACGATGCAGTTTAACTAGCTCAAGTTTGTAGCAACTAAGGTCCCTCCCTCTCCGAAATAAATGATATTAATCCCTTTCTTTTTACAAGACACTTATGTTGTAAAAATTAAACTTGTTAACCTGTAAAATTCCTAAGCTAGGCATTATAATAGAGATATAATAATACTTTTTTATTATGAGACTATGAGATAGATGATAATAGATATTTTTTAATTTTATAAGGCAATGGTGTAGTAAATATTGGACAATAAAATTTTACTGGGTAAAGAGCTACAAAATTTCTTAAGTAGGTCATTATCATGAGTTATAGTGATATATATTGATTTCGAGCTAGGCAAGGTAAATGAGCAATTTATCAAAGAAAAAATAAATTATTTTTAAAAATTACTCTTGGTGATTTTTTTGAAGGATGAAATTTTGGTCCAATGTAATTCATCATTCGAGCACCTACTTGTGCATAGATTGTAACCTTAGTCATTTAGACCTTATTAATAAGAAGCTTGCTTAAGGGGCTTACTTACCCATTCTCAACCATATGTCCTCCTCCACCTTATTTCTAGAATAGGCAAGATACTTCTCATTACCATCCTCATTCTAGAATGGGCAAGATGCTTCTCACCTCCTACCATCCTCAACCCCACCACCCACGATTCTCCTGTCGGATTTGGTGTGTGTCTGGATGCTTCTCATTTCTTCCTCAAAAATGTGCCTACTTCCCTCCTCCTTGGTGGTCTCTTTTTGTTATAATCAAGTTTCTCCTTGTTGCCTATTGCCTTCTACTGCTACCCCTTCACTCCCAGGTGCTTTTGGAGTTGTATCTAGAGCTAGAGGACCACTTCTTGTTTTCCCAATGTTAAGTTGTGTGTGCTACAAGTAAAAATTATGGTTTTTAGTTAATTTTTTCTCATTAAACAAGCTTTCCCTAGGACTTAATTATGCTTCTAATGTGTTTGTGGAGTGTTGTAGAGTGCCTTAGGAAGCTAATTGTTGGAGCTTTATTATACTTCTCTCTCTTTTGCTCTTAGTAGTTAAGCTCATTCGATCAAGGGAAGTCGACTGATTGAGCTTAGAAATTATGTGTAATGATTAGAGTAATCAGAGAAATAAAATTGTGTGGATAAACTATGCCCTAATTAATTTCGCTAAAGCTAAGGCTGCTTATGAGAATTTCTCTCGTACAGATTCTCCTCTTTCCTTATGATTTCTTAATTATTAAGTATCTTAAGCATCTCTTTAAATATCTCTTTTATGGTTTGTAGGAAGATTATAAATAATCTAGCTCTTCATATTTCCTTAAAAAAGAGAGTAGAATAATTATCGTTTTATGATGCTAAGTTTGTGAGTTCGCATGGTTAATTAGGGGGTTAGAGTCTTGATTCTCCTTAAGTTTAAAAATGATGTTTTGCATTTGTAAATTGGGATTGAGCGAGGCTGAATTATCCTTGTATTTTGGGCATAGCACAAGCTACAGTTTCCCTATGATTGTGCTACAAGAGAAGCAAGGCAATTTATGAGAGTGAAATAGATTAAAGAGAGCTTTCATTCCTTACTAGTGAAAAGGCTAGGTGTGCATGAGTAAAAAGGATTGTCTTCTCTTAAATGTAGGTCTTATTGTTCCTTCTTAGAGATAAACTACAAGTTATGGTGTTAATAATAATGTGTGATCACATAAGTTACTCTTTTGAAGTGGAATAGTTGAGTGGGTGAGTTAAAGAGGAATGAAAATGAATACATTAAAGTACTAAGAGAATCTCTCTTTTCATAAAAAGAATGCTAAAAAGAATATGAAGGTTTCAAAATATTACAATGATGTCTTCACACAATTGTTATCTCAAAGAATCTATACTAAAACAAATAATAAGGGTTGGAACCAGAGTCATTGACAAGATTAACGAGGGTAGCAAGGATGTTCCCACTTGTCATGGAAAGAGGCAAGTCTAGCCTTGCAGGTCCTCCACTTTAGCATGGGTGAGGTCAAGGGAAGAGGCTCGTGATAAATAGGTAGCTCACTGGTGAGAGGCTTGTGATAAACAGGCAGCTCACTGGTGAGAGGCTCCATAAAACAAGAATAAGTGGAGCGTGTCAATGTACTAGCCTACAGTTGTAGGCCAGATGAGTTTGGTGCTTTCCTTTTTATACTTAAATGAAAATTTAAAGTTCTTATAAGAACCTTGCATGAACATATTGTATAAAATGTATACTTTCATTGTTGCTTTGATTTATCCTACTTGGTTGTATTCTCTTGATGAGAATGAATGGAATCAATACTATTTAAGTTTTTGAAATTGTGCCAATGTGGGTTCTTAGCCCCTTGACTCAATAACAAAATTCCAGGACCCAAGTGGAGGCAACCCACGTATGTCAAGTGGTCATAAACCCAAGGGTAGGTGGGTCGGGGCCTCACTAGTGGTATCAGAGTAGACCCATGGTCATAATGTTATTTCTTGGAAAAGAATAATAAGGCTGAAAATATTGTTGTGATTCTAGGGCCTGACTAACCTTGACTCAAGTCCTCCAATTTGTCTTGGGTGAGTTCAATGGAAGAATAGGCTCATTGATGAGAGAGGCCCGAAGGTGAAGCAGCCCTCGGTGTTAGGCTCTCTAGCTTGGTCAACTCCATAGGCCAAAATTCATGGAGTAAAATAAGAATAAGGGGAGCGTATGGTTGACATATCAGCCTACAGTTGGGTGTGTCATATGAGTCTGATGCTTTCTTTTTCCAGCTTATATAAAGATTGAAAGTTCTTGTAAGAACCTTGTATGAGCATGTTGTACAAAATATAGCATACTTGCATTATATAAAGATTGAAAGTTCTTGTAAGAACCTTGCATGAGCATATTGTACAAAATGTAGCATTGTTGTTTTCATTTTCCCTACGTGGTTGTATTCTTTTGTGTGATGAGAATGAATGGAATCAATGCTATTTAAGTTTTTGAAATTGTGTCCATGATGCAGGTTCTTATGCTTTGTGTTACCACCTTGGACTTGGTAATGGAGTTTCGAAACCCAAGTGGAGGCAACCCACACATGTCAAGTGATCATGGACCTAAGGACCGGCAAGTTGAGACCTTACCCAATCTAAACTGAAAGTATCTATGTTGTGTAGCAACTCAACACCAATGCACATATCATACTAGACAGAGAAGACATAGATGGGTAGCTCACCATTACAAACTCATGATTGTAAACCCTTGATAGCTCAGGTGGTCCCAATAGGTTAAAGGAGCTCAAGGATGGTTGGGAGATTGGTATCAACGTTTTTCATATAGTTTCTCAAGAGCAATGAAAGATAATTTTTGATAAGTAAGGCTTGGTACCGTATGCTTTGTGGCATGAATGCTTCTGGCATACGGGCTCGACAAATTCAATACTCCACACCTCAAAGGATTGTGGAGAGAATATAACTGGTAGGGGAATTCTATCTTTTTCTTGGACTATGGAAAACATTTGACACTTATTATATCATTTTATAAACTTTACACCTACACCAAAAAGTGGCCGCCATAAGCGAGCAATGCAGCAACGTCTCCTCCATTAATGCTAGGGTAAAATGATAGGAAATCATTTTCATCTACACATCACCTCAAGATACCATTTTGACCCAATTTGTACAACACTTTAGCTATCAATTGATAGGGTGTCACTTTCTTTATTAAAGTATTGCTTGTTCTTTCATGAAGAGACCGATCTTAAGGAAGGCCATTGCAATCTCCTCACTCCATATAGGAACTAAGTAAAGAACAACTTCTCATTTGGTAAATGATTAGCATGAGCATTCTATTTTGATTGTAATAGAGAAATCAAAGTCCATTAAGATCAATAAACCATCGGGAACATTATATTTTGATGGCAATAAAGAAATCAAAGTCCATTAAAATCAATAATCCTTGTGCAATACAGGGTTTATTCATAAGGTGATGGTGGCAAAGCCTTGACATATAGGTTTTCATCATGTCACAATAGCTTATAAACCTAGCACAAATGGATTGATTGAGAAGATACTAATCACGCTTTATGTGAATGATTGCTAAAGAATCTAAGTTATTGGAATATAAAAGTTCATGGAATAAGAAGGTTCATGCAACATTGTGGTCTTATAGATATACTACTCCTAGCTCTTATACTCCTTTTAGGTCAGTTTGGGATTTGTGATTTTGAGGGGATGATCACTATTAATAAATATGATATTACTACTTGGAGAACCTCAACCATAGACTATTTAAGTGAGGAGGAGTCTCTCAACTATCGTCTCATGGATTCACCTTATCTTGATGAATGTCTCAGTAACAATGTTTAATAAAGGACCAAGTCAGACAAAAGAAGGAGTTTGATGCAAATTAAAGAGAAATCTATCTGAGAAAGGGGACATTATGAAGGAGTTTAATGTTGCCTACATGTAGGAAAGGTTGTTACGGTGATTTAGCCCATACCATGTGAAGGAGGCACACTATAATAATGGCACCTACGAATCGAAGGAGCTTGTCCCATACCACCATGTTTAGGAGGCACACTATGATAATGGCACTTATAAATTAGATGAGCTTGATGGGACATACTCATTGTCTAAATGAAGATAAGAGAGCCTTATTTCATGCTGATGTGATTCTTTCTTAATGGCATGCAATCGAACTCTTAGGACATAGTTCCAATTTTGTCCCAAGGGAGGTGTAATACTAAATTTTTTTATTGGCTTCTTTATTGTAATGTATGATATATACGTGTGGAGTTTGTCCATGTGGGACCCAACAGTTGGTATGCCCATAATGCTCACATTAGAAAAGGGCCTTGTACAAGAAGCCTAATACATAATCATGCCAATAGGGTACATAACTATTAATGTGAATGACTGATGGAAAATGACCTATGTGAGTAGAGACTAGATGACCTTGAAAAGCATAATGAAACAATATTGAGAGCTTTTAATGGAATGATTATTGAGAAACTAAGGTGTAAGTAATGGTTTGACAACAATCTAAAAGATAAGGAAATTAACAAAGGAGATATGGCCCTACTATACAGTGCACAAAAACACAAGCTAAAATACAAGGGACTTAGACCCTTTAGGGTCAGTAAGCTTACACCATAGGGATCAGTGAGAATCAAGACCTTGGACAATGCGAAGATGGATAATTAAAGCAAGTGAAGCTTTATTATGGGCCTTTGATTGAAGGCATGTTATTCAAAGTCCATAAAAATAAATAAGAAAAGAAGCAAACACTCGAGCTTAAAACAAAAGCTCAATGTAAGGCTTAGGCTAGAGAAGAAAAGCTACATAGAAAATGTGGAGATGGATAATTAAGGCATGTTATTCAAAGTCCATAAAAATAAATAAGAAAAGAAGCAAACACACGAGCTTAAAACAAAAGCTCAATGTGAGGCTTAGGCTAGAGAAGAAAAGCTACATAGAAAATGTGGAGATGGATAATTAAAGCAAGTTAAAGTGCTATTATGGCCCTTTGACTGAAGGCATGTTATTCAAGATCCATAAAAAGAAAGAAGAAAAGAAGTAAGCGCTCGAGCTTAAAACAAAAGCTTAATGTGAGGCTTAGGTTGGAGAAGAAAAGCTTCATGGAAAAACCTCTCTTGGCATCAACATGGCCTTAGTACAAGACCTTGAGAATAATGACTTTGGTAGTGGAGTCACCCATACATCGTAAACTAAGGGGGTCAAGTAGAGCTTCCAATGGGAAGCCAAGTAAGCCTCACCCCCTCAACCCATCCCATCCATTGTACGAGCTACTCAAGCCTCTTCTTTAGTTGATTCCTTGCTCTCTTCCACACCCTCTTCCACAACAACCATGTCAACCAACCTTGTTTTTAAGCCTTCAAGCCTATCAGCTTAAGCATACTCTTCAAGTCATTCAACCATATGATACCTATTATGGAGTGACAACTGATACTATGGTACTTTCTTGAACTCAAGGTATAAAGCTATATTACAGCCAAGTAGGTCAATGGTGGGTATCTACTAAGATATTGGAAGCCTAGGGTTATTACCATGGCAAAACCACTATATGGATAACAATGGTAAACCACATCCAAACAAGGATGAAGCAATGCAAGTTATCCACATGATGTACCAATAAAGATTTGGGTACCCACATGTTGCAATAGGTTGTATCTATAGAATGAAGCACTTGTGAATCACCAATTTCTGCTTAAAAATGTCAAAGAAAGTGGAGCGTGTGGGTAAAATTTTAAAAAAGCAGGTTACTGGAGAACATCTAAGTAAGAAAAGGAAATGCCAAAGAAAGTAGATGGTGTAGTAAAGGAAGTAGTTGAGTTGGAGAAAAATGTTAGATGGTGCAGTGAAGAAAGTAGTTAAGTTGGAGAAAAATGTCCAATAAAGTAGATGGCACATTGAAGGAAAAATTTTGCCTAAGTCCCCCCCCACACACACACTTCTATATATGTGTGGAAGTCTTCATTACTTCTACACCCACAAACATCCCATCACTTCTATGCATGTAGAAGTATTCCATAATTCTTCACCCATAGAAGCCCTCATAACTTCTATGCTTGAAGAAGTCCTTTGCCACATTAGCATAGAAGTCTTCCCTCACTTTTTTTCTAGGAGAAGTTGCTAGCGCATTTATGCCCATAGAAGTCTTCATCACTTCTACACTTGCAGAAGTCCCATTACTTCTATGCCCATAAAAGAAGCCGCTAGCACATTTATGCCCATAGAAGTTGTCATCACTTCTAGATTATAGAAGTCCCATTACTTCTACACCCATAGAAGTCTACCACACTTCTACACCCATAGAAGTCTTTGACATTTCTTTGCCCACCGAAGTTCTCATAACTTCTACACCCAAAGAAACATCAACACATAAAAGTCTTCAGTCAATTCTTTGCCTAAAGAAGTCCTCATAACTTCTACATCCGAAGAAGTCCTTGCCACATCATCATCACTTCTTTGCATGAAGAAATTGTCAACACATTTATGCATGTAGAAGTATGACTTCTAAGTCTGTAGAAGTTAGACCTACAATTCCACATTTGATGCCAAAATGCACCCTTCGACTCCTAGCTCACTTCTACGTAAGAGATTTCAAAACCCTACACTTATATGTGCCACATCACTTCTATGTTTGTCCACAAATTTAGAAGATATAGAGAGTGAAATAGAGAAAATGGAGAGATACAACATGGAAGGCAACTTGTGTGTTGACAACAAAGAGAAGGTTGGTTGAGAGGAGGGTGCTAACAAACTGGCACCTCCTCTGCCTTTGATAATATTGATGTCACCCTCCTAATAAGTCCTCGATTTTCTATCCAACCACAAATGCATGTCCACTGAGAAAAGGAGTCAAGTGGCCTCAATGCACCACCACAACAAAGGTTTCCCTAAAGGCACAACATGATGCCGAAGCCAAATGATTAGATGCCACTACTAGAGCAATGTTTATATGTCTAGAGTTGGATTTAAAGAGCCGTGAATGCTTGATGTTGCAAAGGCTAAAAAAAAAAGTGTTGGAAGACGAATTGTAGAGTCTATAGGCTCACATGCTTACCAAGAATTAAGAGCATAAAGATGCTTAGAAGCGACTAGAAAGCCACATCATGATAGTACGTCAAAGAAACCTAGGAGGCTACAAAAAGATGCAGTAGGAAAAGGCTAACACCAATGAGAAAGAGGCTACCTTGTAGAATGCACATGCTAGGATTACCAATTCCTCTTAGTTTTCATTGAGAAGGAGAGGACGGTCAAGAAAGATAGTTGCCCCCTCGGACAAGAGTTTGCTTCATCAACTTTGTAGAGCCATCATCACTCTAGGAATAAGTTAATATTAGCACTATAAGGTCACATGTCCAACTCAAGAGTGTTTTGACACTATAGGCCCCATATGTTGTGCCATGATCGAGGACAAGAATGCCCAAATTGTTGAGCTAGTATCACAAGGCTTGATAATTATGCTCTAAGAGGCCTAGCACCTACTAGTGATTTAATAGAGTACAAGATAGGTGTAGCCTGGAGATTATCAGAGATGCTAGTGCACCTAGTGATACAACACAATCCAAGATAGTTGTATTTATGGAGGAGCCTTGGATTTAGGAGAGATGCCAATGCACCCAACATGCCCACACCATATGTTTATGATGCATACCAAGATGTTGCACCTCCATTTTTTGTAGTTTGATATGATTCTCGATAAAATAATCACTCCCTATACTTAACAAGGTGAGGGATCACTCTTACTCTACTTATATTTTGAGTCATACTGCCTATATTGATGTATTTCAGACAAACTACCCATACTACCTATATACTACTTATAATTTCAGACCAACTACCCATACTACCTATATACTACTTATAATTTGGACCATACCCAAGGTGACGGATCACTCTTATCTAACCTTAAGTATGATGTTCTTTGACAAAAAACTATTGCTTGAGGAGCCATTAGATCTCATCTACACCATCCCAAAGAGGATGATAAAGGCAGAGTAGATAGGAGCAAGAAGGGATCCCCAAGATCATCACAAACATCTCAAGTCAAAGACTGAGAAGAGCAAGGCAAGCCAAAGGACAAGGGAAATGAAAAGGTGTCAGAAGGTATAGCAAAAGAGTAAAAATTAGTTGATTAGCCCTTGCCACTCCAAGAAGCTTGTTCCTAAGGCAAAGAAGGCAAGATATTGATGTCATCAAGGGCATAAAGAAGAACCAAGAAATCAACCCAAGCATTGAGCAAGATAAGGATAGGTTCATGGAGCATGTCAATACCATGGCCAACCAAGTGGAAAAAGAAGGAACCACAAGAGGTGCATCTAGAGCATAAGAAGCCAGTCCAAAGGAAGAGGATGAGATTAACCCTCCAATATTGATCAAGAGCGGTATGATCCATTAAACAAGGGGCCATGGGAATTCCAAGGCAAAATAGAAATGATCAAAATATAGGCTCAGAAGCCCTTAAAGGGCGTCCAGAATGCCATACTTAGGTTTATCTCCAAATGGCACTAACAACATCCAGAAGAAACATGAGGAAGATTTAAAAAGCCCCACAAACTTATTAACATACCTACATAGGAAGACATGAGCCTACAACCTTTCTTCTGGCTAGTTGGAAACCCTACTTCATGCTGCACTCCTCAATATAAGAGAAATAATCGAACCTACCTGCCCATCCCTAAGCGCTCTTAACCTGGAAAGAGTTTAAGGAACTGATAGAAAAAGAACCAAGTGTGGTCTTTGATTGCCCATACTTTCATAATCCTTAAGAGATAGAAGATAAGATGCTCGTTGGAGAGGATGTCGAAGCTCATAAACTAGTACAAGCAACAATCTGCTTCTTTAAAGTTGATTAGCATCCTTCTCAAACATGTATCACAAATAACCTCCACTAAACTGCCTTGTATTCAACCCTTAACAAGTGTCTAGACATGGGGTATGTGCAAGCCTACTTATATAAGCTTTGCTTTTTGGCCAAACATAGCTTTACACTTTTGAGGACAATGTTCAAAACATATGGCCACCCATCACCTATTTTAGATGAGAGTCATATAGCTTCTTTGCCATGTACCCTCTACTACAACTTTTTCAAGGATGAAATCCAAATTAGGAAGGGGGGTATATTACCAATACCTTTGTGATATGCTATATATTTTGTAAGTACAAAAGCACATAACTTCTATAATCATCCATAATGATAAGAGATTATGGGGATGCTAGATAAAATGCATAGAACTAGAAGCTAGAAACACTTTGTACACATAATTGTTTTGGACCTTGGGTACCCTAGACACATGGTCTCAGGCAGCCACGTAAAAAAGCAGCCAGGCAGCCACGTAAAAAAGCGATCATGGGCACCTTAGACACATGGTCTCAGGCAGCCACATATAAAAAAGCGATCATGGGCACCTTAGACACATGGTCTTGGGTAGCCACATGTAAAAAAGCGATCATTTATATAAGAAACTTTTGCTAAATTTGAGAAAGGACTGAGTGTATCCTCTTACTCTCTTTCTTTATGACTCTTTATATGTGCTAAGTGTGGTTGAGTGCATGCTGGAGAGGGATTTCTTGCATGCTATTGTGGTAGATTACTTGTCTATCTTAACTCTATCACAAAATTGTGTGGGGCTAGTGTGTTGTGAGATTGGAGATGCCCACATAGCTCTCAAACCAAGCATTGCTCAATACCCAGATCAGAGTGACAACAGAGTGAAGTGTAATTGTATATAGCTTCCAATTCTAGGAGGTTGAGGGATCAACACTACGGTAAGTCCCTTAAGGACCCTTGCATCAACAAGGCTAAACATAAGCTTAAGCTAATAAGATTAATGGTAAAAATCATCCTTCCTATGTAGATGGACCTAAACATTTGCTACACTATATCCAAGCTATGGAAACACATACTTATTTCTTAAACCATTGGGAAATTGAACTGAATATGGTATCCAACTTAGCCAACTCATTAGGGTTATCAAAGGAGAAATCCCTTTATCAATTAGCTAGGAAGAAACTCAATAAAGCTAACACTAATATGCCAAGAGTAAATGAGAAACCCCTTTCTCAATTATCTAGGAAGAAGCTTAATAAAAGCCAATGCCAACACGAAAGAAAAACTGTTTGAGGATGCCAAGGATGAAGAAGATCTTTGATAAGTTTCTTAATACTTTAAAGCTTATAACATTGAAGACCAAAGCATCCATTTATGAAGATCTTCGATAAGTTTTTGAGTACTTCAAAGCTTATAACATTAAAGACCAAATCATCCATTTTAGAAAACTAAAAGGAGTGCTGACAGAGAGTGACATACCTCATATGATAGGCCAACAAGACCAAAGAAGTAAAGAAGAAGATCCTAGGACATTACAAAAGGCCTTACTATAAAGCAAGAAAAGGACTTGATCACCTTTTCTCAAAGAGAAAAAATATATCTTTGATTAGAACTCTATCCTAGGCTAATAGACATTATAAAAGGCCTTACTATTAAGTAAGAAAAGGATTTAATCACCTTTTCTCAAAGACAAAAAATATGTATTTGATCAGAACTCTATTGAGAGATGAAGAAAATTTTGTTAGAGGTTATAAAACACATTGTCCCTATCATGCCTATCATGGATGGTGTGTAAGGCCTTACAAAAAGACCTTACACATTGTCCCTATCATGCCTATCATGGATGGTGTGCAAGGCCTTACAAAAAGACCTTATCCATTGAATCCAAGATGAGCTTCAAAAAGCTTATCATTGAATTCATTTATGAAATTAAACAGAGGAAATTGGTTTCACCAAATAGTGATTGTCCCAAAACAAAACAAAAAGTTATTATGTAAACCTCAAGAAGGTTAACATTTCCACCATTATTCATGATTACTACCCATTAGACTACAATAAACATGTGTTAGAAAGAGTTGCAAGAAAATAAGCTTACAAGTTCTTAGATGGATTTGGGCTATGACCAAGGGTCACTCCATATCAATATTAAATAGATTTTTCTAGGAAATAGGGAGGTTATGCCTACAAGATTATGTCATTTGCTCTTGATACTTTCCAAAGACTTATATACATGTTTTGGAGGCAAAAAAAAGGAGGCCTCTTATTCTTCAAAACTAGGGCGCACAACATTCCATTGTGTTTTTGAAGGGCAAGAGGTCTCTCATCACATAGCTCTTTAGGTGATCAGCTTGTATATGTTCATAACAAGACACCAAATTTGTTGAGTGGTTGTATATGTTCATAACAAGACACCAAATTTGTTGAGTGGTTAAACCATGGGTGATGTCTCAAAATTTAGGGTTTAAGTCACGTTAGAGAAAATTGATTGGATGCATATTAGTTTGCATTTTTGGTTATGTTGGCCATGAATTCACATGGTTTAAGGGAAAAAGAGGCCTTTTTCCATTCAAAACTAAAATGTAACAAAAAAAGGCCTATGCAATACCTTCACTAGAATGCACGTGTGTTATATTGTAGGCCTTTCTTAGCCTTGTTTTTGCCTACAAATAACCAAGATAAGAGCCAAATCATAATATAAATCTTAAGACACTATTATCTAATGCTTAAGCCACTAGACATAGCTGCTAGTTTTAGCTAATTCTTAAGACAAGTTTGCCATAACATAAGTCAAATGCCATAATGTACTAAAGAAAATCCTAAGCAAGGTGTTGGAATTATTCAAATTATTTGGCATTTATGGATTTATGGATTTATGGATTTATTTGATGGATATTTATTTTATGTGCAAGCAAGACTTATCACCTCTAACTTGTCACATATTTTGAGCTTATATTGTGAATGTCAGTGCAGATCAATTGGCAGGGTTAGTGTGCGGGATGTGTATGGATCCACTGGGCTTGCCTTAACAGAAATTTATTGACGCACAGTGTGTGGCGATTATTTATGATCGACAATGGCAGTGATATTTTATATGCACATTAGTGTGCAACATTTTGATATACATTAGTTCTATTTCATGAGTGAACCTTAGAGTGTTCACACTCTTGTATTTAGGCTTATGCAAGCCCAAAGTGGAGATCCATATTTTTGGCTACATGTATTTTTGGCTCTTACTTTTTGTACTAGGAAAATATATTTAAATACACCATGAAGAGGATGTAAGCCACTCTTATTTTTGGCTACATGTATTTTTGGCTCTTACTTTTTGTACTAGGAAATATATTTAAATACACCATGAAGAGGATGTAAGCCACTCTTATGGTGGGGGAGATTTAACCCACTCTTGTGTCGTGTGCATAAGCTTCCATCTGTTTTGAGCTTGAGTATTTCTTTCAAGTTGATTTTTATAGAGGGCCAACCATGAGCTTCTAATATTGGTATCAGAGCCAAAGCCAAGGATTAGAGAAAACTGTGTTGTCACACTTTCTTGTTAGGGAAAAAAAAAGTTGTGTATTGGGCACTCAGACACAGCCCGGGACTATTGTCCTTTACGTGAAGGTGAGGAACACCTACATGAAACCCTAGGGTGACACCAATTGTCAGAGTGCTACCTGTATATCGATTACAGTGAGCACAACTACAGTGGATAGTGCACTGGCCCCACCGACAACCAAACAACAACGACGGCTAGCAAGTACACCCAACACCGCTAGTACATCGACAAACATAAGGATCCTATAGTACATCCAGCGGATCGGCAACAACACTGATGGCACCGACAATAAGCGCCGACAACAACACAGGCGACAGACGGAGCAAACCGGTGTGACCGACGGGGCAACAGCACCGACGCACCTCACCTCCCCCACAATATCACACATGGGTGTCTCTCCTAAGAGACATTGGTAAATACTTTCTCCTCCCCTTTATATCCGGCGGATTCCCAGTCTCCAATGCTATGTGGGATTATAAGGTGCCTACATGGTAGCCCCTGGTGAACCTGTGAGAAGAGAAAAAGGAGAGAAAAAAAAAAGAGAAGAAGAAAGAGAAGAGAAGAGAAGAAGGAGAAAGAGAAGAGAAGAAGAAAGAGAAGAGAAGAAGGAGAGGGAAGGAGAAGAAGAGGGAAGAGAAGAAGGAGAGGGAAGGAGAAGAGAGGGAAGAGAAGAAGAGAGAAGAGAAGAAGGAGAGGGAAGGAGAAGAGAGGGAAGAGAAGAAGAAGAAGTTAAACAAAAACAAAAACAAAAAAAAACTATATATATATATATATATTCCAATCCTTGTTTTGCTCTACATCCCCAATTTCTACCAAGCATCTACAGCCATGGATTTTGATGATGGCACTCAACCACCAACCATTTTGAATGTGTCACCTCTTCCCGCTCCTACTTTTTGGAGGAGCGCATTCTTCTACTCGAGATGTAGCTTGAAGAACAACACAAACGCTAGCACGTTCATGAAGAATCTCCTAATGTCATGCCTCCCAAAGATGATCGCTTGAGTAAGATTCTCAAATCCGTTCTCGACTCGCAACAGATTCACACGGACTCCAAGATCAATTGTCACGCATTTGCGTTCTCCAAATTTGATGGTAAAAAAGATGGTCGTTCATTTCTTTCTTGGTTGACTCAATTTGATGATTATTTTGCTGGTGAACGCTTCTTCGAGGAAGATAAAATAAAGTGTGCTACTAATCATTTGAGTTGCATGGGTCCTACCAAGCCTCTCACATGGGATCAATTCGTATACAAATTCAAGTCTGCTTTTCTTCCTCCACAATTCCACCTTAACACTCGTCGAGCTTTTCTTCCTCCACAATTCCACCTTAACACTCATCGAGCTTTTCTTCCTCCACAATTCCACCTTAACACTCGTCAAGCATGGAATCTTCTCCACATGATAAATTGTGATACTGTTTCTCGATACATGGAGAGATTTTGGCAATCACTTCTTATGCTTTGTATGCTCGAGGATGTTCCTAAAGAGTCACTCCAACAAAAGTATGAAGATGGTCTTGAGATAACTATTCAAGCGAATGTGAACATGGTCAAGCCAACTTCTCTTGATGACGCAATCTCTCTTGCTCAGGATTCCGAGCGCAAGAAAGGTTTGCCTCATCAATTACCTCACGGTGGTCAGTATACTTCTCCACCCAATCGACAATCTTCTTTCGTGGGGAATCAAGGTTTCAGATCTTCTTTTCGATGCCCTCAATTTTATCAATCTCCTTCATCACAACAATGGCGTCCATGGAATGGTAATAATGGTAATAATGGTAATTTTGGTAATGGTAGTAGTAATGCACACACTTTTTCCAATTCAAATGTAAAGAACAATTTCAATGCTACTACCCCAAGCAATGTACACCCCAAACCCAATTTTAGTCTCACTAGTAATGCATCCACTCCTCGCCTTACCTAACCTTGTGAAGGCAATATATATAATAATGTGCCTACTGTTAATCCCATTTTGGATTAACAAACATGATCCTCAATTAAGGACATTAATAAGTGTCATGAAACGGCACTATAAAAGTTGTACATTATGAGATATTGGCCACCCAAGGCCTCGTAAGTGAGTTTTGGGCGTCCAAGTGTGAATAAGGGCCAAATGTATATAAGACATTTTCTAATGAAAATACACAATCCCCTTTATGCTATCGAGAGCTCACTTGTGTCTTGAGAGAGGTTGGAGGAGTGAGAGAATTCTAGCATTGTGCCTCTTTCATGCTTGTGTGAGAGAGAGAGTGAGAGAGAGAGAGAGAGTGATTGCCCTATGTGAAGGTGTGAGCGACTCTACGGTGACAGTATGGAGGTGGAGCTTAGAGTTTGGAGCTTAACGAGCGAGCTTGGAGGCCTCAAGGGACTCAAGATCGAAGCATTGGTAAGTACCCTACGACAGTTGTGATCTATTTCTCGTTCATTAGGTGAATGTGTAGAGTTCCCTCTTGGAGGTGTGGTAGCCCATGACATTTTTGGCACCGCTGTCGGAGAAACAACTTTGTTTCTTCCATCCCTCTTGGAGTTTCAGCTCCCATTACATAGGATTTATTATTGCCCTTGCATTCGGGTAGTGCATTGTGTGGAAAATGAATGGATAAGATGTGTGTGGTAGGGAAAAAATTGTGAGAAATTGGTTGTGATGTTGTGTGTGTTTGTGGTGGAGTGGTTTTAAGATAAGGCTTCATTGTTTGTTCTTGTTAATTTTTATATTCACATCATTAAAACCACTAGCGTGAATGAGCAGGTTGGTGTGTTGTTTTCTTTCTTTTTTTAAAAATTCATAAAAATAAAAAACATAAGGGACCATTGACTGTGCCAAGAACTTGCATTTCATTCCTTAGGAGTGGCACAAGCGATTTGGTATCGATTGGATAAGTATTATGCACCCAAAATCACAAAATTCAATGTGGGAAGTTCCACACGAAAGTGTAGAAAAGTCGTTCACGCAGTAAACCATTTCCTGCAGTTTCATGCCGCCGCAAATCGCTCACGAAATCAGTGTCGTAATTAATGCCGAAAATCATGGGATTACCTTTCCAAAAATAGAAAACCTTATCCAGACATCTTTGACACCGTGCAATCTATCAAAATTTTTGAGCACGTGAAAGTTCAAGAAGGCGTTCACTACGTGAAACGTTTTGAAGCTATTCATGGCGTGAAACCCTTACTAGTTCACGACGTGAACCCCTTAGAACTTGTTCACGGCATGAAACCCTTACTGTTTCATGACGTGAAACATTTTTTGCAGATTCATGGGTAGGCCAAAACTAATTATTGGGACAGACTGAGGCCACAAGGGTCGGTTAAGGAAAGTGTCCTATACCAAAAAGAGGGAATCTAACCCGAAGGCTAAAATTTTTTGGGGACGTGAAAGCATAGGATAATGTTCACGCTGTGAACCATTTCCTGCAGTTTCACGATGTGAAACACTCTTTGCAGTTTCACGGCATCTGAAAAAAAAGACGATAAAATCAAAAGCAAAATCAAATTGGATTGACAAATAGCTTATCAAAATCATACATACATGCACTTAAGATCCGAAAAACTCATCGAAGACAATCTTACGTCTGACGATAGTGCATCGAATCACCCAGGATCTTCCTACCAAAGAAGTGTGGGATCAAGACATTCCGCAAGCACACACCTGAGTGTTTTAAGAAACCTGACCACCACTGAAACTAGTAGCGAAGAGTCCATGGAGGAAGGGCTGAGGTACACTGGGTTTGGGGGAGAGGAGAAACCACCCTCCCCAACCAGGTCCAGTGGTATCATTGATATCGCCCGGGGATTTTTCGGTCTCGAAACCAGACATGATGAAGGAGCACAATCTGCGGGCATGGGTCCATCAATTGGCATGCTGGACTTAGTCCACGACAAGAAGTGTCATTCCAAATGTTGAATTCTAGGATGTCGAATATCGGCACCCCTCGAATAAGATGAGACATAGAAAGTGCGACTAGGACAGGTCAAATATTCTTCCCCATCACCACCGAGGAAGTAGAGTTAGACCTCACACGGAGTGAGGTGGAACGATAACTACGAGAATTGAGCTTAAGGAAACAAGAGCTCGACACTCGTAGGGCGAGAGCTGAGAAGAAGGAAATAGGTAGTTTTAACCCACTCCAGTCATGAGGGAAGGAACCAGAAATAGTTATGGGTAGAAGTGAGGGAGAAATTCCAAACTTGGAATCCAGGATGGAGGAAGGGTTTACAACCATAGAAGAAGAGGGTAACTTGGCTAGCATGGCAGGTGAAGTAGAGGACTGACTCTACACCAAAAGGATATTGAGCAAATGATCAATAACTCTATGTTCCTACAATACATGGAACTCCTGATTCTACAAAGATGTACGGAGGTGACTAATGGAGAGTCACTCCAAGGTACCAAGGGTTGGACCATCCCATGGACACGAAATACCTAGTAGAGTCAATACAGGTAGGGGATGAGGCCTAAGAAGGGGGGGAGCAATTCCCCAAAGGCCTAGGATAGATCCAACCATGGACCTTAATGTAGCCACAAGGGCGGACCTGCTGAATATGGGCTGGGGGATGGTTAGAGAACTAGGCACTACTATAGAATCCCAACCTTCCTAGATGAAACCCCATATCATTTCAAAACTTGTCCAAAAGTTCTCTGGGGATGGGGATCCTATCCAACATGTAGAGATTTTTGAATCCACATGTGAAACTTGTGGGCCGGTCAGTGATGTGACAATGATACATTCCTTCTCACTGACCTTAGAAGGAAAAACTCATCAGTGGTTCCGAACCTTAAGCTTGAGGATAAGGTTAACTTCACAAAAGGTTAAAGAATGTTTTTGTGCCCAGTTTTGCTCGAAGTGGTGACAGATGCAGCCCTGTGACACAATTACATAATATTAAACAAAAGGAAGATGAGTCAATAAGAGACTATGTTTCTCATCTAAAGCACTTAAATTCGAGGTGCAAACTTCGGGAAAGAGGTTAACTGATGAAGCAAGAAAGTCGGAAACATGACGATGGGTGAGCTTAGTAATGCTATATTAGAAAAATTGAAAGTCAAAGAGGGAAGAGAAACATCTGGGCATGGGTATAAGCACCTTTACCCCCGCAGGGAATTGGTGTGGTGCTCTATGTGCAGATTAAATCACACCACCATCGAGTGTCCACAATTAAGAGTAAGACCATTACTCTATTGTGCTTACTATGTAAAATTAGGAAATCATGACATTTCAATGTGTAGATATCCAAGGTTTCAAAATGTTGCATAGCTACCAACACTTAGAGCCCCATTGGCTTTACCAGTGCCACTTGTACAAATCACCGCTATATTGCGGGACAACCCAACTCTTCCTACTTACCTAGGGGGATGTTTCGGGTACAAGACGCTTCACCCTTGCCGCCACCAATTCTACCACCACAACCACCATAGGCTAAGATCAATCAAGTATTGGATTGACGAGTCATCATAAGATGTTGATATGGTGTGGGAAATAGAACTTAGCAGAGAGTACTACGAGGACACTGGCTGAGGTTACATTGGAATACTACGTTCTACAGAAAAACATGCTAGTACTTGTGTTTCAAACCATGGTACAATGGAAGGGCAAGGATTTGAACTCAAATTTGAGAAAAGGACCGCTACAATGCTTTGGCTGTGGAGGGCCACATTGAGTAGCCAAATGCCCAAACAAGAATAAAAGTCATACGCATCAACCACAACAAGTGGCGGATTCGCCCAATGACATGGCAGTGCTCACCTGTACTAAATGTGGAATTGATCATTTGAAGGATTGTCCATATTGAGCAAGTGGCTCTGCTTCTACTGCCATCAGTAGGCCACTATATTCGGACCATTAGTGTACAATCTGGAAGATCACACCGCTCAATGTCCTAACAAGAGCTCAAGCTCAACTAGAAGACAATGGAAGAAATCGAGCGGATGTGATTATTTCAAGAACTGGTCTCGCAGGAGAAGAGTGAAAAAAGTAGGTAAGGGTGACACACGAGTCACAATCCGCGAGATGGATCCGAGGAAGATACAATTGATACTGGATCCAACCAATCAAAGGAAGAGGGGTGTCAAGGGGTCAATCATAGAGGATCAGACCAGGGAAAGCAAGAAGAACAACCAACAACTCCTAAGGGGGTTGATGAATATCGCAAAGCTGATGAAGAAATAAGAAAGGTCAAAGATGCCAAAGCCCTAGTCGAAGAGTACCAACGGCTTCATGGAGCCAAGTTGAGGGCCAACTGGGTAAGAGATACAGTTTATCCCATGAAATGAGCCAACCTGGGATAGGGAATTGGAAATGCCAACCCCAATTCCGAAAGGAACAGAAGAGGAGGCCTAAGCAAACACAATGTCTAGAATGTTTGAGGAAAATGGGTTAGGGGATCCATCCATTTCTTCCCTATGGAAGAATACGAGACACCTACATGGGAAGAACCCTCTATCTCCAAAGAATCCAGAGACATAGGAAGGCTGTCCAAAGAATCCAGAGACATAGGAAGGCTGTCCAAATGCCATTAGGGAAACTGTTACGCAATTCACCAACCCTATGGAAAAACGTAAAAGAATGGGTAGAGGGTGTGGTCTAAAGCCAACCGGTACTATAGATAAGACTCTGCCACCCCTGGCAGAAAGAACCTTGAAGCATACAAGGAAAACTCGAGTCGTTAAGATACTAGTTAACCAACTAGGATGCTACTACGAAAGCGATGACACAAATGCTACCATTCTGATTCATCATAATGGGTACCAGGCATTCGCTATCTTGGATGGTGGGGTAGGGGTTAGCATCATTACAAAACATTGCTGAGAAAACTGGGGGAAACCTGATCTGATCATTAAAATGGGTGACGGAACATCTTCAAGGCCCATTGGGCTTCTGGAGAATGTTAAATTCAGACTTTTTACGTTTTGCTATCATCATACATTCGTGGTCATGGACTTCCTACTCCAACCTGATACATATGACATAATATTGGGGAGACCCTTCATGAGGGAATCCAAATTGGTGCATGATTGTGGGCCTTGGATCACGTGTATGTACGTAGGGATTTGCGAATCTTAAAGATTGATCCGAGAGAACCTGGAAAGCACACGGTACCCCATGGAGGGGCAGTTGTTTGGTAACGATTCGGTCACAAACGGAGCAAACCACTTCCATATAGATATGCCAACCCGCAGAAGAGGAAATGAAAATGTATGCGTCACTACCTCCTTCGAACTTTAGTGAAAACTGGATGTATGTGTTGGCTACTACCATTGATGTAATGCAGCCCAGGGGAACCCATTATTTGGAATCTGGAACCGTCCCTACAACCTCTATCTGTATGGTTAATTGGAAGATCATGGATGAGGAATCAGGAGGGGAAACATCAAGTACAGAAGGTACTATAGCATGAAGCCATACCAGTGCTCAGTGGCTCAAACAATGATGGAAATAGAAACAGTATATAGCCCGACAAAATGCCCTATTATGAAGAAAACCTACGGATGCCCAATGGGACTGACATACCTTGAGGCCACTAAGGTACACGATGAGTTCTCAAAGAATTGGGGTGAGGAGTTGAGTAAGATATCATTGGAGGGAAGGCGCAAAGAGAAAGTTGTCCTTCAAGAGCCACACGCATCCAAGCTTACAAAACCAGGGCGCCAAAAACGCAATAAAGCCCTAGCAGAGGCAAAATGTGAGGCTAAAAAGATCATGGCTAAAGCCAAAAGTGACAATGAGGACAAGCCATACTTGCTTTCAGTATGCAACCATTTCAAGAACTACACTGTTGTGACGACCGGAGGGTGGTTCGTCGACTGACAGCTTCTAGGGTGAAAGAGGATGGGCTATGCACATCATACGACAGCCCGACAAAAGTCAAGGAGGTGAATATTGCGGGACCAAGGGGAAGAAGCTCGGCTTGTATACATTACTAAAGATTTGACTTCGGTTGAAGAAGAAGAGCTCATTACTCTCCTCAAGGAATTTAAGGATTGTTTCTCCCTGTAATTACAAGGAGATGAAGGGGGTTCCACCTGAGGTGGTACAACATACGATTCCAATCATGGAAGGATCGAGACCGACCAGGCAGAAACCATACCAGATGAATCCTATGTATGTGGCAATTGTAAAGGAGGAAATTGACAAGCTTAATGCTACGGATTTCATCTATGAAATCGAACATACGGATTGGTACTATCACTAATCATGATAGTACCTAAAAAGAATGGAAAACTTAGGGTATGTGTTGATCTTAAAAAGGTTAATGCAACCACTAGGAAAGACCATTACCCATTGCCTTATACATAACACGTATTGGAAAGAGAGGCTAGGAGAGAAGCATACAGCTTCTTGGATGGATTCTCCGATTACAATTAGGTGTCCATAGCACCAGAGGACTAGTACAAGACAGCTTTCAACACAATGTGGGGAACATTTTCATACAAGATTATGCCATTCAACACAATGTGGGGAACATTTTCATACAAGGTTATGCCATTCAACCTCACAAACGCCCCAGCAACCTTTCAACAGTTGATGTGCATAGCCTTCAAGGACTACTTATAAAAGTGGTTGGAGGTATTCATTGATGATCTATGTGCACACTTGTGATGGGTAGATCATCTGGCCTACTTAAGGAAAGTGTTTGAGCAATGTCAATTATATCTTATATCATTGAACCCATTGAAGTGTTAGTTTTGGGTCAAACATGGTGTGATATTGGGCCACATTGTCTCAAAGAATGGTATATCCCACTGATGATAGTAAAGTCAAATTGATATTGGAGCTGCCATCGCCTACCAATTACAAAGGAGTGTAAAGGTTTATGGGTCATGTGGGGTATTGTCAACACTTCATAATTTTTTATACTGAGATAGCCAAACCCTTATACAAGCTTCTTATTGTCTTTGAGTGGACTGAGGAGTGTCAGGAAGCATATGATCGTCTGAAGCAAGCATTGGCAAGTGCGCCAATTCTACGACCCCTTGATTGGGATCTCATATTTCATGTGCACATCGATGCATCAAATTTTGCTATTGGTTGCGTGCTAGCCCAGCCTGGTGAGTTCAAATTGGACTATCCAGTTTGCTTCGCTAGTCGTTTAGTTGAATGATGTGGAGGTGAATTACACCGCCACATAGAGAGAGAAGGATTAGCCATGGTTTACACCGTCAATAAATATTGACATTACCTCTTGGCCAACAAATTCATATTTTTCGTGGACCATCAAGCCTTACTATACCTAGTAAATAAAAATTGCACCACGGGGAGAATCACACGATCGTTACTATTGTTGTTGAAATTCGACTTTACAGTCACGGCGGTGAGGAAGGGAACACAGCATGTGTTGGCCGACCACTTGTCTAGAATTCCAAATGGGGATTCAGCCAACTGGTGTTGATGATGGCCTTCTTGATGCTTGTTTATTTAAGTTGGACATGGTACCTGAATGGAGCGAAGAAATCTCAAAGTATCTAGCCTATGGTTTTCCATAGGAAATACCTTTGAACAAAGATAAAATGTGGCCGCTTATTAAGGTGGTTGCACCTTATCAATTGATTATGGGAGAACTATATAGACTGGGAAAAGATAATGTGCTCAGACGGTGCGTTAGAGAGGATGAGTTCGTCACCATCTTGGAGGAAGAGGCTCATTCATCAGGGATAGCGGGTGGGCATTTTGCTGGAGAAATCACAACTCGAAAAGTGCTTCAAGCAGGACTATGGTTGCCCACATTATTTCAGGACACCATAGATTATCAAAATATACGAAGAATGCTAACACTTCGCTATTCCACAGTAAAAAAACAAGATGCCGCTCACTCCTATTATTGTAAGATAACCATTTGAGAAATGGGAGATAGACTTTGTGGGACTTTTTAGTCCAGTGGCACATCCATCCCATGCCCGATACAAAGTGGGCAGAAGCCAGAGCCTTAAAGAGAGCTAATGAGAGAACAACTACAAAATTGTTATATGAGTAAATCATCTCGAGGTTCGTCGGCTGCCCATTAGAATTAGTAAGTGATCGCGGTTCACATTTTATCAAGAGGTGATTGATCATTTACTTGTAGGATTCTTAGTGATCCATCGAAAATCATCACCTTATTATCCACAGGCCAATGGTCAAGCAGAGAGTACAAACAAGATTTTGTGTACTACCTTAACAAAAACTTTGGAAGCAAGTTGAACAAACTGGGAACACAAGCTAACAGCAGCCCTATGGGCCTATTGAACATCATATAAGGTAGCAACGGGTTACACTCCCTTCCGTCTAGCTTACAGTGTGGAAGTAGTTATGCTTATGGAATACCTAGTTCCAAGCTTAAGGATTGCCGTACAAGAGTGGCTAAGGAGAATGCATTAGCTGAAAGGCTAATTGATTTAGAAAAGCTTGACGAAACAAGACTGATAGCATCACATGGACTCATGGTTGAAAAATTACGAAGGAAACACTGGTTCGACAAAAACCTTAAGCAAAAAGAACTTGAAACAGGGGACTTTGTCCTCATGTATGGTGTAGTTAGCGCGCCAGAAAAAAGAAACTTAAATACCGAGGCCTAGGACCTTTCCAAGTATGGAAAATCGTACCTCAGGGGTCTATCCAAATTGAGATAATTGGCAGCATCCAAATGGAGGGTTATGTCAATGGGAGTAAATTTAAAAAAATATTTTAGACCACTGACCCAAGCGATGCTCTTGCAAGAACATCTCCTGAAACAACAGAAATAGCTTGCAAAGGAAAAGATAGAGCAAGCACAAGAAGAGGCTAAGGCTAGAGAGATCAAATCCAAACAATTACTGCACAAAAGACTGCTACATGATGTCAACATGGCTTCTGTGACCCTTTTGGACGAAGGGGAACTAAACATTGAGCCAACATGACTCAAGGTGGAACCATACCTCGAACCCACTGATGCGCAAGTTCGTAGCATTCACTTGACACAAAAGCTGAGGGAATTTTAAATGTTAACATTTCAATAAAAAATAATTCCTTAGTCAGGAAGGTGTTTGTTATGCCTGTAGGTTCCATGGAAGAAGAGATGATTCTAGGATCTATTCTAGTAGATGCAACATCCAATGGGAAGAACGAATAGCATTAATAAGCACAGGCGAGAAGGTCATGTCCATACCCTTATGGAGCTCGACAAACAGAGGAAAGCACATCATAATTGATGAAGAGCAAACAACTAGTGTAATGGGAATACCTCATAGGACAGGACTAGCAACCGTTCCGCGATGCTTACCCACACAATACCCTACATCTAAGGGTACACAAAAGCGGGTGCCCAAGAATCAGCTACCAACCAAGATGGACGACATAAATGATATAAGGAAACCAAGAAGAGCCCACAAACAATTCAAAAGTTAGACTTTGTGGACTCAAACCAAATGGCAGGACTCCAAAAATCCAAAGAGACCTCAAGGAACACGTGAACAATGGGTCCAAAAGGATCTACTGTCTGCAGGCACAAGGGTACTACCAAGGCAATGCAACAATATGGGCACCCAAAACAAACTCAGTGACCCATATTGCAAACAGATCAAGTCATCAAAAAGAGGGTGGTAAAAGTGTGTAACATCTACTCCCAAGCCATGCTAGCCCCATACCAACCCTTGCATGGAGGAAAAAAAACAACCTCAGCCAAATGGGTGTTGAATACTTCCAAAGCCACAAAAGTACCCACTTTGGCTACAGAAAACTAAGCAGGGAACTTAACGACAAAAACAAAGGAATCCAACAAGGAGATGCAGATGGAAGCCCTCCACAACCAGACACATCAATAAAATTGTTCAGTTGGGTGGAAGGAACAATAAAAAACTCCCACATGGAACTAAAATGACTACATCAGCAAATGCCCAAAAGTGCCCAGGTGACCCCTTAGTTCTCATGGCGATAAACAAAAGGCATCCATTGAATGCACAAATGGGTACAAGGTAAGCAATGCCTCATTCACTCATCATGTGCATGTTTGACTGCTTGAACAAAAAAAAAATGGTTCACGACGTGAATCCCATTACAGCCGTTCACGCGGTGAACCACCTTATAGAGTTTCATGCCGTGAAACAATTGTTTCACACCGTGAAACATTAATTTTTTGGCAACCAATCACACAGTGCCATGTGGTATTCTTCATTAAGAGAGCCGCCCTGTCCGACGGCTGCCTTATAAAATCGATTTTCTTTTCCTTTTTTTGTCATTTCACATCGAGTGCTTGAGTGATCGTCATCTTCGTTCCCTATGCATCATTTGAGCTCACCATCCCCTCTGACGATTTTCGGCTAATCTTTCGAGGTGGGAGCTTGATACTCGTTTTACGTCTTTTCCTTTTTCTTTTTTCTTTGTTTTGGTAGTTATTTTGGTATCCGTTTTGTGTTCGTCTCAACACAGTGAGTGTTGGCATAAATACTCTGGATGTTTCACGTAATTCAATCACAAAATTTATAAAAGATTGGTGTCTCCACATATACCAAATCAAATGATTGAAGATAATGTTACACTCTCATGAAATTTGTTTACACTTTCACACCTGAGCGTTTCACGAAATTTGTTTGCACTTTCACACCTGAGCGTTTCACGAGACTAACACTTTCACGCCGCCACAGTGTTTCACGACCGACTAACACTTTCATGGCAGAGTGTTTAATGCCAGAGCATTTCCCGTCAGAGCGTTTCACGACTAACACTTTCACGCCTGAGCGTTTCACGCATGAGTGTTTTATGGAGGAACAATTGCAGCACCTCACGGCCTCACCTTTCACGGCCTACACATTAACTGACTATTAACCAACCAATGGATTGCTCATACACTAACATTCTCTTCAACTATACTAACTTATTCCCACAGAATTATTTACCCAAAAAAAAAGAAAAAGAAAGAGAGAATAATATCAACCCCACCAGTCATTCTCTTCAACTATACTAACTTATTCGCATTGAATTATTTACCCAAAAAAAAGAAAAAGAAAGAGAGAATAATATCAACCCCACCAGTCATTTGACTGATCTTATATGCCTGATACAGATGTTGGCTTCAGAGTCTGAAGCCCACAAGCACATATCTACCACTCAGACAAGCAGTGCCACGGGATCCCCAGGCAGTCAAAAACAACGGGGGACACAAAAACCAAAGCTGAATTTCTTGGGTCCTTACGCCCAACCACTCCATGGAACCCTCATCCAAACAGAAGCTATTACAGCCTATGGAAAGGTAGCTCTTGAGTACCATAGCCCGGCATGTCTACAGATACTAGAAGATGCTGAAGTGAAGGCCAAATTAGACAAAGTCGATCTAGGAAAAATGGCAGAAATACTCCCCCGGAGTATTGAGACAAAGAACTCTACGCAGAGTACTTGAAGACATATGACAAGCAGACCAAAAGAGGGAAGATCACCAAGGCATATGACACTATTGAAGAGCTCCTCATCACAGAGGACTTTATAAGAGAAGCTCTGTAGCTCCCAGCTACTGCAGTCAGAGCCCACTTACACAACATTAACAAGATGCCCTTGAAGGACATATTGTGAAGAAGAATCCCTATAATTCAAATGGTGCACAATATGAAAATATCCAAGATGAAGCTAGAGAGAAGGCATGTAAGGCAATGTCCTTAATGATGTACATAAAGCCTGTCAATAGATACAATAGAGTGGGTCTCAATAGAATAGCCAAAATACATGAAGAGAAGGAAGAAGATTGGGCATTTTATCTACATAAGGAGATGGAAAACTATTTGAAGGCCCACCAATCTAAGATCTCTAACCCTTACCTTCTCACTTAGGTGCTCAATCATGTTGCCAAAAGACCTCTCAAAGGAGCCTGAACTAGAGGAACACATGCAGCCGGCCCTGCTACTAGAGAATCAGCCCACATTAACAGCCAAAGATGTACAAGAAGGGCATGCCATCTTAATGGAAACCAAGGATGTAATCAACCAGATATAGAAAGATCGAAAGAAGAGAACAGATAGAAGGATGAGGGGAATAATAACCTATGTTACAGTAGAGTCACAGAGACTAGAGGAAGAAGTGGCCCACCGAAATCCAAACTTACCACCTGAAGGAAAATATCCTTAGTCAGGTTACACAAGAACCCCAGCAACAGCACACTCTCCTAGTTAGCCAGCCTTGCTCAACTCATATTTACCGACTTATCTCCTCTCTCAAGGATTCTAGTTTGACAGACACACCCATAGAAACAGCTCCAGAGGAGGCAGCAACACTCATACAAGATGAAGAAACAAGAGAAGAGGAGGTAGCCCCAACCCAAGTACTAGAACTTGAGGTAACCATGGAGGAAAGTAAGCGCCAAAGAACTCCAGAGCCGTCCAATCCGAGCAAGAGGAGGAGATTGGAAGATGAAGAAAGACCACCATAGCTTGCCTCCCTGTGCAAAATATCGATTACCATGCAGGAGACTTTAGAGGGCCTTGACGAGCTGCTCAACCAATCACCAACTGGGCTAGAGATAGAATCAAGGGCTAAAGCAATATGGGAGCAGGAGTAAAAAGTGTGGCGATGCCATCTACTAACAACACATATGCTCCATGACCCCTGCAACAATGCGCTGTGGTAGCAAGTCAAAGATTCATTAGCACAAGTGCAAAAATTACAGGACAACCTGGAAGTAGTAGAGTCAACCCACAAGGAAGTCATTTTGAAGAGTTTGAAGGCTACAGAAGAGCAAGAAAAAAGGTATAACTCGCTGGAGAATAATAACCTTGTGTTGAGCAGACAATAGTAGAGAAGATCGAAGAGAATGTGGAGCTCAACGCCAAGCTGGAACAAGAAAAAGAACAACTCCAGAAAGAAGTAAACTACACAAAAGAAATCATGACACTGCATGTGTAGCAAATACAGGTCTTTCAGGACAATGCGAGGACCGAAGAAGCCGCATTGCAAGATGATATTACACAACTAACAACATTGCTCAAAGCAGAGGAAGAGAAGACACTACGTCTGCAATAGGAAAGAGAATAGACCAACAAGGTACATGCTGAAAAGATCAAAGGTCTCAATGATACAATAGTTGCATGCCAGGCCGCCGAAGCACACAGAGGTGAGTTGGCACACAAGGAAACATTGACATAACTCATGGAACAACTTCAAGGCACCGAGAGGTTAGCAGCACAATGACTACAATAGATCAGCGAGGCTTAGGCAAAGGAAGCAACAGCTAGGCGAGCCCAAGACAAAGCCACCCGAAGATTTGAAGAACTGGATGCTGTGCGGATGGTCAGAGAAACTGCAATATCAAATCTCATGAGCAACACAAAATCCTACATGCAAGCATTGGAACGCTAGCTCGCCATACAAGAAAGAAGTCAGTGGCCAAAACCCAATGAAGACCTTCGTCTACTCCTTGAGCGAGCCTCCGAGTTGGGACAATTGCCAGTAACTCCTCGGGCCCCTCCTCACACTCTCTCTTTATTTTTGTCTACACTAACCCTCTATTTACTTCAATATGACATAAATCTAGCTGATGATATAGGCCTAGGGGAACTGACCCTAATCAAGCAAAATATAGAAAGAGACTCTGATCCCACCATAATCATGGAAATTATGTGGCGGGGTGATTTAGTATTGACTAACCCTCAGGATATCTTTTTCTATCCCCTATATCCTATCATCTTAAACCTTCGTAGTTGGTGTTGCGTGCTCCAAAACTCAAAAATTCTGGACAACAGTGTCAAAAAATTAGACCTGTTTGTCCCGGATGACATTCCAAAGACTCCTGCCAACTACGAAGTCGTAGCACATAGCTACCAGTGGATCATAAGTCACGGCTGGTTAGAGGTCTATAACACTCACCAGCATCTAAACCTCTGTGAGTCCACTCTCTATCACCCTTAGGCATTCTAAAACTCTACAGTAATATTTACAAACATGTAGAAGCCATGCTGACAACTGTACAATATAGTTTTAATGCTACCCATATAGAGTATCCAACTAACTATAAACGAAGAGGAAAATTCAGACTTATGGGAATTTATTAAGTCTCATAAGACTAGTCACCCACCACCTAGCATAGGACGACAGGGTCAAGAAGAAACTTCTTCTTCATTTTCAAAATCCACTTACCCTGTATATGCTAATGTCACTACTAGTAAGCTACTTAACCCATATCCTAGCTTGAAACCTACTAGCATCTCTCAGGCAGAATGCATTTTCTCAGCTTTTTATCCTCCTGGGATAGATTTTCCCACTAACACTCTCGCCCCCGAGGAGGTACTGGCACCTAGCCCATCTCCAACAAGGCACACTCAAGAGGTAAGACAAACTGTACCGCAAGATAATCTTCAACCGTTTACTGATGAAACAGTATTGGATTCTTTGTCAGCTATGTTGCAGAATATGAGGGACTTATAAGAGTAGGCAATCCTCTTTTAAAGCCTAAACTAATGTTCAAGGTACTAATGAAGATTCCTCCCTTTGAGCCCACATGATAGATCATGCCTGAAGCATACTTAGAGGTCACTCCAACAAAGCAATATAATGTACCATACCCTCTCTGTGCCCCACAACCTGATCTCGAAGAACTTCCATTGGCGGGAGAGGGCACCTTATGGGCAAATGTGGCCAAGCACACAAAGCTCACCAACCCACAGTTAGCTGACTTATTGGAGATCAGAATAGTAACATTTATGACCAGCTACTACTGTTTTCACATGTGGCAAAAAGCAAACCCCGTGCACACAAGAGGCGGCTACACCACAATCGTAACTACTGAGGACGAGCACCCCTGCCTGGAGGATTTCGAAATTCAACCCGAATGGAGGAAGGAGTACCTAGTGATTCTAGAATACAGCTAGGTGTACATGATCGCGCCACCCACATTACGGGTCGATCCATTGTCCATGCCAATTACGCCGCTGGAGTCTCACGAAGCCAAAAGACGTGATTCTCATGTGTGCTACAACTTCCCAATCTTTGTATGAGCAACTTTTGGCCACTTACAGGAACAAAGACAGTAAATATTGACATGGATCCGGGCATGGCGCAACATCCCCAATCTCGCCATTGTAGCCAGTGCCAGATTTTTGAAATTAGTGGTCCTCATAGACCAACCAAAGGAACATTATGATGGTCATTAGGCAGAAAACTTGAGGTTCGATATGAACCAAGGCCCATCAGATAGAGGGATCATGGTTTATTATACCACCGTCTTTGTTGTCTTCCAGGATACATGCACATCACTTTTGAAGATATGGTGGATACTAGATTTTGGAGATCCCATTCAGTTTTCAGACATACACTTAAAAAGCTCTAATCCAGAAGAAATTTTTATCGACATGAGTTCTTCTACCCTAGGTAACAAGTTCTGAGGACAGAACCTACATCAGGAAGGGGGGATGTTAATTCCATTTTGGATTAACAAACATGATCCTCACTGTGAGACATTAATAAGTGTCATGAAACGGCACTATAAAAGTTATACATTATGAGATATTGGCCACCCAAGGCCTCGTAAGTGAGTTTTGGGTGCCTAAGTGTGAATAAGGGCCAAATGTATATAAGGCATTTTCTTATAATGAAAAGACACAATCCCCTTTGTGCCATTAAGAGCTCTCCCTTGTGAAGATTGGAGGAGTGAGAACATTCTAGCATTATGCCTCTTTCATGCTTGTGTGTGTGTGTGTGTGTGTGTGTGTGTGTGTGTGTGTGTGTGTGTGTGAGAGAGAGAGAGAGAGAGAGAGAGAGAGAGAGAGAGAGAGAGAGACTCCATGGTGATAGTGTGGAGGTGGAGCTTGGAGTTTGGAGCTTAATGCCAAATTAGAGAATTATTAGACAAGAAACTTATTCGACCTAGTAGTTCTCCTTTTGGTGCACCTGTTCTTCTTGTTGAAAAGAAAAATAAGACTTACCGCATGTGTATTGATTATAGAGATCTCAATATAAGGTCACAGTTAAGAATAGATATCCCATCCCTCGTGTTGATGATTTGCTAGACAAGATTAAAGGTGCATCTATCTTTAGTAAATTTGATTTGAAATCTGGATATTGTCAAGTTCAAATGACTACTTCTGACATTTATAAAACTGCTTTTCGTACTCAAACTGGTCATTATGAATTTTTGGTTATACCTTTTGGTCTAACCAATGCACCTGCTACTTTTGCACGCATGATGAATCGTATATTTCTTGACCATCAAAATTACGTCATTGTTTTCTTTGATGATTCTCTTGTCTTTAGTAAGAATCATGCCGAACATGAAGAGCATCTTGCATTAGTGTTTAATCTTCTTAAATAAAATCAACTTTATTCTAATCCAGATAAACGTCTCTTTTTCTAAGATTAAATTGAGTACTTAGGCTACATTGTTTTAGGTGAAGGTATCAAAGTTGATCCAAAAAGGTCAAAGTCATTAAGACTTGGCCTACTCCAACATGTGTTAAAGAAGTTAGATCTTTTCTTGGTTTGGCTGGTTTTTATAGGAAGTTTGTTTGTAATTTCTCATTGATAGCACTTCCTTTAACAATGTTGCTTAAGAAAGGTCTAGTTTTTCGATGGGGTGAAAGCCAACAAAAATCATTTTATAGACTAAAATATTTGTTGACTCATGCCCCTATCCTCCAACTTCTAGACTTTACTCGACTGTTTTTCCTCGTAGTCACTAATGCAAGTGGCTTAAGAATCGGCACTATCCTCATGCAGGATGGACATCCTATGGCTTATGAGAGTAGAAAATTGACACCTTTTGAACTATCGTATAGTACATATGACAAGGAGTTATTAGCCATTGTCCATGCCTTACGCATGTGGAAACATTACCTCTTATGGGTTGTGAGTTTATGATTAAGATCGATTAACAAAGTATTATATCTTCTTAATCAACCTCTTATCTCAGACCGCCATATTAAATGGGCATCTTTTATTCAGAGCTTTCATCCTCTTATCCAATATCAACCTGGTAAGGAGAATGTAGTGACTCATGCACTTAGTCGATGACCTTATATTTCTAACGTTTTAGTGCTTGACATTCATTCTTTGCATGATATGCGTGACTCATATGTTACAAATCCTGATTTTTCTTATGTTTGGCATAAGTTAGAAACTAATAATTGGTTGCCTCTTCATGATTATGCATATAATGATGGTTTCTTTTTCTTTCAAAAGCGTTTATGCATTACACTTCCTTATAGATCTTTTATTCTTGAAGAGATGCATCGTCTCCCATATGTTGGTCATCGTGGCATTCTCACTACTCTTCGCACCATAAAAGAATATTTTTATCGGCCACAATTAAAACGTGATGTTGCTTCTTTTGTATTGAAATGTGTGACAAGTCAACGAGTTGAAAGACACCAAGGGGATAGTTCAGTAAATTTTACACTTGGTATTGAGATCAGTGTAGTTGTGTGAAGGTCACCGATTTGAGGTATCACACATGGTTATTTTTTCGTGCAAAGATCACCAAATTGAGGTATTGCTGCACGAGGTTTTGATATTGTGGAATTAGATTTTCTGTGATGGATATTTTGCATTTGATATTTTCTTTCATGCAAAGGTCACCGAATTGAGGTATTGCACGTAGTTGTTTAAATATGCAAAGGTATCTACTTTCAGGTATTGCATGTTTAGCAACTAAGGACAATTATTTTTCACCAGGGAGGAATGTTGAAATCATTCGAATTATTTGGCATTTATGGATCTATTTGATGGATATTTTATGTGTGCAAGCGAGACTGATCACCTCTAACTTGTCACATCTTGTGAGCTTATATTGTGAATGTCAGTGCAGATCAGTGGTAGGGTTAGTGTGCGGGATGTGCATGGATCCATTAGGCTTGCTTTGACGGAAATTTATTGGCGCATGATGCGTGGCGATTATTTATTCGGCAATGGCAGTGATATTTTATGTGCACATTAGTGTGCAACATTTCGATATTTATTAGTTCTATTTCATGAATGAACCTTAGAGTGTTCACACTTTTGTATTTAGGCTTATGCAAGCCCAAAGTGGAGATCCATATTTTTGGCTACATGTGTTTTTGGCTCTGGCTTTTTGTACAAGGAAATATATTTAAATACACCATGAAGAGAATGTGAGCCACTCTCATGGTGGGGGAGATTTAACCCATTCTTGTGTTGCATGCATAAGCTTTCTTCTATTTTGAGCTTGAGTATTTCTTTCAAGTTGATTTTTATAGAGGGCCAACCGTGAGCTTCCAATATGTTGGCCGTCTATAAAAATCAAATTGAAACTAATACTCAAGCTCAAAATAGAAGAAAGCTTATGCATGTGACACAAGAATGGGTTAAATCTCCCCCACCATAAGAGTGGTGCACATCCTCTTCATGGTGTATTTAAATATATTTCCTTGTACAAAAACTAAGAGCCTCGCACACTAACCCTGCCCCACTGATGTGCACTGACATTCACAATATAAGCTTAAAATATGTGACAAGTTAGAGGTGATCAGTCTCGCTTGCATATAAAATAAATATCCATTAAATAAATCCATAAATGCCAAATAATTTGAATAATTCCACCATTCCTCCCTAGTGAAAAGCAACTGTCCTCAGTTGCTAAACATGCAATACCTCAAAGTCGATACGTTTGCATATTTAAATAACTACATGCAATACCTCAATTCGGTGACCTTTTCACAAAGAAAATATCAAATGCAAAATATCCATCACAGAAAATCTAATTCCACAATATCAAATCCTCGTGTAATACCTCAATTCGGTGACCTTTGCATGGGAAAATAACCATGTGTGATACCTCAAATCGGTGACCTTCACACATACCAATGCTAAATACCAAAATAAACTGCCAATCATGTGATACCTCAAATCGGTGACCTTCACACACGACTACATCGGTCTCAATACCAAGTGTAAAATTCACTGCAACTGTTTGTGAAAAGAGTTGATCAGGGCAGAGTGTGTAGCAAGGGCATGATCTAGAATCCATTGTCTTGTAGTTTGCTCATGATCAAGAATTGCTTTAGGAACTAAAATTTCGGTATCAGCCTCTAGGAGAGGTGGGTCATCATAAACGGGGTAGAAAATAAGACTTGAGGTAAAAAAGGTGAAGGTATCAAAGTTGATCCAAAAAAGGTAAAAGTCATTGAAACTTGGCCTCATTGATAGCACTTCCTTTGACAATGTTGTTTAAGAAAGGTCTAGTTGGCCTTGGCCTTATTCGTAATTTCTCATTGATAGCACTTCCTTTGACAATGTTGTTTAAGAAAGGTCTAGTTTTTTGATGAGGTGAAAGCCAGCAAAAACTATTTGTTGATAGACTAAAATATTTGTTGACTTATGCCCCTATCCTCCAACTTCCAAACTTTACTCGAGCGTTCTTCCTCGTAGTCGCTGATGCTAATGGCTCAAGAATTGGTGATGTCCTCATGTAGGATGGGCATCCTTTGGCTTATGAGAGTAGAAAATTGACATCTTCTGAACTATCATATAGTACATATGATAAGGAGTTATTAGCCGTTGTCCATGCCTTACGCATGTGGAAACATTATCTTATGGGTTCTGAGTTTATGATTAAGACTGACCAACAAAGTATTAGATATCTTCTTAATCAACCTCTTATCTCAGACCACCATATTAAATGGGCATCTTTTATTCAGAGCTTTCATCCTCTTATCCAATATCAACCTGGTAAGGAGAATGTAGTGGGTGATGCACTTAGTAGACGACCTTCTATTTCTAACATTTCAGTGCTTGACATTCATTCTTTGCATGATATGCGTGACTCATATGTTACAGATCTTGATTTTTTTGATGTTTAGCACAAGTTAGAAACTAATAATTGGTTGCCTCTTCATGACTATGAATATAATGATGGTTTCCTTTTCTTTCAAAAGTTTTTATGCATTACACTTCCTTATAGATCTTTTATTCTTGAAGAGATGCATCGTCTCCCATATGTTGGTCATCATGGCATTCTCACTACTCTTCGCGCCATAGAAGAATATTTTTATGGGCCACAATTAAAACGTGATATTGCCTCTTTTATATCGGAATGTGTAACATGTCAACGAGTTAAAAGATGCCAAGGAAAACAGTATGGGGGCTACTCATGCCTTTATCTATTCCCACCGCGGCACCATGGGAAGAAATTTCTATGGACTTTATAACTAGTTTACCTACCACATCTTCTCGAAATGATATGATATGGATAATTGTAGATAGGTTTAGTAAGCAAGCTTATTTCATTGCATGTCATAAAACATTAAATGCTTCACATGCTGTATAATTGTTTATCAAAACTATCTTCACAAATCATGGATTACCTAAAGTCACTATTTCAAATCGTGATTCTCATTTTTGTAATCATTGTTGGATGGCATTGTTTTCAAACTTAGGCACTAAGATTGATTTTAGTTCTGCATATCATCCAGAAAGTAATGGACAAACTGAGGCCACAAATAACACTATTTTAGATCTTTTAAGGTGTTACAATATCTCATCTCCTGCAAATTGGATCAGTATTTGCATCTTTTGCAATTTGCATATAATAACACACCTCATACAACCACTGGCAAAGCTCCTTTTGAGATTGTCTATGGTAAGAAACTTCCAACTCTATTTTGGCCGAAGCTCATGAGTCTACTCTTAAGGCTCAACAAACTTACACTAGATAGACTAACATGCATAGAAGACCAAAGACTTTTGAAGAAAATGATTTAGTTTGGCTAGATTAAAGTCTGTTCTAGCCATTAAATTATCTCCACGATTTTATGGGCCTTTTAGAATTACTGCTAAGATGAATGATAATGCTTATCATTTGTCCCTTTCTGAACATTGGAATATTTATAATTCCTTTCACATTAGTCTACTTAGACCTTTTAAAGGTACACCGCCTTCTACCCCATTTATGATTACCCACCTCTTCTAGAGGCTGATACAAAAATTTTAGTTCCTGAAGCAATTCTTGATCGTGAGCAAACTACAACTCGCAATTGCAATGCTTACATCATATATTTGGTTAGGTGTCCAAGAATCATCCCCTATAGAAGAGTCTCAATGGATTCTAGACCATATCCTTGCTACACACTCTACCTTAATCGACTCCTTTCACAGACATTTGCAGTGAATTTTACACTTGGTATTGAGACTAGTGTAGTCGTGTGAAGGTCACCGATTTGAGGTATCACACGATTGGTAGTTTATTTTGGTATTTGGAATTGGTATATGTAAAGGTCACCATATTGAGGTATCACACAATGTTATTTTCTGTGCAAAGGTCACTGAATTGAGGTATTGCATGAGGTTTTGATATTTTCTTTCGTGCAAAGGTCACCGAATTAAGGTATTGCATGTAGTTGTTTAAATATACAAAGGTACCGACTTTGAGGTATTGCATGTTTAGCAACTGGAGGATTGCTTTTCACACCAGGGAGGAATGCTGGAATTATTGGAATTATTTGGCATTTATGGATTTATTTGATGGATATTTATTTTATGCCATAAGCAAGACTAATCACCTCTAACTTGTCACATATTTTGAGCTTATATTGTGAATGTTAGTGCAGATCAGTGGTAGGGTTAGTGTGCGGGATATGTATGGATCCATTGGGTTTGCCTTGATAGAAATTTATTGACGCATGGCGTGTGGCAATTCCATGAGTGAACCTTAGAGTGTTGACACTTTTGTATTTAGGCTTATGCAAGCCCAAAGTGGAGATCCATATTTTTGGCTACATGTATTTTTGGTTCTTACTTTTTGTACAAGGAAATATATTTAAATACACCATGAAAAGGATGTGAGCCACTCTTATGATGAGGGAGATTTATCCCATTCTTTTATCGCGTGCATAAGCTTCCATCTATTTTGAGCTTCAGTATTTCCTTCAAGTTGATTTTTATTGAGGGCCAACCGTGAGCTTCCAATACAAGGCCTACAAAGTGGCACACAATGTTACATTCTACTAAGGCCTTGCTTATACTTGCCCACCCCCTCATATAGATAACTAAGAAGATCCATTGTGTAATAAAATGAATATATTCAAATTTGCATCTTTCAAATTTCAAATAAATATATTCAAATCTGTAATCAAATGCGTATATTCAAATGTGCATCTTTCAAATGAACGCATAGAGCATGCCACATATAATGGAGGCATCCTTAACCAATTATGCATAGCAAGACATACATATTGATTAATGTGGGCCTCTTTGCATTCCTATAGTAAGGTAAAAATAAAAGCTTAGGCACTGGGAAAACTATAATACAATAATGTAAGGTCCTAGCTCATTGAGTAGACTTGTTTAGTAGCCTTTGTTCATCATCAAGTTTAGTGCATTCAAGTGCTCTTGTAAGCAAGAAATCCTCCATTTAGAGTCTGTCTAGTTTGCATCAGTTAATCAAGGTTTGCAAGTAATAATATTGTTTGCTCTCCACTTCTTTTTGTAATTCATTGCTTTATATTGTGAAGATTTAGCATCTGCTATTGTTGTTTTCTTTCATTTAGGAGCTAAGCAAATCTTGAGAAAATTCATAATTCAATGGTTGCTTTGTATTGTGAAGATTTGGCTTTCTCTATTTTCTTACATTTTGAAGTAGTATTATTGTTTACTCTCCATGTATTTCTACAATTCAGCAGTGAAAATTCTACATCCTTTATTGTTTTTTCTTACTTTCCCATGTAGTATTGGAAATGAGTCACTCTCAAACTCAATCATTGTTTTTTTTTTTAATCCCAAGAAGAGTCCCTCATAAGATGAATATCTAAAATGCAAGATTTGTGTCTCACATCATAAAAGTAGTGTTTACCAATCTTAAAGTATTAGGGGTACCCTATACATTATGCCAAGTGCATTTGGTAAATAAATTCACACATTTAGCCACTACTAGTTGATTATTGGGGTACCCTATACATTATGCCAAGTGCTAGGGTCTAGTGCATTTGGTAAGTAAAGTCCCACGTCTAGCACTACCACTTCCATTGTGCAAGTGGATAGCCAACATGGTTATATAGTCATCACGGCCACATCTCATATTGTCCCTTCTTTGATGGAGCTTCGACAACTCTTCCTAATACCTCAAATGCAAGGATCCCTTGGATGACAACTTTGATAATAAGGATTGGAGAGCAAGGTGCCCTATAAAATGACGAAAGCCTCCACTAGGACCCTCTTAATTAAGCTAGGGCCCAAGTATGCTTCCAAGGTTGGTGCCGCCAACAACTACCCCCCTAAACATGTTATGTTGGTTAAATAATCTTTTAAAATATCTCCATTATTTACCAATGGAAGAAAATATGAGCGACGAGACTCTTCTAATATGGGTGCCAAGTCCACTTTGTAAGGCACGATGACCTTCCCAAATGATATCATCACGGATAGACCCCCTCACTTTTTTTCCCTATGGTAAAAACTCACTAGTGCTTAACTCCTACTTTTATATGTAGTTGGAACACCCATGGTTTGAGGTTGCCTCAACTCCCTTACGAAAGAGAGTAGAGATTGAGAATGTTCAACATGCATTATTACTACAAAGTCTTTGATGTCTCCTTTTTCTTTATTATAGTTTATGTGGCTCCTATCATAGGAATCCTACTCACTAATCTTGATTTAATCAAGGGCATACTCATTACATAAGATTAATTTCAGCAACAAGGGACACATAATCTACACCACCTAGAGTACACTACCATAGTACAATGCTCTCATGAGATTAATTATGTAGCAACAAGGGACACACAATCTACACCTAGAGTACATTACTCTCATGTGGATATAGAATCCCCCAACATATTGTCAACAACATTCTACAAATTCATGGACAAAAATTCCCATCTTAATGTCCTCTAGTGTAGGTGATAATGAAAACGATATCATCATATGTGTGTGGGTTGCCCGTCATGCGCCTCGTGTGATGAAGAGGCTTGCCTTCTTGGGTGTGATTTCGCACCATTAAGAAGGGTGCCTTGTACTCTTACATGAATTAATCCTATTGTTGGTGGCAGTTGTTTTCCCTCTTACATGATGAAAGAAATTTCATGGCCCTACATTATGATTGGATTGTGATCTTCTTAATAGAATTATAGAAGGCCTTTTTCCAACATGGATGAATGTCTTCCTAATTTGGTTGAAGCTCCAATCAGATTGGGTTTGAAAATGGTTATTTATTTATTTATTACTTTTACATTTCTCTCTTAGGACTGCTTACATGCCATTGCCATTGCCTTATGGGTGTAAAAAGCTTACATGCCATTGCCTTATGGGTGTAAAAAGCTATGCTCTATTATCTTAGATTAGAAAAAGATTGTATCTTTTGTCACGTACTGGTTTGCTTTAGGCCTAATCATAAACACCTTTTATTGAGTATATTGCATGGAAAAAGAACGTGTTTAAAGATTTCTTTACATGTTTTACTTTAATCCTTATGGAAGAGGTGCCCTAGGGACCTTAGTTATCTACTAAAACTCAATTTCATTACTATCGTGTTGTTTGCATTTTGGAAGATCTTTATAGCACTTATGTTTATGCTTTTATGCCATGTTGACCATGAGATGTGTATATAGTCTTGTGTTCTCCCTTTTTTTCATTTAAGTTAGATCGTATTCCAGGTATCTCTACCACTACACTTGCATATTAAGACCCTTACTAGGTCTTGTAGGATCCTTTGTATGATGCCATTACATGCTTGTTAATTTTCATTTTGAAGAGGTTAGAACCCTAAATTTATTTAACTTTTTTGAATCTTCAAAAATCATAGGAATATTTGTATACACATGGAATAGATTCTTCTGTCATTACTTTAGATGATGTGAGAAATTCTACACACATTAATAACGTTGGTATTTTTTAACAGCATTAGTCTTGCTTTATAAACTACCTTGATTTAGTAAAACTTATCATAATATTGTGCTTTGTTGTTAGTTGCTTAAAAGTGTGTAAACTAATGGGAACTATAATTAAAATTGTGACCACAATAACACACAGGCCATGGTGTAGATGCTTGCCCTCCCAATTTTAAGCAAGTGGTACTAACAAAGGTTTGTTTTGGATGGTGGTATGTAACAATTATGCCCCCTTGCATATCGTGTGTTGATTCTATGATAGTAGCTACATTGGTTTACTCATATTAAGCTTGTCTCTTGTACTCTTTTCTATGAAAGTGGCTGCATTGGTTCTATGATTGTGGCTATGCTTATATTAAGCTTCACTTTTGTGCTAGTTTGGCTATATTTTCGTTTAATGCCTAGAATTGGTGGCCTAGATTGCTTACAATGTAGCTTCTATATGTGGTAAAAAAAATTTGCCCACTAACAACTGGTTATAAAAACTAAATCAATTGATGTAATTATTATTTTGAGTAAGAGTAAAATTCCCTTGTGGTATGTACCTAGTCTTTAATCTCACATTATGAGTTGGTAATCTTAAACACACACACACACACACACACACACACATATACATAAAAATTATTTAATATAATTGAGAATCATTAAAACATTATACCATAATTTGTATATAGCTTGTTATAGTTGTAATTATTTTGCAATGTCTTCTTTGATTTCCTCTAGTTTTTCTCTTTGTTTTTGTAGTTCAATATATTCTTGTTGATTCCTTTTCATGATCTCTTTCATATTCTTTGAAACTTCAATGGTTTTGGTGGATAAAATTACTACACCTAAACCATTTTACACATACACACATAAAGAAATGAATACAAAAAATATAATTCAGAATCATTAAAATAGTGTACCATAATTTGATCAACTTGTCATTGTTATTGCAGTTATTATGTCTTCTTTTTTAATTTCGTCTAGTTCATGATCTCTTTCATATTCTTTGAAACTTCAATGGTTTTGGTGGATAAAATTACTACACCTAAACCATTTTACACATACACACACATAAAGAAATGAATACAAAAAATATAATTGAGAATCATTAAAATAGTGTACCATAATTTGTGCAACTTGTCATGGTTATTGTAGTTATTATGTCTTCTTCTTTAATTTCATCTAGGTCATCCCTTTGTTTTTGTATTTCAACATACTCTTGTTCATTCCTCACAATATCTTCTATATTCCTTGGAACTTCAATGTTTTTGGTGGATAAAATTACTACACCTAAACCAGTTTATGGTGTATGACCTTAATTTCATTTGTATGCATGGCATACAATTTGAATAACTTTAAAATGAGTGAAACAAAGATATCTCATTTGAATATTTGAAAACACGATTGGTAAACATACCCTTTGTATTGTTACTTAGCTTATTGCTTGGCATAACTAAATAGTTTTCCCTCTGGAGTAACTTTATAGCCTTTAGATTATATGTGCTTATTTAAAAAACTCCTTTTTCATTGCACTTTAACTAAGTTCAATTAATTTATTTTATGCAGATAAAATATTATTGAGCCAAAATAATAAAAAAAACCCATTAAAGAATTGTAAATTATTAAATGAAGTTTGACAAGGAAAAAGTTAATTGTATTATTAAGCTACTCTTTAGGTACACATAACTAGTATACACCATGAATATTTCATTTTGTGGAAGGGCATGCTTATTTATATTTATATCTTTTAGTTTATGTAAAGAATGATTAAAAGGTTTCAATATCAATGTTCAACTTGTTTCAGCTAATCGGTTCAAGAAACAACTTAACAAACTTTAAGTCATATGTGTAGAGAACCTTCATTCTCTACAAAGGCTTAACTATGTACCTAGTATTTTGCATATTGTTGCGACCTTAACCATTGCTTGTCACAAATCCAATTTGGTTTCTTTGACTCATTCTTCTCCTTAGAGTTTGTAATGTCATCAACAAGGACCTACATATGGAATATATTAAAATACTGATGATTTATCCACATCAATTAGCATAGCCATGAAAGTAACTCACTTTTCTTTTCTTTTTCTTTTTCTTTTTGGCAAATCGCACCCACTAGTAGACTCCATTTCTTTGTGTCCATTAGCACCACCACCCTAAACCCTTTATCTCTCTTAAATTGGATGTCCATTGTGCATCCTTATATGCATTAGAGATTCTAGTTATGAAGTGGACCCTTTGCCTGGGTGGGACCTCTAGAGGCCCATAACCCAAAAGCTTATATGCATAGGTAAGGGCATACATAATTTAGATGTGTACCTTTTCCCATGGATAGCTATTTGTATTACTTTTATGCATAGCTCCTTGGACACATAGCGTAGACATATATTTAATCCATAGCTATTTAGAAATGCAAGATTTTGATTGAGTTTCATACACATACAACCAACTAGCTTTGGTGGCCATGATCTGACTCTGTAGATAATGATTGGGATTGGTAATAGTGTGGGAATTATTGTTCTTTGGAGTAGCTATGAGACCTTGTCATTCGAACAAATGGAAGCCAATATGCCTACAAGATGTGATTTGTTTATAGAAAATGGAGGCTAGAATCAATGTAAAGGTGGGATTTTGATGATTACAATGGTTATCAAAAGGTACCCCAAATATGACCTATTTGACATATATACATGACCACCCCTTTCACACTATCATAATTGTTGTCCATGGGCATGGTCAATTGACCTTGGGCCCATTATTTATATGAGACTATTTCACTTTGTTACAAACAATACCCACCCAAAAGTTTTCGTCCTTGAAATCATTGATATGTACAATCACAATCCACATGGATGGAGTAATACTAATGGACTCATGTCAAAATTAAAGCTTATGCTCACACCATGTATGTGAAGCAAAAATTATATGTATATGGTTGTAAACTACTCAACCCTCAAAACAAGCCATAACAGCTACTCAATGGCATGAAAACCTTGAGTAGTTTCCAAACATTATGCATCCAATTTCCAAGGGTGTAGGGCCATCCATAGTGAATTTACATGAACTTCTAGCAAGTTAATTCATTGTCCACACAGTGAATTTACATGAATTTTCAGCAAGTTAATTCATTATTCTTGACTCTCGTTGGACTTCCAAAATGCATCCAACAACCCTTCAAATCCTTCCAATGTAGAGGCGGGTTGCCAAGAAGTGTCTTTCTTAGGTAGCCCTTCCCATTTGACCAAGTACTCCACTAATGTACGACTGCGAAGAACACTTTCTCTTGTACCCAAAATTGCTTCTGACACATACTCAATCATCTCCTCCTAATTCATCTTGCACAAATACTTCCAGCCCAAAGTAAGCTTTGAGATGTGACACATGGAACACATCATGAATCTTTGAGGTTGATGGAAGTGCCAATTGATATAAGCAACTTCACCAACACACCTCACCACCTTGTATGGTCCATAGTAGCGATGAGCTAACTTGGTATTTGTGCTGCCCCTTGAGAGAACCATATCTTGTCTTGGAAATTTGCAACAAGAATACCCAATGGTGCACCCTCTATGAACTCCAATGGCCTGCGATGAGCATTAGCATAATGTTTCATCCTTTCTTAAGCTTGCTTCATTTTAGCTTTGCATTATTGTAAGAGTGCATCCAACTTTTCTATCTCTTCTTTTGCATTAGGATTCACCTCCTCTTTATTTTGAACCATCATTGGCATATTCACTTTGTACCCATAAAGTACCTCAAAAGGTGGCATGCCAGTGCTCTCATGATATGTACTATTATGAGAAAACTTGGCAAGCGGCAACCGCTCATCCCAAACACCTTGCGTATCATGGAAATAGTGCCTCAAGTAAGTTTTCACCCATTTGTTCACCCTCTCGATTTGTCCATCGGTTTTGGGGTGATAGGCGGTGCTAGGTGTCAAAACAATCCCCATGATCTCAAACAATGTCCTCCAAAATGAACTCATAAACTTCACATCTCGATCACTAACAATTTGTTGTGGCACGAACACATGATCCACAAACTGTTTTGCAACCATAGATGCTGAAAATTTGACCTTGGAAGGAATAAAATATGCCACTTTTGTGAAGTGGTCTACCAGCACATATATACTATCTCATCCCCTCCTTGTGTGAGGAAGCCCCGTGATGAAATCCATAGAGATGTGTGTCCATTTTCCATTGGGAATACGGCAAAGGTTGAAGCAAACCACTGGGTTTATGTGTGGGATCCTTGTTTGTTGACAAGGTAAGTAACTTATCACAAAAGTATATACATCTTTCCACATTCCTTTCTAATAAAAACTCTTCCGCACCTTCTCAAAGGTCTTAAACAGCCCCATGTGCCCCAATAATAGCGAAGAATGCAACCCTCTTCTTGTAGCTTGATGTAGTCACAAGGTATACTTTCCCGTTGTAGCAAATGAGTCCGCTATGAAGTTCAAAATGTAGCAAATCATCATGAGACCCTTGCTGTAATTTTTGCTACAATGGTGCCACTTCCTCATCCAATAGTAGGTACTCCTCTTGGATATCCAAAATCCAATCTTTATGTACCTCTAAAATTTTCATGCATCTACATGCCCATATACGTGACAATGAATCCGCCACACAAAATTATCTTTCCCTTTCATGTAAGAGATATTTTGCAATGTAGCCACCCACCTTCTTTTCTTGGGAGAGATTAGTGTAGGTTGAGACAAGAAGTATTGAAGCACTCTATGATCACTCTTCACAAAGAAATGTCTCTTATACAAGTAATGATGCCACTTCTTTATTGCATGAAGTATTGCCAACGTCTCTTGATCATAGACATGCATAACCATTTCTTTCTCATCAAGCTTTCGGCTCTCAAATGCAGTCACTCCATTTGCTTAGAACAAATAGCCCCAATTTCTCTTCCACATGCATCGGCTCGAACCACAAATGGCTTTGTGAAGTCCGGGCATACAAGTATAGGGGCTGATGTGAGCATTTCCTTGAGCTCTTGGAAGCTCTTATCAGCTATAGCATCCCAAAAGAAAGCTTCTTTCTTAAGCTTGTCTCGATCTTCATTCCATAGGCTCGTATGAAACCATAGCATGATTCATACATGTCATGTGACGTATCATAGCATGGAAATGGCTATGAATGGCATCTAAAACTTTCCAATGACATGTAGCAATGCATGTAAGGATCTCAATGCCATAGATTGAACCACAGAAACCCTCACTTGCAAAGCAATGATGAAAATGGATCCAAATCCCCAAATGCTTTTAAGAAAAATGACAAGAATGCTTAAAGATGCCTCAAATCTTGCAAAAATATAGCTTATAATCACTCACCAATGGTCCATAGGAAGCTTCAATGTTGGCATTTCGTTGATATAGAACCATTGTTTAACCACTTCATTCTTAGCTTCTCCATGAAATCTCATGTTCTTTATCCACGTTTTTTTGAATAAATAGCCAGCATTCTTGCTTGGCCTCAAAAGAGAGCTGAAACGACACATACTTTTGCTTGGTCTCAATTAAGAGAGCACAAGCGCGAAATGCGATTTAGATGATATATTATCAGGCAACAAAATGCAAATCTGCCATGGAGAGAGAACAAAGTGAAATCCACACCATTCGCATTGCCATTCACTCCCCTTTAGGTCCTTCTTACCATGGCATGGTTGCCAATACACTACAAGGCAAGAAAAGGGCTTCAAACCTTAGAAAAACACAGCTGCTGGCCAGAGCCATGTTGTAGATCCTCAACGTTGCAAAAAGAAATTTCCCAAAGAAAATATTTGGTCCACCTCTCCAAAATTTTGATCCATCGTCTCAAATTTGGTCCAATTTGTCAAAAGTAGTGTTCAAATTCTTCCAAAGATCAAGAAAAATGCAAAAAATTGGTATGTAATTTTTTGCAAAGCATTGCCAAAAAAATCAAGAAACCCGAGAGAAATCAAGAATCCCTAAATTTCTTTTGAAATGAAGATGAAGATGGATCAAAACTAAGCTCTGATACCAATGAAAGTAAGTAGCTTCTAGATTAGCCTTAAATTTACCTAATTAGCCTTGGCTTAGTTTAGATTAGGTGGATTAGCCTAGGTTTAGAGAGAAAAGAGAGTAATTGACTTGTATTATGATGGTTATCAAAAGGTACCCCAAATATGGCCTATTTGATATACATACATGACCACCCCTTTCACACTATCATAAGTGTTGTCCATGGACATGGTCCATTGGCCTTGGACCCATTATTCATATGAGGCCATTTCACTTTGTTACAAGTGAGAGACTTGATACTGTTACAGACATATCATCAAAATCTCAATTTGAATTTTGGAGGAAAATTTTTGTCTCCCTTGTCTTATATCAAACCTCGCTTATGTGGGACGGAAAGCTTGAAGAGTATATTATATAGCTACCATCTCCAATAGCTTTGGAGTTACTATGTTAAAGGTACTTGTGGCCGACTATTTCTTCAAGCAAAGATGACATGGCATTCCTTAGAGGGCTCTTTTGAGACCTTCAAAATCCCCTAATAAAAAAGTTAAGTTTTAAACTCATGAATACTTAAAGATTTAGACTTAGATTCAAAAACACCTACCAAACCCAAGAGGAATGAAATCATTGAAAGGGCATATCCATACTAACAAGCATTATATTGGACGCATGAATTTACTTTGATGGAGAGCAAAATTCTTTATAATAATGAGATACAAAAGAAAAACTTAAATAATAACCTCAAGAATAGTGCATCCAAAGAGTATTAAATTGATTATACTTCAAGAAGAGCTAGCAAAAGAGACCGAGTTGAAAGATATAAGAACTATAAGAGAACCCACTTGAATTTGTGTAGAAATCATTATCATGGTTGAGAGGGGATCCAAAGGGTTGTTGACACAACCACAAGATGGTGAACCATAAAGAGGAGAGTACAAGCCTTGAGCACAGAGGATGAGAAGGAGATTTAGAAAGAGGGGCCCAAAATTTCACTATATTTGGTGGCTCAAGGAACTTTAATACAAAAATTGAGAAAGAGATTTAGAAAGACAAGCCCAAATTTTCAATGTATTTGGGGGCTCAAGAAACTTTGGTAAGCATATTTAAAAAGGTTATTTGAACGGGTCATTGATAATACTACTTATATGTAGCCAAAGATTACAAGGATAATAATAATCAAGTAAGGAGTTTATTCAAAGTAGAGATGCTACCTAATTTCAATGTAAAATTAGCATTGCATCTACAATGGTTGTAAAGACCTATTCAAATGCCCAACCCCAAAGATTGACAATTAATCAAGTAAGAAGTTGATTTAAAGTAGTAAAAATGCCTAATTTTGATGTAAAATCAACATTGCAACAAATAGCTAGCCCTAAAGTGCAATGATTAGTAGGTCAATTAGTAGTTCTAATCATGAAACAAAGGTGAAAACTCAAGTAATGTTAGGAATTTCCAATGGACATTTGAAAAAATTTGCTTAAACACTTGAATGGTTGGATGGAAGAGTCAAATCTTTGGGAGTGTTGGGAGTGTTGGAGGCCATTTGATTAAATTGAACACACAAAGAACAAGTAGTAGAACAAGCCAACACACAAGAAATTGATAAACTAAATATGGAAAGAGAAAAAATGTTATGTTAAACTTTGAGGATCTATAAGCAATGTATGCAAGGATTGCAACCAATGGTTTAGTCACATTGAGCACTATCTAAAACAATAATAGTAATCCCTTGCTTAATATGATAGATTTCATGTCATAAAAACTCTCTAACACCTCATCATATTTGCTGCCTTGCAATGCTCATCGCCGATAACACTCTCTCTCTCTCTCTCTCTCACACACACACACACACATATGTATGTATTGATACACACGCATGTATATGTATGTGTAGATATAAATACATACATACATCCACATGTCTGCATGTCTATATGTATACATACACATATATATGTATAAACCCACACATATATAAGTATATATATACATATATTTGTATATTATATGTATACACACGCACACATATATAAGTATATATGTGTACATGTGTGTATTTATGGATATACGCACACACGTACGTACATACACACACACACACACACACACACATCCAGGGAAGATTGCCAACAAAGAGGGGACAAATGTGGAAAGGGTGGGTGAGCTGCACACTTGGTTTCCTGGTGCAACAGACTTGAAGGGCTTTTTGCAGCTACACACAGTAGCTACTCTCCTAACCAAGTCCTTACGAACCTATCTCTGACAAGTAGATGAAGGGCCAGGCAGACAGTGGATGGGTAAGAACTTTGAGGGCAATAAGATTTTGCTTCTCCCTCCCTCCATCTCCCCTCTTTTCCCTTTTAATCTTGCCCTCTCCTCTGACTTCTAAGCTTAGCGTTTCAGCTTTCCACACAATTCCTCTTCGTTAGGCCTGCGCATTTACGGAAGCAATTTGCATTTAGTAGGCCTCTGCAGCAATGGTGAAAATCAATGCCAGAGCATAGATTGAGAGAGAGAGATAGGGGTTTACCAATGTCTTCTCAGCAAAACAGCAACGATACCAATGATCATACAATATGTGTGAGTACTGTAGTAGGAGATGCATAGGGCATGTAACCTAAACAAAGTATACTGTAAATTAAAAATAGGTTAAAACTGTCGAAGAGAAGATAGTGATGGGCACTGGAGGCATGCTATGTCGAAGTCTGACAAGGCTACAGAACCAGATTGGGACATCACCTGATGGTGAACATGAAGGGATTGATATTATAGGTAGAACGTATTTAAAAAAATAACTTAAGAGCAGTCTTTCAAGTGGTTGATCACCCCATTGCAAACATGTAAGCACAAAAGCAAGAAGAGTAAACATAATCAATGCCTGTGGCATGTGTACATGCACTTTTTGGTCAAATCTTTTGTATTGCCTTCTGGTCCAAAGAGGATTGCAGCACTCTGAATAGACAGCTTAGAAACTTGCCTTGTCTCACTTTATTGAACCAGAATGATTACACATCAGTTCAGTGTAAAACAACCGAGTTGTCCATTGAACCCTCACAACCAAGCAGAGGAACTACATAGAGAGGTACTAGCACAAATATAAATACTGTTGTACATACCAAGGCCAACGGACAAAAGTCTATACTTGAGTGCACTATCTGCGGCCAGCAACTTGGTGGACAATCTTGCCAACAAAGAAGCTGAGCTTGCTTTTAATCCAAATATCAAGCTTTCCCATAGGCCAAAAGTATCCCAATGTAAAATAGGCAGGTGAAACAGCACTATCAAATCCTGTGCAACTCTCACTAATGGCCGGCAGTTCTGGCTTGGAAATCATTGAAGGCTTTTGTATGCCCGGTGTCCCCTAGGAGCACAACACATCCAGCATCTAGTTAAGTGTTGGATTCCTAACAGAATGTACATAAATGATCAATTACACATGTTGCGTGCTGTTTGAGCCCCACAAGCATCGTCTTAGGGACATGGAGATTTCTGCCACTTCATGCGGGTGCTGTAGCATAAAGCACATCCCCACACATACTGTCACAACACTTACTGCAGTGACAACTATTCGACACATTCTTCTGTTACTGCTACACAAAGTTGAACTTGCTAGATTCCCTGTTGGCTTTCTTGACCAGCCCAAAGGCTGAGCCCAACAACCCTTCTTCTGCCTCGTTCCATCCTCAAAAAAGGGAATCCTTTCCTCTAGCAACGGCACCTCCATGACAGTACAATCCTTGGCTGTTGCAGAGACCACATTTTCAGACTCTTCGGATTGTGAGCTTGTCAGCGCTAAGCACAACTGCTTCAGTTTTGTTGCTGCACTTTTAGGTACTTGTAACCCCTTCAAAGAAGAAAATGAAGCAAAGGTAAGATCATGTAAAGTATCAAGAACTGAGCCCATAACTTGCCAAAACTCACAAATGAAGTGAAGTCTATGAAGATGCATGTAACCCAACTAACAGATTTAAGAGCATTCATGTAAGTGCACATGCCTTTGTCTCTCCAGGCTCCATGCAAATCTATGTATGTGCAGATGTGCTCCCTTGCAACTGCATGCGTGCACTTTAGGGTGCCTGCACATGCATATGTAACTTTTTGAATTGTGCCAGCAGGTGCGTTGGATGTGTGCGCACATGCCTAAGCATGTGCCAGCGTCTGAGGAAGCCTGCATGCACGCATGCTTGTCCCTGTGTATTGCCTCTATGTATAGCACACATGTTGGAGGAACATGTGCATATGTAGAGAAAAGTAAGACTGATCAGGTACCCTGAGCCAACTCAGTGAGTCAATTGTGCATAGAGAAAAGTAAGACTGATCAGGTACCTTGAGCCAACTTAGTGAGTCAATTGTGCATATGTGATCACTTGCAATTGCATGCGTGCACTTTAGGGTGCCTGCACATGCATATTACCTTTTTGAATTGTGCCAGCGGGTGTGTTGGGTGTGTGCGCACATGCCCCTGTGCCTAGGCATGTGCCTGTGTCTGAGGAAGCCTGCATGCACGCATGCTTGTGCTTGTGTCTATGTATAGCACACATGTTGGAAGAACATGTGCATAAAGACTGATCAGTAGGTACCTTGAGTCGACTTAGTGAGTCAATTGCATAGCTGCTGTCAGCTTCCCATATTGTTGCAACCTTTGGAGATACTGAGTAACATTGTTCAGCCTTTGGGTTGACGGAAGGAAAACCTTTAGGGATAAGGATGTCCCTTACATCACTTAAGGTCTCCATCATGTTCCAAACATGTTGACCCTCAGAACCAGCAGAAAGAAAACCCATGTTTTGAATCGTACCAGTGCTTAAAGCTGTCTGAACAAGCCGCTTGGCAACTACATGCCAATGATGTTCTAGACAGAAGATCAACAACCTCTGAAGCCGGTTCAATAAGGCCTCCCTGACTTCTGCATTGTCAAAAAAACGGTGTTCATACATGTATCTCAAGGTCCATCCCAGGTCAGTAAGGATATCCACAACACACTGGTCTCTTAAAATTTCAGCTTTGCCATGTCTTGTATTAGCGTCGTACTTGACTGCTGCTGCCGATGAAACTGAGCTGAATCCAATGGCATTGATCTCTGCACAAACGTCTTTATCTGCAACTAACACAGGCATGAAATTACTGATGCCATGATCACTGTCCACCTGTAGAAATCATAGAACAAACCCTCAAAAAAAATGAAGCCTTGGTAGGTGCCCAAATGTGCTGTTTGCAAGGGAAAAAAACTAGGACTAACCTCCACATAAGCTGGCCCAAACTTTTGAGAATCTGGCAAAAACACAGTAACCTTCTGAATTTCAAGGTTCTCTATACTCTTCCAAACTGTTCGATGAGTAAAATGGTGACAGTCAACTGGCTCACAATCACTGCACTCTAGGTAATGTTCTCCAAAAGATACAAGAAACCTTGCTCCAGAGAAGTTGAAGCCAGACACGTATATATGTGTGTGACAGCCAGCCTCCAAACTGAGAGGGTATAGGTCCACCAAAAACGGGGCCAGCAGTTCTTTATGATCGGCACTCATAACCTTACCTAAGACAAAACAAAGACTACTTAGAACAAGGCAAAATCAGACCAATCAACACATCACAAGAACTGGAAGCTGCTAGCACCTATGGCTTCACATAGCTGGATTAGCAGTAGAAGTGCTCACGACCCTACCATTTCTTACATATACACTCTTCTCATTCATCCGTGCTATTATTTGGCCTGTACCCCAAAGGTCATTCCCTGGCCAGAGGACTAATTTCTGCACTTGCCCAATCCACTCATCCAATATCTGCAAAGCCACAAAATTTGCAAACAGATTCTGAAATGCTCGTCATCTCCTCAAATCTTCATGAAGCAAATAATCGATTCGCAAAAACTCTGTTTACCTTATCCCACATCACTTGCGGCATTGCAATAAAGAATGTCAAGATGATGCAGCCAGACCGAATATAGCTCTCAAGCTCCACTGGCATGTTTGACAGCCACTCAAAAATCTGTCACAGACAAGCTCTAACTACTTAATTGTTGATAATGAGATATATGAATAAGTTCATTATCAACAACCAATAGAGTCACATGCCTTCACTATGTAAAATCAAATACCACTTCTCACCTGCTGACGCAACCTTCTAGGAAAGTCTGCCGGGTTCCAATCGTAGAGCTTAAATGAAATGCGTCCGGTTGGACACTACACATTCAAAAACAGCTCAAGTGTGCCCCCCCAAAGGGAAAAAAAAAAAGAGAGATGGGAAGACGGAGGGGGTTGAGGAAAAAGGGAAGGTTTGCCATACCACAATTTAAATTGTAGATATAAAACATCTCAGAAACAATAAGCAAGAAAGCTAACAAAGTGTATAAGATACCATTAAAAATGGCATTCTTTTCCTTACAGGTGATACATATTCGGTATGTCTCCTTTGACCAGTTGATAGAGAGGATGCTCTTGGAAGCTCTGGCTTTGACACATACCGCTGCTTTCCATTCCTTGGAGCTATCTCCACTCCTTCAGTAGCATCATCCATCAGCATCGTCAACCATGACTGCTCATCTAACTCGTTTTTGTTCGAGCTGATAAACTCTTCTTCAAACCTCAGTACACTTGCAGATGAATCGTCACTTGCATGCCGATCATCTATACTTGGGTTCCCCAAGTCCAGTGTAGAGTCTCCAACTGAACCACATGACATTAAGATATGTCAACAAGAAAAACAGTTTGTTTCACCACTAAAGACGGCAGAGAACTTGAAAAGAGAGAAAAAAAAAGACTTTTGTTGTAATGACACAAAAGCCAAGGGCATATAAATTTCTTAAAAAGTCCTGTTCTGTACTAAACCTCACAAGCACAAAAACACGAGTTCATTAGAGTGTAAAAGTGGTTCAAATTTACTCGGGGTGTAACAGGGTAATTTTCCGTGAGGATTATGTTGTTAATCCCTCATATTGTGTACTAATTACTACTTAAGTACTTAGCTTAGAGAACAAGAGACTTCAGGAGAACACTTGAGAGAAGATTGAATTGAATTAAACTGAGTACAATAGGTCTCTTATATAGGAGATGAAGAGACACATTTGAAGAGGCATGTCCTTTAACGAAAGGACATGACCATAGATGAAAGGATACAACTTTAGGCTAAGGGATGTGTCTATTCGATGTAGAGGCACAACCATTCATCAAGGGATACAACCATTCGTCGAAGGGATGTGGCTATTCGATGAAGAGGTACATCCTTTGGCGAAGAGTTGCAACCAGTCGAGGGTAGGGGTTCCCTTGGTTGGTTACTCTTTGCATCTGCAACAACAGGAATCAGCAATGAAGAGAGGATCTGATACATACATACGTTACAATCGTGACATTTTCCCATTCTATTATTTGAAGGCTACCCACTGATGGCGTGACTGGTTAAAGGTCCCACTGTTAGAATTGTGCATCTCTTGTGTATATGGGCTCTACCCATTGTTGGGTGTTTTATGCTTTTTCTCCTATTTTTATTAATAGTGGAGCTGTCGGCCTGCTCTAGGAGCAATCGGCCAGCTTCAACACAACACTATAAAAGGAGGCCTCCCATCATCACTTTATTCATCCATTCCCTTGCACAATTCAACACCGTGTTACTGGCCATTGCTGTCATGTGCATGACATGCTCATGTACCTTCTCAGAGCTAATCCAGAAGGGGCAGCCAGAAAAAAATCATTAGAGATAGGACTTGGAGCACAAGGTGCAGAAATGGCTAGTGTGGACTTGAAGCAAGGGCAGGAAGGCCTGTTGGCTGTACCAGAGATAAGCAGGAGCTGTTGGCTGAGATATAAGGGGTTGTAGGCTGAATCCAGACCAAGGCGGCAACAGGCACTTCATTAATGGAGGACCAAGCCCAGTCGGCTGGCCGACTGCTCTTCTAAGTTCAAGAAGCCTATATAAAGGCGTTTGTGCTCATTGTAGGATTCATTCATTCCTTTAGGGAGTGGATCCTTAGGGTCCAGCTTTAGGACCAGATTTTGGTGAGCTTTCACCTTTTATATGAGACAGCCTAGGGCTGTAGAAGAGTACCCTTTTTGTACTATATGATATATACTGAATTTCCAGCACATCTCTCTCTCTCTACTCTCTCTTCATATCTGCGTTTTGTATCAGATTGTTTCCAGTGGTGTTTAGGGCTGAAAGAAGACCCCCAGAGCTTCCGCGTGTTACATTGTAAAGCTTTACTGCTGTTATAAAAGGTGATCTTGTCAACACTCTCTATCTCCTTTGCACTCTCTCATATGTTTACAATTTATGCTTCCGCACTGTGCTATCTCCTTCACGGTATCATACGCTTAGGTCCAAGCTGCTCCAAACCTTGCAAATCTGCCCACATCTGCTGTGTGTTTTGCCTCCATCACTTCTCCGGCTGCAAATCAGTCCATACAGTTGCTGCATTTTCAGTACCTTGCTGTGTTTCTGGTCCAGTCCTCTTCTAGTTGCTGTCGGCCAGCCCTACAGGCAGTGTTGTGCTCTTTAGAAGCAGTTCTTGAAGTGTTTTGGTTGCATTTTCTCCTACAGAGGCTTTCCGGCCAGTTTTGGTGGCTGCGTTTTCTTCTTCAGAGGCAAACAGTGGAGTTGTGGCTGTGTTTTCTGCCCCGGCATCAGATTTGGTGAGTTCTCTTGCATGTGGAGTTGCCAAACAAATGGCTGTACATTTTCTTCTTCCTCCACAAGTCCCGGCCCTTCCGGTACGAGGTTCCCGGTGGATCTTGGACTGTTTTGCTACTGTCCCACCTCTTTCTCTCTACGGTTTAAGAGGGGGCTGATTGTTCCTAGTCCCTTGCTTCGTTGGAAAGCACTTGAAAGAAGTGTTTGGGAGCTGAGATTTGTTCTTTGCTGCTATGGATATGGCTTCCCCTTGTACGAACAAAGATGACAAGTTGAAAGGACCCAACTACGCTCATTGGAAGCTTCAGATGCGGGCCTGGTTCATCCACAAAGGTTTGTGGGACATTGTTCGGGGCACTGAAAGGAAGCCCGAGCGTCCTCAAAACTCCAGGAGGTGGACTCAAGATCAGGAGAATGAATTTGCTGTGGAATTACAAGACTGGGAGAATCAGGACTCGAAGGCACATTATGTGCTTGTGCAGACCATCACAGAAGAGGTCTCACCGTCAGTGAAAACTCTCACCAGTGCTCATAAGGTATGGTCAAAGTTGGAGGATCTCTTTGCACAAGATTCATCGATGAGGGCAGTTACCTTGCAAGGACAACTCTACGGTTTGTTATTTCCTGAGGGCAATTCCATGCAGTCTTTTCTCATGAAGGCCAAGGTTATCCATGACCAGTTTACTGGCTATGGATGCTACTTTGTCCTCTTCTCAGCTGGCTACTCTTATCCTCACCAAGCTTCCTTCGGACTATGATGTTATTTCTCGATCTTTGCGGTGCCAGGTCAAACACTCAGTTGGATTTTGATGATCTTAGTTCCCTACTTTTGGAGAAGGAGTCCGTTCTCATCTCATAGGGTAAGCTGAAGATGTCAGCCAACAATTCTGACCATGCACTTTCATCAGTACAAAAGAAAGGTCGAAGTCGTTGCTTATCCAAGAAGAAGGACAAGACCAAGGGCAAGGCTTCATCTCAGAGAAAAGGCAAAGACACGACACAAGATAGTGATATAGATTCTAGTACCACTTCTAGGACTCCCAAGGTGCTTCCGCCTCAGGAGATCTCAGATGGTGTGCTTCTCTAGTACACATGCAGTTTCCCCCCATGTGCTTCCAACCAGAAGAGGCTTGTGGGCGGAAGAAGGGGCTAATTACAGCTCCACCTACTGGTGCATGGAGACTGTAATTTGGAGTTCCAAGCATTAGACATCTCGCAAGACGTGGTTATCTTTGGTACAAGAGAGATTATGAATTGGATCTGTTCCAAGTTCATTGTTCGAGGCTTTTGGGACGTGATGTGTTCCGTCCACTGTTGGGGATTATGGGCACAGTGTGTCCAGTAGCTCATCATCTATTTTTTGGAGTTCACTGCACACTTGCGTAGGAATTCATGGCCAAGCAAAGTTCCTTGCTGTTCATGGTGACATCTTGTTTCGAGGAAACAAGTTCGTGGGTGCTCTCTCCAAGGTGATTCCAATATTCGCGATGCTGTAGGGTCCATGGTTGCATCTTCGTCGACTTATCTTCTTCCAACTCTTGCACACTATGAGCTGCACAGGGGGTGTTAGAATTGTGCATCTCTTCTTTATATGGGCTCTACCCATTGTTGGGCATTTTATGCTTTTTCTCCTATTTTTAGGGATCGTGGAGCTGTCAGCCTGCTCTAGGAGCAATTGGCCAGCTTCCACACAACACTATAAAAGGAGACCTCCCATCATCACTTTATTCATCCATTCCCTTGCACAAGTTCAACACCGTGTTGCCGGCCATTGCCATTGTAAAGCTTTACTATTGTTATAAAAGGTGACCTTGTCCAACACTCTCTATCTCCTTTGCACTCTCTCATATGTTTACAGTTTATGCTTCTGCACTGTGCTATCTCCTTCACCCACCACATGGGGTAGGGGTGGTGGTTGGGAGATATACCAATTTTACAGCACCACTAAGAATGAGTGGAATTTTTCTTGAGAAGCCCATGCTTGAAGGATTCAAATTTTCAAGCCTTCCTTTCCAACCTTCAGCTGTCCTCTAATTGAGGGTTAATTTTACCAATTTTAGTCGTTATTCTGCCAATTTTGGCCACAACTGCCTTGTTTGCCCTCAGCTTGGATTTGTACTAAACCTCACAAGTTCATTAGAGCTTTGTTTGCCCTCGGCCTGGTTCTGTGCTAAACCTCACAAGAACAAATACACAAGTTCATTAGAGCCCACTAGTGATCCGAATGTAAAATTTCCTTTGAGTGTAACGGGGTCCTTTTCCTCATTCCATTATTTGAAGGCTACCCACTAGCATTTTCAACCGTGTGATGGCTTAAAGGTACCTTTATGTTTTTATATATATATATATTTGGGGGGGAGGGGGGGAAGGGGGGAATTCCATTCATACCCAACAATGCCCTAATAATGTGCCCCCCCACCAACCATATATGCACCTATGCAAGGACTGATGTATGTGGAAAAACGGTTATATGCATCCTCATGTTGCATAGCAATTGACCACCTCGGTCATCTATGCATGAGTTCTAACTTGCTCTACGAAAAGACGCCAGTTTAAGTAGGCTTCATTCAGCTCTCTGGCACAATAACTGACATCAATTTCACAAGTTGGTACTGTCAGCACATTCATAAAAGTGCTAGATACATCAAGTAGCATCTACATGGTCATCGACAAAAAATGGAGTGCAAGGCCAAGTTTCATATCTTGTGAATCATAGTGACTGATGTGGAGTCTTGGGAACGTGAAAGCCATGTCATGTGCATAAAAGATGCCATGGACATTCTCAAGTGCTGGTCCAGAAGAGGCAACCACATAAAGAGTATGAACCAGATAGAGCTAGGACTTGGGGCACAAGGTGCAGTATTGGACTGGAGAAGGACAAGGATGCGCTGTCGGCTGATCCAGATAGGACTCTAGGAGCTGTCGGCTGAGGCGACTGCAGGCACATAGGCTTTTATAGATTTTATGATTTATTTTGTCCAATGGGCTGGCCGACTGCTGGTCGGCCAGCACTCCAAGAAGTCCAAAAGAGCATAAAAGGCAAAGTGTGCTCATAGTTTTATTCATTCAACTCATTTAGGAGTTGGGTCCTTAGGGTCCAAGTAGGGACCAGATTTTGGTGTTTATCACCTTTTTTACAAGGCAACCAGATTTTGGTGTTTATCACCTTTTTTACAAGGCAGCCTAGGGCTGTGGATTGAGTACCTTTTTGTACCATATTAATATACTGAATTTCCAGCATATCTCTCTCTCTCTACTCTCTCTTCATGTCTGCGTTTTGCATCAAATTGTTTCCAGTGGTGTTTAGAGCTGAAAGAAGACCCCCAGAGCTTCCGTGTGTTACATTGGTATCAGAGCATCAAGCTCAGCAAAGCTAAACACTGAATCAGTCCCATATGATGGTGTACAAGTCCAAGGTACAGGAAAGTACACGGATACGAAGCCCAAGGCAAGGAACACAACATCGGGAAGAGCTCCCAAGAGGTTTGTTGGTGGTGTTTCACAAAGCCAAAGGGGATGGCAATCCTGTGAGCCAGATAGGTTCTCGGGCAACGGTCCCAAGGGAGGTTTATCCTCCAAGGAATGATGTGAGAGTGCCAGACTCATTTCTCAGGAATGAAGACCAAGACAGTGTTCAGAGTCAGGGCAGGAATGGATTGTGGACTAGATGGAACAGATGCATAGACCTTATTCTGAGACAGAGTGGTTTTGGAGACTGGACTGGGTTTTCAGAGAAAAGGATTGCCAGGGATGGATGGATGACAGAGGGATTTCCAGAAAAGATTGGGATGATGACAGTCATCCAAAAACATGTTGGAATCCCATCATCAAGTTTAGCACAAGGGGATGTGTTATATGCACATTATGTGTGTATATACTAGGAGGCTAACCCACATTAGGCTTGTGAGCATGGGAGCATGGGAACAAGCTCTAGTGGAGCATCGGTTAGGACTAACCTTAAGGGTTAAGGTTAGGGTCAGGCAGCCAAGGGTCACACATGAAAAATGGAGAGTCGAGAGTCACTTGAGGCCAAGGCTATGTTATCTTCAGGCTAAGGCTATGGTCTCTTGATGTTACCTTGAGGCTAGGTTATGTTATGTTCTCTTGTGTAGAGGATCATATCTACTCACCTACCATTTCACACTATAGCTACATGCTATTGGATTGGACTTATACCTCTTGATGGTATGGGACATCAAGGTAGAGGTATGATGTACTTCATTATATTTCATGTGTGCATTCCTTGGGCTCGGGGGTGGTCGGATGGATGAGTTTATACCTGATTTATGCATGTTTATGCATAACAATTATCTAGAGAGATCTTAGGGTTTTAATAGTGGTATCAGAGCAATCTCTAGTTAATTGTTGTTGATTTTTCTTTTTTATTGTAATTTTTTAAAAAAAAATTGAAGTAAATTTTAATATTTACTAATAAAAATGTTATTTTGTTGATTTGTGTTGATGATTTGCACGTGGATCGTCGATATAGCGATTGGAACGTGTGTTACTACTATTCAATGAACGAATCAATGTTACGAGAGAATTCTGTGAGTTTAATGCTAGTTTTTTTTATTTTTTGTGGTTTAAAATAAGCATTAATAAAAAAATTTACGAAAATACCACATATTTTATTGTGGATATTTTCGATAGAATGGATTTCCTAAATTTTTAGAAAATTTAGAAAAATTTTCTAATTTTTTAAAATTTTTTTGAGCATTTTTATGGTTAAAAATATATTTTTTATACATTTTTATGGGTTTTTCCGTGAGTATGTGATCAAATTTCTGCCGATTTTCTGCTAAAATGCAATAGGGGGCAACATGTTGATGCATGAAATGCTCTCCCGCATGCATGGAACCCTCTTCGCCTCTCAATTCTGATTTTTCCTTCTTTTTTCCTGCTGTGTGAACTTCTTTTAAAAGGGATTTTTAAAATTAAACATTAATCATAATTAATATTTAATTATGATTAAGTAAATTTTTAATTAAATATAAATCCTCCTCTCTGTTAACAGAGAAGGAGGGAGAGAAAAGTGAGTTGAACGGAAAAGAAGAGAGAACTCCCCCTCCCTCATTTTCAACATGCGCACGCGGGGGGGAGTACGCTGTAACCTGCCGGGCGAAAATCACCCCCCCTCCCCAAAAAAAAAATTCATAAGCTTTTATTAAAGCTTATTAAGGTTTCTTTTTTGTTTTTTTTTAAATGAGTTTTTTTTTTAATTTACAAAAAAAGCCTTTGAAATTTTTTCAAAAATTAAGCTTAGAGAAAAAGCCTAAAAAAAGAAAGAAAATTTGAAATATGAGAAAAGATATTATCTGAAAATTTTTTCTTGGTGCCTTTTGGCTTTTCATCTTCCGGGAAACCTTTTGACTTTCCGAATTCCATGAAATCTTTTGACCCTCCGTATTCGGGAAACTTTTGACCTTTCACATTCCGATTTTTTTTATCTTTTCATTTTCTTGAAACTGTTGGCTTTCCGTATTCCGGAAAAATCATTGGGATTCTGAAATTTTTTTACCGTTCGTATTCTAAATGCGTTCGGGATAAATTAAAATTTTCAAAAAAATCCTGAAAATTAGTGAAAAAATAGACAAAGGTTATTTTAAATTTCTGAAAAATGTAAGGTTAGTATTTGACATGTGGTGCGTCCATTCGAGCGCCCGTGACCATTCAAATTCCTTTAAAAATATGCTTTTTGATCCAAAAATTTAAAAAATCTATTAAAATTATAAATTTTCATTGGATTTGAGAATTGTCGGACGGAATTGAAAATTTCGTGAACGATGGGATTCTCAGAAAAAATTAAGAATATTCTAAAAATTATTTTTTAAAAATCCTAAAATTTGATATTTTTAAAATATCAATGGTATTTTGGTAAAATTATTTGTTAAATTTTTTTTGAAAAAATATAGCTTTGGAATGCCATAAGATAGGTTTGGTGGAATTCAAAATTATCGTATTTTGAGGCTCTTAAAATTAGAAAAAATTAGAAAAAAATCATGATAATTCTTTTTCTCGAGAATTTAATAATTTCGAAGGTTATTTAATGTTAAAGTACGTTTTCTCATGCTAACATTAGATAGATGCGGGTTATTTGCATATTATTAATACGATTGTACCTCGTATTAGTAGTTATTTTTGTTAGGATTAATTCTAAACGATGTTTTCATGATTTTTCACCATTGTTTAGCCATTCTTTCTGGACATGTTCCTTAATTTCTTTTTATGGCTATGATCTGCGTTCAAAGTGTGTTTTATCTTTGACACTTTTCCATGATAATTTATTTTGCACTTGTTTAAGTGTAGTTTGTGCTTAATTTCTTAAGCCTAAGACAAATTCTATCATGAATTAGTTGATCAGTTTGTTTTGGTGGATTTTATTGGATGTTTTCTAAGTTTTATATGGACTCATTAGATTTTGTCTAGATCACTTGTGTCTAGGGGTTTTTTATTGAGGATACACACATGTGTTTCACTTGCTTTGGAGTTTTGCTTGAACAACAACACATTCATATACTCCGGAATGATAAGTTGACCACCAATTTTAATACGTTGATTTTTATGATCAACTATGGTTTTCATGGATTCGAGGAGCTTCTATGCTTTTATCCATGGTTTTATAAGAATCTTTTGATCTTTTGAATAATATCATGTGCTTGGAAGGTAGCATTTGTCTTTATTTTTTGCACGTAATTTTGGAGTATATTTCTTGTACTGTTGTACATATTCCAACTCGGATACCTACTTGTTTATGTATCTAGGTGAGTTATTTTTCTACCTCAGCTTTATTGTGTTTATTGAATAGTTATCATTAGAAAGGCGCCAATAATTCAATTTCTTTTCTAATGATGTACTCGGAAAGAGTTATTCCTTGATGTAATCTCAAGTGTATAGAGACAAGTTTTAGTATGTGAAAGTCTGGAATAAGACCATTTTATTCCTTTTATACAGGATTTTATTCATATTTTCCTAGACCGCATACTAGGGAGTTTTCAAATTGTTAAGGTATGTATAGGTAGTATCATGGTGGTATGGAACGCTAATGATCCCTCACATATATTATCTTATGGGATAATTTGGGCTCAAGATTGTTGCTTTACTTCACTTAGCATGTTGATCTCAACATTCAAAGACAATCTCATTTTCTAAATTCATTAGAAGTTATAGTGTGGGCATTCTCTAGATAAACTTCTTTTATCTATAGCCTGCATGTATTGATGAGTGTAATCTCATCGGCATTTTCACTTGTTGAAATCTCTTTCTTTAGAGTTCAACGAGTTTATCTTGTTGTGTTCGGATTAAGGAATTTTGGATTCTTCCTTTATTGGCATTAGTTTCATCCTTTAGGTGATTTATACAGTCCACCTGATAGGTTTACGGATGAACATATGTGACTCATCGAGACGTTGATGAATCTCTATGTTGATATGGATAACTCGGGACGTCGATAATTCCATGTGCAGATGTGGGTACGTCGGGGCGCCGATGAATCCCTGGTTCCTGCTGTTATAATGCCATGTTTTCCTACTTTATTCCGAATGGTTTACAACGAGGAAATTACTTTGAGTATGAATTCCTATGATCATCCGCAATCTGATGGGCAAACAGAGCGTTTGAATCAGATTATAGAGGATATGCTTCGTGCATGTCTCTGGAAAAGCATCAAAATTGAAAAAAATATCTTCCAATGATAGAATTTACTTATAACAATTTTAAACATACGGCTATTGATTTTAGTCCGTTCATGCTTATGTATGGATATCAACCCAGGACACCTATTGATGTCGGTCTTAAGGACATCGAGCTTGATGCATCGAGGAATTTCTTGCATGATATGTAGGAAATACTGATCAAAGCTCGGAATTCTATCAGGAGTGCTCAAGATAGGGCACGATTCTATGCTGATAGAGGACGCTCAATTTGGTCTTTTGAACCAGGAGCGTTGGTTTATTTAAAAGTTCCTAAAGATTCTCAAACTTTGTCAATAGGAAAATGCTCGAATTTATCTCCTAGATATTGTGGTCCATTTCGATTTATACATCAGATTGGCACGGTTGCGTATAAACTTAAACTACCTCCACATGTTAGAGAGTTTATCCAATCTTTCATATCAATAGATTGAAAGGGAAGAACTCGTTGAAGTCGAAGATTTATCCTATATTCCACATAAACCTGATAAGATACTTGAATTCAAGAAAAGGAAACTTTGTAGTTGACTAATCCCTGAGGTTAAAATTAGGTGGAAAGATAGGGAAATAGAGGATTCGACTTGGGAGTCAGTTGAGATTGTTTAGCGCAGTTCTTCTTCTTTTCATTGCAAGAGTGCAATGTTTTGAGAGAGAGGAAGTATGTTATATGCACATTACGTGTGCATATACTAGGAGGCTAACCCACAGTAGGCTTGTGAGCATGGGAGCATGGGAACAAGCTCTAGTGGAGCATGGGTTAGGACTAATCTTAAGGGTTAAGGTTAGGGTCAGGCATCCAAGGGTCACACATAGAAAATGGAGAGTCAAGAGTCACTTGAGGGCCCTCCTATATAATAGGGGCATGGGACACACTCAAAGGAGACCAAGGCTATGTTATCTTGAGGCTTAGGCTATGGTCTCTTGATGTTATCTTGAGGCTAGGTTATGTTATGTTCTCTTGTGTAGAGGATCATATCTACTCACCTACCATTTCACACTACAGCTACATGCTATTGGATTGGAGTTATACCTCTTGAGATGGTATGGGTTGTCAAGGTAGAGGTATGATGTACTTCATTATATTTCATGTGCATCCCTTGGGCTCGGGGATGGTCGGGTGGATGAGTTTATGCCTGATTTATACATGTTTATGCATAACAATTATCTAGAGAGATCTTAGGGTTTTAACAGGATGTCATGTGCATGAAAGATGCCATGGACATTCTCAGGTGTGCTGGTCCAAAAGAGGCAGCCAGATAAAGAGCATGAACCAGATAGAGCTAGGACTTGGGGCACAAGGTGCAGTATTGGACTGGAGAAGGACAAGAATGCGCTGTCGGCTGATCCAGATAGGACTCCAGGAGCTGTCGGCTGAGGCGGCTACAGGCGCATAGGCTTTTATAGATTTTATGATTTATTTTGTCCAATGGACTGGCCGACTGCTGGTCGGCCAGCACTCCAAGAAGTCCAAGAGGGTATAAAAGGCAAAGTGTGCTCATAGTTTTATTCATTCAACTCACTTAGGAGTTGGGTCCTTAGGGTCCAAGTAGGGACCAGATTTTAGTGTTTCACTTTTTTACGCGGCAGCCTAGGACTGTGGACTGAGTACCTTTTTGTACCATATTAATATACTGAATTTCCAGCATCTCTCTCTCTCTCTACTCTCGCTTCATGTCGGCGTTTTACATCAGATTGTTTCCAGTGGTGTTTAGAGCTGAAGAAGACCTCAGAGCTTCCGCGTGTTACACAACAATAGCAGGCTGGTTTCACCTACGCAATCCCTTGAGGACTATAGAAGGCCTCATCTCACACATCCTCCCTGATAGAAGGTGCAGTGGAAGAAGGGAAAGTGGAAACACGAGAGAGAGAGAGAGAGAGAGAGAGAGAGAGAGGTGAGAACCTGCTCTCAATATCATCACCAAAAGGAATACATGTCCCGAGCAAGAGGGGAGAACCTCGTAAAGCACAGCTACATAGAAACGCGTTTCGTACAGGTTCGAAGCGTACGAAACGTTTTGTCCTGTACGAAACGCGTTTTTTTCATCATGCATATTTTAAAAACCTAAAAAACGAATCGTTTCGTACGGCGCACTTTCGTTCACGTTTCCCAGTGGCGGCCGCCTGTGACTTTTCGCCGATTTGTGTGCCAGCCTGCCATCGCTCGTGTCAGCCCGCCTGCTCCTTGGTGTCCTTGGGCCTTGTGGAGGTCGTCCAAAGGGGTAATGTCATGTTTTGTTTTATGTTGGTTTTCTCTGCACAACTCACAAAGCAGCACACTTTTTTCTCTTCCATCAATATTTATGGCATATCTTCCACGGTCCACCCTTGCTCTATTGAGGCTTTACTTCTAAGGCTATCTACCTTCTCTTCCCCTTGCTCTATTGTTGGCCAAGATGACAGTTAAAATCAATTAAAATCATAAATCATATAATGAGATTAGTTTATATTCTGTGTCGCACTTGCAGGGCCAACAATATGCATTTATCCCCGCCTTGTAGGATGCCTCGAACAGGTGATTCTCTTTGGAACAATGTCACCTTCGAGTCTAGATATGGTGGCTCGGGCTCCGGAAAGTGGAAATGCAACTTTTGTGCTGATAAGCACCATGGCAGTGTCACCAGGCTGAAGGCACATTTGTCACAAACAAAGGGTTTTGGCATTGGGCCATGTAAGCATGTGCCACAAGAAATCTATGATAGCCTCAAGGCTTGGAAGGCCTTGCAGCTAGGTATCCCCCTTGAGGATATCCCCAATCTGGGAGAGCCTGAAGCACATCAAAGTGTCTCCAAGAGGACTCGCAGTGATCACCCACGTGATTTGTGATATCATCATATCTTACATGTATTTTGTTTTTATTGAAATGAATTCAATGTGGTCTCTTATAAGTTATGTCAACAGTTTTTTCTTTTGTATATTTCAAGTTAAAAATATACATGCTTTTTCTATTTTGTATGAAACCTTTTTGTACCCGTTTCTTACCTTTTATGAAACGTTTCAAAACGTATGAAACCCGTTTCATACCTGCCGTTTCAGAAACGCCTGGCAACACTGCTCGTAAGTGAGGGACTGCAGCTAGACAAGCTAGGCAAGCAATGCTAAGCAGTGAAATATGAGGGAGGCATGCCGGCTATATATACCTCTACATGAAGGCAGCCGATTGGAGATAAATACCTACACGACTGGGAAAAATACCCAAGACTCCATAAAATGGGAAAAAATATGAAAAAATATATGTGAGGGGTGACCAGCCCCTCAGACTAACATGGTCAGCCCTAGAGGCTAAAATAGGACACAAAATAGGAAGCCCTGAAGAGAGGAAACTGCAGCCCACTGAATGGGTATCAATCAGCCCTTGAAGAAACACAAGCTTCAACGCATGAACAAAAAAAAACGCAGATCTGTCCACGGGCGGAAAAACACAAAACTGAAGTGGTAGAGGAGGGAGCATCCAACGCTGAAAATCATCGGTGCTCTGATACCATGATAGAATGTGCAGTGGAAGAAGGGAAAGTGGAAACACAGGAGAGAGAGAGAGAGAGAGAGAGAGAAATGAAATGAAAATGTACATCAGCCACAGATGATATGATATAAAACACCATTTCACGAAAAAAAAAATGAAATGAAATGTTATATTAACGTCTTCAAAAGGCCAAAGTGACCTATGAGACCAAAGTTACAACCATGTGACATCTGATACACTGTCTGGAAAAGAAAAGAAAGAACTGAAGGTAAGTATCTAGCCCTAGAATACATCAGTAGGGAGCATCCGGAAGCAGCAACTAGGGAGAGTGGGAAGCTAATGCTACTAGTCAAAATGGGGTACATGAGTACATGGATACATGAATACATGAATGAGAGAGAGAGAGAGAGAGAGAGAGGAAACACAGGTGAGAACCTGCTCTCAATATCATCACCAAAAGGAATACATGTCCTGAGCAAGAGGGGAGAACCTCGTAAGTGAGGGACTACAGCTAGACAAGCTAGGCAAGCAATGCTAAGCAGTGAAATATGAGGGAGGCATGCCGGCTATATATACCTCTACATGAAGGCAGCTGACTGGAGATAAATACCTACACGACTCAGAAAAATACCCAGGACTCCATAAAATGGAGAAAAATATGGGAAAATATATGTGAGGGGTGACCAGCCCCTCAGACTAACATGGTCAGCCCTAGAGGCTAAAATAGGACACAAAATAGAAAGCCAGCAAGTAGGGGATGATGTCTAACACTCCCTCTCCTCCACTTGTGCATTTGGAAGTGCATCCCACACTTCCCTTCTAAGCAAAATAGCATGTCCCCTCCAACGCAGAAATCCCGTTGTCATCCAAGCTCTCAACACAGTAGCATAACAATTCAGCCATCTGTTTAAAAAAAATCTGTAACAAAATTTTACTCTCAAAGTGGATGCATTAATCTTTACATGTGAGAGGATGCCACTTTTGCAAGTGTTGTCGTGTTAGCCACATCTACAGTTCCTCTTAATTACCCTTTTCTTTCTGCAATAATTAAAAAACCACTATAAAAAGCGAGGGTCATCAAAAGAGAGTTTTTAGAAGCCACAAAGCATTTAACTGATTGCAAAATGCATACCATCCTTACCAGATACTAGCTTCCTGTACCCAGTACAATCTAGGCGTCAACTAAAATTGACCATAATCTTTAAACAGAAAGACATCCACCCATCTAAACACAACATTTCAATTTGTTGCCCTTTCAAGTAACCTCATCCCTTAAATACATTTGCCTGGTCAATTACAGCATCAATCACGTCCTATATAAACTGTCCTAAGCTCTTTTGAACCTCACTTAAGAGCAAGATACTCCATAAAATCAGAAGGCCCTCTCCCGGTAGAGTGGGTTTCTTTCAAATCATGACAATGAGTGTGCCCTGCTTATCACTGTGTATTACTCTGATCATGCCAACACCCCCATGTTACCGTATGCCAAGATTGCTCCCATCAGCCAGAAAACCCATGCTATCATACTATAGAACACTCGTGCCAATGTGCTAGGGTTTTAGAGAAGGCAACAACAGAATCAAACATGCACACAGCACACACACGTGTCCTAAAACTACTGTTATGTATTATGTACAAGAAAGAAATATTACAATAGAATTTCGAGTACAAGAGATGACTAAGAATGAAGACGCCAGTTCTCAGCCCACGTCCGATATAGATCCCCTTGGCCAACCCACACTTGTAGAGAAACGCACTGTAGACACCTAGTGCCAAAAAGTATGCATATGATTTTGACGATTTTACTAAGCACGTGTGTGTGTACACACACACACCATTAATGCTAGTCGGCCAGTTTATTTGTTGGCAACCTGTTGTCCAATGGGTGACTACCACATGGCACTTGCGCTGTCAGAAGACTAAGCCATTGCCCGACTGCCCATACTGGCTGCACACGTGTACCATAGGTGAGGTGTGTCACATTCTCCCCCATTTGCATTGTAGATGTCCTTTGCTAAGTGGTATCCACAAAAAATGCCCTTTCATAAAAGAAAAAGATCCAAGCAAGCTCATCCAAGGTACTCAAAATCCCCAACACTGCAGGACCACTTTGCATACAATGAGAAAGCTTACATTCTGTCCTTGCCGCATAAGCACAAGGGAGAGCAAAGAGATGTGAGGACATGATCCAACTATGGAACCAAAAGGTGTGACTCCTACCCTGCAAGATGCTGCTCCTTAAATAAAAAGAGCATGTCAATGGGTCCACCAACTATTGCTTTGTGGAGCTCCTCTCTAAGGACACCACGTCTCTCGAAGCACTGAGGGCCCCCCAACCCCTGGATGTTCCATGAGACAATCCACATAGCTAAGAGCAGTGGGTTTCAATGGAGAGTAGTCGCTATCGATCTTGAGACACAATCGTGCCAAATGGGCACCTCCATGTGGACCCACTATATGTCACCGAAGCATCAAAATACAATTGTTGATATGCAAAAACGCAATGTGCGCAAACCCCCAAAAAAAAGGAGAGTTTTGGGGGGGGGGGAAGTGACATGGAGCTGATGTCATGGCAATGGTGTTGTGGCACTGACACGTGGAAGGATAGCAGCACAAGGTCACCTCATAGGCTTGAAATGTTGCGACTAGCTTTTGGAAAGCAAAAGATTGAAAGCTTTTTAAATACTAAAAAGAGAAGAGCTTTTATTATTAAAAAGATGCTTTTTGGACTATAAGTGAGTTTTAAAGCGCTTTTCTCAAGTGCTTTTGGGCAAGAACTATAAATTCAGCTATTCTCTCATTGTTGAGACATGTAAAAAAACAAGAGAGCTCTCTAGCTCTAAGAACTTGTAGTCAAGACTCCTCCAAGGAGTTTTATCTACTAATATAACTTGGAGGGGGGGGGTCAGCCCAAGGCTATTTCGACCCCTGGTGTCTTCTCTCTCTACTCTCTCTCTTTTGTTTATTTTCAAATTTTCTCAAGGTTTTACCCGTGAAATTATTGTTTTCTTGAAGATAAGCTAAGTACCGTGCCACAATCCTTACAAAGGCCTGTTTCAACGCTATCAGAGCGAAGTTTATATCTCTCTTCTATGAGGGATCACAATCTTTAACGTGGTGCTTTTTGCTTTTTCTTCAAGCAATGGGAAGCACTCACCACCAAGAAGAGGACTAAGCCACCAAAAGTGGAAAGCAAACACAAGAAGACCCAAGAACCCACATGGTCAAAGAAACTATGACCAATTTGGACACTATTCTCCAAGATCCCGACTTGATGAGAATTTTCGAGCAACTATCTAAGAAGATCGAGCAAATGAAGAAAGGGGATAAGCAACCAACAAAGGAGGATGTGACTGAAAATCAAAAGTCTTCATCAAAGAGATAATCCAGTCCTCCACCTTCTCGTGGAAGGAAGAGAAGCCATTCCAAATCAGCCCACTCTCATCATGGAAAAAGTCGACATGGTCGAAAAAGGTCCAGGAGCCCATCTTCTTCATCAAGCCTTTCATCTTCCTCTTCCTCTTCTTCTTCTTCTTCTTCTTCTTCTTCTTCTTCCCCTTCTAGGTCACCCTCTCCACGGTATGAAAAGAAAGGAAAGAAAGGTAAGTGCAAAGCTAAGGAATTCAGGTGCAGTTTACACCATATGATGGAGCTTATGGCTACACAAACAAAGCCATCACTTTTTATCCGCCAATTTGATATTGCTTTTGGTTCGGAAAACTATTCAAGTCTTCCAAGATTCACATGGCTAGTTTACATCTTACGGAGACAGCCAATGCATGGTGGGGTGCACTCATGGTTGAGAGAGCACCTCCCAAGAAATGGAAAGACTTCAAAAAGCAATTTCATGATCAATTTTTACCTAAGAAGTTTGAAGATGATGTGCACCTTGCATGGGAAAGATTGCGGATAGAAATAGGTGAGACAGTTGATCATTACAACAAGAAATTTCGGGATGCATATCTCAAGATTACTCCTTTTCAAGAGATTTCAGAGAAGTCTAAGATAAGAAAGTATCGAACTGGTTTGCATGACAATATTTGAGATTTTGTGAATGTATGCCCAAATGATACCATCCAAGATTTGATGCATTCAGCTTCAATTGCTGCCAAGGTCTACATGGTAGATGAACCACAATAAAAGACAAGTATTGGAGATCAAAAGTCTTCAGTACATGAGAAGCATCAAAACTCTAAGAATAGGTTTCAGCCTATGAAGCCGAGGGGTATTCCAAACTCCTACAAAGGAAAGCACAACTTGACCAATGAGCAAATAGAGATCTACCGCAAGAAAGGGAAATGCTTTAGATGTGGCAAAGAGGGGCACATGTTGGCCTAATGTTTGGATCATCTTAAGGGACCTAGAGAGCAAGTAAAGTCCAATGAAAAGTCTAAGCCAGTTGGTGGAGTCCCCGATATATTGGGAAACACTTTAGAACTTGAGGCTCGAGAGTTATGTCTCTCTTGGGACAAAGTGCGGGACTAGAATGCTTTAGTGTTGATTAACATGGGAGCCATGGACAATTCCATTTCCATAGAGCTTGCCAAACAATTGGGTATCGAACCCGAGGAGATGGGACCGGCCTTGCATGCGGAACAAGTGTTTCATGGTGATGCAATGACAGTAACGCCTATAAGTTGAGGATTCATGTCTAGGATTATGTGGACTATGAGGATTATGTGGACTATGAGGATTTCTATATTTCATCTTTGAAGCACTCGGATGTCATCTTGGGGATGCCATGGTTTTATAGGAAGAGTGCTATGATCTAGATTTCCGAGATGACTATTTCTTTTAAGCATAAGAATAAGGATATCACTATTGTAGCAAAGAATAAGGCAGATACCATCCCTATTGTACCCCATGTATCTATTTCCAAAGCAATAAAGTCTTCCATCGTCGCGTATATGATCTTTACAAAGGATAAGAGTGAAGACTCGGTGAAAGATTTGAACTCTCTTGAGAGGGAGAGACTGCAGTTTCCAGAGGGGTACAAGGATTGCTTCACAGATGTTATTCCAAGGAGAGTTGTCTCTTGAGCGACCAGAAGATCATGTAATAGAGTTGATTCCAAGGAGTTCACCCCTGAATCGACCTCCTTACCATGTGAGTGCATAATGACACAAGTACAAGACTTGCTAAGATGGGTTGTCCTCCATCTGTCCATTTTACTAACCAGCATTACCCCATTCTTTCCACATGAACAATGACCATTGAACATTCACCCAGTATCTTGAGCAACAACAACATAGCTTCTTAGTTCTTCCTGCAACAACATAGCTTCTTAATTCTTCTTGCAACAAAGACTTCATGAGATTGAAATCAAAAAGGGGGAATGTTAACTTATTTTAGGATTGACAGATACTACCATTAATATTCTATATCAAAGAGCAAAGACAAATACACCAAAATAATGTACCATCAACAAGCTATGAAGAAATGGTGTCTAAAGCTACAACTTGAACAGATGGTCTGACAGAATAATTATGGTGATTCCCACACCAAGAGTGTGGCAGTAAGCTATAATGAATTCTCGCTTCATTCAAAAGCCTAGCTATATTTATATACACATCACATGCCATGAGGATTGCCATTAGCGAGACCATAGTCTCATTAAATTGCCTGAGGGTGGTTGGTGGGGAGACCAAGCGAGCAGAAGGCACTACCAGAGAGAACAGGATATGCCGATTATAATCCCTAGAGGTTGAGACAGAGGAGCACTATCTTTTCATATGCCCATTATGTTCCCTAGAGGTTGAGACAGAGGAGCACTATCTTTTCACATGCCCAGTGTACTATGAAATAAAAGGGAGGTTTCACTGCCTCTTCAGGGACACATTTGGGCCACTCTCTTAGGTCATACTCGGATATATAAAACATTGCCCTAGCTACCCCCTTCTGATGTGTTTTGCTACTATAAATGGCCGCCTATTGGTGTTGTCCTGCAGCTTGAATAGGGATACATTTTCACTGAGTCTAGCCGCCCTTACGCTCTCCCAGATCTGGCCTTTGAGCACCCACCACCGCACCGCCTTCATGACCCTTCTTCCATCCCTGTCTCACTACGTTTGAAGCACCAACAAAGCGCCTTGCTTGCTTTCTCTCTACCCTCTGCTTGGTGTGTTTGGCCCTCTTTGTTTGGCTAAAGATCCCCTTGTGCACAGCTATCTAGTACAGAATTTCCAAATGCACCCCTAATGAAAAAAACAGAAACCTAAGTGAAAACGTTGATGACAATGGGGTTCTTTGCGATGGATCTCCACACCCTTGTGAGAGAAAAAAACATTGCAACCTTTCTTCTATCAAAACATGACGCTTTGATACCAACAGGCATTGCGGAAATGTGTCTGTGATTGATGCTAAGTAAAAGAGATTAACGCTGGTCACACTAATGACCACTAAAACAGTGGAAAGAATGATGCACCAATCTAGGCCACTAAATACAATGTGCGTTCTCACAAAATAGAAAGCATATATCAAAACACTTGGTGGACACAGATGTGTTCACCTCTCTGGATTTGAATTCATTCCACAAGTTCTAGGGATTCAAATTCAACGCATTTGTTGGATGCAAAAGTCTTCATTGCAACTGATTTCAGGCAGACGCTAGCATAACAGCAATCAACTGTTAACAGACTCCCCTGTGGGTGAGGCCATGCAATGCATACCTCCTTTTTTGTGGTGAGTACGGGCTGGATGTCTGTCAGAAATTTGCTTTGTTGAAGTAGTCATGTTCCATTCTTCTTGAGTTGCAGCCACTGTAAAAAGCACAAACTTCAAAAATTTAGAACCCATCCAACTCACTACCCATGCCCTATTTTGTAAATTGAAGGCAAGTGTGTGGTTGATGCCACAAACCAAGTTCCCCACAATGCACATATCATCTTCTCCTTGAACGCCATTGTTGCCAAGTTTGGTAGTTACGTTGCTAGGGTTAAAGAGGCTCACCAAGGTTACTGATGCCACGCGTAAGGTTGCATCAATTGTCATACTGTGAATTTCTATGCTATAAAAAATAAGGGCTTGCAATGAAGGAAAAAGGATGAATACTGCTAGATTTTGTTGTATGTTGAGAAGGCTTAAGTGAGGCAATGTCCCATCTGACTTCTCCATAGTGGTTTTAACAAACGTGTGATTGCCCATTAGCTTGAGAGAGAATCTAACAATAGGCATGGGAAAAAGATGATGGGCATTATTACACAGTCATTTTTTTGCTTCCACCCATCAAAGAGTAGCATAAAGGGGCTAAGTTACACTATGTACTGTACACGAGCCATACAAATCTTGAAAATCCTAGTTGGGGATAGGTACGTTAGGTACACCACTAGCTTTTAATCACATGTATATATATTAGCTTTCCATTCTTCTTTGGCATAATCACGATTGGTGAAAGCCAATTTGTGTGCTCAATCTCATAGATGAAATGAGTTTATCAATACACATGCTGCATGCCTTTTTTTAAATGCACGCGTGTGTGTGCGCGCGCTAGAGCACACACCTGTGTTTTCTTATCCTATGATTGATCAAATTGTCAAAAAAATAGACAGGTGTGCATAAAACATCCGGCAATGCCTCCTATGAAAATGACACATACCATCCATAGAAGAGTGCACATCATTATGATCTTTCTCAATCCCAAGCACAACAACCCCGTTATCTTGTGCTTCTCCTTCTTCCAGAGGTCGCCGTCTTCTTCTCCTATTGTGCCTTTCAAGCTTTCTTCGGCAACTCCTCTTGCCTTCATCAAAATCTGAGAGTCGATGAAATCTGGACCACATCGGCCTTACGATTAGTTTTCATGAAAATAAAGGGCCTAGATGCACTGCAAACAATTCAGATGTGAAAGTTCAACATACTTACTTGCCACATTGTTGGCAATAACGATGAGGCTGATCCTTAAGGATGACCTTTGCCGAGTTTGCACATCCAAGGCAAACTCTGTGTCGCTGATGGTAGCCCTTGAGATGGCTTATGTCTCCGCCACAACTAGGCACCTGGCAGCGAGCCGCTACTTTGGGCCTTTTCTTTACAACATCTTCAAGTTCGACATCCTCCTCAAGCTCATCCTCCTCCGGGCAAGAACACGGGACCCTTCCTGCTAGAAAATTCGGACACTCTAGCCGTGGATCCCGCTTCTTCTTCTTGGAAGAGACAGCAGTGGGAGGTTTGTCGGGATAGGTTTCTGAAGGCAAATGGTGGCTGGTGACTGGAGTATCATGATTGTAATCACTGCTTTCCAGACTGCCATCAGATGTGGTGGCCACATTCATGGTGGCTACTGGGGTGCTACTACTGGTCCCTCCGTTCCTTGACTTGAGTAAAGACTTTGGGCTTGTGATGGTGTCAGGAAAATGTGATGATGGGAGGCTTGAACCAGTTGATGGATGGCTTGAAATGTGTGCCACTGCGGCTGGTGCCGCTGCCACTGTTGGCTCAGGCTCGCACAAATAGTCCTGCCATGTGATAATGCTGGTACCCTGCTCAAGGAGAGAGGATGCAAAAATATTCTCCCATTCCCATCCTTCCATTGCATAATTGCAATCAGCCATACGAAAAGAAAAGCTTTTAAAACTCCATTTAAACAGAAAAATCCGCTCTCTCTGCAAGCTTAAACCTCTTCAAAGCCAACACAAGCTTAGACCTCTTCAAAATCAACCCTCCACTACAAAGCCAGCCCCAAAATTCTGAAAACCAGGAAAACTTCTCACAAATCACTCTGCTAGCTTCATAGCAATGTTGTCTTTCGGAAAAGCACACGTTTACGCTTTAATTCCAACTTAAACTCTCAAATAAAGTCTTCTATCCATATCTGCATCAAAGCAGTGCTTGACCTAGCAAGCAAACAATCTAGAACAAAAATGTCTCCTTTTTGCGGGCTGAAACCCTAATGCACAGTGATCGAAGCAAAACTACGATCAGGAAACCCTAAAACTGACCTTAATGTGTTAAATCCACTATATTTTTTCCTCTCTGGCCAGCTTTGATAATCCCTCTGCGATCTGGACCCTAATGCTCGAAAGACATCTGTATTGCTAAGTTTACTGTGTGTTTACTGCGTAGTTGCTATGCACGAAACACTACTCGCTTTTCTGCTAAAACAGAAACAGATCGTCAGATGCGTGTAGATAGAGACGTCTACGATTGTCGATGCTCATGCTCTTAACAATTTGAAGATTAGTTTATGGACTAATTTACTTTTTAAAAAAAATTTGGCCCATCATTCGTCCAAAGGTCTTTTTTGGTACCGAGTCAAGTGTGCCCCTACCTACACAACAGGTACCAGATGCATGTGGTCGTGTCCTTCAAAAAAACTTTTACTTGACGTCACATCATTTAAAAGTTACTTTGAATTCACATTTTCATCTGGCAAGCCATGCATCATTTTCTAAGGGACCATTCAGATGGCACTAGGGTGTTGGCTCCATGTTTCCTTATTTAATTGTTTCAAGTGGGTATTAAAATTATGTGTCGACACCTCCACGTTCGGTGAGCGGGTAGACTAGAACCCAACACCTCCACATTAGGAGGCATGGGCACTATAGTCCACAAGGCTACCCAAGCTGGTGTTGTTTGCATGTTTGCTTGTTGGCACTTGCGTGCTTAGAAGGTAAGCATCGACCTTTGAGAGAGGTTTCACACCAATGACTCACATCTGTTTGGTAGGTGGGCTTAAGGGTGCTTACGTGTATTGTCACCACTTGAAAAGGAAGTCGGGTCCACTCTCTTAAAGGCAATGTTGATTTTAATTACTTCGTACCCTCTGTTTAAATTGCTACCTCACAAGGGCACCCTTGATATTTTAATATCCTTATGCTCCGTGCTTTAACTAACGTGGGGCCATTGTTACATTTGTGTTGAACAACTAACATTGTTACCTCACAAAAAATACAATTCTCTAAGTCCTTCAAGGCAACCTTGATTTTCTAATATCCTTATTCCTCGTGCTCTAACATGGGATGTCGGTGGAATGGGGAGCTAATGTCTTCATATTTTATGCATCCCTTGGGAGGAGTTGCATGCACTACACTACAAATAATGGGCCTTTAGATAATTTGGAAGTAGCCTCTGATTTGGGAGCACGCCTTTGCATTTTGCGGCCCGAGGTGGGTCAACTGAATGTTAACAGATCTTCTAGCATGGGTTGTAAAGAAACTCTCAAGGGCACACAGCATGTGCAGCTCTTCTCAACCCTTTGACTGCCGAGCCCTTGGTAGTATGGCCATCTCGGTGGTTTATGAGCAGTCTTATAGTGAAGCAAAAGTTCTGTTCGTAGTTGCCTTGGCACATGCTAATGATGCTTGGGAGAAGCAAATCTTTTTTGTTAGTGAGAAGCGGATCCTTTATGTATTGGCCATGGCCAGGTTTCATTTTGTATCTTTGTATGCTTGGGCTTGTGCCAGAAGTTTTGCCAGGATGAAGTGGCCAGTGATTATCGTTTAGATTGGTTTTGTGCTTTTGTTGGCGCGTCAGCGTAACTTTCCTACTGGATGCTTTGCCCGAGGGATGACAGTGGTAATACAGGTAGTGATGGCTTGCTGGATGAAGTGCCTGGGAGCTCTCAAAAATGGCTTGTTGGATAAAGTGCCCAGGAGCTCTCAGAAATGGCTTGTTGGATGAAGTTGCCCAGGAGCTCTCAATTTGATCATTCTTTCCACAGCTCACTTGCTGGATGAAGTTGTCCAAGAGCCTAGTTGCATCATTTTTATTATTTGTGTATCTGTCCAAAAGATTTTCCTGGAAAGATCACTTTATTATTTTTATTATTTGTGTATCTCTCCATAAGATTTTCCTGGAAAGATCATTGTATAAGGTATGCCTGGGAGCCCACCTGCCAGATGTTTTACTCGGAGTTTAGCTTGCCAGAGAACCACCTGTGTTTTTTTTCTATGGCATTCACTGGGACGATGAATTGAGTGAGAATTGAGTAGTAGTGGGCGACCTGTGGATAGGAAGCCAAGTCCTCCACACTCCACCAAGAGCCTCCCACCATCACCTCCAACCACCTTCATTGCTGATGCCCTCCAACCACCTTCATTGTTGATGCCCTCCAACCGCCATCATCGGTAGTGCCCTCCGACGGCTCCAACTACCGTCACCGCCGGTGCCCCTTCGACATCTTCGACCGCTGTCACCTTTGGTGCCCTCTGACCATCGTCACTGCTGTCACCGTCGATGCCCTCCAACATCTCCAACCACCATCACCACCACAGGTGCCCTCCGCCAACTCCGACGTGCATGGCCAACTCCGATGGCACTCATGGAGGCAACACCCCTCTCCCTTTCTCGAGGGAAGGCGAGATCCTCTTGAGCACCATCTCCCTTTTCCCTCTACACTACATGATGAGGGTTGGGACTTCGAGGAGGAGGACACTCGAGGAGGAGATAAGGGGAGCACTCTCTTGGTAGCAGTAGAGAACACTCTCTCTTATGTCACATTCACTCTAGCACATTCGGCGGAGAGCACATTCTCTGGTGTATGACATTCTTTGTGTTGGAGCATAGTCTCTCTTGTATCATTCTTGTCTATAGTTTGCTATACAGTGTTGTGCACTTGTGGTGTTTTGTCTATCTCTCTGTGCGAGTGAGGTGAGTGAGTGGTCAATGGTGGGTGTGGTGTGAGTGAGAGGCGTGTAGGGATACGACAATGCTAGGTGATGGTCGGAGAGCACACTAGCCAGTGGGGTCGACTCATCCTTGGCGGTTATACTTCCTTGGGAGGATCCACGCTCCATTTTCCCCAACCCTAGGGTTTGTGTCAGTAGTCCTCGAGTTCCCTAGTGAGGACCGACGGAGTCATCCTACAAAAGCGGTCCACACCTTGTGAGATTGATAGGATGAGTAATAGGACCAAAATGATTTACATGGGTAGATGGTAGTTGAATCTTCATGATGCACGACATGATATTATACCCCAAGATGCCTGGAGGTGGGCTAGACCAAGGTTTTGTTGGCATTGAGAATAGATGGCAATCTAAATCTTTATGGTGCGACATGATATTATACCCCAAGCTTATCACGTGATGCCTAGAGATTAGGCTACTTCATGGCGATTAGTAAGCCAAGACAAGGTTTTGTTAATGTTAAATTGGAGTTAAAGTAGAGGTTGCATGCATTAAAGCTCCTTTTGGAGATACCTAGAAGGTTGAGGGTTCTCTAGGCGATGGGTCGTACCATGGGCCAAGCTTAGTCTCACCATCCAGAGATGTACCAAGAAGGTTAGTGTTGATGAGTTTAGTTGACAAGGGTTCTCCAGGGGATGGGTCCTCTCTCTCTCTCTCTCTCTCTCTCTCTCTCTCTCTCTCTCTCTCTCTCTCTCTCTCTCTCTTTCTTCAATAATTATTTGTATGCTTTTTTTGACATAGGATTTTGGCTATAATAATGTCTAAAAATGCTATTTAAATGATGCTTTGGTTGTCTAAGTTCACTATTATGTGGAAATTTTGGCCATAAAGAGTCATTAAACCTTGTTTTCTAGGCATTAAAAAAGATCTATTTTTTTTTGGAAGGTTCTATTTTTTTTGGAAGGTTCTATTGTATGATTTATCATCCATTTATAATAGAAGGTTATGACATATATATCATATTTAGGGCATGCTTGTGTGCATGCATTGGAGAAGTTGCTAAACTTTGGGTGGTTTGTTTTCTTAGGGTGCTCACACATCTCCTTGCCCATCATTATTTTATAAGGAATTTGACTTTGGGTAGTGCAAGCAAGGGCTTGTTGCTTCCCAATTCATATGCTACTGTAAGTGTAACACATCCTTATACAAAAAATGCATCAATCATAAAAACTTGCAATTCAGATCCCACAATTTATCTCGTTAACCTAGAGTTTCCTTGTTGACTTTAACCAACGACTTATTTATTTTTGCAAAGGGACCCATGAAGAAAAAATCTATGTAAATTAATTTGCAATTTGTTTGTAAAAAATGATGAGCGTTAACTATCCCCCATCTATTTCTAAAGTTTGACCATTGCAAGCTATATGTTTAGCCCAAGTTACATGTGAACTCATGGTTTCAAATGCTATATCATGGATTATACTGCTATCCTACTTGTCATGGCTTTCACCTCTCCACTATCACAACTTGAGTGTGAGTTACAAATGGACTAAAATTCTAATTTGTTAGGTGTGCAAGTCTTCACAACATGCATGTTGGTGGGGGGATCATGTAAGCAAGAGCTTTTTAATTTGGAGGATAGAATACTTTATGCCTTTTATAATAAATGAAGAGTAGAGGACTAGCCTAAAAGAATTTTATTGAAGACTAGGGGCCTTTCTTAATAGATGAAGAGTAGACTACACTATACATGAATTTATATGGGTGCTCTTATATTGCATCATTATAATATAATCAAGTATATGGCTTGAATACATTTTTGTCTTGGGTTTCCTTATGGCAATTCCATTGTTTAGGGTTTGTGAGGGTGTTGGGCTAGTGGATCATCCAACATAGTTTAACGTGTGTTTAAGAAAGGATTGCCTATGCCTACCCTTAATATTGGTAGATCCACATTTGTTCATCAACACAAATGTAGTGATGGTCGATGAGGAGTGGGAGGGGGAGAGAGCTGTGGGGGCTGGTGGGGTTGTAAGGGGAGGTTGGTCGGTGGGGAGTGAAGAGAGGGGGTGTGGGCCGAGGGAGTGAGGGGGTGGTCGGTGAGGAAGAGGGGGTGGTGGGGTTGCAAGAGAGAGTGGTTGGTGGGGAGTGATAGAGGGGGTGGTTGGTGGGGTGAGATAGAGGGAGAGTGGTCGGTGGGGCGACGGAGAGAGAGAGAGAGAGAGAGAGAGAGAGAGAGAGAGAGAGAGAGAGAGGGGGGGGTGGTAGGTGGGGTGAGGGAGAGAGGGGGTGGTCGGTGGGGGGGGCGAGAGAGAGAGAGAGAGAGAGAGAGAGAGAGAGAGAGACGAGGGGGTGGTGGGTGAGGGTCAAAGACGTTTTTTCTTTTTCTTTACTTTTTTTTTCTTTTTTTGGGAAAGAAGAAACAAGAAATATGACGAGGGGAGCCTTTTTTTCAAATAATGGAAAAAATACTAAGAGGGGGATTTTTATTTATTTTTTGACCGGTGAGAAGGGGGGTTGGTCAGTGAGAGGGGGCAGTAAGAGCAAGTTGTGCGAGAGAGAGAGAGAGAGAGAGAGAGAGAGAGAGAGGGAGATGAGGGGGGAAGTGTCGGTGAGGGGAAGAAATGTTTTTTGTTTTTTGTTTTTTTTTTATGTTTAATGGAAAAAATTACTCAGAGGGGGGATTTTTTTTGGAGAGGCGGAGACCTGATACCTGGGACTTTACGAACACCAGAGTGAGTTCAAGCAGGTGTTCCGCTCTTGAACCACCACCCTTGGCCGGCCACATCTTCCAAAACTCACTCTATGAAAGGCAAGGGAAACCCATCTTTGATTGTGCACTGATTGAGGGGTCTGAAGTCTACACAGATCATAATCTTGTTGGTCTTCTTTTTTGAAATCAGCACTATAGGTGACAACCACTCGGAGTGCTCAATGGGAATGATGATACCTGCCTCTTCCATGTTGTCCAGCTCTTTCTTCACCACTTTGGAATATTTTGGATTCATGCGGTAGATGCCCTTCCTGACTGGCCGATTGCCTTTTTGTAGTGGAATTCTATGAGTGCAAATGGTTGGGTCTATCCCTAGGAGATCCTTGTAGGTCCATGTAAACACATCTTATTGTTCTTTGAAAAAGTTGGTGATTCTCTGAAGAGTGGAAGGGTCCTCCTAGACCCAAGCTTCCACCAAGATGGGGTGTGGCTCCTCTGCAATGCCTAGGTTCAGCCCTCTCACCTCCTCATGGTAATTCCTCCATCCCAGCTAGCAGGGGTCTCTTCTACTAGCAAGGCTCCCTCCCTCGTCTTCTGCCCGCCGCTCCTTTTGCGAGTGCGTTTAGGAGGGGTTATAGGCACCTCAGAGACGACTCCTCTTGAGAGACCTTTCTAGGTTGTCGAGAAAACTCTGGTTCCCCTAGACTTATGACCTCTGTTGCTTCATGTTGGGATACTGGTGCAGAGGAAGAGGCTAGAGTGAGCAAGAATTCTGTTCAATCCCAGACTACTGTGTCTTCTGAGAGCTCTTCTTCTTGGGACACCTCTTGAATGGGGTCTGAAACCCCTCAGAGGAATTTAACCAATTCCATAGAGGTTCTGTTGCCTCTCCTTCTGAGCCAAATGGATTCCAAGCCTCATCCACTGGTAATCCTTGCCATTCCTCCTGCTCTTCCTTGTTATTGGGTCCTTCCTCTCGAATGGCAATCATGTCATGTACGGTAGTGTCCCTTGCACTCTCATTGGGGCCTTTTTCCAAGGGCAAGGTCACCATCCCCTCCGAGTTAGGGATATGCAAGTTGTCCCAGCCGCCCAATCATGGATCACCCCGAGCTGCCCTCAACCAAGGTCTTCCAATGAGCAAGTTGTAGGCCTCTCTAGCTGGTGGGAGGTCTAATACCACAAAATTAATTTCAAATACTAATCCCTCAAAAGTGATCGGAACTTGCATGACTAGTCCCAAGGGCATCACTTCTCGCTGGTCCACCACTCGGATGGAAAGGGAGCTAGCTCGGTAATTCGGAGACCCAAGACTCGTCTAGTAGCTTCAGGCATGATGTGAACACCAGAACCACCATCCACAATGGCCCCTGCAATTTGAGTTCCTCCCACGGAGACTATCACCCTCAGGCTTCGGTCATCGGCCACTCCTTGGGCAATGAGGCATACCCTTGCTTGCTGCTTGGGCCGTCACCCACTACTACTAGATGTGGCTTCACCCCTAGTTGCCTTCGAATCCATCCAATGCTAGACCAAGCCTAAGAGTTGCTATCCTATTTCTTGGCTCAAACCACATAATTGAGGAAGGGTGATTTCTACCTTTGCCCTTGCCAACACTTCCTCCCAATGTAAATTACTAACCTTGGGTTGATTGGACTCCTCATCTGCCGCTCGTTGAAGTTTTGGTGGTTGGGGGAATGACCATGGTAGGCGCCGCTTCATTCTCCATGGGTGGTGTTTGAATGAATTCCTCCACGGCCTCCTTATTATAAGCTTGGTCCATAATGGATGGGTAAACTGCTCCATCAAGAGGAGGAGTTGGTGTCTTTGGGGCTCCTTGGGACCGAGTGACAACCGCCACTATTGGAGTGCCAGCAATGGGAGGTGGCACCACTGCCACTATTTGGAGTGTCAACCTTGGGAGATGGCACCACTGCTTCCACCATGTTAACCAGTGGGGTTCTAGGACAATCCCAAGTGTAGTGGTCTCGCCTCTCTGGGCAATGGAGGCATGGGGGCGAGCCCTTTGGTATAGTGCATTGAGCTTGCATGTGGCCGCTCCCCCCACAACGGTAGCATATGAGGGGTCGTTGGGGTTGTTTTGGGAGGACGATGATTGACCAACCTTTGGTTAGGCTTGGCTCCATACATGTTGTTAGCGGTCGGAGGTAGTGGAGGAGCTACTAGATATTCCACCGGGAATGGGTTTTGATAGACTTGGGTGTTTGTGGGATTGGCATGGGTGGGAGGTACGACTGATAGGTTGGGAGAGTGCCTGCTTGATATGGGATTTGCATAGGTAGGGGGTTGTGTGTTAGGGTTGCTCCGGGATGAGGGGTATTGCTATATGCTACTATGGTTACTTGAGCTCCCTGCTGCTGAGATGATGTGGCCTGGGGTGGTGGAGGGGTTTGTACAAAAGTAGCGGGGCAGCTAAGTAGGAGGGGCCAGTGGTGACATGGTTAATATAAGCTTGGGATTGGGGTGTAGCTACTCCAATTAATTGAGGGTTCAAGAAGGGTGTTGGGTTTGGTTGGTGGTTAGGGGCCTGGGCGGCAAAAGTCAAAGCACTACTGGTTGGGGTCATCATGTAGTCTTTAACAAAGGGATTAAGCAAGGTGGCACCTTGATTAAGTTGTTGCATAAGGCGAAGTCCCTCGAGGAAGTAACAATCCTTTAACAAAGGGATTAAGCAAGGTGGCACCTTGATTAAGTTGTTGTTGCATAAGGCGAAGTCCCTCGAGGAAGTAACAATCCTTGTCCTCATGGCCCGCCTTTAAGCAAACGAGCAATATTTCTTGGTGGGACAATCACTTGGAAGATGGGCTTGCGAGCTACATACCGGGCACCATGGACTCGTCTTGGGATCTTTGACCTTGAGTTGCTCAATCTCCTTCTTCCTGAGCACTGCCACACGGCCGCCTCCTCTTGTTGTGACCTTTTGAAATCTTCAAGCTCCTTCTTGAGCTTGGCTAGCCGTCCATGGAAGTGGATGTAGAAGCTACTATCGGGGCTAGAGGAACAGTTGGAGGAGCTGAAGTCATGCCGGGGATAAGTGGGGACCAAGAGGTACTGCGCTCCGCCATGAGGCGAGCATTCTCTAGTTGTGTAGCTCTGTCTTGGAAGTCTTGTAGGGTGCCTTGGGGTGGAAAGGTCTCTCTCATATTCATCATCGTTTAAGTAGGGAGTGCTCGAAGCACTCACTGTTGCAGCATGTAGTTTCCAGGATCTTGGGGTAGCCGAGCGACCAAAACTAGAGAATGCTCCGCCACCATGAGGCGAGCATTCTCTAGTTGTGTAGCTCTATCTTGGAAGTCTTGTAGGGTGCCTTGGGGTGGAAAGGTCTCTCTCATATTCATCATCGTTTAAGTAGGGAGTGCTCGAAGCACCCACTGTTGCAGCATGTAGTTTCCAGGATCTTGGGGTAGCCGAGCGACCAAAACTTTAACTCTTGTGACAAGTTGGGCCACTGAATCCCCTGCCTTCATGGAGAGTTGGTTGAGCTCTTGAGTAATGATGTTGAAGTAGTTCCCATGCCAAAAGGTAGCTAATAATTGTAGCATGAGGGTGGTCCAATCCAAGAAGTAATTGACGGGAAATTGACAGTACCACCGGTCGGCACTTTCTTCCAGCATTGTCGGGAACAAGACCAAGTGAACATCATCTTGGTTCAGACCTCTTGAGTCACACATAGTGAGGAACCACAGCACATGGTCTTCCGCATCTTCAGTGATGGTACCTTTGAAGGTTGGTAGTTTAACTTACATCATGCAGTTAAGGACAGTAGCCAATGTCTCTAGCCCTGGAGCTGCCATAGGGTTAGAAGAGGAAGATGCTAAGGGAAGAGTAAGGAAACAAGGAAGAACCCTATGACGGAAGAGTAAGGAAACAAGGAAGAACCCTATGACGACTAGTTTGAAGAGGAAATGAAGGTGTGAATCACCTCCATAAGCTCTAGTCTTCGAGGACATACACAACACTCCTCTCACCACCACGAACAGAAATCATCAAAAAGAAAAAGATTTTTTTTAAAAGACTATCCTTGACCTCTAGGAGACTCCCACCGTGATCGCCGAATTTTGTCTAAACTGTAGATGACTCTGTTGGTCCTTGTTTGCTAGAGAACTCAAGGACTACTATAACAAACCCTAGGGTTGGGGAAAAGGGAGCATGGATCCTCTCAAGGAAGTATACCCACCAAGGATGAGTCGACCTCACTGGCTAGACATGCAAGACCTATACTTTATAATGTATACCAAACTGTAGAAAATAATGATACAAGAGAGACTGTGCTCCAACACAGAGAATGTCATACACTAGAGAATTTTCTGTCTGCCAAATGTGCTAGAGTGAATGTGACACAAGAGAGAGTGTTCTCTACTGCTGTGAGTGAGTGCTCCCCTTATCTCCTCCTTGGGTGTCCTCCTCGAAGTCCCAACCCTCATCTTGTAGTGTATAGGGAAGATCTTCAGTCAAAAAAAGGGAGATGGTGCTCAAGAGGATCTCGCCCTCCCTCGTGAAAGGGAGAGGGGTGTTGCCTCCATGAGTGCCATCGGAGTTGGCCATGCACGTCGAAGATGTCGAAGGGCACTGACAGTGACGATGGTCAAAGATGTTGAGGGGGCAGTGGGGGCGGTGCGATAGTCGGGCCCGTCGAAGGGCACTGGCAGTGACTACGATCGGAGGGCATCAGCTATCAGAGGTGATGGTGGGAGGCTCTTGGTGGAGTGTGGAGGACCTACCTTCCTATCCACAGCTTCTACCAACTACCTAATTTTGAAGGGTCCCAGCCATTTCCACAACAAAAGGAGGCCTCGCATGAAAAACTTCTACAATACTTATAACTTTCATGCCACCTCGACAAGGTGCCTACCATTAGGGCTACCCAAAACTTATACCAATATGCCCTGCATTTGGATATGGATCACCTCAAAGAGAGAATCAACTTCTTTTGGTCACCGCCATGCCCTTCCAAAAGTGGGTATTTGGGGTAATGGTTTGCAACTTATTGAAATTAGGTCAAATAAAAAACTATTGAAATGGAGTAGGTAAAGGGACATGGTGCGATGGATGAGGGTAAGGGTATACACTAGGGAAACTATTGGTTTATAAGATGTTAAGGTCGGTTGCCCCCTAAGAGGGTTTTCGAGGTAATGGTTTGCAGCTTATTTATTTATGTGTGTGCCTTAGTGATGAGGTTTTCTTTGTGCTTGGTAGACAATTTCTCTTGCTATCCAGTTGGCGATAGTTTGTTTATACTCTTCATGGAATTTAGTTTGGGCTTTAGTTGCCCCTCCAATTGTTCTCATGAGGGAATCTTTGCACACCTTTGCAAACTGGTTGATCAGCCACATGAACAGCTTGGGATTCTTTGGCTTTAGCTTTTTGGACCTGCTCTAGGAGTTAGTCCTTGTGGGCTTCATGTGCCAGGGTTGCCGCAATCTTGGCTGCTTCCAGTTCTTGGTATTGTAGTTGGAGGAGCATCCATGTCCTACTTGTGAGTGTTAATGAGCTCCTCTTGGGTGGCCACTGTTGAAATTTGAGCAAAATGATGAGCTATGGTGGATCAAACACTAGAATCAACATGATTAACAAAGTGATTAAGAAATGATTAAGACGTAATTAGTGAATAATTAGCAGATAGATTAATGTAGGCATGGATACTCAAAAACCAGCAAATTCTCATTAGGGCTATGCCTCAATTTATAGAGTTTACATCAAGCATCAAATCCCATTGATTTCTCCATGATTCACTCCCTGAATATCTCCACCTTTTGCCTGATTCTCTCCACCTCTTCTCTTTTCCCTGAATATCTCCCAGAATATCTCCACACTCCTAAATTCCCTCATGCTACCCATTATTCTCTCCCAGTAGATTCTCCTAACCTTTTCACAGGTTCTTTCACAATTACATCTCCTCTTTTACAGCCTCTATCCAAGAGCTTGTTCCCACACACACCCTATTCACTTGTATATTTCAACACCTCCCCTCAAGTGAATACTCCTAGTACACCTAGACCCTATACCGAGTTTGCCTTACTTGGCAGTCCGCGACCAGTGTCTACTCCTCCCCTCAAGTTATCTCAGCACACCTGGACCCTATATCAAGTTTCTCTCTTACTTGATAGTCCGCGACCAGTGCCTCAAGTCCCTAAACCCATAGTCCTTGACACTCTCTCTCTCTATGTGTCCAAGGCTTACTATAGTTGCCCGCGACCTTGACTAAAGTGCTCACACATTCATCTACCACGTGGCCTACATCATCGGTGGCTCAGAGGTGGTTTTACTTTATTGGGGCAGGTTACATTGGGTTGTGGGCTCTCTCTCTCTCTCTCTCTCTCTCTCTCTCTCTCTCAGAGATTTTCACATGGCTCCTCACTCTTTGGAGCCTCACATCTTCTCTTTTCTTCAGTCTTCTTCTCGTGGCAGCATCTCTCCACGCGTTCATCTCTTCTTCCAGTCTTCTCGGGGCAGCTTCTCTTCTTGTGGCAGCTTCTCTTCTTGTGTCCATGTCTTCCTTCAGGTCTTCTTCTCGGTGTGGATCCTCTTCTTGGGAAGAGATATTCTTCTTCTTTCATGGCTGGGGCCATGAGCTTGTTCGTCAGGTCTTTTTGCTCCATGTGAGCAACATGTTTCAATGTTTTGCTGATAGTTCCTTTGGGCTTTTTATGTTTATTTTGTATCATTATGCAATGCAAACCCAAATTTATGCGGGAGGTCTTACCTCTTGCCTTAATCTGGACAAGGGCAGTGTCTGTTCCCATTTTTACACTGATAAAATGTGCCCAATACATAATGCGTATAGCATTCATTCTCATGCTCATTCCAAATGCAATTCTGGCTGTGAATAATCTTGAATTTGAGTGAGATTTACAGGCATTAACCAAGGGTTAAATGCAAAATGATGATTTTCACAATTTTATCAGCACAATTTTACCAGAAATTACATTAAATCAAGGGTAACCAATTTGTACGGGATGGTTGGAGTATCAAACCAACTCCGATTTGCAATCTGAAGTTATAGGGATCTGTATCAGATACCTAATGGTTAATTTGAACCCTCAATTTCACCAAAATATAGTGATTAGCATTGATTAATCACTGATTAGCAAATTAATGCTCTGGTTTGTGTGCAGAAAACAGAGTATGCGGGGAGCTCAGATCTGGTGCCTTCCACTTCAAATGAGCTCAAATGCTTTCAAAGGCATCAATAGCAATGAGTCTAGTAGAGGATTAAGCCAAGAAACACAAGATTTGACCAAATAATGAAAGCTTAATCTCTGTTTTACCAAAGTCACCTGCAGATTTGATGAAGAGCTTGGATCTCTCTGTAGACTTGATGAAATTGATTTCTGTCTTCACCAGCTTGTAGAGCATGCTTGAAAACCCCCGGGGCTAAGAGGAATTAGAGCAATTTGATTTGATGAAGTGGGAATTAGTGATTTGCTGCAGAAAAACGTAGCCTGCTAAAACAGCGATTTCTCCTAGCTCCGTTGACGGTTTGCACTTCTTTTTTGATGAGCTTGAAGAGCACTGAGATGGCTATCATGTCCTAGAAGGGTTTGGCCTAATATTATGTGTGCAAGGAGAGGGAGCTCCTCCACTGGCTGGGGGTGAAGGGGAAGATAAAAAACTCACTAAAAATTGATTTTTTTGCTAATTACCTACTAATCCTAATTAATTCACTAATGGGCTCATAAATCTGGTTGATTCTAGGCATGGCTCTGATACCATGTTGAAATTTGAGCAAAATGATGAGCTATGGTGGATCAAACACTAGAATCAACATGATTAACAAAGTGATTAAGAAATGATTAAGACGTAATTAGTGAATAATTAGCAGATAGATTAATGTAGGCATGGATACTCAAAAACCAGCAAATTCTCATTAGGGCTATGCCTCAATTTATAGAGTTTACATCAAGCATCAAATCCCATTGATTTCTCCATGATTCACTCCCTGAATATCTCCACCTTTTGCCTGATTCTCTCCACCTCTTCTCTTTTCCCTGAATATCTCCCAGAATATCTCCACACTCCTAAATTCCCTCATGCTACCCATTATTCTCTCCCAGTAGATTCTCCTAACCTTTTCACAGGTTCTTTCACAATTACATCTCCTCTTTTACAGCCTCTATCCAAGAGCTTGTTCCCACACACACCCTATTCACTTGTATATTTCAACAGCCACGGCCACCAATACGAGCTCATTCACAAGCCTATGGACTTCTCTTTTTGCTTTCTTGAGATTGGCCTCTTGGCAAACTTCTCATTTACGACCTCAAGTTGGTGTTGGGAGTGATTGAGCTTCCAGCGCTACTCCTGGATAAACTTATTCTGACACTTGAGTTCATGACATTACTAGAGGATATGCCTCTTCAATGTCTCAGCCACATGGCCGATAAGCTCGACCAAGGCGGTAGTGGGTGTCAATTTTTGACGTGTATGGGGAGCTAGAATAGCATTTATGCCTGCATCCAATGGGATAAAATGGTCCATGAGAGACCAATACATGGCTTCCCTTGAGAGTTTTTTAAAAGTGGGCCTAGAATGGTCTTGATGGTGGGAGGCTGACCGTCCGCCCATGTGGACGTTGTAGATGTTGATATTGATGTGGATTAGGTGAGGGATTTGTGGAGGGACGGGGGAGCCTATTCATGTGTCAGTTATTGTTGATTTTCTTGGTGGGTCTCAAGCATGTCACTTCTGGAGCAGAGAGGATATTCTTCCCGAGTTGATTGAGGAACTGGGATTGTAGCTTAGTGTGGTTGCTCTCTTTTTTTTTCCCCTCTCTTCTTTTTTTAAAAAACTTTTTTAAAAATAAAGTAGGGGGGTTTATAATTAATGGGAATAGAGAAAGTAGGGGTTCTTTTTTATCATTTTATTAAATTAAAATGAGCAATATTGACCCACCTACGACTTATTTTTATTTCTATTTTATGCTTACATTTATTTTATGCGAAACAAAAAATTTTAAATTTACTGTCATATATTAAATGTCTGGTACATGTGGTATAAATATGTTTATGTAATATTATGTATTTGCATGTCTTGAGACATGATTTATTTTTCTTGGTTATTTATATCCCCAAAAAAGATAATTTTATCTGTAGAGGTCCGTTTTCAAATTTCTATTCTCTTTTCTATAGTTTTTATGAAATAATATCCGCATGGCAGATATATTTTGTTTCTCTGAGGCTTTGGGAAAAAATTACTTTTTCGTAAATTCTTTCCTTATTTGGTAGATATTTGCAAAATAAAAGAAATAAATATTTTAAGCAAAATTTTTATTAATATTTTTAAATGTATTTATGATATTTTTTTATACCCGTATTCGCTTGCATATTTTAGTAGCTTTCCAATTAAATTTGCTGATATTGGAGCACTCTAAGAATACAGATCTACGTTTAAGAAAAATTTTATATATATTTAAAAATTAAAATGCTTACCCTCTATTGAGCAACTTGAGTTTGTTGTAATGGAGAATTGTTTTCCCATAATTTGTAATCTAAAATTTAAAAGCAAGGTCAATATGAGGTTTAACAAATAATAAATTTATTGTTTATATATTTTTATTTTTTTATATTGTTACTTTACCTTTTTATTCATTATCTTGTCATATCCTAGATTTCCTTATATACTACATTTTTTGTTCTATTTTCTTTGAGATTGTTTGTTTCTATCTCTGTGCGTTCTTCTTTTAAGAAAATCTTTGAGTTATCTAATGATTTTGCTCGAGATAATGCAACATATAATTGTCCATGAGTGAAGATGGGAGTCAATAGATATAATCCTAGGTTTGACAATGTTTGACCTTGTGATTTGTTTATTGTCATATAGAATGCCAATTTTATTGGAAATTGTATTCTTCTCATTTCAAATGGAATCAGTTTTGGTATGAAACTTAATCTTGGTTTAAAAACTCTCTCTCTAATATTTGTTCATGAAAATATATTATTTGGTGTTATTTTTTGTTTTTTTATGAAAATGTTAAATCATAGATTCATAGTTATTCGTATTCAATGTTTTTACTTGTGATTATCTCTGCCTCTATTACTATGCTATAAAATTCTTTGCATATTAGTCTTGTTCCGTTATAGAGTCTTTTTCTTATATTTAAATTCCTAAGTAAAATGATTAGTGCATTTCTATTCAGGCATAATTGATGACTTGGGTATCCTCCACCAAGATTTAGACTATTGAGATAATTGTATATAAGAGAGAATTCTCTCCTTCTTTTGCTATTGAATTTGCACTAAGATATTCATGTTTTTCTCTGTGCATTGATTTAATTGCTATACTATTGATTTAGTCAACTTCTATATTTGTTGGTGCTAGGATAGCTCGATCTTTGAAAATTCTATATCATTAGTTATATCTTTATATAGCCAATTCTTGTAAGAGAATTTTGTCAAGAATTGTTATTGGTTGTTCAATACTTCCTCTATTTGCTTCATTTAATGTTACCAATTTCAAGGATCCATTTAATGAATTCTTGATTATCATTGTTGTGAGACTTATGAAAAATTCGCATATTTTGTGATAGTTTCAGTACTGGTATTGTTCTCCAAAGTTTGGAGTGACATAAAGATGCATTAACTATATCTTCACGCGTTCCTTTTGGAATTATTGGTAAGATTTGTCTAAAGTCTCCCCCTAAAAGCATAACCTTTCCTCCAAAAATGTGATTGCTTAACATTATATCCTTTAGTGTTCGATCCAGTGCCTCAAAAGCATATCTGTGTGTCATGGGAGCTTCACCCCATATTATTAATTTTGTTTCTCTTAGAAGTTTAGCCAAATGACTATTTGTTACTATATTGCATGTACTTGAAGCATTCAAATATAATAGTATTTTAAATCTTGAATGAGTTGTTTGACCATTGGATAGTAATAGAGAAGCAATACCTAAAGATGTAGATAACATAATACCATTTGTTATTTTAATGTATAATATATGAAATATATTTTTTGCATAGAATATATTTCTTATTTTTTATAAATAATAGGGTTTGATACCTGAAGATGCACATGCCAGTGCTATTTGATTATTGCTTCTTATTTGACTGAGTAAACAATTATATAAAAATGTTTTGCTTGAACCTCTAGGGCCATCAAGAAAAATGCAACTGGCTTCTTTGTATAAACTGCCTCTAATATTTGATTGTATGCAATAATTTGAGATTTGTTTAAGACTCATTCATTTCATTAGCAATTTCTGCTTGTTGGTATACATTGAATATTCTTTCTTCTTATAATAAAACATTGATATTTTGCATATTGTTTAAGTTTTGTTGCATGCTGTATACCTACAGAATATATTTATTTGTTAGCTTTTTAATATACTTTTGTTATTTTATTTTATTTTTACCAAAAGGATAACAGTAGTTGAAATACCTGTGTAATCTTGTAATCTTTTTCCATGTTGATGCAATATGCACTCAATATGTTCTAAAGCCTTGTTTTTTGCTAGTGATTCAATATTCAATAAATTATCATCTCTTTGATGCATTCTATGTATGAAATCTTTAGACATATCTTTTGAAAAGCTATCCCATAAATCTCCTAGAGTTGCTGGCTCACAAAAGATCAAGATTGTTGCAAATAAATATCTCAATTGTGATCCACTTTGATGAAAGGCTGCTTCTTGTATGCAGATATTCCATTCTTGATCACTTTCTAATAAACCTCTTGCTATACATTATGTGGCTTTAAAAGAAGGATATATATGATTATTATATGTTTGTAAGTGTTCAAAAGATTTACATGCTTGACAAACTGTTAATAGCATACTTAAGAAATATTGCTCTCCAGTTGAAGGACTAATATTGTACATACGTCCAATACAGTTTCCTCTTTTTCTTTTGGTCCATTTTTTAATACTTGAATTCCAAACCCATGATGTTGGAAAATCACTATAAAGCTTATCGTTTGCTTTAACATTTTGTACATTACATGTGAACCACTTAGTGAGAGTTGTTTTTCTGATGTTCTCTGTGTTCAAAATTCTTCTAACATCATCATAATCTTGAAATAAGATTGTATTTTGATTAGGTAAATGTACCTATAAGACAATTTGGATTTAGTATGTTTTTTAATTTAAGCTACTATTTTTTGTATTATAGAAATATTACCTGTAATCTTTGTACATATGGCTTTTCTTTATACATACCATATTCAAAGACTCTCTAACAGGCTTCTGAGGCGGCAGACACATATTGCGCATCTAAGAATTTGTTGATTTCATCCATGATATGTTCATCTGATTTTGAAGTTGTTGAAAATTTGTTTGATTTGTTGCTTGAAACCTTACTGTGGCTCTGTCATGTCCTTTGTACACATACTTATATAAGTATTTCATTGCTATGATGGTAGAACATACTTCTATATTGATATGTGCTTTATATTTTAATGACAAATATGGGTTGTAAGGTACAACCCAACGATATCTAGGAAACCTTCTTCTACTTGAATTTTTTGTCCATCATTACGTCTCATATACATCAGAAAACCATCTTTGTCAACCACTATTGATTCTAAGAATCTTCTTCCTATACTTCTTCCCAAAATATTCGTGATTCCATCATTACCTGATATCATATCTGAAAGGCCTTTTTTTTTTCCAGGAGAGAGATCCTACTAATAGTTAACATTACAACTCGCTCAACGTCCCAGCCACGCTGGTGTCGTGAGCTACAAGATCATCTACACGGCCCTCTGAAGAGGGCGACGAGCACACTCGACCACAGAGAGCGGAGGGGCTACACTGGAGTCCTCCTGGGAAAGGCGGCCAGAACACGATCGACGCCGAAAGGGAAGCTTATGGAGAGCGCGGATGAGAGGTGCCGCCGAGGGGTCCAAGCAGGGTTTGAACCCAAGACCTTTCGGTCCTAGGCAAACACTTTACCACTTGGACTATCACCTCTTTGGCCATATCTGAAAGGCCTTGATATACCTCTGTCCTCAAATTTGCTTGGTTGTTTCTTATCCAAGCTAAGCTAGATTCCTCAATACTATTATATGCATCCACTATATATTGTTGTAATAATCTTCCTCCTTGTAAAATAGACACACATTAGTATCTGCTCTTATTTGCAAACGATAAGCATAATACTACCTTTGTGTTACTCATTTATGGTTTTGAATTTCATTAGTGGACAAATTTGAGGAATCTTCATTTTGAGAGATATCTAGGTGCCAACCATCTTCTCCTTTTGGAAAAAATAAAACATATAATAGAGCATATAAGATCAATATACATTAAAAAATTTTATATTTTGTATTTTTTTGGTAGAAAGAGATGTACCTTTTGGAAATAACAAAACATATAATAACGGCATTTAAGAGCGGTGTAGATTAGATACTCTTCTTAAAGTTCTATTTTGTAGAGGAAGAGTTGTATATATCGGTGTCCTAACTCAAAATCATCTCCTTGACCTGGTAAAATAGCTGCTACTTCACTTGAAGTAGGTGCTATATATTACTTAGATGTTGATTGAGACTTATAAATCACCATTTTCAAATCAGCATATGGTTGATGAGATATTAGTTCACCCATTGATTTAAAAGTATGAGCATAAGGATTGTAAATATGTAGCACATATTGCAATATTTGTAGAGTTGAAGAATCTAAATCTGGCATGCTGTTAATCTGATTTTGCAACTCTTGATCAGTATCATACATGTATAATTGTGCATAACGTGGCAATTCTCCTTGTTCTCTATTTGGTAATAAATTACCAATGCGATGATATGTACTTCCATGGTGAATACAAAAAGTATAAATACCTTTGTTTGTATAGAAACTTTCATCGATTTGAGCACCCATGGATACAAAAGAAAGAAGACTGTTATATGCCCTTATGTTCTTTTTGAAATTCCTGTTTTTTACATCATTCTCTTGAAGTAGTTTTTTTAATACCTCATGTGGCTCTTCTAGAGGTAATAATGAAATACTTCCAAGTTTACTACAGTGATTTCCCATAGTGTAGTCTCTTTTCTTTTTTAATAAACTTTCCATAGCTTTGCTTTACAAACAAGCATTTAAATTCCATTAGTCCAAGAGAATGACATGATATATGTGTATTAAGTAATGAAGACATAGATGGATGTGGTAAATACTCTCTTTGTAAGAACTCATGAGATATAGATTGAATGCTTTCTTGATTATTTGTATGGGTACTATTTTCAACTCCTTTCTGACCAAAGACATTTATATCTTCCGTTCTTATTAAAGTTAATTGTCTTGCATTATTTCGTCAAACTCTTCGTGTTGAATGAAAAATTTATGCACGTGTAGATATTCGACTTGGTCTTCCCATTGTCTGCATGATTTTTTCATATTAGTTAGTTTTTTTTAAATATTATAAGTTACATATTTTTTACTTTAACTCATTTTTTAATTATTAAAGTTTAATATTTTAATTTAAAATATAGTCTAGTTTCTTAATATACATTTTTAGATTTTGATCATAATAAGATAAGGTTAATGATACATTTACTTGATTGTCAAATTATAATCATTGATAAATTTATTCAGGTCATATATTATTTTTTGAAGCCAATAGCTTCAATTGAGAACTAAACCTAATGTTTATAACATTAAATTGATTTAAATTACTTCTAAGAGATATAATCTCTTTGTGAAGATGAGATATTTCTTCTCTTAAGTCCATTGTTTGGAGAGCAAATCTCTCTTTAAATTCTTCAGAATGTTTCTCTATATTCTTAATGCTAAGATTTTCTGTAGATTCTTTCAACTCTTTGATATCTTGTTGCATATGATATCAAAGTTCTTAATGAAGCTTCCAAATTTGTTCTTAAGGGCACTATTCCATCTATGCTTGTTCCATTGATTTCACTCCATATATATCCTAAATATCTCATGTATTTTTCTCAATTAGATCTAGCAAATCTTTAATTACTTGTGATCTTATTGACATATGGCTATTTTCAATACTACTTCATAATCTATGCATGTCTGATTATTTTCATTTGTATCTTCATTAGATAAACTCATGATTCTAACTATCAATAAAAAGCACATTAATTAAAATTTATCTTTTAAAATTTGTTACATCTATTTTTTTATAAAGTTGTATCAAAATGGATGAAGCAAGGGTATTATGTCCACCTGGTTGCTTCTTCTCAACATTCACAAACCATGCACCAACCCCAATCATCTTCTCCATCTCTGACCTTTACCAGCCTACCAGGAAGCTAAGAAGATTAATATATAGAAAACATTGTAGCATATATATTATTAAATTGATTAGAGACTCAAAATTAGAGAGACAAAGAGAGGATAAGATAGACAGAAAAAGATAGATATTTATCTAAGTGTTTAAAAGAAAAGGCTAAATTACTTTATTTAAATTATAATCTCAATATAAAATTATAACTATAATTGAAAAGATAGATAGTTGAGTAATTTAACCTTGTAAAGTCTTTGTGCATTAAAGACTGATTGAAGGAGCATGCGTCTACCCAAAGTAGTAAACCTATAGTTTGAAAAAAACACTTAATACTGTTTAATGCAAGTCTCTCACTTTCTCTCTCTCTCTCTCTCTCTCTCTCTCACACACACACACACACACACACACACACACACACACACACACACGTACACACACACACACACACACACACACACACACAAACAAATAATCATACTTACATTAATATATAAAAATTTATTTTTATGTCTTTTCATTCTTGGATCAATTTGCACATTATTTAAAAGTTATCTTAATAAATATTTATTAATTTTTTTAATTTACTAAATTTAATAGGTTTATATTAAAAAAGTGATAATAAATTTTTTTACATCTACCTTTTTATAAAGTTGTATGTTATATTGCATGGTATGAATATCAAATCATTATAATTAATCCATTTAGAAAACATTGTAGCATACATATTATTAAATTGATTAGAGACTCTGAATTAGAGAGACAGAGAGAGGATAAGATAGATAGATAGAAAAAGATAGATATTTATCTAAGTGTTTAAAAGAAAAGGCTAAACTATTTTATTTAAATTATAGACAAAGTCTTTAAAGATACCTTTTTGATGTTCTCTATCATGACGCCCTTGACCGTCCACCTAGTTGTTTCTTCACAACATTCACAACCGTGCACCACCCCCAATCATCTTCTCCATCTCCGACCTTTAGTAACCTGCCAAGAGCTAAGAAGATTAATATTTAGAAAACACTGTAGCATATATATTATTAAATTGATTAGAGACTCGAAATTACAGAGGAGACAGAGAGATGATAAGATAGATAGACAGAAAAAGATAGAGATTTATTTGTGTTTAAAAGAAAAGGCTAGAGTACTTTATTTAAATTATAAGCTCAATATAAAATTATAACTATATTGATTGTAAAGATAGATAGTTCAGTAATCTAACCTTGTAAAGTCTTTTGGCATTAAAGATTGATTGAAGGAGCATGCGTCTATCCAAAGTAGTGAACCTATAGTTTGAAAAAACACTTAATACTATTTAATGCAAGCCTCTCTCTCTCTCTCTCTCTCTCTCTCTCTCTCTCTCTCTCTCTCTCACACACACACACACACACACACACACACACACACACACAAAGAAACAATCATACTTACATTAATAGAAATTATTTTTGTGTCTTTTCATTCTTGGATCTCTTTGCACATTATTTAAAAGTTATCTTAATTCCCACCTTTTGATATTTTTTGCTTCAAAATTACAGTATAAATACATATTTAAATAAGATCATCCTTGCTCTATAATGGCTTCGGGTCTGTAGGCTTGGCCCCCCCTTTGATATTGTATATCCTCTCTGTACTCATTTTAGGAGTTTTTTCTCATTAATTCTAATCTCTTTCCCTCTAAAAAAAGATTTTATTCTCTTAACACGTGTACACTAAGCTAACAGTCCTTTATAGGAAACATTGATTGATTAAAAATAATACCAAGCTCTAATTATGTCATAATGAAGTAGGATCCTTGTTATTAAGGTAATGCACATTAATTAAGGCCAGACTCAATAGTTAGCATAAGCTATAACCATAGGATAAGGCGAAATACCTCTTTAACTAAGGTGCACTCTGTTGATCCTCGCATCCATCATCAGTGGGCTAGATAAACGGTACCTACGTTCTCCTTGATTGCCTTGCTATGGATGGCTGCTACCATATTAGCCTTTGTCACTATTACTCCTCGATTTTCATGTGGGCACCTTTGCTTCTTTGTAACCTCCAACGCCCAACCACCGCGGCCTGCAACGTATGAAGACCCAAAATCGATCACTGTGCACACCACCCTCGCAACGTAGGAAGCAAAGCCCTAGTTGATGGCCTCTGCATATGGAGTCCTCAAATCTCCAATGATTTACAGTAATCCATTCATCATGATGTTAAGCTACACGTTAATCACGCACCATGTTCACGTTAGTTACCAAATGAACTGATAAAAAACATCACACTAATTAAGCACCAATATATTCGTGTTCAACATTACAATGCGTTGATTGAAAGCAGTACCATAATAATGTAAGCCACCATATTTAATTACTTCATTACAATCATTAAAGAGCAGCATAGTTTATACACAATAAATCATAACTTGGAGCATCTTTAAGCTAGGATCACTAACTTGTAAAGGAATTATTGGATCGTGGAGATCAGATTACGTAAAGTATGATTGTGGATATCAGATTATGCATAATATAAATGACCCATGTAATTCATAGTGGACAGTTGTAACCGAAAAAAAAAGCAATGTGCCCCTACAGAGAGATAGTCCACTCTCAATGCCGATAATTTAATTCTTCTTGTGCGATCACAAACGGTTGCAACTATTCGCTTTATTCTTTCAACACGTGTACCTTTATAGATGACGATCCTTTATAGAAGAAAAAGATTTAATTAAGGGGAAATAAAAAGAGAGGGGGAAGCGATAAAAAAGAATGGAGGGAGGGAGATGGGGTTGTGGGATTAAAAACAAAGGAGAGAGAGAGAGTGGGCTTTAGCGGGGATGTGAACATCTTTAGGAGAGGGGGGGGGGTTGGTTTTTGAGATGGGGGCGTGAAAAATTCAAAAGGGGGGGGGGTTAGGTTATTTTAAAATGTGTGTATTGTGCACTCTATGTAAATATGTGTATGTATATATGTTAATGTATGTGTATGTGTATGTTAATGTGTGTGTGTGTGTGTGTGTGTGTGTGTGAGAGAGAGAGAGAGAGAGAGAGAGAGAGATAAAGTGTGTGTGTGTTTTAAAATGTGTGTATTGTTCACTCTATGTAAATATGTGTATGTATATATGTTAATGTTTTAAAATGTGTGTATTGTGCACTCTATGTAAATATGTGTATGTATATATGTTAATGTATGTGTATGTGTGTGTGTGTGTGTGAGAGAGAGAGAGAGAGAGAGAGAGAGAGAGATAAAGTGTGTGTGTGTGTGTGTGTGTGTGTGTGCATGCGAATCTCTTTGAGCCTTGCTCCCTTTGAGATTGCTAGGTGAAGCCAAGGGAGTATGTGCGTGGCTCTCTTGGGGTTTTGACACTGTGGGTGACTGGCTCTTTTTTAATCTGAAATGAAGGGGATATGGTCACTACACATGGACTTGGTGATATGTCCACGTACTCCACTACTTCAAAGGTGGTGTCGACACATGAGTCAAGGTGGAAGCCAGTGCTCCCCACTCGTGCTTAAATCTTGGCGCGGTAGCATTAGAGGCAAGGCTTTAGGTCTTCACTCCATGTTTGATTTGACATTTGATGGTGCATTTTGTAAAGGCTTATGACTTGAGTTGCTTTGACCTTAGAATCTAAATGTGAGGGTTCCCTTTGTAGAAGCCTCGAGCTTCTAGTAGCTTTGTTGTTGGGATCCATCGAAGTGTTGCCTCCTAGGATGGCATTAGGTATTGGGGCCTCGCTTGACTCTCTTTGCCTTAGGAATTTGGGAAGGCGTAAGGCATGGTTTTTGGGGCACAAACAAGAGGGCTCCCCTCATAGAAGCCTTGAGCTTCTAATACCTTGAGGGGGTATTAGCACTTAGGTTGAGAGTACACCAGTTTGCTTAAGGCTCCCACTTGGAAGATTTGTGCTCATAAGTAGGACTTTCTGTCAAATGGTAACTGTCACGTCTTTGTCTTGGCATCATAGATATTGGTGAGAGCTAGCTGCATGGATCTAGTTTGCTTTCAAATTGGAGAAACTACTCAATGTAATAAAATCAAAGCCTTGTTGTAAGATTCCTCCTTAGCCTGAATAATGAATAAGCTTTACTTCAATCCCCTATAATCATTCCCTGTTTTTGAATGCAAAAAAATATTGTTATTCCTTGTTTTTGCCTAGTGAGAAGAAAAATTCTAGAGAGAGATAATTCAATATTGAGATATTTTTAGATATAAAAATTCTCCTAATATCTAAAATATATTTCCCTGAAACAGAAGCTCAAAATAAATTCTCCAAGGTGCATTAGGAATCAATTAAAAATGATATAAGTGACCTTAGCCTAAGGGTCAAGATTTTTAAAAATTTCTGGATTATGGTGGTCCAATTAAGGTTCCTATATGGGCCAATAGGATTAATCCAAGTGTTGGGATGAGATAAATCCAATGAATTAAAAAAACCCAAAAATGAGTAAAGGCTCACATAAGATGAAGAGTTGGGATGGGCCAATAGGATTAATCCAAGTGTTGGGATGAGATAAATCCAATGAATTAAAAAAACCCAAAAATGAGTAAAGGCTCACATAAGATGAAGAGTTGACTAAGTACAAGGTTTATTAGTTAAAAATTAAGAGATATTACTAAAAAAATGAGATATTTTAGAGAAATGATAAATTTTTGACACCTTGGTAAGGAAGGGGAGACCTTTGAGGTAGGCACCTCCTTCACATGTGTGGGAGGGTTTTTAATTCAAAAATATTAAGATATTTTTATCTCTCCTCTCTCCTGGATCAAACTGGATCAAAATGGGAGCTAAACTGGTCCAAATCTTGTCCAAATTTAGCCAAACTAAAGCTAGAAAATTCTAGAACTTAGTTGGACTCAGTTAGTGGCCTCCCTCACCTATAAATAGACCCTTATTCTTTTGTATTCTCATGCGTGAACTATATCATGCCAGTATTACATTAAAATACTCATATTTTCTATTATCCCTTAAAAATCCTCTACTTTTGGAGAGATTGGATCTTCTCTCTCTCTTCAACAATCCTTGGAGTTTTCTTCTCAACATACTTAATCAATTGATTGGTTGGGGGCTTCCTTCTAAGATAAAGAAGCAAGCAAAATCTAGAGGTAAGAAGTAATTTCATGGTTTTCATTGATATTCTCCAAAAGATTTCACTTCTCAACCCCTCTCAAGCTTGAGAAGTTTTAAATTAATTGTTTTCAATGCAAATCAAGCTTTCTATAAGAATTCTAATGATTAATCACAAAAAAGTTAGCCTTTATGCTTAATTTTAGGATGCTTTTTATGTATATCTCTCTCTCCTAAAAGAATAGTCATTCCTATGACTAATTCTTTATTCAAATGGATGCTTCTCATTGATAAATTCTCAATTCAAAAATCAAACTCTATGCTAGTTAAGCTAGAGGTTAAGAAAATAACTTTTTTATGCTTTTATGCTAATAAAATTATGGTAAACTTATGATTTGATTCCATAAATTGGATTTTAGTCTATGGATAGTTATTCTATCATAATTGTATTACAAAGTCTTATTCTTTCTAGAAATATTAAAAATTATCAGTAATAGCACAGTGAAGCTATGGTAAAATTTTTAGAAATTAATACATAACTCATTTTTATGCATAATGTGAAAAGAGGACTTCTTACCATATTCTATTATTAGTCATCCTATGCTAAAAGAATGATTTTCATCACATTCATGGAAAACTAATTTTTAATATTTATGCATAAATAATTAATTAAAGAAGAGAGAAATTTTTGGTAATTTTATTTTTATGCAAAAAGAGAAATTCCCATGATAATGGAGATCCATGTAATTAAATGGAAAATGAGAAAATTTGATATATTAAAATAATAAATATTTTTATTTAAATTTAAAGAGAAATTTTAGATAAATTTATTTTTATGCATGAGAAAATTTAAATGATAAAAGAGGAATTCCCATGACATTTGGAATTCAATCATTTAAATGGTAAAAGTGGAATTCTTGGCATATTTGAATTAATGGATATTTTTATTTAATTTAAAAAGGAATTTTAGATAAATTTATGTTATGATAAAAGAGGAATTCCCATGACAATTGGAATCCAATCATTAAATGAGAAAAAGATAATTTTAAGCTTATTTAAAAAAATAGATATTGGTATTTAGTTAAAAGAAGAATTTTTATGGTATTTAAGTAGAGAAAGGTTTGAATTAAATTTTGGTGACAAAAGAGGAATTTTCACCATAATTCCACCTGAGAATTAGAGTTGATAAATTAAAGTGGTAGAAAGAATATCTTTAGATATTTTATGTGGTTAAATCACCAAATTGATATTTACCCAAAATTAGATTAAATGGAAGAAGAGTATTTTCATAAAAATATGATATTCTCATATAAAACCATTTCTTAATCTATTATGGTTAAGAAGGAATGAAGTTCATAAAGTTGGAATTTTCTTACGGTTGGAAGTTCAGTAGATGTTTATTTGAAGAAAATCCTTGGAATCAAAGTTAGAAATAAACCAAATAATTTTGGTTAGACCACGACTGTGAGAGGGACGGTCAGTAAACTACTTGTCCATCTCTTGATCTAAATCAAGCAAAAACTTTGTGACCAATTCCAGTTATTAATACAAAGAATAGACTACCGTTGAATTACCTTATTTTTCCTTGATCGAAATCACTAACAATCTAGTTGGACATTCAGTCAAATGATGGGTAGATTACCCTGATGAGAGATCAATGATTCTTATTAAGAAAAAAATGGATTAACGAAAAAGAGTTTTGTGGAACCAATCTCAAACCGGGAATTTTACTTGCATAGAACCTTTGTTTTCTTTTAAAGGACTGTTTTACGCTAGAGTGCTGGAGGAAGCATTTGGTATGTGTTTAACTAAGAAGAGGCTCGTTGCAACAGTTGGTGGCGGGGAGTTGTCGAGGGACATCGCTCGTGGGGCAAAGCCTGCCAAGGTCTTGACTAGCCTCGGTATGATTGAAATGGTGCGCTTTCGGTACGATGGGCGAGGACCGACGAAGCGGTTCCTGAGTGAAGTGCTAGGACACTAAGTAGGCTCCTAGAGGGTTCTGACTAGGTGATGCACGGGCTCGCAGTTGCTAGGACACCCATGCATGCGTCGAGAAAGATTCGGATGGACTGAAAAGGATGACTTTTGTGAATCAAATTTTGATATTGGATCTTGTTGGTTGACCAGCTGGTCTTCAACGGAGAGTCCAGATGACATATTTTGTAATACAATGGACTTAATATTTTGGAGGATTATGATCAGTAATACTATGATTTTCATTGAAGGATTGTTTTAAAGACAGCCGAATCTGTTATAATGGCAATTTCATATTGGGTGTGTACGTGGTATGCCTACCTTAATTTTTGCATGAAACGCCAGCTAGGGAGCCTGGGAACTCTTTTCCTTGGTACCTGGGCAAAACATAACCAAATTTTTATAAAGGAATCCCACCAATACAGTGGTCGGGTGGTTGGCGGGTGGTTGGCTAACCCATGGGCCAGTTGGTGGATCGAGGGATTCCTATGATGATACAAATAAGTTACAATTAGTTACGTTAGTTAGATTAAGTCCTAAGAAGACTCTTGTTGGTGGGTGGTTGGCTAACCCATGGGCCAGTTGGTGGACAAATAAGTTACAATTAGTTACATTAGTTAGATTAAGTCCTAAGAAGACTCTTGTTCTGTGGGAGGGAATTAGCCGGCTGTGCCTTGTTAAAGGAGGAAAAAAGCAGTGATTCTATGGACTAAGTGTAAGTCTCGTCTTCGATCTGACCATGTGACTTCAGGTTTGGTCGGATCAGTTTGAATAGTTAAGACTTTGACTCGTTAGATTAATTCTTCTGTTAGATGATTTTCCTGGCGGAATCGCCCGTGCCTTCCGAGCGAGGGAAGTTTTTTTGGGTTCGGTTTCGGAGGGACCACTGGACTAGTCTCTTGTCTGGATATCCGTGGGTGAGGCCCTGAGTGTGGATCCCTACCCTGCGCAAGAGGCTGATGCTGCTTCTGCCCGCCCCAGCGCCCTCAGAGAGGCGGGGGTCTCACACTTGTGGGCTTTAAAGTTATGCAAATCATCAATGAAATTAGGGTTCTCACATTCCAAGTATGAAACTAGAATACCACAAACTTCAACACAAAATAAAAAACAACAATTCTAACACACCCAAAACTCCAAAACCATATGTTTTTGGGGGGTTGTGACCTCTCTAAACCAACACTTAACACACCCAAAACTATAAAACCATATGTTTTTAATGTTTTTGGGGGTGTGGTCTTTCCTAAACAACATCATGAAATATTGGGTGATCCTAATAGCTTGAATGGATGGAAGAATGGAGTTCCCATCGTCGGTGCCAGATATGTTCATATTAAGGGCTTACCTTAGCCTTGTCAAATGAAGTGTCGTTTGGTACTTTGCCATAGAGCCGCAATTACTTCCCATGTGGGTGCACTAGCTCATCTGTTGAGCCTTCACTCCCTTGTCACATTAGAATAATCCATGGCTTTGGGAGTGAAGAAAGGGGGTAAGGGAAGAGCTCTCTTTCCTAGATGGAGGCAAGAAGAGAATGGCCTTTGCAATGGTTATCTTAAATAAAATGTGGATAGTGAAGAAGCTAATGAGAGGGACAAGCCTACCAAACCCATTCAAGCTAGCAAACCATATGGCATAAAGGCCAATGGAGCACAAGCAAGCAAGAGTAGAGAAGAGGGGGAGCTTAGAATTACTTAATGTAAAAATTGACTTATATACAAATGATTAGTTCTCACACTAGGCCGGGGAAAACATAAAAAAAGTCCATTGGCACTAGTTCTAGTCCTAAGCAACTATGTACATGAATTTTATCACTTTCCCATTTAGCATTAAGCTTAGGGTAAGGCTACTTTATAAATTTTAACCCTATTTTATAAAAAATAAGGCTTTCGTTACATGCGGGTAAGATGGCAAAGTACCTTACGCTAGGTCAAGCGATGAAAACAATGTTAACTTGCAAAGTGGTTAACAATGGCTTACAATTCATTGGCCTATCATCCAAGAGTTTACATGCTTAAAATCATCCTAAGCCTCTTTAGAACTAGGACCTTACAATCCAATTGGCACACTAAGTCTATTAGCCAAATCCCTAATGAATCCCAGTCCATTAACCTATTTGGGAAGGCATCAAATTTCCTTTTGACTTTGTACACTTTTCTCTGACCATTCTACTTTCCCGAAAGCACATCTATGAGCAAGTTGACATTTCAACATTAAGAGATAAGAAATGATCACCTTTCCAACCAAACTTAAGAGAAATATACACCACTTGGAATTTCCCTTAGACCTTTTTAAGGAAACACTCTCATCATTGTGATCTCCTCCCTATAGGTATACCAATAAATCTTATAGTTTCCCTCTTATTGACTTGTTTAAATCTCCATCTTTAACATAAGTTAAAGATTTGAGTATTGTGCGCCTAATGAGCATCCTCATCCATTGATCATGAGACCACATAAAAATATTCCATACAGTTCCAAGCCTCTTAAAATATACGCTTATCTAGACCTAATGTAAGTAAAGTATCATTTGCAAACTACTCCAAAATATATTGATTGGCATTGTGGGGAGTCTAAAACCCTCTATAATAACTTGAACCATCTTCTACTATAGGTCCTAGCCAAGAGTATTCATGGCTATGCCAAAAAGTAGTGGAGATAGTGAATAACCCTACTTAACACTCTTCCATAGAAGAAGAAAAACATTCATTACCATCCACCCATGAATGAAAGAACATTATCATTTCATAATAATGTCAACTGGTTAGAAGAGGTTGGCTAACATTTGTCTAATAAAGGACCAATTCACTCTATCATCTGCCTTATTAAGATTAAATTTAAAGTAAACAAAGACATGTCTTGAGCATTTGATGCATTCTTGGCCTTCCCACATGGAGATGATTGCATAAAAAATATATTTTCCTTTAATGAAAACCTTTTGCTTCTTTCTAATCATTACATTCATCCAATCCCTAAGCCTTAATGAGATTGCTTTGGCAATTTATAGGATAAATCGAGTAGAGTGATGGGTCTCTAGTTATTCAAATGAGAATCCATGCATTGGTGATACTCTTCTCTTGAAGCATTCATGTGCATCCTCAAGGAAATAATTTGATGTACAAATTTTACAAAGATTTAACTAATGACCTTTATTTGGTTCTCTTTTGGGATGTTGGCCCACACATCATAACCATGTGGAAGATAATGATGAAGTTATACCACTGTAATAGGGCCGAAGGATTTAGACCAACTTATTTACAAGACTATAGACAGAGGTGTATCCAAAAGAGTACTTTTAGTGCATGTCAAATTCACCTTTGAAGTATGGCTGCTTTTATCTGCCATTGGCAAAATTGCCTCAAGTCAATGTAGGATTGAATAAGATTTTAGTTGAAAATAACATCAACCACACCTTTTTTTCAAAACATACTTTCTCATGGTCGTAATTTAGGCACTTTTGTACAAAAGATCTACATTTCAAATTTTGCTTTCAAAATAGTTTAAATAAAATATAAGCATATTACAAATGTAATATACAACTTTTTAATATATATTTAACCTAATAACATGTATGTTACATCAATTAAAGACATACTTTTTTATATACTTCTCATCATGAAAGGCAAGGCTAATGACGTATATATATTTAAGCTAATAATGTTGGAGTAGAGACAAAGGTAGCAACAAACACAAATGTAGCAAGCAAGGAGAAATAGAGAGAAGCATAACACACATAGAGATGTAGCAAGTAAGGAGAGATAGAGAGAAGCAGAACACTTAAAGTAGATTGATGAGAAAAGGTGAAGTGCAAGTGAAGTGATATGATAAGGTCACTTACACACACTCATAAAAGTGTGTATATATGCTCGAGGGAAAAAACCTCCTAAAGACGGAAAAAGTGCCTAGGCCCATTATTAGTCTACATCCACATATCATTGCGATGTAAATGTGTTATAGGTATATATTTTATCATATTTTTGATGTATAATAATCGTAGAAAAATATGCTTGATTTAATGTGTGCAGAAATCAGCTTAATGGAATGTGCAAATGTGCATAAGGTTATTTTATGAGTTATTTTTGTTGGTCGCGTGCCAAATGTTTGTACAAATTATTTATGCATGCTTGGCCATGCACATGGCTTTACTATATTCCTAGCACATATGCTAGAAGAGTTGCAATTATTTACACTTAGTGTGTAAACAAGCTCTGACGTTTGAGCTATTTTTGTACAAAAAAAGCTTGTAGATTAAGCTTGGGTTAAGATAGCCATGTAACCTATTTTTTATGGAATAAAATCTATAAAAATATTCAAGCAGGGATGCTTTTGGCACATGCTTGGGGGGGCAATTAGCACCCAATCTGGTGTTCTCTCGTGTCTGTACTTTTTTATTGGCATGCTTCCTGATGTCCTGTGTTATTTCCCGTCTTAGTGGTATTAGAGCTCTGGCAACGCTTCGTTGTTGAGATATCGAGCTCTAGTGAGGCGGTGGACACTGATGACCCGCCTGGGGGATAGGCCCCACACTTACACCACTGGCATGGTTGGTGAGATCTTGGGTGATATGCGGCCAGTGGGATGACAGACTGTGTGACAGCCATTCTAGAGACTGGCATAGTTATATCGCCAGCTCATTTAGTCGGGTTCACACTATAGAGAACCCGTGTATGTATTGGTTGAGTACCTTTCATATTATTGTGTACTCTTATCTTTGTATATGGTGTGTTGAGTGTTGAGTAGAGAAGAAGAAGATTTTCAGCCTCTCACCTTGTGTGTTCTCTATTAGGGTTTTGTGAGTGTGTGTGTGTGCTTGCAAGAGCTCAAGCTCTCTTCCCCCCTGCATCTTTTCATGGTATCAGAGCCTGGTTCGTGCTAAGGGCTGAGCTGCAAGCAAGAGAACCACAGGAAGCGGTACGAGGGTAAGAGCTTCAACTACTCTTCCCTATTGTGTTGGTGACTACACCCTTGTCGGGAGCTCTATGGGAGGCACCGGCAACGATCTCTGATTGAGGAGCTTTCTTCGCGGGAGTAAAGCTATAGGGCAACTATACAGTCCTACGGACTCCAATTTTCGGGGCGAAAACGCGTTTCGGGCGCGTCTGGACCTCCGTTTTTCAGAAAGCAGGCGATTTCAAGCACTGCGGGTAAGTCATCGATTCTCTGCAGAACTCTGTTTTAAGAACTGCAGGAAGACAGATTGACTGTGCAGACACTGTGGGTGCTGCAAGAGGTCTACAGTTGCCATTGGGTGTATGTATGTGCATTGAAGTCACTGGTTGTGACATTTGAGAGTACTACAGTACCGCTGTAGAAAATACAGCATTTGTGCAGAAAAAACCAGAGTGCAGTTTCTGGTGAAATTGTGTGTTTGGCAAGATGTCTAATGATGGCATAACACAGATTGTGGCTGAGAAGCTGGATAAGAATAACTTCCATGCTTGGAGGTTCAGGTTGACGAATTTCCTGATGGGAAAAGGCTATTGGGACTACATAGAAGGTGAGCATGAAGAGGCACCGGAGATACCGGATATAAATCCGACTGCTGCAGATGTGAAAGAGTTTAAAGACTGGAACCAAGGAGACAGGAAGGTTATGTATTGGCTTTCCATTAGTATACAGGACACCATGATTGGGCACATTCAGGATGCCAAGTCCCCCAAGGAGGCGTGGGACACCTTGGTAAAGCTGTATGAAACAAATACCAAGGCACGTAAGATACAATTGAAGAATGAACTTCATACTGTGGAGAAAAAGAGCATGTCTGTGAATGACTATGCGTTGAAGATAAAGGGTATTGTGGAATCCCTTGCATCTATTGGTGTGTCAATGGATGATGATGACAAGGTGGAAGTCTGTCTACGTGGTCTCGGGCCACAATACAAGGCGTTCAAGACGTCTATTCAGACTCGGGAAAACATTCCCAACTTTACAGATTTGGTGTCTATGCTGATTATCGATATGCTGATTATCGAAGAGAAGAGCTTGGGTGAAGACCAACAGACTTCACAAAGAAAAAACAGTTCAGAGCAACAGGCCTTCTACACGAGTTCAGGAAGAGGACGAGGTAGAGGAGGCCGTGGACGCGGTCAAGGAGGTGGCCGAACAGGTAATCAGAATTATGGCCAGCAGCAGCAGCAACAACAACAGTCCCAGAATCAACAACAACAACAACACGCAGGTGGAAGAGGCAAATTCAGAGGCAGGGGGAGTCAAAGAGGCCGTGGAAATTGGCAAAGGCAATATAATGATGCACGTGAATGCTATTATTGTGGTAAGCCTGGACATGTGCCAGAATGTTATAAGAAGCAGGCTGACATGCAAAATGGGAAAGTGCAGCAAAACAACTATGCATCCTCAAGCAGAAACAATGAGGATAATGAAAGGTTGTTTGTTATGCAGCATGTCGTGAATGCCATGTCTGAAAATGTTGATGCAGCACAAAAAGATAATGTATGGTATGTGGATTCAGGCGCTTCGAACCACATGACAAGTCATGGGGATTGGTTCAAGGAGATGAAAAACCCGGAAAGACCAGGTTTTGTGGAAACAGGGGATGACACGGCTCATCCAATTGCCCACGTTGGAGATGTGCCATTGTCTATGCAGGATGGCAAAGTGAAGTACCTTGCAGATGTACTTCATGTACCGAACATAACAAAGAATCTGGTTTTAGTTGGCCAGATGATTGAGCAGGGTTTGCAGGTTAGGTTTAACCCTGATGGGTGTTATGTCGAAGACTTTAAAGACAAGTGCAGGTTGGTTGCAAAAGGCAACAGAGTGGGAAGAATGTTTACGTTGGATGTAGACATGCCTGAAATGAGTGCTGCGATGTTTGCAAATGGTTCAGGAATTGTTGCAGACACAGACATATGGCATAAAAGAATTGGACATGTGAATGTGCAGAGATTGAAGTCTATGCAGACAAAAGGAATTGTGACAGGGCTGCCAAAATTTAAAGTGGAAGGTATGCATAAAATCTGTGAAGCATGCCAATTTGGGAAGCAAACAAAGCATGTGTTTCCACGTAACAGATATGTGAGCAGAAATGCACTAGATGTTGTGCATTCAGATGTATGGGGTCCTACAAAGACCGTGTCTATGGGAGGCTGCAGGTACTATGTCACTTTCATTGATGACCACACAAGGAAAGTGTGGGTATATTTCATGAAGGAGAAGAGTGAGGTGTTCACTCACTTTCAGAATTTCAGAGTTTTGGTTGAAAAGCAAACAGGGAAATATGTAAAGTGCCTAAGGTCAGATGGAGGGGGAGGTGGCACGAAGCCCAAGAGTCTAAGCAAGAACAAACGACATCAAAGTACAACACGTGTTAAAGCGACGGTGACCTAAGCGTCCCACATAGAGGTTAGGAGCATAACCACTGGGAATCCCACCAACGACGGACCCTGTAAATGGCCGCATCAACTGCTACCAACCATAGGTAGCACGTGCAACCGGCCGATTGACGTCACGACACCCGAAATGACGATGCTATGCAATGGACGGATGTCTCCATGAGAGATGAAAGCTAGAGAACACCCATTTCTCTCATATACCCTGCACGTAAGACTTTAAAAAGGAAGAGGAAGAGAAGGAGAAGAAGAAGAGGAGGAGAGAGAGAGAGAGAGAGAGAGAGAGAGAGAGAGAGAGAGAGAGAGAGAGAGAGAGAGAAGAGAAGAAGAAAGAAGAGGGGAGAGAAGAAGAGAAGAGGAGAAGAAGAAGAAAAGAGAGAAGAAAGAAAAGAAGAAGAAGAGGAGGAGGAGAGAGAAGAAAGAGAAGAGGAGAGAGAAGAAGGAGAAGAAGAAGAAGAAGAAGAGGAGGAGGAGAGAGAAGAAGGAGAAGAAGAAGAAGAGAAAGAAAGATTTTTTTTATTTTTTATTTTTTATTTTTTAAATTGACTATTGTTATTCTCTGATTGTTTGAACTTAATGGTTTTCAATATTTTGTCAACTGTGCAAGGACCCATGAATTGGGTTATATCAATGATCTTTACCATGGAGCCATGTTGAGTTTCCAAAAATTATCATCTCGACTTACACACGATATTTTCTCATCTTTACTATGAATAATTACGTTTTCATTTATTATTGTTTTAAATTCTCTATTTCTCTTAACTTTTTCATTTTGTAGCCAACAATATAACAAGGTAAGACTCTCTTACTTTTGGATTTTATTTTTACATCATCAAGTTTTATTTAATATTTATTATTTAAGTTTATTTCACTTGGACTCGATATGATCGATGATGATGAAGAACAAGACTACCATGACCACTACTCCGACCCATAGGGTAACATATTCATTTAATTATCTCTACAATAAATTTTATTTAAGACTTTTAGTAAAATTCAAGGAGAGTTCTTATGCATCAAAAGTTGCTATATTCGTAGCACATATGCTAGAAGAGTTGTAATTATTTACACTTAGTGTGTGAAGCACGCTTCTCATGGTCCTGTGTACTTTCCCATCTTAAAATGGCTACAAATCCACCATATGTAGTGATGTGAATATGTACATGGATCATGTGGCTAATCATTCCTAAATGGAAATAAGACCAAAGTTTTACGAAAGGATTCAAACGTCTCTCATTGAGAGAGTCTTTGTGTGAACATATCTATTGCACTGAATCCCTAAAATGAAAATAAGACTAAACCTTTACAAAAAGCTTCAAACTTCTCTTGTGAGAGAGCCTTTGTGAACATATCGGCCACATTGTTGTGTGTATGGCTCATGTCTCTAGGTTCACACCTCTAGACTCACCTATTCAGGCTCACATCTACTGGTTTGCATGTCTAAGTTCATGTCTTTAGGCTCACGTCTATAGGTGTGACATGTCTCAAGAATCATGCCTTTTTTGTATGAATTAGGCTTACCTACTTTATTTTTATGAAATAAAGTACGTGTGACATGTCTAAATACTTATGCCTTTTTTGTATGAACTAGTCTCACGTACTTTACTTTTATGAAATAGGCCTACTTGAAGCACATAATTTTATGTACTAGGCATATGATAGGGATGTTTGACTCACATCTTTTTTTGCAGGACTATGGGCTCATGTCTCCCAACCCAAGAGCTTTCTTGGCTTGGTTTTTAGAGTTTTTTGAGGTTTTTTAGACTTTCATAAAAGGTGATTAAAGACCCTAATCCTAGTTAATGGTGATTATGCAAGTGTTTAAGTGACTTTAATGAGAGGTGATTAAAGATCCTAATCTTAGTTAATGATGATTAAGGATCCTAATCTTAGTTAATGGTGATTATGTAACTTTTAAGTATTTTTTATGGTTTTGCATGCTTCTAAGATGATACATGAAAAATAATAAAATGCATGATACAAATTACCTATCCCAATGCTTATATTTTTGCAATGGATTCCACTTCCAATCATAATTACTAAGTTATTACTTAGCTCAATGCAACAAGAATCTCTCCTGTAATGAACATAATGATAATGCACCTCAATGTGCTTTGTGCGAGCATGAAACACAAGGTTTCTTGTAATGCATTTTGGCTATTAGTGAAGATAAAGGTGGGGGATTACTATCCAATACTAAGTTCTTACAAAGGGCGTATCAGTTATACACACTCCACAGTTACTATAAGAGTTGTGCTATACTCAGCTTCACAAATCGAAGTGGCCTATAGTCGGCTGCTTCTTAATGGGCCACTTCTTGTCGAAGTGGCCCATTTTCGACTGTTTCTTGATGAGCCAAAATATACATGAATCACCAAGATGAAAGTAAAAGCCACTAGTTGACACTAGCATATAATAACACTCAGCCCAATCAGAGTCACTGAAAGCATGTAGTTGAATATCACTTACCTTAGCATAGAATGGCCCAAGGGACTAAGTGGCCTATAAGTATCAGAATACTCACTTGGTAGCCCTCCGGGATTGTGCATAGACTTGTTTAATTGGGAGACTCAAAGTGAATGCCTGCTGGCCTCGTATTGCATAGATAAATGAGGCACCCAAGCCTTGATAAAGTGAGAGACTTATCCTAGCACCTCTCTCTATTGGTGCTAACACTTGTCAAATGGTTCACTTGCATCTTGGAGATTAAGCCTAGCACCTGTCTCTATTGGTGTAGCAAACAACATGCTTACAGTCTTCAAGACCAAACCATGTAAGTAGCCTCTGTATGTATTTTTATTGCAACATCACAATAACATCATCAAGTTGCATAAACTGTATGCCCAAATAATAGCGCAACGAGCCCAAATCTATCATCTTAATGACACATGTAATTCAGTATTAAAGGCTCTCATTAGTGCCTATGATGAGTATCATGTCATCAATGCATAAAATGATGACCAAAAAACAATCTTTACTCCTCTTTATATAGAGAGTACTCTTAGTTGGACTGTTGCAAAACCATTTGCAACCAAGTATGCATTTATCTTCTCATACCATGCTCTGGGAGCTTGCTACTTAAAGCCATATAAAGTGTTCTTTAACTTGCTGCATACTTCAGACTCTTATCTCTTCTCAACAAAACTATGAGGCTGAGATACATAAACCTCCTCATGCAAATCACCATTCAAGAAGGCAATCCTTATATCCAACTGATGTACATTCTAGCCATGATGCATTGCCAATGCAATAATACACTTGATCATAGTCATATAAGATATAGGTGCAAAGGTCTTATGATAATCTATGCCCTTGTCCCAAGCATAACACTTTGCAACAACAAGCCTTATCTTGTAAAACGATCAACTCTACCTCAGCTTTATGCTTAAGCTTATAGATCCACTTCGTACCAATGGCTTTTTTACCATAAGACAAATCTACAAAATTTCAAGTGTCATTTTTAAGGATTAAGTCATACTCATCCTGCATGGCATGCATCCAATGATCATTTTCATATGTTTTCTCAAAGGAAAAAAGTTCCTCTTATTGTATATATTGGCAATGAAGAGGAAACAAGTGTCATTTTTTAGGATTAAGTCATACTCATCCTGCATGGCATGTATCCAATGATCATTTTCATATGTTTTCTCAAAGGAAACAAGGACTTCATTGTATATATTGGCAATGAGAGTATGATCCACAAAAGAATAAGATGCATGATGAGAACATGCACGTGTCTTGCTAGGTAAAGGAGCAACTAATTTGATATCTTGTAATGTCTACACCAACCATTTTGGCATGCTCTTTTTATATGGTTGCCATTTCCTCATCCTCACCACCATATCATTCATAATTGCATAATCAATAGATTGATATTTGGGCTAAAATTCGAGCTGATTTTTAGTCGGTATGGGCTAATCTGCATCACCATGTTGAGCGTTCATTTTCTCCACATATGGCTAACCAAGATTGTACAGAGATAGGAGTGTATCAAAGATGTTATGTGAGCATACACATGTAGCTAATCAAGATTTTACAAAGGTAGAAGTGTATCAAAGATGTACTCTTAACATACATTCTGTTGTTTTTTTTGTATAAAACCATGAACTAAGTTCTAAACAACAACAACATCTCTACTCACCAAAATCCACTTTGTGGCCAAATGCTAGAGTCTATACCCTTTGCTTTCTGAGCCGTATCCCACAAAAATACATTTTACCGCCTTATCATCTAGCTGATCATGTTGTTGCTTAGGCACAAGAGGATAAGCACGACAACCAAAAATTGTTAAAGAAAATGTTGTAGATGGCCTTGCTTATATTCATTGTTCAAGAAAATGTTGTATATACTCTTGCTGGTATTCATTGTTCAAGATTGTAATTGCATACTTGCATTCATCAAAGACATTGGACATAATGTGTGTAAGATTCCTCCCTCCAGCTTTTGAGGTGCAGGTGTAAGAACCTCCCCTTCTAATCTTATAATTATTTCCCTCTCTGAAATAAAAGAAACATCCTGTTTTACCCTGTTTTGGCCTAGAGAGAGAAAATGTCTAGAGGGAGGTAATTCAAAATTGAGATATTTTTTGATATAAAAATTCTCCTAGTGTCTAAAACGGTTTCTCCTAAAATAAAAATTCAAAAAGAACTTTCCAATGTGCAATTGGAATTAATTGAAAATAGGTAAAAAGGACCTTAGCCCAAGGGTCCAGATTTTCAGAAATTTTTGAATTATGCTCCGATGAAGGTTCCTATGGACCAATAAGATTAATCCAAATGTAGGGAGAAGATAAATTGAAGAATAAAAGAAAATCCCCCAAAAATGAGTAAATACTCACATAAGATGAAGAGTTGACTAAGGACAAGGTTTATTAGTTAAAAAAGAAGAGATATTTAGAGGAATGATATATTTTTGACACCTCAGTAGTATGGGAAATTCCCCTCATGAAGGAGGCACCTATTTCACATGTGTGGAGGAGTTTTAAACTCATAAATAATGAGATATTTTTATCTCTCCTCTCTCCTCTTTCAACTAGATCCAAAAAGTAAGCTAAACTGACCTAAAAATGGTCAAAAAGTGACCAAACTGATCTGGAAAATTTTAGAATCAGTTTGCTTGGTTAGAGGCTCACATTTTCCTATAAATAGAAGCCTCCCCCTTTGTAAAAGGTTAATAGTGTTTATGCATTGTTACTCTACTCCTCCCTAGAGCCAAAAACATTGAATTCACTCGATAATTCAATTGTTTTTGACTAAATCTTCTACAAAGAATTGGTGGCCACTCTTGATCCAAACAAGAGTAGAACCCTCAATCCCTCAAGCCAAAGGATCACAAAAACTCCATGTAAGTAAAAAATCCTACTTTTTTTATTCTAATCTATGGTTTTCTGATTCTTGCTTTTTTAATGTGAATATGGATGTTATGCCTTAATGAAAAGGCCACTCCCTTCTCTTCCTTAAGAATTCAATCTTTCTCTATCCTAAAATGAGTAACAAATAATTTGATTTAAACTATTCTTATTGATTACTCCTTAGAAGTGAAAATTGATTAGATTAGAGTGCTTTATTTTATCTTGGGATAAATTTTAAAGTAAATTTAGAATGTAAAAATTGAGAAATGGTCAGCCATACAAAGGAGGTCATGGCAAAATTTTCTTAAATTTTATGGAAATAAGTTTTATCTTATGTTATTCTAAAAGAATAATCCCCACCGTTTGTGCATTCTAAAAGAAATTATTTTTATTTCAAAAGTGTTATTCTCATTAAAATTGAATTTATGCATAGAAAGATGCATAGAAGATTTATTTTTATTTCAAAAGTGTTATTCTCATTAAAATTGAATTCATGCATAGAAAGATGCATAGAAGATTTATTTTTATTTCAAAAGTGTTATTGTCATTAAAATTAAATTTATGCATAGAAAGTTGCATAGAAGATTTATTTTTATTTCAAAAGTGTTATTCTCATTAAAATTGAAATTATGCATAGAAGATTTATTTTTATTTCAAAAGAGTTATTCTCATTAAAATTAAAATTATGCATAGAATAATTATTTTTATTTTAAAAGTGTTTTTTTTATTAAAATTGGATTTATGCATAGAAAGATGCTTAAAAGATTTATTTTTATTTCAAAAGAGTTATTCTCATTAAAATTGAATTTATGCATAGAAAGATGCATAAAACATTTAATCTTATTTTAAAAGTGTTATTTTCCTTAAATTTGAATTATGCATAAATAGATTAATAAAAGGATTTTTATAAAAGTGTTATTCCCACTGAAGTTGATTTTTATGCATAAATAGATGCGTAAAGAATCTTTATATCAAAAATTAGAATTCTCTTAAATGATGTGATGTGAATCAGATAGATGATGAGTGGATGGATGGATGTGATGTGAATAGAAGTGATGAGAATATGAGGTGAATAGATGTGATGAGATAAGATGTGAATCAGATAGATGATGATTGGATGGATAGATGTGATGCGAATAGAAGTGATGAGAATATGAGGTGAATAGATGTGATGAGATAAGATGTGAATCAGATAGATGATGATTGGATGGATAGATGTGATGCGAATAGAAGTGATGAGAATATGAGGTGAATAGATGTGATGAGATAAGATGTGAATCAGATAGATGATGATTGGATGGATGGATGTGATGTGAATAGAAGTGATGAGAATATGAGGTGAATAGATGTGATGAGATAAGATGTGAATTAGATAGATGATGATTGGATGGATAGATGAGATGTGAATAGAAGTGATGAGAATATGAGGTGAATAGATGTGATGAGATAAGATGTGAATCAGATAGATGATGATTGGATGGATAGATGTGAATAGAGGTGATGAGAATGAGAGGTAAATAGATGTGATGAGATGTGATGCGAATCAGATAGATGGGAATGAATGGATGGATGGATGCGACGTGAATAGAAGTGATGAGAATGTGAGGTGAATAGAAGTGATGAGAATGTGAGGTGAATAGATGTGATGAGATGTGATGTGAATTAGATAGATGTGAATGAATGGATGGGTGGATGATGTGAATAGAGGTGATGAGATGTGAGGTGAATAGATGTGATGTGAATCAGATAAATGTGAATGAATGGATGAGATGTGATGTCATGCGAATCAGAACGTAAATGAATGATATGGGATGTGAGTGAATGTATGTGATGATAATGGATGTGAATGTGTATGTGAAGTAGCTTCCTCTTGTGCGGGGTAGGGTTTCCCACTCGGGGCCTCTCCCTCTTATGTCCGGGCATGAGACTAAATTGGTGGTCATTCCGAAACCGAAATTGGGAAATTTTCCCTTGCCCAGAAAACGGGGACGATTCTACCTTTTTGAATTTCTTAAAACAAATTTTCTAACAAGGTCAAGAGAACTAAACTATCCTTCACCTGATTAAACCAAATAGAAGGAAAACTATTACAGACTTAACTTGAAGAAATCAACACTTTTTTCCTAACTGAATCAAGCACATCCGTTGATCTAATCATTTGAGAAAGTCTTCAGGTTTGATGTGGATAGAAGTGATGGATATGAATGAATGTGAATGTGATGGATATTAAATGAATGTGAATGTGAATCGGGATAGATGTGAATGAATGCGATGTGAGGTAAAATGAATGAGATGCGATGTGAGTGAATGTGATGTGGTCTGAATGAGATGTGATGTGAGTGAATGTGATGTGGTCTGAATGAGATGTGATGTGAGTGAATGTGATGTGGTCTGAATGAGATGTGATGTGAGTGAATGTGATGTGGTCTGAATGGATGAGATGTGAATGAATGTGATATGAGGAGATGTGGAAATGGGTAGATGCAAGTGAATGAGATCTGATGAGATTAAATAGAGGAAAGATGTGATGATGCGAGTGTGAATGAGATTTGATGAGGTTAAATAGAGGAAAGATGTGATCAGATGCGAGTGAATGAGATCTGATGAGGTTAGGAAAGATGTGATCAGATGAAAATGATGTGACTGGATGAGAATAGGAATAATTATGAAATGGCTGTGGAATTAAATATTATGGATTGATGATGGAACAATGTGGAAAGACGAGAATTTGTTGTAGAAACTGTATTTATGACCTGTTTTTAAATGACTGTTTTATGTCAAGAATGCTGGAGAAGCATTTTGATCGTCTTGTGAATGAGGTCGTGGAGACCTAATTTGATAAAGTTGCAACAGCTGACGGAGAGTCAACGGAGGACGTCTCGCGTAGCAAGGATATCCATGGGCGAGGCCCTGAGTGAGGGACCCTGCCCTACGCAAGAAGTTCTACTTTCACTGCTAGCACCCCTAAATTCATTGCGCAATAGTGGGGTCAGGGATCTCACACTCTCTCTTTACTAAACTCATCAATATGCATTAGTTTCAGCCTTCATTGTTGTTGCACTGCTAACCCGACCTAGCCCACAGTTGGTATCAGAGCCATGCTCGATCTTGCTACCACCCTGCCAAAGCCGTCCTCGCCATTTTCGCTGGCTCTTTCGGGCGGCACTAGTGCTGGGCTCACCACCATGGCCCATTTTTCTGGTGGCATTGGGGCAGAGTACTTCGCTAGTGTCGACTACTCAGCCGGCACTTGGTGAGTAGCTAGCAGTACTACGGAGTGCTTCATTGCCACCATTGCTCCTTCACCTTCGGTGGTCACCCAGCTCCTGGTCGCCAACCACTTTGCCAGTTCATGTACGTATGCATGGTGGCACTAGTCCGCATCGCTCCACTGCTGTTATCTCAGCCACGCCTGTCATGTACGGCATCACGTAGCGGTAGCACTGCCTAGCCTCTCAGCCATTTAACTAGCTATGTGAACTCCATCGTCTTGCCAATGTTTCTTTGAGAGCTTGCTCAATGCCTATCTGTATTGTGAGGTGGGAATAGTATCCAAGGCCCTTGGTGCCTTGGGGGTGTGCTAGCCTGTCCCAAAGAATATGCATTTTTATGGGGATGAGGTGCAAGGGAGCAGCGTAGCATGGACCCATGTTAGGCACACGTAGAAGTACTCAGACCCATGTTAGGCACATGTAGAAGTACTCACACCTTGGGTAGGCACCACGGAACCTCACTTGCAACGTGAGAGGCCTAGCATGCCTACCTGGTGCGTGAGTGCTTCTAAGTGTGTCTAACAAGGGTTCTTCCCATTTGCATGCTACTACCTCTTACATTGTGTTGGCAGTCTTTACCTCTATAGTAGAGCTTAGCACACTCCCACATGTGTAAGGCCTGATTGCTTCTCCTTGATTGCTCATGTACATACACATGACCTGCTGATGGATTATGCAAAGGAGACATTCCTAGCAATTTCAAAGTCTCAGTTGTTCCTTCTTCATTCCTTCATTCTTCATCAAGCTTGGGGCCATGGAAACACTGCCGAAAGAGACTAATCTTCATTGACAAATGCTCGGGAAGTCATTAAAACTTTCATTTTTTTTTCTTTTTGTGTTTATGTGTGAGTCATGGTTCTGTGCTTGGGGAGTCCCTAAAAATTTGAGTGAAATAATCTATGTTTATGTTCTTTTATTTATATGTTTGTACCGCCTTCACTTATAAAAGGTTTCGTGTTTTCTCTCATCTCTATTACGAGTTAGGAGTTTGGGGGGTGATGAAGAGCTGGCCTTATTGCTCGACCACTTGCTAATTGGAGGATTAGCATGTCATGGGAGGTGCACATGGCTAGATTACTTCCTTGTAGCATATGATGGAGTTAGAAGGTAGTTGCTCCTTTAAGTGCTGACCTCCCTACCTTGATCCAAAACCCTGACTAGCGAGACTGTGTGACCATGGTATGGGAGGTGATGCATGGCGAGTCTTGCTCCGAGGTAGCATGGATAGGGTGGGTGTGGTAGCATCTTTAGTGCACAAGGGTCTCACCATCTTCACTCCGCGAAGGGGGGATTATTGGGTATTTAGAGTCTATGTGTGTGTATCTGTGTGTAAGTGCGTGTGAACCACCTCTTGTAGTCGTTGATGTTCGTTTATGTGTGTATGTGATCAGTAGTGATATATCATGGGCACTTGCCATGTGTCATTTTCCCAGTGTTTGTTGTGTTAAAGCTCTAAAAGCCTATAAAAGCATTGTGCTCTTTAGAGCTTTAACCATCATTAATCAAAGTCGTGTAATTAATGTCTCTCACTCTTTCACTTTGATATATCTTTCACTCTCTCTTTACTACACTCATGACCATGCATCAGTTTAAGCCTCCATAGTTGCTGCACTACAAAACCCTAACTAGCCCATAGTAGCAACCTTGGAACTTTGGCACATATTCTTTTAAGTGGCATCCCATAGTTTTTTTTTTGAAGTGGGATTTTTGTGATAGAATTTGAATTTTTATCCAACATGTTCACTTGCTCCAGTGAGAAGGAATTAAACCCATGAAGTTGCACTTTCGAGACTCTAGCCCTTTACTAACTTAGCCACACTACGAGGGTGCCCCAAGAGGTTTGTCATAAGAATTTAAAGCGATGCCAAAACTTCATTCGAAGGGCTCATATGAGCCATCCATATATTGTAAAGGGTTGAAAGAATACTATTTAAAAAGAAAAAAGAAAAATCATGCCTTTCTTTTCAAGAGGTGGTGAAAGGTAAATCCCCTTTTTGAAGGGTATGATAATCGTCATCTACACTATTCTATATACTACTGTCACATGTGGTCTCAAGAGAGGGCTTAGCCATGTGGCAGCTCCCTGAGCTCCCCCACTCGAGCGTGAGGGGTAGTTTTTACTTGGCTTTTTACTTGGGCAACATAAGAATATTTTTGGAAAGCAAGAAAGAACATTTTTCCACGTGGAATCAAATTTTCATTTCAAAATCATATTTTCTTGGGTAGCATAGGAAAAGAAGAAAAAAGCATGGAATGAAGTTCACCCAGGTGGCATAGTGTCATTGGGGTAGCTTCAATTATAAGGAAAGCTAAATGTAGGGTATAATTAGCTTGGCTCAAAATAGCTTTCTAATGCTCTCTCAAGCACAAGTACGCAAACTTTGCCTTTCATAGAGTTTTGAGGCCCACCCACACCAATAGCATTCGTGTGCATTCAGTCATTTGTTGTGCTGGCTTGAAGCATAACCACATCCGTCACACTCGCCTCGACATATATGGCACCTTTTGAGAGAAATGAATGTGGCAACTAGAGTTTTAAGGATAACAAGATGCAAAGGCTTTCCACAAGATTATTATGGCATTGAGAGCACTAGAGCTGCATATAGCAAGGAGATGTTTTTTTTCCTTGGCGTGCTTTGATTTAAGGAGGTGGTGTAGCCTATCGGGTGATATGGATTGGCTTCAAGGCCAGGGGCTAACATGTTGGCAATATGAGCAAGAGGGTAGAAGATCTAGGTCCTTGAGTGATCTTGTGGAAGCGCGTATTATCATCACACAAATCATTTATCATCTATATATATATATATTACAGGGCTAACACCCCCTCCACATGGTGTGTTTTTTTGAGCTTGCTCATGTTCCCTCCACGTGTCGCCCCTCTCGCTGCCCTATTCGTAATAACTAAAAACTTGCATTCACATGAAGAAGGTGCCACCTCTATCTCCCAGGTTGTAGAGCTAAAAAGCTCATGTATGAAAAATGCGCCACTTGCTGTTTGCATCCAGAGCTGCCCTTCGCGTCAATGAGGAGTGCAGAGAATTTGAACATGGAATCGCACATTCTACTCTTCCTCAGCTGTTCATTCGTGCATATTTTTTGTTTGAGCTGTCCCCTACATATACTACTCATCATCGTCCTCTTTGCCCTTCTTCCTACTGTGCTGCAGTCTGGTGGTGTGAGCGCTCTCTCTCTCTTATTCTCTCCCTCTCTCTCTCACCTTAAGTTTTCATGTTTCTTTGTATGCAGGTTGTTGACGTTGTGCTATGTGGAGGTGCTCACCTGTTGAAATATACAAGTGAATAGGGTGTGTGCGGGAACAAGCCCTTAGTAAGAGGCTGTAAAAGAGAATCTGTAAATGTGAGAGAAGCTATAAAAATGTGAGAAGTATCTACTGGGAGAGGATAAAGGGTAGCATGAGGAGATTTAGGAGGTGTGGAGATATTCTGGGAAGAGGTGGAGAGAATCAAGCAAAAGAGGTGGAGTGAATCAAGGAGAAATCAGTGGGATTAGATGCTTGGATGTAAACCCTATAAATTGAGGCATTGGCTTAATGAGAACTTGCTGGTTTTGATTATCCATGCCTACATTAATCTATCAGTTAATTACTCACTAACCACGTCTTAATTATCATCTAATCTCTTTTCTAATGATGGTGATTCTAGCATTTGATCCACCATAGCTCATCACATTGCTGCAAATTTAACATGGTATCAGAGCCTAGCCTAGAATCCATCAAATTTATGAGCCCATTATCTTGCTAATCACTTAGCTAATTAGGATTAGTAGATAATTAAGATTTTTACCTCTTTTTCAACAAGCTTCTGTACCCCCAGCTAGTGGAGGGGATTGATCTCCCTCCAGGATCAACATTAGGGTAAATGCTTCTAGCCAAACATAGCTACATCCCCATGCATAAGCCAGTGAAGACGAATCGCAAAACCGCCAAGAGAAGCTGCAAAAATTCACGTTTTTTCTAGCGCCTATTTTTCTGAAGAAAATTGAGATCTTGTCTGCACCAGGTACAATGGCTCTAATTCCTCTTGGCCCTAGGGGTTTTCAAGGGTGCTCTACAAGCTGGTGAAGATAGTTTTTTATTTGATCAAGTCTACAGTGAGATCCAAGCTCTTCATCACATCTGCAGGTGACTTTGATAAAATAGAGATTAAGCATTCAATGTTTGGTCAAATCTTGTGTTTCTTGGCTTAATCCTCTACTAGACTAATTGCTATTAATGGCCTTGAAAGGATTTGAGCTCATTTGAACTCTAAGGCCTCAGATTTGGACTCCCCGTATACTCTGTTTTTTGTACACAAAACATAAGATTAATTTGTAATCAGTGATTAATCAATACTAATCATTATATTTTGGTGTGATTGAGGGTTCAAATTAACCATTGGGTATCTGATACAGATCTTTATAACTTTAGATTGCAATTTGGAGATGGTTTGATACTCCAACCATTCCGTACAGATTTGTTACCCTTGGTTTAATGTAATTTCTGGTGAATTTATGCTGATAAATCTGTTGTGATCATCACCTAAACACCAGATTGAGTTGTAAAAGGGTAGACACTACCCTTGAATCTTGAAATTGGATCAAGAGGTAATACTCCCTTCACATCATCATGAGTACGGCACAAGAGATAGCCAAATTTAATGGGGAGCAGTTTTACACATGGCAAACAAAAACCATGTATCTGCTCATGAGGAAAAATCTGTGGGGGCTAGTTGAGGGAAGAGATGAATGCCCAGAGGTGAGAGGGGAAAATGAGTGGAAGAGCAGGAATGAGAAAGCATTAGGACTTATCGCACTCAGTTTAAATGATGAAATCATTCATCACATCACAGGGATACAATGGGCAAAAGATGCATGGGATGAACTCAATAAATTATTTGGCACTCAAGCAAAAAATTCAAAGATAAATTTGTTAATGCAATTCTACAAACTGGATATGAAGGAAAGTGAACCTTTAATCACACACTTGAACAGATATAAAAGCATTAAGCAACAACTGTCAGCTTGGCAAAAAGGTAGAAGATGATGAGGCACTAGCAGTGCTTCTCAAGAGTGTGGACAAAGGTGAATATGAAAACATTGTAGCAACATTAAAGAATGTACCTGAATTGAAGCTGCACGAGATAGAAGGAGCTTTACTAGAGCTAGAGACTAGGGTCAAAGAGAAGAAATGGCTGGAGTCAACAACTAGAGAAGAAAAAGCATTCTTCACCCGAGGAGGATTCTCTCGAGGACGAGGACGAGGAAGAGGCAGAGTACAAGGAAGGAACTTCACTTGCTACAACTGTGGAAAGCCAGGACACATGTCAAGAGACTGCTACAGCAAACCTAATGGAGAAGGAACAACATTGGCAAACTTCATGGAGGCTCCTAAGGAAGTGGAGTGAGATCATCTTTTCTGAGAGAGAGAGAGAGAGAGAGAGAGAGAGAGAGAGAGAGAGAGAGAGAGAGAGAGAGAGAGAGAGAGAAATCCCACAACCCAATGTCGCCTGCCCCAACAGAGTAAAACCACCTCTCAACCACCGATGATGTAGGCCATGTGGTAGATGTATGTGTGAGCACTTTAGTCAAGGTCACGGCGGGCACTTGTAGTAGCCTTGGACACATAGAGAGAGAGAGAGAGTGTCAAGGACTATGAGTTTAGAGACTTGAGGCACTGGTCGCGGACTATCAAGTAAGAGGGAAACTTGGTATAGGGTCCAGGTGTGCTAGGAGTATTCACTTAAGGGGATGTGTTGAAATATACAAGTGAATAGGGTGTGTGCGGGAACAAGCCCTTAGCAAGAGGCTATAAAAGAGAATCTGTAAATGTGAGAGAAGCTATGAAAAGGTGAGAAGTATCTACTAGGAGAGAATAAAGGGTAGCATGAGGAGATTTAGGAGGTGTGGAGATATTCTGGGAAGAGGTGGAGAGAATCAAGCAAAAGAGGTGGAGTGAATCAAGGAGAAATCAGTGGGATTAGATGCTTGGATGTAAACCCTATAAATTGTGGCATTGGCCTAATGAGAACTTGTTGGTTTTTTATTATCCATGCCTACATTAAGCTATTAGATGCTTGGATTAGATGCTTGGATATAAACCCTATAAATTGAGGCATTGGCCTAATGAGAACTTGCTGGTTTTTTATTATCCATGCCTACATTAAGCTATTAGATGCTTGGATGTAAACCCTATAAATTGAGGCATTGGCCTAATGAGAACTTGTTGCTGGTTTTTGATTATCCATGCTTACATTAAGCTATCAGTTAAACACTAATCACATCTTAATTATCATCTAATCTCTTTTCTAATGATGTTGATTATCCATGCCTTCATTAAGTTATCAGTTAATTACTCACTAATCACATCTTAATTATCATCTAATCTCTTCTCTAATGATGTTGATCCTTCTTGATGTTGATCACGTCCTGATCGTGTTGAAGACCTTTGTGTGGGGAGAATTGATAAGCTTTGTTGATGTCTTTTAATGTTGAGTGACGTTCAATGGTCTTTGTTTCTCCGAAAGGAATAAGAAAGGCTAGTTAGTAAATGATAAGGTTAGAGATTATCGGGAATTCCTAATGGGGTGGGGGTGGTGGGGTTTTTTTTGTGAGTGATTGCAATTTTACATTTTTGTGAACATGTTTTTATGTGGGTTGTATTTTTTTGCTCACTTTGTTTTTTGGCAATTATAAGCAATGTTACATTTGATTTGTGTGGGGAACTAAGAGATGTTAATGATAGGGGAGAAGAGAAGGAAGGATCCAGAGGAATGTAGACAAAATCATCATAATGAGATTGGATTCTCATTTCCTCATTTGATTCATTTAGACATTCATTATTTGAATAAATTGACCTTTGATGAAATCCTTTTTTGTGGCAGTATTCTTGTCAAATGTTGTTGAGTAGGTCCTATTTTTGCTGCTTCTTCCCATGTGCTTTTTATGCTTTTATGTATATTATATTGCTCTATGAAGCAGATAAACATAAAGTACATTAAATGAGTCAAATAGACTCTTTTTAAGCTGCTGCTTGTTAAAGTAGCTAGTTGTTGGTGAAGCATGAAAGAATTATGGTGACGTGCCATGCTAATATAGACATCTTCACGAAGGATTAGGATTAGAGACCAATGTGATGTGAGACTTAGCTTCGTTTGGAGAGGTTTACAATTTGAAGGAAAATTCTAGGCGATGGGTTGTCCCTTTGATCAGGATTACACCCACCATGGCCCCCTGATCCAGAGGTGTACTTGGAAAGCTGTCGTCGTCGATGATGAGGCTTTGGTGTGCAAATGTCCTTTAGTGCATGAGTATGGATATGTACTCATGGAGCAGCTACTACATTAACTTAGCCAAAAGAATAGTAAGCCATAAGCTTAACAAAAATGTATTGGCTCTTGAAGATCATGGGGGGAGTTTCTTGTGATATTCTGACTTTTTTAGGTAGGCTACTTGTGTGACTCCCTTGTGTTTATGTCCTTTTCTTTCTTTTTGGTGATGGGAAGAGTGTTAGTAAGGTGAGCAATAACAACACTGGAGTGATATGGGAAATCAGTAGAGTAATTAGTTTGTATGTTGTAAAGGAGCAGACTGTAGGTCACGACATGAAAGCTTAGCACGTGAAAGCTTAAAGCATGAAGTGTTAAGCATGAAGGCTTAAAGCGTGAAAGCTTAAAGCACGAAGGCTTAAAGCGTGAAGGTGTGAAGTATTAATTCGTGAAACGTTAAGGCGTGAAGGCTTAAAGCGTGAAGGTGTGAAGTATTAATTCGTGAAACGTTAAGGCGTGAAGGCTTAAAGTGTGAAATGTTAGTTCGTGAAGAAGTGTTAATGCATGAAGGCTTAAAGCGTGAGGTGAAATGGATGTGACGTGATGTGATGTGGATCGGGGTAGATATGAATGGATGAGATGTGAATGAATGTGATGTGATGAGATGTGGATATGGGTAGATGCGAGTGGATGAGATGTGATGAGTATAAATGTGGAAAGATATGATGAGATGGAAAATGATGTGATTGGATGAGAATGGATGACGGACGATGGGAATACATATGATTGGACTTGGATTAAGTAATGTGGATTGATGTGGAAAGACGAGAGTTCGTTATAGAAACTGTATTTATGACCTGTTTTTAAATGACTGTTTTATGTCAAGAATGCTAGGGAAGCATTTTGACCGTCTTGTGAATGAGGTCGTGGAGACCTAAGTGCTGATAAAGTTGCAACAGCTGACGGAGAGTCAACCGAGGACGTCTCGCGTAGCAAGGTCGGCTGAGGTCTTGACCAGCCTTGGTTCGATTTAAATGGTGAGCTTCCGGTACGGTGGATGAGGGACCAAGGAAGTGGCCTATGTGAGTGAAGCGCTAGGTGACCTGTGAAGGATCCTAGAGGGTACTAACCATATGGTGCTCAGGCTTTGGGTTGCCAAAGATACCCATGCGTGCGTCGAGGAAGATATTGGAACAAGGAGTAAGAGTTGTTTTCTGAATTCGGGCATGGATCTGGTTGATTGACCTTGCTGGTCCTCAAAACGGATGAGTCCATGGCTCTTTTATATGGATCTGTTAGTTGATCTTGATGATCCTCAACGGAGATTCCATCTGGATTTTTATAAGTGAATATATTGTCAGGTACTATGAGCTAGGAACTATCGAAAAGGCCCCTGAGCAGACAGGTGGTGAGCTTTCTAGTTGCCAATGATGCCATAAGTACACCGATGAAGGAATGATTGGAAATTAGAATTCAACCGGATATTTTGGAGGATTATAATCAGTGATACTATGGTTTCATTAAAAGATTGTTTTAAAGTCAGTTGAATTTGTGAAACAGGCAATTTGATATTGGGTGTGTAAGTGGTGTGACTATCTTGAAGTTTGCATGAAATGCTGGCTAGGGGGCCTGGGAACTCTTTTCCCTAGTACCCGGGACAAAACCTAACCAAATTCCTAATTGGATCCCATCACTACAGTGGTTGGCTAACCCATGAGACTGGTAGACTGGACTGATGGATCCGTAAAATGAGGCTTAATTCTGATATGGTACGATAGATGAAGTAAATCCTAGATAGTCTTGTTCTATGGAAAAGAATCAATGGCTGTGCCTCTCGAAGAGGAAAAAAAACGTTGGTCTCTATGATCCAAGTGCAAGTTTCTTCCTTGATCTGACCAAGTGACTTACAGGTTCAATAATAGGATCAGTTTGGTTAGCTAAGGCTCTTGACTACGTTAGAGTAAAAATATCCTAGAGGAAACACCTGTGCTTTCTGGGCAAGGGAAGTTTTTCCGGGTTCGATTTTGGAAGAACCGAGGGATTAGTCTCTTGTCCGGATATTCGTAGGCGAGGCCTCGAGTGAGAGGCTCTGCCCCATGCAAGAAGTGCTACTTCCGCTACTAGCACCCCCGAACTCGTTGTGCGGAGGGGGCAAGGATCTTTCATGAGACATGCTGAGGAAGCTCAGGTGTATCCAATAGAGATTCAAGACCAACCACCCTCACAAAGGCAAACAGAAGCAGCATCTCCTACTCCAGTAGCTCCCCCCTACTAGCAGGGAGACAGGGCCGAATATCTTATGAACCTGGGAGATGACCATTTTAGGGGAACAAGCGCAAAAATCCTTGTTCCTATCCCTTACACATAAAAGAGCTTAATACGAAGCCAAACTAACCTTCCTCATGAAACAACCCCTATTCCTAGAGACATTGTAGGTCTCTCTTTATTCCTCTCTTCTCAAGTTCAAATCCCCTTCGGCACTTTGTTTCAAAGTAGCCCAAGCCTATGGAATGACTTGAAGGATTCGATGGAAGGAAGCCTCAAGGCAGGCATGTATGAAACCATGGAGCCTGACAGCTCTAATAAATCTAAGGAAGAAGAATTTTGCATACCCCTTAAGGTAACTGGAACCCCTACAGTTCGAGTGAACAAGCTCGAACAATACTTCGAAGAGGTGATGACCTCTATGCAGCCTTGCCAATAACCTTTAATGGCCACCAAGTTATAGCAATCTTGGATGATGGAGTAGGTGTAAGCATTGTTACAACGCAATGCTAGGAAAAATGGGTAGCACCCGCCTTGGATGACACTACTCTCTTGGTTAAACTCACTGATGGAGCCATAGCTAGACCCATAGGTCTCCTAAGGGATCTGAAGATTAAGATCCTAAGAACTACCTACCGCCACACTTTCATGGTGATGAATTTTGGACATTAACCAATCTCATACGATTGTATCCTTGTGGTGGCAGACCATTTATGAGAGAATAAAAAATGATTCATGATTGGCATACTAACCACATATACATTCAAAGAAAATATCTTACATTTAAGATCAATATATGCACATGTGGAAGGTAGACCCCATGAGTGGTACACCATTCCCAATGGACTTAGTCACGACTACGCGATCCACAGCAGTCCATCTGTGTCAAACATGCCTCAAGACATTTGAGGATGAAAAGGAGAGTGAGGGATGTGCACCTCTTCTAGAGCCTGAGGACTCTGAAGACTAGATGCATATCCTTGCTACCCTGGACATTCTACTTAGAAGAACTGGTACAAGGTTTGCCACGGTAGATGGGCAGGAGATCACATCTCTATACATGCTCAGTTCAGCAGCATACCTGCCCAATGTAGCCACCCAAGAGCTTGAACAGGCTGTTAGAACAAAACCATTAGGATTTACATGCTCCCATAAAATGCACATGCCTAAGGGATTCATTGGGCCACAAAGGTACGTCTTCCCAAATGACTTGGATACCCATTGGCTGAAATATCTGGGAGCTGTAGAAGCACATGATCATTTTAATGAAATGTGGCAAAAGGAGTTTGCCCAATAGCTCTCTTTTGGTTCACTCCACCATACCACCACAACCACCAAAACCCTCTGAACCCAAACCAGTTCCCAAAAAGCTTTGTTTCAATGCTCACAAAGCACATAACGAGAAGCTGGTACTTGCGAAAAAGGAAGCCAAAAGGTTAGTTGATGAAGAAAGTGCTAAAGCTGAAGAAACTAGACAGGTGCCAAAGCATTTTAAAACCTTCCAGATGGCCGATTGATTTGTCCAATATGATTCAGCTCAAAGGTCAGAGACAATGGGCAACCTAGGACCTCATATGATGATCCAGCCAAGGTCAAGGAAATAAACCTGGTAGGCCTGGGTGAAGACCCGAGGCCAGTATTTATTGCATAAGACCTTTCAAAAAACGAAGAAGACACTAAGATCATGACCTTATTGATGACTGAGTTCCAAGATTATTTCACTTGGAAGTACACAGACATAAAAGGTGTACCCCCAGAAGTAGTCTAGCACACCATTGCCATGCTTGATGGAGCCAGGCCTGTTAAACAATGAGCTTACCCAATGAACCCAAAGTACTCCAAGATGGTCCGTGAAGAGATCGGAAGACTCATTGATGCCGAATTCATCTATGAAATTGAGCATACGGAGTGGGTATCACCTATTGTGAGATAGTGCCAAAAATAACAGTAAAGTCAGAGTGTGCGTTGACCTCAAAAAGGTCAATGCCACTAGCATTAGGGACCACTATCCCCTACCCTTCACAGAACATGTGTTGGAGGCGAGTAGCAGGTGCTGATCGATCCAAAGGACTAGCACAAAATAGCCTTTGCCACCAAGTGGGGCAACTATGCATACCAAGTCATGCCCTTCAGGAGAGGCTGACCAATGCCCCAGAAACCTTCCAACATCTTATGTGCACGGCTTACAAGGAATATCTTCAAAAATTCCTTGAGGTCTTCATGGATGACCTTTGTGTCAATTCCTCTTGGAAGGAGCACCTTGCATGCTTGTGCTGCAAAGTGCAAAGTGCTAGAAAGGTGTAGGCTATATCGCATCTCATTGAACCCATTGAAATGCCAATTTTGGGTTCAACATGGAGTGATCCAAGGACACATCATCTCCAAGTAGGGAATCTCAACCAATGATAGCAAAGTGCGGCTCATCTTAGAGCTACCACCACTCACAAACTTCAAGGGAGTCTAGTGCTTTATGGGACACGCCGGCTACTATCATCGATTCATTTTTATGTATGCTGAAATTGCTTGGCCTCTTTATGGACTTCTCATAGTCTTTGAGTGGACTGAAGAATGCCAACAGGCTTACACTAAACTCAAAAAATCCCTGGTAAGTGCTCCAATTCTTAGATCCCCGAACTGGGATATCATCTTTCACGTCCACATCGATACCTCACCGTTTGCTATTGGATGCGTACTGGCCAACCAAGAGAACACAAGATGGATTTCCCCATCAGTTTTGCCAGCCGCCGCCAACTCAATAAAGCTAAGAGAAACTACACCACAACTAAGAGAGAGGGACTAGCCATGGTTTACAATGTCAAGAATTTTTGCCATTATCTTTTGGCAACCAAGTTTGTATTCTTTGTAGACCATCAAGCCCTCCTGTACCTGGTAAATAAGCCCTGTATGATAGGTAGAATCACTCGGTGGGGGCTGCTTATTTTACTTGAATTTGACTTCACCGTTATGGTGCGGAAAGGCTCTTAGCATGTTCTTGCAGACCACATGTCAAGGATCCCCAACGATGAACAACCCCGGTGGGAGTAGATGATGATTTACCAGATGCCACCCTATTCCAACTATGCTTGATTCTTGAATGGGGCGAAGAAGTGGCTCAATTTTTGGCCAACGTCTTACCCGTTAATCCCCTCCTCACCAAATACTGCGGCCACCGCTTGATCAAAAAAGCTGCCCCCTACCAACTCATTGCATGTTGATTATATAACAGGGAAAAGAGAGAATCCTTCGACATGGTGTCTAGGAAGATGAGTATGTCTTCCTCCTTGAACAGGCTCACTCAGCCTCCTGCATTGGGGGGCACTTTGGAGTAGATGTCACACTATTCATAAGGTCCTATACGGTGGCCCACTCTAATGGTGACTGACGTTGCTAAGTACATCAAATGATGTGATGAGTGCTAGCATACCGCCATTCCATGCTTCAAAGACCACATGTTCCTAAACCTTATAGTGTCCTTACAACCATTCGAGAAATGGGGCTTTTTCCTTGGATCTATCAGTCTAGAAGCCAAATACACTCAAGCACGTTATATAATTGCCACTATGGATTATTGTACAAAGTGGGTAGAAGCTTGTGCAACCTCTAAGGTTGATGCTCGATCGACTTCTAAATGTCTTTATGAGTTAGTACGCTTTGGTTGCTCCCTTGAGCTTGTCAGTGACAATGGGACACACTTCGTTAATGAGGTAATCAAATTTCTCTTATAAGAATTCCTTGTCACCCACATAAAGTCATTCCCATATTACCCCCAAGCTAATGGCAAGCAGAAAAGTATGAACAAATCTTGTGTGCCATTCTGACTAAAATTGTGGAGGCCAGCCACAATAATTGGGAACAAAAGTTATCAGCTGCACTTTGGGCCTATAGAACTTCATACAAAGTAGCAACCAACACTACCCCTTTTAGTTTAACCTACGGTACAGAAGTGGTCATGCCAATGGAGTTCCTAGTTCCAAGCTTACGTGTCGTTGTGCAAGAAAAACTCACCAAAAATGCCTTGGGGGGCTGTCACCTTTTTGAGCTTGAAAAGCTTGACGAAACATGCCTTCTAGCTGTATACAGCATGATTGTCAAGAAATCAAGGCGTAAACAATGGTTTGATGACCAACTTAAAACAGATGAATGAGGGTGACGGCCTCTTATTCATTACCAAGACACACAAGAAGAAGCTCAAGCTCAGAGGCTTAGGACCTATCCTAGTCACTAAGATAACACCGCAAGGCGTAGTGCGCATTGAAACACTTGATGGTGTTGAGTCATGGAATCATTTGTAAAGGCTATGTTTATAAAGCCAAGGTAAATTTTGGTACTTTTAAGAAATGTCCAGACTAGTGGTATATGAGAGAGAGAGAGAGAGAGAGAGAGAGAGAGAGAGAGAGAGAGAGAGAGAGAGAGAATGAGGTTGAGGTTTAGAGTTTATGTATGTTTGTTGTATCTCCTCTATGCTTGCATTTTCTTGTTGTGAGTGTGATTAAGTGAGACAGTCAACCTTCTTATGTGTACAAACACCGCAGTGAGTGAGTGACACACTGAAGGAGCAAACAAGGACTTGGAGTTACTAAATGGAAGTTGCATCTTGAAGCATAGCTCAATGCATGTGATGGTCAATACGTTTCCCAAAATAGTTACAATTCTATTCTAGCTTGGGTTGGGGTAGAAAGTAGCATCTTAGACATCTTTGCTAAGGAGTCCTTTCATTGCTTTGTTTGCTAGCTTAGCATGCTTGAGAAGTGCTAAATCATGTGTTCATTTAGACATGGTATCACTAATGGTGTTACTATGTGTGAGTGGAGAAAGAGATAAGGGCTTTTTTATATGCACCAAACATTCAGAGTTTTGTTTGTATTGTTTTTATGCATCGAAAGACCTTAGCACCTCCCAATTGTTTGTTTATTTTTCGTTTTCCCATCATTTTTAGCATTTTTTGCTTTTCTATAGTTTTTTCTCATAAAAATTCCATAAAATAGTGCCAATATTTCTTAGGGTGCATAGATGCCATAGGAACCCCAAGACCAAACACAAAACTCAAATCTAGCTAGAAAATCTAAAAAAAATGAGAAATATGTACAATATGTGTCGACTTTACAATGGTATGCATCCTATAACATTATAAATGATACATGATCTAGTAGATTACGCGAAAATTTGGTCTCTGTAATGGTATGCATCATATTACATTGTAAATGATACATGATCCATTATATATTATGTGGAAAATTGGTCTAATCATTTGTTAACACATGGCATATCATATTCACTATATGTGGTATCTTATCTATACCTTATCCATATGATGGTTGTAATTGCACACACAGTCCATTGTTATAGTACATGGTACAAGTATAAGTATAACAGGACACGATCAAGTACACTTGTCCATGGGATAAATTACTAATGGTATGCATACAATTGCTAATGGTATACAAACAATTGCAATTGGTATGCGCACTATTGATATGTCACACATTTTCAATTGATCTATGTGGTAATTTCCAGCCCATACATTTTCAAATAATATGCCTAACAAGTATACTTGTATGTTTATAGATACAAGTATGTGTATACATACCAAATGTTTGCTCTCGGTATGTGTATAGATATCACATGTTCATTGAGAATGTGAAATCAACTAAGATGCCTAACAAGTATACTTGTATGTGTATAGATACCAAATGTTTGAGGCATGTAAAATTATAATAGTACATTGTATTATTACAACTATATGTGGATGTACAACATCGTACAACTATAATGATACATTGTACATGTCTACTTCTGTATAGGTAGTGTAGAAAAAACAAACACTTCCAAAGACTAAGGAAACTTGGTTTTTGGAGATGTAGGGACCTTCCTAGGTTCCTAAACCTTGTGTTTTATGTTAGAACGGTCCATATCAAACCAAATAATTGTAATGCACTTGTGATTAGGAAGCATACTAGATTATGATGTCCCTAGATCTTTGTATCAACCCCAAGCTTTGGTTTGTATACACAAGGGATGCTTTTCTAGATCCTTGTACTGACCCCAACCTAGATTATGATGTCCCTAGATTCTTGTATCAACCCCAAGATTTGGTTCATATACACATCTAGAATATATATATATATATAAGGAATAATACGACACAAATTCTAGTGATGATTTTACGGATTGAAGTGAGGATAGTTTAAACTTGCATTAAGGTACTACTAATCCAATAATTATATCCTTACCTACTAGAACATCAAACAACCTCCTAGAAAGATTTTTTGATATGACCTTCGTAAAAGAGGATCCTATCCAAGAGGGAAAATTTGAAGATGGGAAGTCAAGGGAAGATGAAATTTCAAGGAACCTTGAAATTGGCTGTGCCAAGTGCTAATGAGAGAATGGGAACCTTAAACTTTGAAACAACACAAAACGAAACTAAGTTGTAACCTAAGGAGAAACTAGCTCACTCTAAAGAGTTTCATGAAACAAGAAGTTGAAGAGCATCATAAGTTGAATGATATACAAACATTGAAGAAGCTAAAACTCAAGGAGAGAGAAAGATTGAATCTTTGCCTGCTGATACAATCAAAGGTAGCCACACAACAAATCAAGGGAGTATCTTAGAGGTGCAACACCCATGACTAAAGATTCATTATCTATACTACCAAGTGATACTAGTACAGGATGGGTGAAACGTCTACTCTAATACTAAGGGAATCTTTGGAGTTTCTTGTGGGAAAAGAGCTACATAAATAATAAACTAGTGGAGGAGATTGGTTATAGCATGAGTGAGGGTGGTATAGAGACAATGCATACTTTGCCAAGAACCACAATAGGGTTTAGACCACCAATTACTATTTTAGTATTAGTAATGATGGTTGTTATGGAGATATTTACAAAATCCCAAGGGCAAGTGTGGCTCCTATAGCATCACCTTTTGTACCCACAATACCATTCTAGCACATATACCAAGGGCAAGTGTGGCTTCTATAGCATCACCTTTTGTACCTACAATACCATTCTAGGACATATATCAAGGGCAAGTTTAGCTCCTATAGCAACACCTTTTGTACCCATGGCACCATTTTAGGACATATACCATACCAACCACTCTAGCTATGATCCCATTTGCAACAACATATATGTTAATATTGGTTGAGCAAATAGGAAGATGGTGGCAACAAGAAAATTTAGACAAAAGACACAAATAAGTCAAGTCAAACCGTATCAAGTGGTGAAATAGACACAAATTTTATAGAAATAGTTATCCCCTCAACACCATTTGGGGATTTTAACCCAAGTGAGCAAGAGCTATGGTAATATGAATGACTTGACCAAAGTCATAACATTTGGCCTCATAATGGAGGGTAGAGTAGGTGAATGTTTTAGACCCTTAGCACTAAAGAGAAGGTTAGCTTTGAGAATTAAAAAGGAGCGTTCATGGTTGGATTTTCTCAAAGTGGGGTGCTGCATCAGTTCAGTAAAAATTATTTAATATGAGAATGAAGCAGTAAGAGAATATGTAATGTATATGAGAATAAGAAGTGGTAAATGAATATACAACAGAAAGAACAAATTTAATTGTTAAGATGAGAATGAAATGGTAAGAGAATATATAGTGTATATGAGAAGGAGAAATGGTAAAGGAATATTGTATAGCAGAAAGAACAAATCTAATTGTTAAAAGGGCAGATGGTATGGTGACGATGCAAATGGGAATACTGTGAGAGACTTCAAGATCAAGATTTTCTCCTTTGCTTATCATCATAATTGTGGTTGTAATTAATTTCATAAACCAACCTAAACCTTATGATGTTATCCATTTATGTTAGAATCTAGACTCGTGCACGATTAGTCTACAGACTAGGTGTACTTATATCAAGCTTGTTGGTATGAGGGTCAAATATTAAACCATAGTAGCTAAGACTTTGCAAAGAGGATTTCTAGTGAGAAGTTATGTTTGATGATAAAGACAAGAAGACTTCTCAAGTTGTAAGGTTGGTAGATAATAGCAGTTACTAGTGATGTGGTCTTTCCACATTTTTCGTGATGAGAAGTCAAGATGGCCATGTATTGAAGATTGACTTCTCAAACTCATGGAGAAAATATCCCATGGGAGGAGGATTATTTGGAGAAAAGATATAGGTGATACGTGGTGAGGAATACAATGAGATTAGAGGAGGGGAGGCCATCTAGATGGTGCTTCCTTCTAAATCCAATGAGTTAGAAAAGAAAATATTTGATGGTAAGATATAGACATGAAGCTAAGGTTCAGGCTCACATGAAGGTAAATAAACTCTTTAAGGTATTGTAGAGGATAAGGTGGTCTTTGGTCTAAAAGAGCATGTAAATAAACTCTTTAAGGTATTGTAATGGATAAGGTGGTCTTTGGTCTAAAAGAGCATGTAAATAAACTCTTTAAGGTATTGTAATGCCTATTTTCTAAATGGTATTGAAGAATTTCTAAATGGCATTGCCTATTTTCTAAATGGTATTGAAGAATTACAAGAACTTTGAAGCATCTCCTTGCCCACTATGCTTGACGAAATATGTACAAATGCTCGTCTTAAAATAATTGCCATCTATCTACTAATTATGTAATTCATTCATTTATGACTTCAACTAGCTATGCCACTAAAGAAACTTTCATATCTTATGAAGATCTCGATGTGGATGAAACAATATTCACACTTACTAAAACTCTTTAATCCACTTGGACATTTGCAATAGTAATTACTTCCTTAACTAGGTGCAGCTACCGGCCTCTATTACTAGTCTTAACCCACTATGTACACGGAGTCCATACCCTTTCCCTATTTGACATTAATCACATGGTAAGGCTGCTTTATATATTCCAGCGCCATCTTAGAAAAGAGATAAGTGTCCGTTTAAGTGGCCAAGATAGCAAAAGTGCCTTATGGTAGGTAAGGCAGGTAAAACCATGTTAACATAGAGTGGTTAACAAATCCAATAGCAAAAAATGAAAACAAGAATAGAGAAGAGAATATCTCACAAGTATTCTATTGCAAGGGAATGAATGTGTATTACGTAGTGTAAAAATTGATTGATATTGACTAGTTTTACACTAGGCTAGCTAAACTTAAAAATACTTCGATCACTATTACTATTCCTAAGCAAGTAAGTACACGAAGTCCTTAGAATTTCCCTATTTGACATGAAGCTCAAGGTAAGGATACTTTATATGTTCCAAGGTTATCGTACAAAAGATAAGTGCATGTTCAACAAGCGAGTAAGATGGCAAAGTGCCTTACGGTAGGTCGGGCAGTTAAAACCATGTTAACCTACGAAGTGGGTATTTAAGACAAGGGACTTTTTAGACATTGCCAATATTTTAAAGAGAGAACCATTATAGTGTTATCACTACCATGGACCATATAGAGTGGCTGAGTGACCTCTAAAGCAAACTTAAGCTACTCTAATTGGAAACCAAACTCTGACACCTTGATGCAAGAAATGGATGTGGTGTTGATCATTTATACAAGGATTTTCCTTTAAGAGCGATAATGACACAAAAGAGAGCTCTTGCCATGAGCATAAACCTTTTAAGCATACAAAGATGTTGAATACTACCAATAGTTCTAAATGCAATAACATGATTACACACTAAATAGAGGCTAAACTAAGGTTGGATGCGACAGAGATAGCCAAGACTTTAACTTCTAAGGAGGTAGAGACACAAGTTGGGCCATCAACTAGAAATCGACCAAAAGTGGTAAGAAGGATAGAGATCTAAATATGTGGAGAAAGGTGAAGTTCTATTGTTGTACGGAACTTGATGTTTTAAAAGCAAAGTATTATTTTTTAATTTGGCTTTAAAAATAGAAAAAAATCTTATATATTTATGCAAACCATTGAAATGTATCTCCATCGATTTAAAACATAAATTTTATATACTTATCCTCAAAGAAAGACTATTATAGCATTTTTTTATTGCCACTTTTAACATTTATAATAATAGCACATTTTCTAGGGATATGTTTTTTTCCCCAAAATTCTTCTCATGTGCAAATTGACGCTAACCAATCAATTCTTTGCTTCTAATTTTATTTACCTTCCCATTTCTAAGGACTTCTAAATCATCCTTGAGTCATTTTTTACTAAAGCCACTTTTATGGGTGAATTACAAATTTAGTGTCGAGCACTTACTTGAGGATTGAGAGACCCTCACAAAAGCCACCTTTATGTGTTTGTAAATGTGCCATACCTCCCAAATGCTCCACAAGTTTGACCTAGTAGTGGTAGCTACAAATTATCACAAAGGATGGAAATTTAGATAGTCATTTCCATGCCTAACTAATTTAATGAGAGACACTAGATATGTGTTCACTTTAGCATTTGAGACCCATCTTCCTCCCTATTATGTGATCCTCTTACTAGCCATTTAATAGCAAGTTGATTAGCCAGTGGCTCTAATGATCATAATTCCAAGACCACCAAGTTCTTTAGCTAACAACAACCACCAAGTTCTTTAGCTAACAACATCTTTGGCTATTTTTTATTCCACTAGACTATTCTCAATATTTTTTTATGATTTTGTTGTTTAGCAATTGAAGGGTTTCAACAACACAAGAAATACAACAACACACGTCCTATTAAGACTTGCCTTGCAAGATAAGATAAGAAGTGTGCCATTTGAAACACCTTTTTTCCACTTTGCGAAGTATCCAGCATAGGGTTGCATGGTGACATTCTTGTCCAAGTAAATCCACAACCCTCATTATTTATCCTTCTTGTAATAGACCAAACCCTATTTCTATGTTTCAATGAGCAATATCTTTGATAATGATCCAAATTATAGTTTTCCCATTTTTAAACCACATACAAAGACACAAAGATGCTTGACAAAAATCAATTATGGAATTCGATGCCTCCTTGAGCTTCCTCGCATCCTCTACCATGGTAAGAGTAGTATCATAAACAATTTCCTCTTAAAGGTTCCCTCTTCATGATAGGAGCTTGAATCCTTCAATTAAGCCCATTTCTTGCTTACTCTACAAATCCTAAGGTAGAGAATCAATAGCAATATAAAAAACAAAGGGGGAAAAGGACATCCTGGTTTGACACTTTCAATGAAAGTCATGGTCCTTGTGTGGGAAAATGACTTTCAAAGTTTTGTGACTACATAATCCATATGTATAATCCCCAATAGTTGGAAGATTTTGTGATTTTGTAGTAATCACCAATATGACTAAACTCTCTAGAGTTGGAAGATTTTTCTTGTTGAATTTGTGATTTTATAGTCACCGCCAATATGAATAATCTCTCTAAAGTTAGTTTGAAATCATGCAAAGAGTTACATGTAGACTGGAGCTTTTGAAGCAAGGAATATAATATATAATTGGTTGTATGATCCTTTAATCAATAAGCATTTCATAATAAAGTAGAGACCATGCTGAAGTGTTTAATTACTACTAAAGTCATATAAAGCATTTGCTCACATTTGAGCCCTTAGATCAAGATGAGGTGAAATCATAATTACAATGTGTTCTACATCTTGACCATTGGGATTTGGGAGATCATGTGTATATATCATGAAATGTAGATTAATATGGAATTATAGCTTTATTTGAAAAACACAAGGCATCTCTTGGCCTTTATTTAAGGAAGGATGTTATCCTTAAGGGAAGATAATTCGATGTAATCATCATGATTCTCTTCAAAAGGTGTTGAACTTAAAGTGGGTTGTTGAGGATACAAATGTCAAACTCATCACATAGCATCTTTTTTATATGAATATAAGATGGATGAATGGATATAATATGGTGTTGATGTTTGGATGTTTAATAAGTTCATGATTTTATCACTTGGCTAGTCACATGGTATTAACTCATAGCCAAGCGATTTTATTACCTGGCTAGTTACATGGTGAAAAAAAAAAGAGATTACTATGTCTTCTATATCCTTACAATTGAAATTTGGAATTTCATGTCTAGAACTCAACATATGTTTATTGCTATATTGCGTGACAGTTTGCAAGGTTTCTAATTTTGCTCCTTATTCATGTGCACGTGAAGAAATATAAGATGAAACATGCCTTCATGTTATTCTATCACGTGCAAAAAAGATTTATTAGTGGAAAAAGGACCGACAAAAATTAATTAATATTATTTCTCTTCTTTTTCTTCAAAAGATTTATTACTGGAGAAAGGACACAAAAAACAAGAAGCAGAATAGCATGACTTCCTCCTCTTCTTCTTTTCAAGATAACAAAGAGGAGAAAGAAACGGAGGTTGTGTGCACTTTGTCTACACATGAATAAAGAGATGTATCACCCTTCTATATAAAGCCTCCAATGGGAATCATAATTTAGACCCAACCATATCATCAGAGGACATGCATCATGGTGCAACTATCAAACCCATATAAGATCTTCTAAACACCCATTCAGACCTCACAACCCGAGCACAATGTCCCAAGAAGATCTCTTTCAAATGGAAATACTAGCATGCACTTGCATGTAGCTTGTTCGCCTGTGTACCTATCTCAGCTCTCTCAAATCATCTTTACCACAATCATCCACCATCTGATGTCCACACTGAGACATGTCAAGCTACTTCTCCTCACAAAGGGAGTTTTAAGATACAGTTAGCACATTTAAAATCAATAGGATGAAGCACTGATTTCCAACACAACTGTCACAAACAATGTATCACCTAGAAACCCAAAAGATCAACATTTACATATTAATAAAGGAAAATCTGACAATTATGAATTACGACAAAGATAATGAAACGCTCAACATAGTAACTCATTAAGATAAACAAATAAAGGCAAGGACAATTTACTAATCTACCAAATCAGCTGCTAGTAGCTCTAGGAAACTAAGCACAAACAATCTGCTATTTCAAAAAGGTATTGACAAAACAGAGAACTTCAAACATTAGTAAAAAAGAATAGCCACAATGACAACCATGGTTTGTCTCTCCACAAGAAGTTAGTCCTAATGGCCTCCTAGTTAGTACACCCATCATAAATAAGCAAGCAAAGATATTTAAGGTACTTTCAAAACAAGGCATTAAAGAAAGGTGTTGCTACAACGATGGTTGAAACCACCCTAAAACGCACATGGAGTCCTCTCTCAAGTTACAGGTGAAGAAAATATAGCACACAAGGAGGCAGGCTTTCAAAACAACAATGGGAATTAGAGACCACTGAGGTCCAAATGATGAAAGGATGGAAGGGCATATATCATGAACAAGTTGAGAAAGTATGCACATAAATGCTGAAAATACCACCTTAAAGAGATCTAATAGCCAATCAAGAATGAAGAGTATCTTCAAGGTCATCAATGGTAGCCACTGAGAACACACAGAAGTACATCTAGCCAGATTGAGGATGCCCAACACAAGCATCTAACCACCACCATCGAAAGACACAAGCAAACAAAATCAGAGTCAATTCTTGGAATCCCAAAGTTTGCTTATCGGCACTCTGTCCTAACACATTCTAAGCCTAACTCTCCAAACAGAACCTCCAACCAAGTGCTATCAAACCCCTATGCCATGATGAAATATATGGAATTTAATGCATGCATTCTCAAGACTTGAACCCTCAAGAAATTGAAAGGCTGATAGAACCTCCAACCAAATGCCCCACGCCATGATGAAATATATGGAATTTAATGCATGTATTCTCATGGCTTGAACCCTCAAGCTTTTTGTACAGGAACTCGTCTCATTGAGAGGCTGATTGTGTGCCTAGACCAAAACTGGGACTGGAATTGACGTTGATCGTGTGCCTGGTATATCATTGCCGTCAACATATGCTTATACTTATGAATGCCTGAAATAAAACGATGACCTCTTGTGGCCTTGTTCATGGACAGGTTCCCCTAGTCCATACCCCCACCCGTACAATGGCCAAGGGATGATGTGTAAATTCTCTTAGATCCTCACCATTGGTTGTTTGACATAACACAACTTCTTGAAAAGAAAATACCAAAAGTTCCAAGGGAAAACTTCATACTGCCATTCCCACTCAGTTGGAGATGTCTAGACATTGCGTAAGCCAGTAGAGACCTATGCCATTGTTTGGCAATCCTAAATTTGCATCAAAAGCAGATTAAGCTGTATCATAATGATTAAAATTAATCCAATTCTTGAAAGCTTGTTCGGCAATCCTATATTTGCATCAAAAGCAGATTAAGCTGTATAATAATGATTAAGATTAATCCAATTCTTGAAAGCTTTTAATCGAATAATCAGTGCACTTTCTCAAAGAGCTTACTACATTGCTTACAGGAGGGCTTAGTCCCCTTATGGTTAGCTCGAAAACAAGTACATTGCTACGTTCTTGACCAAAAAACTAAAGAAAAGTTTTTTGAAGTTCAAGGCATCCCATCCCCAGTCTCCCTCAAAATACTGGTTGGTTTGAGCACATTCCGGTTCAAATAAACATGCTGACATATCAGTAACATATTGGTTAGATTCTCCCTCTTGCGACACATAAACCCCCTCACCGACCATCCCTCCCCCTTCTAAAAGGAAAACTGGACACCATCCTTATTGAAGAACATAATCTTCGGGGCTGTAATACTCAGCTACTAGCCTGTAAACATAGGAGGGATTATGTCCACCCCTGCGTGAGTAACAACACAATCAGCAATTTCCTAACAAGTTTTCCAAAAACACTTATTTAATGTAATGTAAGTACAGACTTACGTGTCCGTGATAAACAAGCTCACAAGCTCGGGAGGAATGTAATCAAAACTTGGGTTCACTGCATGCAGTGACGGTCCACCTAACGCCTCATCAACACAATCCGACATCTCTCCAAATTCCAAAATTTGAGACGGTGATTTCATCTCATTGACCAACACATACGGATTGTGTGGATACAAAGGGCATAGCTGCATCCACCGGGAAGGAAAAGCCATATAAAAAGTTACCGAGCTTCAAAGCATGCTTTCTTACCATTTAAGCAAGGAGGTAATCGATGCTGCATCCAGACAATGTTGGAAGGTGATCTAGGTACTGCAAAAGATGTAAAAGCAAAAATGCTGCAGCTTTGCTTATTACCTTATGTAGCCCGGCCAGAACCACAAAGGGAACAGCATGACGACGTGCTGCAAGGGCAACCATGTGCAAGCCAATAGGGGCTATTACTCCACCATTGGCCATGACTGCATGTGCACCTACAATCACCTTCACAAGGCCATAAATGCGTTAAGAAACAGAACCTCATGAAAACAAGCTTTATCAAGATTCTAAACTGACCACAAGAAAGCCAAATTTCATGCACGACCGCATAGTACCAACCATGTCCACTCGGGATATCATTGCAAAGACAGCTGAGTCTGTAATGACAGTTGTTTGAAGATCCACAGCCGCCAATTCTTTGGCAAGGGTGTGACCCTGATACCTGGCATGCATATATACATAGTAAAATCACATTGTAGCGGTTACTACATCATCTATGGACTACTGCAAGCATAGTAGCGGTTACTACATCTATGGACTACTGCAAGCATATAGTAGTTCACAAGACCTCATTAATATATGATCCCTTCAGGGCAGGGGGCTCTTTGCGAAAGCTCTTGCAAAAGTAGCACATCATGCAGGCCAATATCAGGAATGGGAAAGGCCGCCATTTCAGAAGGTAATAGAATCTTATCCTTTATCCCTCACATTTTGTAAGAAGCGAGAAGGGTCTTCAGAGATGTTCCCTTGCTTATTGGACGCGTGAGGACTTGGACATGGGACACTGCCTGTTGAAGCTCAACGGGCCATCATGTATGACATGCAGCAGGGTAGTCTATGAAGCCCCCAATAATAACACCATAAACACTTGAGATACTTTTAAGATGTCAAACACTGGTCGAATGAAGAGAGTAAGAAATGAACAGAACGTCACCTTGGAGCACCTTCAGCAATAAAAACTTGGAATGACCTCTTCTTCTTTGCTTCACGCAGGAACTGAAGGAGTGTTCGTGAGCGCCCTAAGGTAAGTATCACTTCACTGCACAGGGCAAAGCCATGGCTAGGGTATTAATCTCAAATAGCAGAGGCTGGAAACTAACAGGTCTTGAACAACCTTACACCTAAGAGCATGCATTCACCTTTCAGGATCTATGCTTGGAACTCAAAGCAAAAGGTCAAATCATACTTTTGGTGGATATGCTCGAGTGCCTGCTCCGCAACTTGTGCATGATAATTGTCAATGTCTTCAAGTAGCTCATTTATGGCCTCCATAACAGCATGCTTTAGCTTCCATCCTCTTGAGTTCTTATCACCAGCTGTGAAGCACAAAAAAGAATGCAAACATGCTTACAAAGTGCTACTGTGTAGCATCATGGAGGCTAACATGAATCACATTGTGCTAAGAGTGCTCACATCTGCTTTTCCCTTCAGAATCACCCCCGGAGGACGATGGGACAACAATTGTAGATGGTATTGGTACTGACTCCAGCAGGTTATGCAAAGATGGTGCTCGTAAAGCACTCCTACTAGCTGCTGCAAGGGCTGCTGCTGATAAGCCAGGTAGACCATCATGATCGCTATCATCATTATCATCACTGTCCGAGCCAGCCTCCACTTCAGCAACTGTACTAGTTGCAACCGATACCTCCTCTTCACGTATGATGTGTAAAACTCGCCTTACAATATTTCCAATCGCCAATTCTGCAAAGTTTCAAAGCAAAAAGATCAAAGATCCACTCACCTTTAGTACTCAATCGAACTCACATGACATAGCCTAGCCCCTAACACTCCATTGCCCCAGGATTCCGACATCCAGATCCAAAGGTATCTGGTATTGCTTTGATTGTTTTTTACTGTGTGAAACTTTAGTCTAATGTTGAGGCTACAGTGTTGCACGTCATGAATAACGTTAGTCTAATGTTGAGGCTAGAGTGTTGCACATCATGAATTACAAGAAACCCTTAAGGTGGACCTGTGTTAAAAATCTCAGGTGTTGTGCCAGGGGCCGAGGTAGTCAAAACCAAGACAGAGGCAGGTAGGCATATGGTAGTGCTTGCAGAACCATAAATGCTGGATACGCAACCTTCCCTGCCCATGGGATGGCCAGAGAGTTGGACCGGCAAGATTATCTGTCCATCCCCAACAGAGCGGTGCCCCCACTGATGGTGTCACATGTAACTATTTGGCCCTCCTAGCTCTATTTCACATAATGAAATCCATGCCCAGACACCAGATAGGTGGAAAAATTCACGGGGATGGGGTCCATAAGGTTTGATTAAGAAAAAGCACCATTCTTGGTCAAAAAGGAGGAAAAAGTAAAAAGTCAAACAGGGTTGACCGCAGGCCAAGGGCACCATTGGAAAGAGGAGACTGAGCCAGACCAAAAAGCAAGGTCTTAAAGCTAGAAAAGCAAAGCACTAAAAGTTAAGTAATATTTGTTAATAAAAGTAAAAAGAGCAAAAGCAAAGGCAAAAAGAGAAAAGCAAAGCATAAGAAGGCAAAGCAAAAGCATGAAGGCTTTTTGGCAAAAAGCAGGGTCTCTTATAAGTATAAAAAGGATTGGACTGTTAGAAGTCATCTCCTGTCTATTTTTATACACCAAGGCCTCTGTTGTGGGTGTGCCCGCCCTGTATAGGTGTTTTATCATTTTTCCTCACTCCCCGTATTTTTTCCCTATTTTTCCCCATTTTTCCATGGTGTGGATGGATGCCAGATGATTGGCAGGAGCCCATGGTGGCTGGCCGACTGCCCATTCTGCAGTCGTGGAGGTGCTGATGCTGGCCGACCTGTTTTACACAGTCGTGGAGATATTCTATGCTGGCCGACCTGTTTTACTCAGTCGTGGAGACATCTGCTGCTGGCCGACTGCTTTATGCAGTCGTGGAGAGCCTCATGCGCTGGCCGACTCCATCCATGGGGCATATAAATAGACCCCATGCTCATCACCATTGTATCATTCAGTTTTGTGCGGGATCTTGTGTATAGAGAAGAGTTTACACGCCTATTTCTCTGTGTCTCTTGTGCTGTCTATTTTCTGCACTCTACTTGCTCTTGTGAACCCAAGTTTGGTTATCATTTCCGCTGCATATTTTGACATGGTATCAGAGCCCTAGGCTCGTGATAGATCTTAGGAGTTTTCTGAGCAAGAGGGGGATAGTTAGGTTGCTGATTGGTGGACTGTTTTGGACTGTTCGGGAAGAGAAGTTGCAAGAGGACGGCGGGCTAAGGTGCTGGACAGCCACTTGCAGGTTTTAGAGATTTTTTTTCCCACCCACCCACCCTTTTCAGCTTAATCCCCGCGATGGCATATTTACTAGAGATGGCTGAGAAGCACGTGAAGATCCCGACTCTCCCCACGTTCCCAGTGGACCGTCAATTGGACGGGAACAATTACGGCATCTGGAAGGTTATGATGGAGTCTGCGCTGGAGTCATATGACCTTGCTCATTTCATCATCATCGGGGTTCCACGGCCGGAAGCAGAGGAAGGGGAGTTACTGTCCATGCAGAAAGACCGACAGGCACAGGCACACATGTGGGATCGTGTCAACGCCAGGGTCCGGTCATTTATTTTCCTCAACTGCACACCACAAGCGATCAATCATGTAAAGCACATGACGCTGGCCAGAGGCATATGGGATATCATAAGCACAGTGTGTATCTACTGTGTGCTATACGCACGCAAGACTAGTTTCGAGGCTTGGGGAAGCTCGGAACTAGGCAGGCTGATTGACGAGCTGAGTTAGGGAAATACTAACGGGCGGGCACCCAAGTGTGGACCCCCGATGACTGGCCAAGAGCCTATAAAAGGGTGGCCAAGGTTAGTTATTGGAATATAGAGAGTCTCGCGAGTTTGTGAGAGCTCTATGGTCTTGGAGCCTGGATCTAGTGCAGACGTGCACCTGCTTTGTGCAGCCGAGGCCGGCAGCAGTCTCAAGGCCCGCGAGGGCAACTTCGTGGCGGTATGGGACGTCGCGAGGAGGAGATTGGTCGGTACGTCATCCTAGTTAGCTCAGCTCGTGGCTCGGTGGGAACAGCCAAGACTGTGGGCTTGCCCACGGCTGTCATGGTTGGGAGGTGAGTCAGGCCTCCTTGCTTGTTTGTTGTTCGTTTGTTTGCAGGATTCGAGTTTCGAACCAAGATCGATCACGAGGGGAGATCCGTGGGGATTTGACAGTGGTATCAGAGCATACCTCGGGAACGAGCAAGTCAGTAGGTAGAGAAGAAGAGGTCGAAGAACGGTATGTGTTAAAAAACTTGCTGTTTTTTCTGTGCATACTGCAGTTTTCAGATTTAGTATGTGTTTTTTCTTCATCAAAGAGACCCATATTGATGGGAGATGGTAGTGTAGTAAGGGTCGTTGCTTTGCAAAGAAGAGAGAGAGTAGTTGTTGGTGCAATCGCATGACCTGCAGGAAGAGAAATCAGAAAAAAGCACGTTTGCTTTTGATGAACGCGTAAGCGAGAGAGAGAGCAAGGGAAGTGCTGGATCGCATACTCGCTGGCGAGTGGGTTTGCTGGCCGAGTTTTGTTGACGTGGCAGGCGGGCACGTGTGTAGCCAGGCGGCCTAAGCCGTGTAGGCAGCCAAGCCTGCCAAGCTAGGCGGCTTGCGCAGCCGGCCCAGGCAGCGCAGCAGCGCCTACGCCAAGCGGCCACGCTTGCGCAGCCAGCCCAGGCGGCGCCTAGGCCAAGCGAGCGCCTAGCCCAGTCCACGCACGAGACAGGCGCCTAGGGCTACATTGCCACAGGCCCACGTGCAGGTTGGCGCAAAGAAGCACAGGCTGACGCAGGTGACGGCAGCACGTCCGGCTACGGTAGCACTCAATGTCAGCAACGCAGCAGGCTGCCGGCTATTATAGGAGAAAAAAAAAACAAGGAAAGCCACGTTTTTTTTTAGTGCTTGCGTTTTTTTTGGGAGTTTAAATTTTATTTTTTTTAAAGGTTTAAAAGTCATCCCCTCTCCAAGGTTTCAAAGTGTTTATTTTTTATTTTATTTTTTTTAAGAAAATAGAATATCTATATCCATATATATATATATATATATATATATTCAAGAGGAAAAAAAAACACAAAAGATCTCTCAAGTTCTCAAGTTTTCAAGCTCTCAAGCTCTCAAGTTCGCTCGCACTTTCATTGTGCAAAGATCAAATTTTCTCTCCACGTACCCTCTTCGCGATGTCGACCCAAGAATCGAAGTTGGAGCCCCTCGTGGAACACGAAGGCTTGCCCGCTACAGAAGGTACCGATGCCGATCTTTTTGACGATTTTGTGTCAAAATCAAATTTCCAAGAGTTCAAAGTAGCTCTCGAAGCTTCTTCGACGGAACGTCAGGCACAAATCGCAGCCCAGATGCAAGCTTTGCAGAACTCCATCGCTCTATTGACCACTACCCTCTCTACTTTCTCGGGTATGGGTACCTTCGCTTCTGCTTTAGGCCCCAACATTACTCCAGAACCGTTCGGGGGCGAGCAAAAGCAGCGAACCAAGGAGATCGTGGACACGTGGCTACACAAGTGGCAAGTTCACTTTCGGTTTCATCCATATGATGATGGAAAGAAGATCCAGTTAGCAGCAGGTTTCCTGTCCGGCAAAGCTTTGCTTTGGTGGAAGGAACTCAACCCTAAGCCAACGATTTGGGCACAATTCGAAGACGTTTTCAAGAAAGAATTCCTCTAGAAAGAGGATGATTACGATGTTGTTGCCCGGTTTTCAGCTTTGACCATGACCTCGCAGCACCTCACTTATGAGGTCTACCTCCAGAAGTTTCATGACTTGCAGATGAAAGCTACAAAGATGGATCCCACTACTCTTTTAGAGTTTTTCGTAGCTAGTTTACCCGACTCGTACCGATTACAGGTTAAAAACAACAAATGTAAAACATTGAACGAGGCCATTCATTCAGCTCGTATCTATGATGATACGATGGTCTCTTCCAAGTCGAACCCCGTTACCGAGCAGGGGAACAAGCATAAAAGAAAGTTCTCCGCACATATGGCTAACACGACAGAGGGAAAGTCTTCGGACCAACCTTCGAAGAATTCAAGTTCGACACCAGCGAAGAAGAAACGACTCCTTAGGGCTTTAAAGCTCAAGAAGGAAGGACGTTGTTTTATCTGCAAAGAAAAAGGACACATGCGTAACGAGTGCCCGAAGCAAAAGGGTACCAAGTCAAACGCAGGACCCAAGCCAAAGGCAGCTAACCAGTTGTCTTTGACAGGTAAGTCAATTACTGTACTTTCTCGCCCTAGTACTTGTTCTGATTGTCTGTTCAACTCTAAAGTATTTGGCTGATCTTCTCCGAGTTTATGGGGAAGTGAATGGCCATAAGATTCACATTCTTTTAGACCCTGGCAGTTCGCATAACTTTGTTAACTACAAACTTGTGCAGAAATTGAGTCTTGATACGACACTCACCGACCATACCTATGAGGTACGCCTACATGCGGGAAGGCAAGTTTGGGATCGCAAGGTGGAGTTGCTTCCAATCCACCTATGAGGTACGACTACTTGCGGGAAGGCAAGTTTGGGATCTCAAGGTGGAGTTGCTTCCAATCCACATTCAGGACTAGAAAGATACTCTGGAATGCTATGTTATGCATCTGGAAAATGTAGACTTGTTATTAGCGATTGAGTGGTTTAAGACTCTTGACGTCCAGATAGATTGGTCTAGTCATATTTTTTCTTTTCAGCATAGGGACACCAAGTATAGTATTTTAGGTGATTGTATTCATCCCTCTCAGGGACCTCTTGTAAATACAATTGATTTTGGAAATATAATGGATTCTTCGTTGCATACCGCTTTCCATTGTGTATTGATTCCACTTTCTTCTTCTCTCATCCCTTCCATGGATGTGAATGAATTAAGTGTGTTTGAAAGCGAAGAATTACAGAAGATACTTGATTCATTTCAAGATGTATTTCCTAAGGAACTGCCATCGGGTTTACCACCTGAACGGGCAGTAGATCATCGTATTGACTTGATCCCTGGTGCTCATCCTGTCAGTATTCCACCTTATAGGATGAGCCAAGCTAAGGAACATGAGTTGGCTAAACAACTCGAAGATTATTTGAGGATGGGCCAGAATGTGTATAGATTACAAGAGATTGAACAAGCTGACCATTAATCGTTATCCTCTCCCTAGATCAAATGACCTGATTGACCGGTTAGCAGGAGCGAAATATTTCACGAAGATACGTATTCATGAAAGGCATGTCGAAAGAACCGCCTTTCAGACTAGGTATGGCCATTACGAGTTTCTCGTATTAGCTTTTGGGTTAACCAATGCTCCAGCCACTTTCCAGCAAATGATGAACGATCTTTTTCGTGAACATTTGGGAAAATTTGTGGTGGTGTTCCTGGATGATATTTTGATATATAGTCGTACTCTTGAGGATCATGTCAGACACCTCACGATTGTCTTATCTATTTTGAGACAGAATCGACTATATGCTAAGTTGAGTAAATGTGAGTTCTTTATGACCGACATCATTTACTTAGGACACAAGATCACTAGAGATGGGTTGAGCATTGACTATGACCGAGTTCAGAAGGTTTTGGACTGGCCTATACCGCGAACAGTGAAACAACTTCGTTCTTTTCTCGATTTTGTTGTTTTTCTTCGGAAATCTGTACGGGAGTACTCTCAGCTCACACTACCGATGACCGACTTATTGAAAGGTCGTGGACGTAAGTCAAATCAGCCTATCACTTGGAATAACGATTTGGATATGGCCTTCAGACTTTTGAAAGATAAAGTCAAGGAAGTACCGATCTTAGCATTACCTGATCCTAGTCGGCCTTATGTTCTTGAAACTGATGCCAGTGACTGCGCTATCGGGGCTGCTCTATTTCAAGATGGTAGACTGGTTGCTTTTGAAAGTAAAAAGCTAGACGACACTCAATCTCGTTAGCCAACCGTTGAAAAGGAGCTTTATGCTCTCAAGGTTTGGAGACATTATTTATATTGCTGTGATTCATGCTCTCAAGGTTTGGAGACATTATTTATATGGCTCCAAGTTTGTGGTATTGACTGATCATCAGTCAATCAAGTATGTGTGTGATGCGGATGATTTGAGAGGAAGGAAAGCTCGTTGGGCAGAGTTAATGCAAGATTTTGATTTTGAGATCCGTTATCAGAAAGGGTCCATGAATAGTATTGCAGATGCGCTTAGTCGGATTAGAGAGGTGAATACTTTGTCATTCACCGAGATTTCTACTGACTTATTTCAGTCATTGAAAGGGCTTTGCAGGACTGATAGTTATTTTGGTCCATTTTGGCAGAAGATCCAGGACGGGAGCTCATTGATTGACCAAGACTCGGTGACTGAGCAGTCTACTATTCAAGCTGCAGGAGGCCAGTGGTGGATGATTCGGAATGGTTTGCTATTCCGTAATGACAAAATTTGTGTACCACAGATCCCGGACATTAGGTCCAAGATTCTTAAGGAGTGTCACGACGCCCCTTCTGCTGGACACCCTGGGGTACACAGGACACTATCATTAGTAAAACACACTTTTTATTGGCCGAAGATGAAAGGGTATGTAGAAGATTATGTTCTCAAGTGTCAGATTTGTCAGGCAAATAAAGCTGAACGCTTTAGAGGATATGCTTCAAGCATATGTATCCAAAAGACAGAGTTCATGGGAGGATTATCTTCCTATGTTAGAATTTGCTTATAACAGTACTAAGCATACGAGTAGTACAGGGTTTAGTCCTTTCATGCTTATGTATGGTTTTCAACCAAGATCACCTGTTACAGTAGGATTCTCAGGACTTCAGCATGATGCAGCACGTAATTTTTTGCAAGATATGCAGGAAATGTTACAAGTTGCAAAGAAATCTATTAGAAGTGCTCAAGACCGAGACAAGTTTTATTCTAATAGACATCGTTCACCTAGAGAGTTCTCTGAAGGAACGATAGTGTATTTGCGAGTTCCGAAAGATTCCAAGACTTTACGGACAGGTAGATCTCCGAAATTATCCCCTAGATACTGTGGACCATTTCGTGTTACACGACGGATTGGTTCAGTTGCATATGAATTGGATTTGCCTTCTCATGTGAAAGTTCACCTTGTATTTCATGTCAGTAGACTTAAGGAAGTACTGGGTGGAGCAGATCAGTTAGTTACTCCTCAAGAAATTATAGATGTCGAGGACATGACATTTGTTCCGCACGAACCTGAAAAAGATTCTTGGATTTCGTGAAAGAAGATTGCGTAATACGCTTATCACGGAATACAAGATCAAGTGGAAGGATCGTGTTGAGGAGGACGCTACATGGGAGACATTGTCTACTCTTCAGAGAGATTACCCTGGTTTTTTAGTGAGCTCAGGAGTGAGCTCTTAGAGGAAGGGGAGTATGTCATGTGCACAGTGTGTATCTACCGTGTGCTATACGCACGCAAGACTAGTTTCGAGGCTTGGGGAAGCTTGGAACTAGGCAGGCTGATTGACGAGCTGAGTTAGGGAAATACTAACGAGCGGGCACCCAAGTATGGACGGGCGGGCACCCAAGTGTGGACGCCCGATGACCGGCCAAGAGCCTATAAAAGGGTGGCCAAGGTTAGTTATTGGAATATAGACAGTCTCGTGAGTTTGTGAGAGCTCTATGGTCTTGGAGCCTCGATCTAGTGCAGACATGCACCTGCTTTGTGCAACCGAGGCCGGCAGCAATCTCGAGGCCCGTGAGGGCAGCTTCGTGGCGGTATGGGACGTCGCGAGGAGGAGATTGGTCAGTACGTTATCCTAGTTAGCTCAGCTCGTGGCTCGGTGGGGACAGCCAAGACTGTGGGCTTGCCCACGGCTGTCATGGTTGGGAGGTGAGTCAAGCCTGCACCCCCTTCCTCTAATGGGAGCACTTGGCTTCTCTTTATAACAGGGTATCACCCATGAAAAGGATCTCCTTGGAAGTGTAGATGCGGGTTATGAACCCTGCAAAGTCCTCGACGATGCGGGAACACATTAACAAGCTGCACGCCCTTCAGCGGGAAGTCCTCCAAGCTGGGAAGAAGATATCATCTGAAGACATGGCCATCACTTTGTTGTCCCACTTGCCTGCTCAGTATTTTGCTTTCTACTCCTCGTTGATTACGAGTGGCAGGCTCAGCACCATTACCTGGGAGGAGCTTGTGCCAATGGTCTTGGACCAGGAGGAACGTTTCACGAACCCTCCTCACAGCGGCTGTTCGGAGGCCTTAACTGGCCACTCAGAACGAGAGAAGCTAAAGGCTGAAAGATCCTGCAATGATTCTGGCGAGAAAGGTCACTATTGGAGGAAGCGTCCTAAGCGGACAGGAAAGAGCGTTGATTCCTCAACCTCAGCTGCAAAGACTCTTGCATTTGTGCACTTAGAGATGATGGACTCCGACGCTTCATCATCTTCGAGCGAGGCAGTTGGCTTCACCGCGAAGGAAACCCGGGGATGGATTCTTGACAGTGGTGCTTCCAGGCACATGACTCCATCTCGTGACTTCTTTTTGGATCTGAAACGGCAATCAGGTCGCATCTTTATTGGCGACAACTCCACTATTCTGATACATAGTGAGGGCCGGATGGAGATTATTCCCGACGGTAAGGGGGGCAAGCATGCTTCCCGTGTTCTTTATGTCGCTGCTCTGGGTTTTCATCTTCTGTCAGTGCATGAAGTATGCAAGACTCGCTTTCGGGTGGAATTTGAGGAGCATTCAGTTGCTCTAAGGTTGTTTGGGAAGGCGGTGTGGAGAATGGTATCTACAAGCTCTTTGCACTCTCCTCATTGATAGGTTCTCAGGTCGCAGATTTGTGGCACTTTCGTTTTGGCCACTTAAATGTGGATGCATTGAGGCGAGCTTTCCGAGACCAGATGGTGGTTGGCTTGCCAGATGTTGGCAGTAGGCAAGGGCGTTGCAGTTCTTGCATACGTGGTAAGCAGCACAGGGAATCCTTTCCGAAGCAAGCTTCCAGGCGGGCTTCGAAACCATTGGAGTTGATTCACACTGACTTGTGTGGACCTCAACAGACACCATCTTTGGGAGGATCTCTCTACTTTATGCTACTTGTTGATGATTGTACCAGATTCACGTGGGTCTACTTTCTTTCCCAAAGGGACCAAGCTTTTGCACGGTTCAAGGATTGGCAAGTGATGGTGGAGAAAGTGTTTGGATTTCAAGTAAAGACTCTCAGGGCTGATAAAGGAGGTGAATTCTCCTCGACTGTATTTCTCAGATTTTGTGCAGATCATGGCATCAAAAGCGAACTGGCCAATACAGGATCGCCTTCGGAGAATGGAGTTGTCGAACGCAAGAACAAGACTGTGGTGGAGATGGCGAGGACCATGCTGGAGCATCGTGATCTTCCTCGTCCACTTTGGGGAGAGGCTGTGGCAACGGCTGTCCATACCCTCAACTGATCTCCGACGACTGCAGTACCCCATATGACTCCATTTTAGGCATATTTTGGCAAGAAACCTGATGTCTCGCACTTCCGTGTTTTTGGGAGTGACGCGTATGTACATATTCCGAAGAAGCAGAGGGGAAAGCTTGACTCCAAGTCCCGCAAGCTTGTATTTGTGGAGTATAATTCTCTTTCCAAGGGATACAGATTGTATGATCCAGACAGGAACGAGATTGTTGTCAGCCGAGATGTGGTCTTTGACGAGCATGTTCTAGTATCCATTGTCGAGGAGCCGCCACTTCTTGGAGATCCAGAGGAGTCTGATGATGATTTCCAGACCATTATTTTAGTTGATCAACCCCTCAGTCAATACAGGAGGTTGAGCCTGCTGGAGTAGAGCCCCCGCAACCTCAGGAGGCTCCACGATCTGTTCGAGTACCTAGGTGGTGTCATGTGCACAGTGGGTATCTACCGTGTGCTATACGCATGCAAGACTAGTTTCGAGGCTTGGGGAAGCTTGGAACTAGGCAGGCTGATTGACGAGCTGAGTTAGGGATATACTAACAGGCGGGCACCCAAGTATGGACAGGCGGGCGGCCAAATGTGGATGCCCGATGACCGGCCAAGAGCCTATAAAAGGGTGGCCAAGGTTAGTCATTGTATTTATAGAGAGTCTCGCGAGTTTGTGAGAGCTCTATGGTCTTGGAGCCTGGATCTAGTGCAGACGTGCACCTGCTTTATGCAGCCGAGGCCGGCAGCAATCTCGAGGCCCGCGAGGGCAGCTTCGTGGCGGTATGGGACGTCGCGAGGAGGAGATTGGTCGGTACGTCATCCTAGTTAGCTCAGCACGTGGCTCGGTGGGGACAGCCAAGACTGGGGGCTTGCCCACGGCTGTCATGGTTGGGAGGTGAGTCAGGCCTGCACCCCCTTTGTTGTTTGTTGTTCGTTTGTTTGCAGGATTCGAGTTTCGAACCAAGATCGATCACGAGGGGATCCGTGGGGATTTGACAGTGGTATCAGAGCATACCTCGTGAACGAGCAAGTCGGTAGGTAGAGAAGAGGAGGTCGAAGTACGGTATGTGTTAAAAAAACTTGCTATTTTTTCTGTGCATACTGCAGTTTTCAGATTAGTATGTGTTTTTCCTTCATCTAAGACACCCATGTTGATGGGGGAGATGGTAGTGTAAGTAGGGTTGATTGCTTTTGCAAAGAAGAGGAAAGATGTTGTGCAGTCGCATGACCTGCAAGGAGAGAAACAGAAAAAAGAGAGAGCGAAAAAGCATGTTTGCTTTTCTGGTTAGAAAGAGAGAGAGAGAGAGTGAGAGAGAGAGCGTTTGTGCACTGGCAAGTACTAGCATTGTCTATCGACGGCTGTAGCGGGTATTATTGTGCAGTCGCTTGCAGGTTGTTTATATGCTCTGGCGCACGTATCCAGGCGCTTGTGCGCAGGCTGACTTGTATGCAGGCAGGGAAGCAGGCGGCCAGGCCTCCATGACCAAGCGGCCAGGCCTGCCAAGGGAAGCGCCCAGGCCAATCCTGCGTAGCCAGCCTAGGCCCACGCAGCCTAGTGGTGGCAAGACCTACGCGAGGCTGGCGCGCAGACGTTGGAAAGCAGGCCGGCGGCAAAGATGGCGAGCGACCCCTGCACATGTGACGCCTGCAAACAACCGACGGGTTAATCCAAGAGAGAAGAAAAAAAAAAACAGAAGTAAAGCTTACGTTTTTTTTACAAGCTTTCGTTTTTTTTTTTAAAGTTTAAATTTTTTATAAAAATTTAAAAGTCATCTCCTCCAAGGTTTCAAAGGTTTCAAGATGTTTATTTTTTTTAGAAAAGAGAATATATATATCCATATATATATATATATATATTTATATTTATATTTATTCCCAAAAAAAAACGCAAAAGCTAAAGCAAAAGCTAAGCATAGCTTTTCGAGATTTTTTTGGCTTTTGGGAAACCTTTATAAACCCCCTCACGTGGGCTTCTTGCCACACATCTCTCGAGTTCTCAAGTTCTCAAGTTTTCAAGCTCTCAAGCTCTCAAGTTCCCGTGCACTTTTGTTGTGCAAAGATCGAATTTTCTCTCCACATACCCTCTTCACGATGTCGACCCAAGAATCAGAGTTGGAGCCCCTCGTGGAACGCGAAGGCTTGCCGGCTACGGAAGGTACCGATACCGATCTTTTTGACGAGTTTGTGTCAAAATCAGATTTCCAAGAGTTCAAAGTAGCTCTCGAAGCTTCTTCGACGGAACGTCAGGCACAAATCCGTGTTGAGGAGGACGCTACATGGGAGACATTGACTTCTCTTCAGAGAGATTACCCTGGCTTTTTAGTGAGCTCAGGAGTGAGCTCTTAGAGGAAGGGGAGTATGTCATGTGCACAGTGGGTATCTACCGTGTGCTATACGCATGCAAGACTAGTTTCAAGGCTTGGGGAAGCTTGGAACTAGGCAGGCTGATTGACGAGCTGAGTTAGGGATATACTAACGGGCGGGCACCCAAGTATGGACGGGCGGGCGGCCAAATGTGGACGCCCGATGACCGGCCAAGAGCCTATAAAAGGGTGGCCAAGGTTAGTTATTGTATTTATAGAGAGTCTCGCGAGTTTGTGAGAGCTCTATGGTCTTGGAGCCTGGATCTAGTGCAGACGTGCACCTGCTTTATGCAGCCGAGGCCGGCAGCAATCTCGAGGCCCGCGAGGGCAGCTTCGTGGCGGTATGGGACGTCGCGAGGAGGAGATTGGTCGGTACGTCATCCTAGTTAGCTCAGCATGTGGCTCGGTGGGGACAGCCAAGACTGTGGGCTTGCCCACGGCTGTCATGGTTGGGAGGTGAGTCAGGCCTGCACCCCCTTTGTTGTTTGTTGTTCGTTTGTTTGCAGGATTCGAGTTTCGAACCAAGATCAATCACGAGGGGATTTGACAGGTGGTTGTTAGACACGCTTCGGGAGTCAGGTGTCACGGAGTTACCCTCCGAGTGGACCACAGAGCACGGCCCTCGAAGATCACACAGAGTCCGAGATAAAAGCAATACAGCGGAGCTTCTTGAGGTAAACTATGCTCTAATGTCTCGTATTATGCGGGACAAGGAGCCCACTTCCGTCAAGGAAGCCCTTTCACAGGGTACTTGGAGGAAAGCCATGCAGGTGGAACTTGATGCCATCGAGAAGAACAACACATGGGAGTTGGTACCGAGGCCGTCGAAACGGTTAGTCATTGGTGTCAAATGGGTCTTTAAGACCAAATATGCGTCTGATGGGTCGGTGGACAAACACAAAGCCAGACTTGTGGCTAAAGGCTATGCTCAGCGACCAGGCATCGACTACGAGGATACCTTTGCACCGACAGCACGGATGTCCACGATTCGGACCGTTCTTGCCCTTGCTTCTTCTCAGAGGTGGCCCGTGTATCAAATGGATGTAAAATTTGCGTTCCTTAAAGGTGACGTGCAGGAGGAGGTGTATGTTGAGCAGCCTCCAGGCTTTATTGTTCCAGGATCAGAAGGGATGGTTTACAGGTTACGTAAGGCCTTGTATGGTCTTAAGCAGGCTCCCAGGGCTTGGAATCAGAAGATTGATTCCTTCTTTGTTCGGACTGGATTTCAGAGATCGGTTGCAGATCCTAACCTGTATCTCTTTCGAGAACGCGGCATGGTAACGATTATCATCCTTTATGTGGATGATCTCATTCTCACCGGCAGTCATGTGGTGCACATTGGCGTGACGAAGGCTGCCTTGTCAAAAGAGTTTGAGATGACCGACTTAGGCTTACTTCACTTCTTTTTGGGATTGGAGATATGGCAGACCCAGAGGGGGTTTTTTGTCTCTCAACACAGCGGTATGTTCATGAGTTGCTTGAGGCCTTTGGGATGGAGAACTGCAAGCCTATTACTTCGCCGATGAACCCGAACACGAAGTTAACCGTTATTGATCCTTGTGAGCCAGTTGATGCCTCGCAGTATCGGAAGTTAGTTGGTTCATTGATCTGGTTGCTGAACACCAAATTGGACTTGAGCTTCTCCGTGGGGCTGTTGAGCAAACACTTTCCTCAAGCAGGTCAAATGATCTTTCCATCAAGAATGTGCACATAGATCATCAATGATGAACACTTCCAACCACTTTTGCAAGTAGTCCTTAAAAGTTGTGCACATTAATCGTTGAAAGGTCGCGAAGGCATTTGTGAGACCAAATGGCATGACCTTATAAGCAAATGTCCCTCTTATAGTGATGAAGGCTGTCTTATGTTGGTCTTCTCGTTCTATGGACACGTGATTGTACCCAAAAAAAACCCATACAAGAAGCTGTATGCTTCCCTCCCAGCCACTCTTTCCAAGACATGTTCGGTATACGGTAATGGGTAATGGTCCTTTCGAGTGGCTGCATTAACTTTCTTAAGATCGACACATACTCTCAGCTTTCCATTCTTTTTAGGCACTATTACAATAGGTGACAACCAATCCGTATGTTCGATCTCATAGATAAAGTCAGCAACAATGAGCTTATCAATTTCCTCCTTTACAATTGCTGCATACTTTGGATTCATCTGGTATGGTTTCTGCCCTGGTACGCTGTGAGCCTTCCATAATTGGAATCGTATGTTGTACCACCTCTGGTGGTACCCCTTTCATTTCCTTGTAACTCCAGGACGAAATAATCCTTGTATTCCTTGAGGAGAGCAATGAGCTATTCTTCTTCTATAGAAGTCAAATCTTTAGCAATGGCTATGGGCCTTGCTTCTTCCCCTGGTCCCGCAATATTAACCTCCTTGACTTCTGCCGGGCCATTGCATGATATCGATAGCCCTTCTTCTTTTACCCTAGTGGCTGTTAGCCCAACCACCCTCTGATCATCTATTGTATATTTCTTAAAATGGTCGGGCACTGAAAGCACATTCATTTTGTCCTCATTGTCCTTTTTGGTTTTTTCCATGATCTTCTTAGCCTCACGCTCTGCTCAACAGCCCCACGGAGAAGCTCAAGTCCAATCTGGTGTTCAACAACCAGATCAATGAACCAACTAACTTCCGATACTGCGAGGCATCAACTGGCTCACAAGGATCAGTAACGGTTAACTTCGTGTTCGGGTTCATCGGCGAAGTAATAGGCTTGCAGTTCTCCATCCCAAAGGCCTCAAGCAACTCATGAACATACCGTTGCTGAGAGACAAAAAACCCGCTCTGGGTCTGCCAGATCTCCAATCCCAAAGAGAAGTGGAGTAAGCCTAAGTCGGTCATCTCAAACTCTTTTGACAAGGCAGCCTTCGTCACGCCAATGTGCTCCACATGACCACCGGTGAGAATGAGATCATCCACATAAAGGATGATAATCGTAACCATGCCGCGTTCCCGAAAGAGATACAGGTTAGGATCTGCAACCGATCTCTCAAATCCAGTCCGAACAAAGAAGGAATCAATCTTCTGATTCCAAGCCCTGGGAGCCTGCTTAAGACCATACAAGGCCTTACGTAACCTGTAAACCATCCCTTCTGATCCTGGAACAATAAAGCCTAGAGGCTGCTCAACATACACCTCCTCCTGCAGGTCACCATTAAGGAACGCAGATTTTAAACCCATTTGACACCAATGACTGACCGTTTCGACGGCCTCGGTACCAACTCCCATGTGTTGTTCTTCTCGATGGCATCAAGTTCCACCAGCATGGCTTTCCTCCAAGTATCCTGTGAAAGGGCTTCCTTGACGGAAGTGGGCTCCTTGTCCCGCATAATACGAGACATCAGAGCATAGTTTACCTCAAGAAGCTCCGCTGTATTGCTTTTATCTCGAACTCTGTGTGATCTTCGAGGGCCGTCCTCTGTGGTCCACTCGGAGGGTAACTCCGTGACACCCGACTCCCGAAGGGTGTCTAACAACCACCTAAGTACTCGAACAGATCGTGGAGCCTCCTGAGGTCACGGGGGCTCTACTCCAGCTGCAGGCTCAACCTCCTGTACTCACTGAGGTTGATTAACTAAAATAATGGTCTGGGAATCATCATCAGACTCCTCTGGATCTCCAAGAAGTGGCGGCTCCTCGACAGCGGATACTGGAACATGCTCGTCAAAGACCATATCCCGGCTGACAACAATCTCGTTCCTGTCTGGATCATACAATCTGTATCCCTTGGAAAGAGAATTATACCCCACAAATACAAGCTAGGGGACTTGGAGTCAAGCTTCCCCCTCTGCTTCTTCGGAATATGTACATACGCGTCACTCCCAAAAACACGGAAGTGCGAGACATCAGGTTTCCTGCCAAAATATGCCTCAAATGGAGTCATATGGGGTACTGAAGTCGTCGGAGATCAGTTGAGGGTATGGACAGCCGTTGCCACAGCCTCTCCCCAAAGTGGACAAGGAAGATCACGATGCTCCAGCATGGTCCTCGCCATCTCCACCACAGTCTTGTTCTTGCGTTCGACAACTCCATTCTCCGAAGGCGATCCTGTATTGGCCAGTTCCCTAAATCCAAACACTTTCTCCACCATCACGTGCCAATCCTTGAACCGTGCAAAAGCTTGGTCCCTCTGGGAAAGAAAGTAGACCCACGTGAATCTGGTACAATCATCAAGCGGCAGCATAAAGTAGAGAGATCCTCCCAAAGATGGTGTCTGTTGAGGTCCACACAAGTCAGTGTGAATCAAATCCAATGGTTTCGAAGCCCGCCTGGAAGCTTGCTTCGGAAAGGATTCCCTGTGCTGCTTACCACGTATGCAAGAACTGCAACGCCCTTGCCTACTGCCACCATCTGGCAAGCCAACCACCATCTGGTCTCGGAAAGCTCGCCTCAATGCATCCACATTTAAGTGGCCAAAACGAAAGTGCCACAAATCTCCCACCTGAGAACCTGTCAATGAGGAGTGTGCAAAGAGCTTGTAAATACCATTCTCCACACCGCCTTCCCAAACAACTTGGCCAGTCTCACAGTCCCATAAAGTAACTGAATGCTCCTCGAATTCCACCCGAAAGCCAGTCTTGCATACTTCGTGCACTGACAGAAGATGAAAACCCAGAGTAGGGACATAAAGAACACGGGAAGCATGCTTGCCCCCCTTGCCGTCGGGAATAATCTCCATCCGGCCCTCACTATGTATCGAAATAGTGGAGTTGTCGCCAGTGGTCTTGGCAAGGAGTATAAGTCTTTTGATACATCCATCTCGGTTCGGAGTACAGGTTTACAAGATTTTGATGAGTTGGTTTCACTCTTGCTTGTTGAGGAAATCAAACTCAGTGACTCTTTTCATGATACATCTACTAGCCATGATGATAATGGCAGAAATCACGCTTTCTATTCACAAAGGGGATTTAGACGCAGGGGGAGATTTGCATCACGTGGCCATGGTAATGGTCGTGGATGGCAGGACAGGTCACCACAACAGAATTTTCAGCCTACATATGGTGCTAGAGGTGGTCGTGAATATACACCTCAGGCTATTTTGGATTTGGCTTGACTACATTGGGATTACATGCACAACATAATGTAAATATAATATAGTAGGTAGATTAGGCTAAAGCTAGGGTGTTGCCATCATACCAAACAAAATTGGCACTAGCTTACAATGCAAAGCATTGAAAACCGGGGTGCATCTATTTCTTGGCTTCACTTCTCTCTCTGTGTAGAGATTCGCATATTAAGGTGGAGTGTTGGACCTCCTCGCTCGAAGACGATGAAGCGTCGGAGTCAGCGCTCTTCCCTGTCCGCTTAGGACACTTCCTCCAATAGTGGCCTTCCTCGCCACAATCATTGCAAGATCTTTCGGCCTTCAGCTTCTCTCGTTCTGAGTCAGGCTTCTTCTCAGAAGACTTCTCTAGTGAAGCCTTCCCTTTGCCCTTCTTGTTATTCCGGCCTTTCGACCGTCATGGAGAGCTTCTTCTTCGCCATTACCTTCTCCAACTTGCTTTTCACAGGTACGGTTAGCACTAGACTTGTATGGGCATATGCATGGGCGATACGGACACATGTACGGAGTTGTACGGACATGTACGAACAAAAATTTCAAAAACCCTAAAAACTACTTTTTGGATGTTTTGATCGCCCAAAAACCATTAAAACAGGTTTTATATCATTTTTCTTGCAAGAAAGAGCTTTTCCATGGTTTTCTTCATGGACAAGGCTATAGGAGTTGTGGAGATTACTCATGGGATGAGTGAGTGTTTCTTGGACTTGGACATATAGCTTGGACATGGAGAACTTGGACATAGAGCTTGGACATGGAACATGAAGCTTGGCATAAACATGGAACTTGGACATATAGGTTGGGCATGAAGCTTGGACATGAACAAGGATCTTGGACTTGGATTCGGACTTGGACTTGGATCTGGACTTCGACTTCAACTTCAACTTGGATTTGGATTTGGATTCATTGGACTTGGATTCATTGGATTCGGATATTTGGATTTGGTACTAGCTCGGTGAGAGATACTTGTGGATCATCCCCGTGGTGTGCTCGACATCAGAGATCTTGTGCGTCGACATCAACATCGACTTGGATATCCTACATCGGCATATTTGTTTGTTTTGTATTCATTGATTGTATTGATCCTGGCTAGCCTGCCCATGGATTATTCCTGAATAAATTCCACGCTCAATGTGGTGTACGGTGCAAGATCCCCATTCCCTTCTCTCTCCCCTCTCTCTCTTTATATTTTTATCTCTTGGACACGTGGTTGAGTCTGTCATTGCACGCCCCACTAGGCTTACAGTGGTATCAGAGTAGGATTTCTCTTGAAGAAACTTTCTTGGGGTGACAGAGCGATGTCAAGAGCAGAGGGAGACCAAGGGCCTAATGAAGGGAACAACTATAAGGCCGATCCACGACTTCAGGATGGGAACCAAGGTCATCAGAGAAGAGTATGATGACTTTCAACAATTTAGGAGATTTCTCAGAGATGTAGTCCTTGCTTGGAGAACGAAGAGGAAACAGGACCAAAGAAGGGCTCAAATGTTTGAAGATTTCATCAAGGATCGAGACACCGAAGTCGACGGAGTTGAAGCTGCTAAAGCCTATCTTTGGGCCAAAGGAGTCACCATTACAGAAGGATCTAGAGCTACCCGCTCTATTTATCATTGAGGAGACAAGGAAGCTACTTCTAGGCCTACTCTTTCAAATGTAGCTTCCTCAAGACAAGCAAGGGAAAGGAAGGCAAAGAAGCTAGAGAGATCGGAAGAATATCAGATTGACATTATGCCAGGAAGTTCAACGAATGGTTTGCAGTGGTGCTTAACCCATTGTATGTTTCGACTAATAAAGTCGTGGAATCTTTGTGGACCAAAGCTGAAACAGAACCCTTTTGAAGCATTGAGACTTTATGCTAGCAAATGACCAGTGTTGGTTATTCTACACCTTTTTGTGGTTGAACAAGATGACATTGCATTGGAGCAGTCTTGAACCAAGCAGGCCATGTTGTGGCCGATGAATGTCAAAGACAACAAGGAAGCAGATGCATTATCTCGGAGACCCTTGAGCCATGCGGTTTCTATGGGTTACCATATGGATTTCACTTTGATGAAGGATCCTTATGCTACCAAAGAAGACTTCAAAGATGTTTTGGAACAAATTACACAATAAAGATTTGGTGACTCTCTATGTCATCGAAAAGGGTTTTTCTTATGATGCAAACCCGTTTATGTGACACAAATGAATCGAGAACAAAAGTGAACAAAAAAAAAAGCCATACTCCACCTTACGCAAGGCAAAGGAGCATACTAACTACAACTCAAACTTTGAAAAGCTACTTTTATTGGCCTTGTATGATAAAGAACATTCAGTTATATGTTCGAGAATGTTTGGTTTTGTCCGATAGTCATGTTTTGATCGACAAAAGCTAGCAGGATTATTGCACCCATTGAAAGAGTTGCTATGGATTTACCTTTGGATTACCGAAGTCAGGAAATGGAAATGATGGTATATGGACCTTTTCAGAATACCAAGAAGATCAACCATGTATGTCATCAGTTGGACCTTTCAGATCATTGGAAGATATATAATGTTTTCCGTGACAGGTTATTGAAACCGTGTACAGGTTATCCCCCGAGGAACTTGTTTTAAAGGATGCACCAGGGGTGCAAGAGCCAGAACAGATTGTGTTTCATTCTGTGAGAAAAAGAGGAAAGACACAGGTTAGAAAGTTTCTTTTGGACTTCGAGAATTATTCGTTGTTGGACGTGAAATGGATGCCAGAGGAGTACTTCTAGGACTATCCATATATACTTCGAGCTTATGAAGAAATGGTTGGTCTAGATGTATTTGAAGTACACATATGGACGTCTTGCCATCAAGACAGATTCAAGAGGGAGGGATTGTGCCTCTAGCTCTCTTCATTGTATATATACATATATTGGATTGGAACTGACCATTATTTTGCTTATAATGGTTACTTGGACATGCTCTAGTGGATGGCAACAATGCCGGATAGCCCAAGGAGCAAGATTTGTATATAGGAGGCAACGATGCCAGATGACCCATTGGACAACAACGATGCCAAAACGAGATTTGTATATGAGAGGCACCGATGCCAGATGACCCATTGGACCGCAATGATGCCAGATATATTGGGCTTCGCAGTCAGGCGGTCATTGCGACCAGATGGCCCAGATGACTATATTGGACTTCACAATCGGGCGGTCATTGCGACCAGATGGCCCAGATGACTGTATTGGATTTCATAGTCGGACGGCCAATGTGACCAAATGGCCCGTATGACTATTGATAAACTCTCGGCCGGTCCTAATGACCAGATGGCCTTGAGGATAGTCTGAGCGGTCCTAGTGGCCAGATGGCTCAGCACGGTTTCGATGAAACCAGACAGGACAATCCATGAATAGGAGGATCATTACTTGTGCATTGCATACTGATGTATGTTTGAATTTCTTTGACTTTGTGTGTTGTTTTTGATGCATGGACAATGCTAGGACTTATGGCATGTGATAGTCCACTGGGCTCCAAATTACCTAGCGAGTACCTGGAATACCCAATAGACGCGAATGATGCATACTTGTTTATTTACTAGCTTGTGTCTAGTTTTTGCAGGAGGTAAGTATGCATTTATTATATCTAACACATATGACAGGTCATGAAGATGTACCATCAAGAACAAGGACATCGGTCAAAGAAAAGGCATTGAGATGTTGCCAGATCAACAAATGACACCTCAGATTTGGGAAAGACCAGATGCACAAGCTCACCAAATGGGGCTAGTACCTTGAAACATATGGATGTACTTGATGTACCTTCAAACATATGGAAGTACTTCATGTACTTGGAACACACGGATATACATGAAACATATGGATATGCTTGGAACACTTGCAGTCCACAACTGAGGACAACTTCGATGTAAGAGGGAGGAAATGTAACTATTTGGCCCTCCTAGCTCTATTTCACATAATGAAATCCATGCTCGGACACCAGATAGGTGGAAGAAGACATGGGGACGGAGTCCATAAGGTTTGATTAAGAAAAATCACCATTCTTGGTCAAAAAGCAAGAAAAAGTAAAAAGTCAAACAGGGTTGACCGCAAGCCAAGGGCACCATTGGAAAGAGGAGACTCAGCCGGACCAAAAAGCTAAAAGACACTTTCTCAAAAAGCAACTCTAAGACCAAAGAGCAAGGCCTTAAAGCTAAAAAAGCAAAGCACTAAAAGTTGAGTAATATTTATTAACAAAAGTAAAAAGAGCAAAAGCAAAGGCAAAAATAGAAAAGCAAAGCATAAAAAAGCAAAGCAAAAGCATGAAGGCTTTTTGGTAAAAAGCAAGGTCTCTTACAAGTATAAAAAGGATTGGACTTCTCTTGTAGTACCATGAACAAGATCATTGCAGATTGAAAGAGACTATGGAGTGTGTGTGGGCATCATTATGATCATGGAGAGCTTCTTCTTCGGAGAAAATAGAACGTATCATAGAGGCATATACAAATGGTGCAGGTTAGATATTTTTTTTATAGCACCTGTATGCGACATTATTTGAATATCTCTATGCCCAACATGTAAATAATCTCCTTGACCTAGCATGATAGCTGCTACCTCACTTCCTCTAGAAACCAAGTATTTCCTTGAAGTTGATCGTGCTTCAGTGATGACCATTCTCAAATTTTCATGTGGACTTGACTGCAACATTTCTCTCATTGTATGAAGTGTATAGGGCCACCTCCAACTCCTAGTTCTCCACACACACACACACCCTCCCCCCTACTCCACAACAAAAGACCCAAGCTCTCTTTCCATCAGCTTCAAATTAAGGACATACTCTAACAACATAGAGTGTGACACCAACACGAGATGTGGACATTGATCGTACGTATCCAAAGGATGCACATACTTGATCATATGTATCTAAAGGATGCCACATGATAGCACATACTTGTTTCATTATACATGCACCACTTGGGCCCTATTTTAAACAAACAGTTTTTTTCCCCCTTTCTATGTTCATGACTTTTAGGTTATACGTACATCACATGTACTTAGTTTTTATTGCGTAGACCCTTTGGATCTTTAATAGATGATAATTAAATCTCTCTCTCTCTCTCTCTCTCTCTCTCTCTCTCTTGCATACACACCACACAATAGTAAGCTTGTTTATATTGCTCTTTATTCCTTAACTACCTAGTGTGTTGTTGTTTGGTTTGTCACCATTTGGTCATGGACAAGGCTATAGGAGTTGTGGAGATTACTCATGGGATGAGCAAGTGTTTCTTGGACTTGGACATATAGCTTGGACATGGAGAACTTGGGCATAGAGCTTGGACATGGAACATGAAGCTTGGACATAAATATGGAACTTGGACATATAGGTTGGGCATGAAGCTTGGACATGAACATGGATCTTGGACTTGGATTTGGACTTGGACTTGGACTTGGATTTGGACTTGGACTTGGACTTCGACTTCGACTTGGATTTGGATTTGGATTCATTGGACTTGGATTCATTGGATTCGGATATTTGGATTTGGTACTAGCCCGGTGAGAGATACTTGTGGATCATCCCCATGGTGTGCTCGACATCAGAGATCTTGTGCGTCGACATCAACATCGACTTGGATATCCTACATCGGCATATTTGTTTGTTTTGTATTCATTGATTGTATTGATCCTGGCCAGCGTGCCTGTGGATTGTTCCTGAATAAATTCTTGAAAGGGAGCGGGGCCTATTCCCCGCTCAATGTGGTGTACTGTGCAAGATCCCCATTCCCTTTTCTCTCTCCCCTCTCTCTCTTTATATTTTTATCTCTTGGACACGTGGTTGAGTCTGTCACTGCACGCCTTGCTGGGCTTACATCACAACCCTTATTAGTTCACTAACAAATTGGTAAGGATCAAGTGGATCGAGGCCTGCTTTGGGCAAAGATCAGTGGATCAAGGCGTGAGATAAAGCAAAGTGCTTGAAGACAAGAGGTCAGAAATGTCTAAGAATGGCATTTGTCCAGCCCTAAAAAGGGGATTTTATCTGGACTTTTCTGGATTTATTAGTTTTTCCCTCTTTTTTGTGTCTTTGCTACTGGCCAACAGCCTTTAGTCTGGCCGATCAGCAGTCCCATTGACTATATATAGCTTTGCCTCATCACTTCACCATTGTACCACTTCTTGACCATATCAAGTACCATCTGTTGCTGCTGTCACTGCTGCCGGCACATACACCATACCTGCTTTATCATCATCGCTTGTCAGCCTCAGCACATCAGCATTTACTACTGGCCACACCTTGGGACAGCAGCCATCTCTGCTACATCCAGTACTTCAGTGTTTCATATCAGTTCATGGGACAGCAGCCCTCTCTGCTACATAGAGCACTCCATCATTTCCTATCTGCTCATGGGACAGCAGCCCTCTCTGCTACAGTAGAGCATATCAGCGTTTTACATCTTGCTACACTTTGGGACGGTAGCCCTCTCTCTGCTACATCACACCATCAGGACGGCAGCCCACTCTCTGCTTATCTTCACCAACATTCAGGTATGCAGCACCCTTGTCACCAGAGCCTGCACCCTTCAGGTACGCAGCACCCTTGTCACCAGAGCCTGCACCCTTCAAGTCTTGCAGCACCCTTGTCACCAGAGCTCGCACCACTACACCACTCGGGACGGCAGCCCTCTCTGCTCTTCATCTACCACCTCAGGTATCGCAGCACCCTTGTCACCAGAGCCTGCATCACCTCATCTTCCACTGCTCGGAGTGCCTCTGCATCCACAGACGCGACCCTTCGACACCGACCACCTCTCGGAGTGCTTTGCCTCACATAGACGCAAGCCTTCGTCTCATCGACCATGCTTCAGCTCCAACATCATCTCTGCTTCTGCACTGGTCTTTCTACTTAGAATCACCTCACATCAGAGGACTCTTGTACATATGTTCACTCACCATTATATATAGATTCACTCACCTATTTCATGTTGTGTTGTTTTGCTCTGATCTCTCGTACATCTGGTCCTTTCGTCCTTTTGCCCTCACAAGAAATAGCAATATACATGGTGGCATGAGGAGTAACACGTATGGTAGCTAGTCCAAGACAAGCTGCCAAAGGAAGGCTAGAACCTTGGGCCAGGCCAAGCCGGCTAGGGACTCAGTGGTGTGTGTCAACCAAAGGGATACGAGCAAGTGTGTGGATGAGACGGTTCAAACATGGGCGCCCAGGATCTAATGGTATATTAATAGGAGGGGTGGATTACTAAAATTATGCCATGCAAGTGTATTTTCACTTTATTCCTTTTCTTGGTCTCTCTTTCTCTCACAATTTGCGCATGCTCTGGTTGAAGCTTTCATCTTCTCCAAGAGAGTTGCGTGTTGAAGGAGCTCAGTCCTAGCAATTTGGAGGCTTTACATTTGGTATCAGAGCCAAAAAATTTCGCGATCTAGGAGCATGCATGAAGCTCTCTTGATTTATGGCTAATTAATCAAGCCAATGGGGAAAGCTGTGTAGAACATTGGTCTCTACGTGCAAGAGAAATAGAGAAGAGTGCAGCAGAATCACACAGCACACACAAGCACCCTAAAACTATAGTAATACATACAAGAAAAGGACGATTACAACTCCATTCTCTGGGCAAGAGACAAGTTGAGAGTGAAAAATGTCAGCACACAGCCCAAGTGACCTGCTAAACACCTCCTCGCTAGCTTGTGTGTAGAGAAACGTTCTGCTAAGACTAGCACTAAGCAAATGCAGATGATTATGACAAATTGGCTACCCACCTATATATATGCACCAACGCTACTAGTCAGTTTGTTTTACTGTTGTCGGCCATGTCCATGACCTGCTGCCACATGACATCGTCACCACATCATCACTGCCATGTGGCACTACCACGTGGCACATGCAGTGTCCAATCACTCCCGAGGCTTGCTTTCCTCTGCCCCTTCCAATGTAGCCTCCCTTTGAGGGCAGCCAGATTCATTACCTCTTGAGAGGGTTGTAGTCTACAATTGAGTGGACAACTTTTTTTACAGATAGAAGGATTATTTATTTTATTTTTAATTTTTTTTGTTTTTTTTTTGGGGGGGGGCGGGGGGCAGGGTGTGTGTGTGTTGGGTTTAGTGGAGATCACTTTGAATTGTATATTACCAACCTTCGTTGAAAGGGGTGAAGAATGCAATCAATCAATGGCAACAATTTAATAGATTACACTTCAATCTAGTAAAGTCTAGAGTCTATGTTGTTTTGAGTTTTAGGAATTTGCCAACGATCAAGTGGATTAAGTTATGGTTCAAGGAGCAAGTAGCTCAAGGCACTGAAAGTTTATAAGTTTCCATATCTATATGTCAAAGATCAAGCAAATCTAGCAGGCTTTGTAGGCATATGCTCACTTATGGTAGTGCTATGTGTGAACAGGGCTTAACCAAGGGCACTTTTTCCCATGTGGTTTTTCCCCTTGGATATCAAGTGTGAAAGGACACTCTAACATATAATATTTTGTACTTCTATATTATATGGATGTGGCACACATGCAAGGGTTGACTTGCATTTTGTGGATACCACACTTTTGGCTCTCTCTCTCTCTCTCTCTCTCTCTCTCTCTCTCTCTCTCTCTCATTTCTGTGTGTGAGCTTCTCTTACCCTGCACCTAACCCTAATGGGAAGGTTTGTGTGTGTGAGTGTGTGTGTGTGAGTCCAACACCCAACATTTGGTATCAGAGCTGGAAGCTGGGAGCTGGCCCTGGAAATCTGCAGCTGGATGAAATCCTGCGAAATTCCGTCGATAGGCTGCGAATTTCCGTCGCCTGCATTTTTCCGTCCGTCGGATTCCGTCACTGCTCCGCCGTCTGGCCACCAGAGAGACGGGCGGCACTAGTGGGCAGCCCACAACCTCCGCCCAGCCTCGCGGGCGGCACCGCCTCCAATGCCCACTCTGTCCATCCGACGGCACTCTTGTCCGGCCGTCACGGTCCCGTTCCGGCGCCACCAGAGGCGCCCCTCCGTTCCGGCCCTCACCCCTCCGTTCAGGCCGTCGCTCCTCTGTTCAGACCGTCTCTCCTCCCGCCAACGACTCCAGGCCCCCGCCATCCTGCTCCGACCTGCGTGCTAGCCCACGCCTTCCTCGTCGCCTTTGTTCGCCGCCAGCGACTCCAGCACCTACCATTACCGGCTCCCGACTATTCAACTTGCCAAGTCCAGCGCCGTGCTCGCTTCCGTCTGCTGTTCCCCCGCCTCTGGCTGGGGCCCGACACATGCACCTGGGCCTGCCTATGATTGGCCCGACACCTGCCAGCACCCTGTTGACTCCCTCCAACCCCCATCTGCATATTAGTGCGCTCCAGCTCCAGTCCATGGGGTTATCCTCCCTACACTTGCAAAGTTTCATCCCTATCAAGCATGACGGATGGGTGTGATGGTATGTTTTCCACCTGATCTTTTCTATATAGTGCCTAACGTGTTCCTATGCAAAAAAGAATGCGTTTGGGTAGGACATACCCATCCATCATCCCAATGGGACTGAAACTTTACAAGTGGGTCCATGGGGCTACTCTTTCCCCACATGAAATTTTACAAGTGGGTCCATGGAGCTACTCTTCCCCCACTTGTTTGCAAAGTTGCATCCCCATCAAGTCGAATGGGTTTAATAGTGGGTTGCCACCCACTCTTTTTTTTCATAGTGCCTAAGGGGTCCCCTATGCAAAAAAGAGCGGGTTTGGGTAGGACATCACACCCATCTAGCATCCGATGGGGGTGAAACTTTATAAGTGGGGGTCCTTGAGGATTCTCTCCCCCCACTTGTAAAGTTTCATGTAATAGTGTGTTTCCACCCACTCTTTTTTGCAAGTGGCCCAAGGGATCTCATATGCAAAAAAGAGCAGGTTTAGATAGGACATCACACACATCTAGCATTTGATGGAGGTGAAACTTTACAAGTGATTCCATGGGGCTATTCTCCCCTTATTGTAAAATTTTCATCCCCATGTCAAATGTGTGTTAGGATGTGTTGCCACCCACTCTTTTTTTGCATAGTGCCCAAGGGGTTTCCTATGCAAAAAAGAGTAGGTTTAGGTAGTACATCACACCCGATGCGATTGAAATTTTTTACACAGGTCTATAGGTCTTCTCTCCTCCTACTCGCAAACTTTCATCCCCATTAGATGATGCCGAATGGGTGTGAATGTGTATTATGGAAGCTATAATGTGTGCAACTCATGTGTTGAACAGGTGTCCAACAAAAGCTTTGAAAACCATAACACCATTTGAGGCTTGGTATAGCCGAAAGCCAACAGTGGATTATATGCGTACATTTGGGTGTTTGGCATATGCACATGTGCTAGAACAACTCCGAACAAAGCTAGATGACAAAGCAATCAAATGCATTTTTGTGGGCTACAGCAATGAGAGCAAAGGATACCGTCTTTATAATCCAGCTACACGAAGGATTTTTGTCAGTAGAGATGTGGTATTTGCTGAAAATTCAGAACAGCCCATGTACAGCTTGTATAAAAGCAATGATACAGGCATACAGGACATGTTTGATGGACTTTTACCCATTGCAATTAGGGGGGATTCAGATCAGCCAGCCCCTGCACAAGAAAATCCACATGTAGAACATGTGGAACAGCCAGCCATTCAGCCCCCTTCTGTGGAAGAAGTGGAAGATCTTGTCAGGGAAGAGCAAACAGCCATAGACACAGCCAAGTCAGTGCCAAGCTGGTTGCTGAAAACTTTGCAAGAAAGCAAACTTGCAGCACCACTCACAGGTAGAACAAGGACTAGTTCCAGCCATGCTTTGAATGTACATCGTGGGGAGTCTGCATTCGCAATGGGTGGTCTCTTTGATTCAGAAGAGCCTTCTTCTTATGAAGAAGCACATGAGAATGAGCATTGGTTGCAAGCTATGCAAGCTGAAATTTCTTCTATAATGAAGAACAATACATGGGATCTTGTGGAATTGCCTAAAGGCAAGCATGTAATTGGAACAAAGTGGGTGTACAAAGTCAAAAGAAAGTCTGATGGTACTATTGACAGGTACAAAGCAAGACTTGTGGCTAAAGGCTACTCCCAGAAAAAGGGAATAGATTATGAAGAGACTTTTGCTCCTACTTCGAGAATGACCACGATTAGATCTGTGATTGCATTGGCTGCACATAAAGGATGGAAAGTGCATCAATTGGACATCAAAATTGCATTCTTAAATGGGGATTTACAGGAGGAAGTATATGTAAATCAGCCCATTGGTTTTGTAGTTCCTGGTGAGGAACATAAAGTATGCAGGTTGCACAAAGCATTGTATGGGTTAAAGCAAGCTCCAAGAGCTTGGTATGATAAGATACATGCTCATCTAACCAGCCAAGGTTATGAGAATAGTCCAGCTGAAAGCACATTGTATGTGAAGAAAACCGATGCCGATATTCCCATAGTCATCTTGTATGTAGATGACATGCTCATTACAGGTACAAGCAAAGCACAAATTTCAGATTTCAAAGCTGATTTGAAAGCTGAATTTGATATGTCAGATTTGGGGCCTTTACACTACTATCTCGGCATACAGTTTATACATACAGATGATGGCATTGTTATGCAGCAAACTAAGTACATAAAAAATTTGCTAAAAAGGTTTCACATGGATGAATGTAAGCCCATTTCTACTCTTGTAGAACCAGGTGTACGGCTTACTATGCAAGATATTGGAGAGCCTTTTGAGGCCGGCATTTACAGCCAGGCAGTGGGATGCCTCATTTACTTGTGTAACACGAGGCCAGACATATCTTTTGGCGTGTCTTTGTTGAGCAAATTCATGCACAGCCCAGGCACAAAGCATTGGCAAGCAGTCAAACGCATTTTTCGTTATCTTAAGGGTACCCTAGATCTTGGTTTGTTCTATCCCAAGGGGGGCAGCTTGCAGCTTTATGCATACAGTGATTCAGATTGGGCTGGAGATTATGATACCAGGCAATCCACCAGTGGGAATTGTTTTTTTCTTGGCAGTTCATGCATATCTTGGTTGAGTAAAAAGCAACCCACTGTTGCTACATCTACTTGTGAGGCTGAGTACAGGGCAGTCTTTACAGCTGCAGTAGATTGTGTATGGTTGAGGAGACTATTGGCTGATCTTCGTGACTGTCAGCAAACACCCACCACCATTCTCACTGATAGCCAGAGTGCTATGGCCGTGGCACGAAATCCAGTATTTCATGCATGTACCAAGCACATAGAGATTCATTATCACTATGTCAGAGAGCGGCTACATGCAGGGGAGATCAGTTTATCTTATTGCCCTACACACGAACAAAGGCTTTACCTCGAGAAAAGTTTGAAGCTTTCCGCAAAGCTTTGGGCTTACTCTCATACAGAGAGTGATCTGCTACCTTGTACAGGTTCACACTTCCACTACACGGGGGATTTGTAGGCATATGCTCACTTATGGTAGTGCTATGTGTGAACAGGGCTTAACCAAGGGCACTTTTTCCCATGTGGTTTTTCCCCTTGGACATCAAGTGTGAAAGGACACTCTAACATATAATATTTTGTACTTCTATATTATATGGATGTGGCACACATGCAAGGGTTGACTTGCATTTTGTGGATACCACACTTTTGGCTCTCTCTCTCTCTCTCTCTCTCTCTCTCTCTCTCTCATTTCTGTGTGTGAGCTTCTCTACCCTGCACCTAACCCTAATGTGCAGGTTTGTGTGTGTGTGTGTGTGTGAGTCCAACACCCAACAGTATAGCACATGGGACAAGTTGTCCAAGGAACCCAAATTGACAGTTCAAGGGCAACCATGCCAAGGAACTAAGAAAACTCTTGTATGTGGTCAGTGCTGGCTCAGTTTTGTATTGAAAAAAGGGTAAGAAATCAATTCTGCATTGATTTGTCATCTTTGACCACAAAGGAAATGTTGAGTTACATGTTCCTACAGCTCAAGAGAGCTAGAACTTCTAAGCCATGGCCAGACAGCCCTTGCGTTGGATCACTTCAGTCAAAAGGCCTAAGAGTGTACACAAGTAAGTCTTGAAGGCTTGAAAGGTCAAGAAGGCCCAAGAAATTTACATGGTGGCATTAGAATACGCGTCAACACTTCCAAAGCAGCAGGTGTGGTAGCTAGTATGAGGCAAGCTGCCAAATGGAGGCTAGAACCTTGGGCCAAGCCAAGCTGGCTAGGGGCTCAGTGGTGTGTATACACAGGGGACCAAAGGGGTACAGGCAAGAATGTGTGTGTGTGTGTGGACGAGCTAGTATAATGATAAGAAGGCTGAAACATTAAACTTATTTATTTTCAGATTGTTCTTTTTCTTGATCGCCCTGTCTCACACACCTTTCATCTTCTCTAAAGAGTTGCATGTTGAAGGAGCTCAGGCCTAGCAGTTTTAGAGGCTTGAGCCACAGACAAAAACAAACTTGCTAGCACAGTTGAAGAAGCAATGTTGCTGCCTATACAATATTATAAACAACAAAGTATGCAGTGAAAACAAATATTCAAATAATTATGTCTTGAACACTAACCAATTGGATTAGCGGCTATCAGGCGGATACCAACAGACTTCACTGCTGCAATGAGAGTTGAGGCTTGGCCAGAATGAGGAGTACGCTGTTGAGAAACCACTTGTCGAAGTAGAAGTACTGTTAACCTTGCCGAATCCAATGACCCCTCAACTTGTCTGATCCCTTCAAAAGAACACCATGTCACCCTCCATACACCTAATCATAGTTCCAAGAACTAATACCACAAGAGAAATTTTGGCTCTACCATTAGTGTAAGGCTACTTATGATCTCCCAGCTGGCAGAACTAAAAAGAAAGTACAGTCAAACACAGGCACAAGATCTCCAAGTAAATGATCTCCCAACTGGAGAACTAAAAAGAAAGTACACAGTCTAAAACATAGGCACAAGATCTCCCAAGTAAACAAGATTGTAAACTAGCAAGCATCAGGGAAGCTATGAAGCCTGGCCAACAAGTGGGCTGCTTGACAAAGGAGTTTGCGGAGCTCTCTGACCCTGAATAGAAATACCATGTAACTGAAAGGGAAGGACAGCTCCAAAACAAATGCTGCAAAGATTCTTGTTGATGATGGTTGCCTGACAGTCCCCAAAATGTTAAAGGTTCATATGACACATTCTCAACGCATGAGTACATGTATCACCCCCTCCCCTTGAAAATTGAAATACTACATATTTGTCCACACTAACCAATCTTGGAACGAAATCACCATCTCACCTCATTTCCACAATAGTTAAGTACACTAAAAACGTTGTGTACAATATGCCAACCATCTAAGCGTAATCTTCTAACATAAGAAATACAATATGTATGCTACTTCTGACCTAATACATATACTATATTATCGATAATTCTCAAATAGTGCACAACATGAGCTCATTTGTATGTGTAATATGTGAATATGAGGCAGATATCCCCTTCCTAGAGGGGACAATCTGATAGATAGGCTCCAGGGAGCCAAGTATTTTACGGAGATTGATCTTCAAACTCGTTATCACCAGATCAAGATAGTCGCGGAAGATGTCTTTAAAATGGGTTTTCGAACCAGATATGGTCATTGCGAGTTTCTAGTATTACCTTTTGGGCTCACGAATACTCCTACTTTTCAACAGATGATGAACAATCTCTTGCGAGATTGTTTGGGAAACTTGTGGTATTCTTAGACGATATTTTGATATCTAGCGGTTCTTTGGAGGAGCATGTACAGCACCTTGATTGGTCTTGGGGATTCTAAGGCATGAGAACAACTGTATGCAAAAATCTCTAAGTGTGAATTCTTTTTGTAAAGAAATCACATACCTAGGCCATCCGATTTCCACAAATGGGTTGAGCATGGATCTTGAGCAGATACAAAAGGTTTTAGATTGGTCAGTACCTCAGACTGTCGAACAGGTTCATTTGTTCACTGTCTTTTTTAGGAAGTCAGTGAGGGAGTATTTTGACACAACTATTCCCCTTTCTAACCTCCTCAAAGGACGTGGACGAAAGTCCGATGCTCCTACTATAGCTGGAATGAGAGACTTGATCACATTTTTAAAAGGATCAAGCTTATGGTGAGAGATGCACCAATTTTAGCCATACCGGATCCTTGCAAACCATTCGTGGTTGAGACTGATGCCAATGATTATGCGACAAGGGCTGCCTTATTCCAAGTGGGCTGACCTGTGGATTTTGAAAGCAAGAACCTTGATGACACCCAGGTTAGATGGCATACTCAAGCGAAGGAGTTATATGTGGTTAGTCACGCATCGAAAATTTGGAGACATTACTTGTATGGATCCAAATTTGTTGTTTTGACGACCATGAGTTGATCGAGCATTTTTGTGATACCTGAGTTGAGGGGGCACAGTGGGCAGAGCTGATGCAGAATTTTGACATGGAGATTCAATAACCAAAGGGTAGCTTGAATAGGGTTGTAGATGCATTGAGTCAGAATAGGGAGGTGAATCTTGTGAGTTTCACCAAGATTTAGGCTGACCTTTATGATTCCTTGAGAGGGTTATGTGAGAATGATAGATATGTTGGTCCATTTTTCCAAGCAAGAAGCTCCATTATTACAAACCAGAGCTCAGGGATCATTAAAACTTGTCAAGGTGTCTTGAGGTTAGTATCTTCTTCGGAACGGATTGTTGTTCCGAAATGATAGGATTTGCGTACCAGAGAGTATTGAGATTAGGCGGAGCCTTCATGACTGTCACGAAGCTCCAAGAGCAGGTCATCCCAAGGTACAACAAACCTATGATTTGGTAAAATGTATGTTTAACTGGCCTAATGTGAGGGCATAAGTCCAGGACTATGTGGTAAAGTGTCATCAGTTTTAGATCAACAAGGCTGAGCACCTAGGGATGCAGGACTATTACATCCTCTGGAGATACCTTATAGTAAATGGGAGAGTATTTCCACGGATTTTACCATCAGTTTACCACGCACTCGCAGAGGGTATAATGCCATTTGGGTGGTGGTATACAAATTGACAAAGATGGCAAGATTTATTCAATAATGGCTCCTGAATTGGCACAACAATTTGTTGAGGAGCTTCTCAAGTTGTATGGTTTACCTTGTGACAAAGAGAGTGATGGGGACCCGAAAGTTTACTGGACACTTCTAACAGCTAGTCTTCCAAAATTGGAGACCAAGCTGAGCTTGAGTTCCTCTAGTCATCCTTAGTCCGACGGGCGGACAGAGAGGGTGAATCATGTTTTGGAAGATATGCTTCATGCATACATCTCCAAGACATCATCAAACTAGGAGAAGTACATCTCGATGGTTGAGTTTGCCCATAATAATGCTAAGCATGCGGCCACTGGTTACAGCCCATTTATGCTGATGTACGGATACCAACCTAGATCTCTGGTAGCTATGGAACTTAAGGATATTCAAAATGATGCAGCTAGGGATTTCTTGGCACATATGCACGAGATAATGACCAGAGCTAGAAATCTATCAGAAGTTCTCTGGATAGAGCACGGTTTTATGCTAATAGACAGCTTTTGCCGAGGGAGTTATCAAAGGCAATGCTAGTGTATTTGTGAATACCCAAGAGTTCAGAGACATTACGGACGGGGAAGGTTGGGAAGCTATCCCCTAGATACCTAGGACCTTTCCGGATCCCTAAAAAGATTGGAGAAGTAGCCTATAAGCTAGAACTGCCTTGAAATGTGAAAGCTCATCCAATCTTTCATGTCAGTAGACTAAAAGACTAGGAGCTAGGGATAGAGCAAGGTTTTATGCTGATAGACAGCGTTTGCAAAGGAAGTTATCAAAGGAGAGCACGGTTTTATGCTGATAGACAGCGTTTGCATGCAGAGGGAGTTATCAAAGGCGAGCACGGTTTTATGCTGATAGACAACATTTGCCGAGGGAGTTATCAAAGGCAATGCTGGGAGCTAAGGATAGAGCACAACTATATGATGATAGACAGCGTTTGCTGAGGGAGTTATCAAAGGCAATGCCATTACGAACGGGGAAGGTTGGGAAGCTATCCCCTAGATACCGAGGACCTTTCCAAATCCTTAAAAAGATCGGAGAAGTAGCCTGTAAGCTAGAACTGCCTTGGAATGTGAAAGTTCATCCAATCTTTCATGTCATTAGACTAAAAGACTAGGAGCTAAGGATAGCATTGTGACTCCTCAAGAGCTTGTTGGGCTTGAGGACTTGTCCTATGTCCCACATGAACCAAAAACGGTGATTGATTTCACGGAAAGGCGATCCCTGAGTATAAAATTAAGTGGAAAGATAGGACTCGACTTGGGAGACAGTTACTACTTTACAGCATGGTTTTCTTGCTTAGACATATTTTGTTTCAAAAAGTGGAAATGTCTAAGGAGGGGAAGTATGTTATGTACCTGGAGCTAATCCTTGGATAAGCAACCCTAATCTAGCAAGGTTTAGGGACCCTGGGATTAGGAGATAGCAGGCACATGCAAAGGGCTAAGGTTCAAAATTAATAAAACTAGGCTACTAGCTATCTATAGTAGGTTAGCTTTTTATACCGGCAATTATTACTATATAAGTGATACCTTATTATTGTGTTGTCACTCGTGCAGTGCACTACTGATGGGTCTGTGCTTGGACCAGAGTTTCTACTCCTGCCGTGGACATGGCAGATCACAAATAGTCTTCTCAAGGGCCCCTGTGGGGGAAGGCACTGGTGGTATGGGAGGCCAGTGCTGACGTGCATGTATCTGTGGAGTGGAACCTTAGCCCCTAGCTCAAGGGTGGATCGAAGTATTGATCCTATGGTTGGGTGGTGAGCTTGCCTGCTCCCCTTTTATTTGGTTTTCTCTAATCTTGTTTTGGAATGTGTTTAGGAGATCTTTGGTTAGACAAGCCTTGAAGGCCTCTTACATCGTTTCTGATGCAAAGCTTGCAGCCTGGGAGGAGCTTGTCTTCACCATCACACGACAAGACCCCTAGCATCTCCCGAAGGTTGGGCATAGCCCACGGAGTTTGAGATTCTGCAAATCTGACAGGAGGAGCGTTCTCCTGTTTGGATCGTTCTATGCCGATGAGTGGGCCTATGGACAAGGTGGTTTGGTGGATATCTTAGCTGGCACTTCGCCCAAGGCACGGATAGGCTTGTGACAAAGTGTTAGAGAACCAGGCTACCCTGCTGACAAAATGTTTGCCCGAGGCATAGGCAGGCCTGTGTATAGAGCTTTAGTAGAATCAAGGTATCTTGTAGAGGGAGAGTTTATTTCCTCCTCACGAATACACCTATGACTTGGGATCTCTTGCCCAATAGTTGGGGAAGGGCCGAGGAAATTGTGCTCTAATATCTGTGTAGATGTTGCAGTCCAGCAGTGCATGCTGCCTGTCCTCAACTGCCCCTGAGTCTAGTGAATCTAGGTGAAAGGAGACTCGTCCTAGGAACTATCAACGTCCTGTCTTGCTTCATAGCCTTTGAGATCTTATGCAAATAATAGCCATTGTTCACTACGTTGAGCAGGGAAATCATAATGCTATATGGAGATGCCTCTGGCGCTATGTATGTGCTCTTGAAGGATGGGGAGATCTGGTGAGTAAAACAAAGCAATTTGGTGAGATGCTCTGCTTGCTCCCATGTGTATATAAGACATCTCTAAAGAAAGGCTTCTATGATCCATGAGTTTGTTGGTGGATCAGCCACTAGTGTGTCCACATCCCAACAGTGGAACCATCTCTGTATGTCTGTTATCCAGCCTGATCGAAGGAACCTCGTAGGACTACTTCTGTTGTGCAAGAGTAATCAGAGAGAGAAGCGAGCCAAAACACACTAAAATGCAAGCACACAGAGAGGACCTAACCCTCACCTGCACATCCTGTACAATGAATTCAAATACAAAATACAATCACAGAGTGATCTTCCTTGATCTCAGCCCTAGATCTAGTGTAGACGGCTGTCCCTTAGCAGAACACGTTGGCTACAGATCCACTCCAAGCTCTTCAAGATCGCTCTTGGACTTGCGCTACTAATGGTTGAGATCCTGAACCACCCAAACCATGAGATGCTGAAGTAGGACCCCAAATGCTGTATTTATGCGTGAATGGGGGACTGGTAAGCCCTCTCCGACTGCTGTACGACATCCCTACTGCCTGCCCAACCTGCTCTACTCCTGTCCAAGGCTGCCCATCTGCTGCCCCATTCCTACTCAAGCTGCCCGAGGTCTATGTGCTGTTTCCTCGCCTTGTTCCATCCTGCTCAGGCCCATCACACTGCTCTTGTGACCTTGCTGAGGTGTGTCACACTCTCCCACACTTGCATTACAGTTGTGGGCTTCATAGCCTCCAAGTAAGCTCTCAACTACAGTCGAGACTTATCTGTGAACTAATACTCATTAAATCATACTACCTGTTGGATTGGATAGCCTTTGAACTAAGAAGGTACTCTAGCCGCTTCCAACAAGAAGCCCTTTTGTATTGGTGCAACACAGTCTAGCACCTCCTATAATCCATCATCCACCAACTCAGTAGCACCTCCTATAATCCATCATCCACCAACTCAGGTTCGTCCTCATCCAGCAAAGCCAATGGTTCTCCAAAAGAATGCTCGAATGAAATACTAGATGCATCTTCCAGTTGCTCAGTAACTCCTGCTTAAAAACCACATCACTAAGCTTCTTTATGATCTTTAAATGCACCCTTCTTCTTAGGAACTAAACCTCCCCTAACTTTTTGTCTCGATCTTAAGATAAACTCAATCTCCTTCCTTAACGTTACCATCTCCAACGATAATTATCACCTTCTCAAACCTACTTCATCTAACCTTCGATATTACTATTTCAAAATTTGATCAAAAAATGGAATGCAAAAAAGCAAAACTCCACGTAAATTCGCAGTAACGAAAACAGGAAAAATAACAATTCGGAGTAGAACTACAGTTTCAAGCATCGGACACACACACACACACACGTACTGCGGAATTAATTAAATTGCAAATTTTGTAGGCAAGGTCAAGCAAAGTGAAGAATGCACCTGCGCTGAAGCTTCAAGAGAAAATCGTTGATGGCAGCTTGAAGATCGGGCATGGCGAGCACCATCCTCTTGCCTTAGCTTGTTGCAGCCCTGTACGTTTTCCTTGACTAACAAGCAATACAAACCTAGGTTTTATTTGCTTTTTGGTATATATAATTTCGTCTATTAATAATATATTAGTGCACTAATATATTCATAGAGGACTAAGGTTTTAACCATAGTGTAAAGCCATGGTTAGTTTTTTTTTTTTTACAGATCGTAGGGCCACGAGTTTTTTAAAAAACAGATCACTCTTATTATTCCTATTTTCTCTAGGGCGCGCAAATCACGACTGCGCATTTCTCTCACGAGTTTTTTTTTTTACTACACTACACGTCTCTCTCTGATATTCATGTTCTCTCTCAAAAAAACAAAAAAAAACATCCCTCTCTCTCAAGCGCATGGCACATCTCTCTCTCACGAATTTTTAAAAAAATAGAAAACAACGGCTCACTACACAACTCTCTCTATCGTATTCCTGCATTCCTCTCTCTCGGCACATCTCTCTCTCACGAATTTTTAAAAAAATACAGAAACAACGGCTCACTACACATCTCTCTCTTTTGTATCCCTCTCTCTGAAGCACATGGTACATCTCACTGACATACCTCCACCTCCTTCTTCAGTGTGGCCATGCAACAGGCGTAGCGTCACCAACGAGTGCTAGCTCATCTGGTAGAGCGTTGGTCTCTACTCCCAAGGTCTTGTGTTCAAGTCTTGGGGGCCTCGTTAGGTACCTACCCTTGATGGGTTGATTATAAGCATGTACGATGGGTTCGCCAGCCCTCATCCCAGCGGGGCCGCCTCCACCTCACGGAGGCTGGGTGTGTGTGGGTGTTTCTAAAATTTCCTGTACCTTCGAAAAGAAAAAAAAACGGCGTAGCGTCTCTTACTCTCCCACAAGCATGACTTTACATGCATGTCTAAAGTCGGGAAGCGATTTTTCCCGAACCACCACATGTCAAAACCCAAAAATAAAAGCCTCCTAACATTTTCTCCCTTTGCTATCTATCGCATCATTCATATTAAGGTTCCTTCTCCCTCTTTAATTAATTAATGTAAAAAACAATTTGGTACCCATATTGGTGATGTGTCATGTGCATTTTTCATTCTAAGGACTTGTATCTTTTCATCCACACCATTAAAATTTTACATGGTATTCTAAGCAATCTTTTCTAGGTCTACTTGTTTAGCTTCCCTCAGCAATCTATTTCAGCTTCCAACACATAGCTTGTAGAAAATATGCAATCTCTCTAAATTATAGATGACTATTTAGCATGTTATTGATAAGCTCCTCACTTATTTTAGCTTAAACTTCCTCATGATTAGTAAGAACAAGGCTTGGCCATGCACTTGAATAGTGCTATAAATTGCAGGCTAAATTAAAAAAAGAATCTAATAAAGGTTCTACCAATTCTGCCCCCCACACAATCAGAGCACTAAAGAAATAGGACTCTGCGAATGTTATCCTTAAAGACTTCTCACTTATGGTTGTTTCTTATCTCGAGCAATATTAAAAATATGAGATATTTTGGGTATCCAAAAATGAGTAAATGCTCACATAAGATGAAGAGTTGAAAATGTACAAGGTTTATTAGTAAAAAACTATGAGCAATATTAAAATGATTCCATTATGACACATATGTAAGGAAGGGGAGTTCTTTAAAGGAGGTGCATATTTCACATAAGATGAAGAGTTGAAAATGTACAAGGTTTATTAGTAAAAAAACTATGAGCAATATTAAAATGATTCCATTATGACACCTATGTAAGGAAGGGGAGTTCTTTAAAGGAGGTGCATATTTCACATAAGATGAAGAGTTGAAAATGTACAAGGTTTATTAGTAAAAAAACTATGAGCAATATTAAAATGATTCCATTATGACACATATGTAAGGAAGGGGAGTTCTTTAAAGGAGGTGCATATTTCACATGCTTGAATGAGTTTTAAACTCATAAAAATTGAGATATTTCATCTCTCCTCTCTCCTAATTCAAGTCTAGTTCCAAAAAGTTAGCTTAACTGACCTAAAAATGGTCAAAAATTGACCAAACTGATTTGAAAAATTCTAGAATCAGTTTGTTTGGTTAGGAGCTCAATTTTTCCTATAAATAGAAGCCTCCTCCTTGTTGAAAAATATATAGTGTTTATGCATCGTTACTCTACTCCACCTAAGCCAAGAACTGTGAATTCATTTAATAATTCACTAGTTTTTGGAGCTTCCCTCTTTCTTCAATCCCAATTAGTGGTTCCATCAACATACTTAACCAATTGATTGGTTGGGAGCCTCTACCGTGAACAAAGAATCAAGCAATTTGTAAGGTAATTAGTGAATAATGCTTTAGACAGTTGGTATCTTATAGTGGTGCTTCTAAAAGCACATTACTTCTCAATGAAATTTGGTCAATAATATGGAATTTGTGCAAGATGGTCACACTGTTATTTGTGCCAACAATGCCTCTTATCCAGTTAAAGGTATTAGTGAGATTGCCTTGCTACTGCTAGTGGTGATGGTCTTTCTCTTCAAAATGTACTTTTTGTTCCAAATATAAAGAAGAAACTATTTTCAGTGCCCACTCTAGCACGGGGGATCTTAATGTCGAATTTGCTAATAATAAATGCATTATCCGTGATAGAGATCAAGCGAGGCAAATTGTGCTTATTGGAACTCTCAACCATGGTTTGTACAAATTGGACATGTGTTAAAACCCTGAGATCTCTCTAGATAATTGTTATGCATAAATATGCATAAATCAGGCATAAACTAATCCACTTGACCACCCCCAAGCCCAAGGGATGCACACATGAAATATAATAAAGTACATCATACCTTTACCTTGATGTCCCATGCCATCAAGAGGTATAACTCCAATCCAATAGCATGTATCTATAGTGTGAAATGGTAGGTGAGTAGATACGATCCTCTACACAAGAGAACATAACATAACCTAGCCTCAAGATAACATCAAGAGACCATAGCCTAAGCCTCAAGATAACATAGCCTTGGCCTCCCTTGAGTGTGTCCCATACCCCTATTATATAGGAGGGCCCTCAAGTGACTCTTGACTCTCCATTTCCCGTGTGGATGCCTAACCCTAACCTTAACCCTTAAGGTTAGTCCCAACCCATGCTCCACTAAAGCTTGTTCCCATGCTCCCATGCTCACAAGCCTGATGTGGGTTAGCCTCCTAGTATATGCACACATAATGTGCATATAACATACGTCCCCTCTCTCAAAACATTGCACTCTTGCAAATGAAAAGAAGGAGAACTACGCTGAACAATCTCAACCGACTCCCAAGTCGAATCCTCTATTTCCCTATCTTTCCACCTAATTTTAACCTCAAGGATTAGTCAACTGCAAAGTTTCCTTTCCCTGAATTTAAGTACCTTATCAGGTTCATGTGGAACATAGGATAATTCTTCGATTTCAACTAGTTCTTGAGGAGTAACTGTTTTATCCTCACCTCCCAGTTTCCCTTTCAATCTATTGATATGAAAGACTGGATGAACTCTAACATGTGGAGGTAGTTTAAGTTCATACGCAACTGTGCCAATCCGATGTATAAATCGAAATGGACCACAATATCTAAGAGATAAATTCGAGTATTTTCCCATTGACAAAGTCTGAGAATCTTTAGGGGCTTTTAAATAAACCAACGCTCCTGGTTCAAAAGACCAAGTTGAGCGTCCTCTATCAACATAGAACCGTGCCCTATTCTGAGCACTCCTGATAGAATCCTGAGCACTCCTGATAGAATCCCGAGCTTTGGTCAGCATTTCTTGCATATCACGCAAAAAATCCCTCGATGCATCAAGCTCGATGTCCTTAAAACCGACATCAATAGGTGCCCTGGGTTGATACCCATACATAAGCATGAACGGACTAAAACAAATAGCCGTATGTTCAAAACTGTTATAGGCAAATTCCATCATTGGAAGATATTTTTCCCAATTTGATGCTTTTCCAGAGACATATGCACGAAGCATATCCTCTACAATCTGATTCATACGCTCTATTTGCCCATCAGACTGCGGATGATCAAAGGAATTCATACTCAAAGTAATTTCCTCGTTGTAAACCATTCGGAATAAAGTAAGAAAACATGGCATTATAACAGTAGGAACCAAGGATTCATTGGTGCCCCAACGTACCCACATTTGCACATGGAATTATCGGTGTCCCGAGTTACCCATATCAACATAGAGAGTCATCAACCTCTCGATGAGTCACATATGTACATCCGTAAACCATCAGGTTGACTGTATAAATCACCTAAAGTACCTTATTAATTCGAAACTTCCTAGTATGCCGTCTAGGAAAAATGAATAAAATCCTGTATAAAAGGAATAAGATGGCCTTATCCCAGACTTTCACATACTAAAATCTGTCTCTATATAACTGAGACCACATCAAGGAATACCTCTTTCCCAGTACATCATTAGAAAAGAATTTTGAATTATTGACGCCTTTTTAATGATGACTACCCAATAAACACAATAAAGCTGGGGTAGAAAAATAATTCACCTAGATACATAAGCAAGTAGGTATCCAAGTTGGAATATGTACAAGAGTACAAGCAATATACTCCAAAATTAAGTGCAAAAACGAAGGCAAATGCTACCTTCAAAGCACATGATATTATCCAAAAGATCAAAAGATCCTTATAAAATCATGGATAAAAGCATAGAAGCTCCTCGAATCCATGAAAACCATAGTTGATCATAACAATCGATGCATGCCATCTAATGGTTATTAATCATGCCAAAAGAAGCATTAAAATTGGTGGCCAACTCATCAATCCGGAGTATATGAACATGTTGTTGTTCAAGCAAAACTCCAAAGTAAGCAAGTGAAACACGTGTGTAACACTCAATAAAAAACCCATAGACACAAGTGATCTAGGTAAAACTTGATGAGTCCATATAAAACTTGGAAAACATCCAATAAAATCCACAAAAAAAACCGATCAACTAACCCATAATAGAATTCGTCTTAGGCTTAGGAAATTAAGCATAGACCACACTTAAACAAGTGCAAAATAAATTATCATGGAAAAGTGTCAAAGGTGAAACACACTTTGAATGCAAATTATAGCCATAAAAAAAAATTAAGGAACATGTCCAAAAAGAATGACTAAACAATGGTAAAAAATCATGAAAATATCGTTCGAAATTCATCTAAATAGAAATATCTAATACGAGGTACAATTATAATAATAATATGCAAATAATCCGCATCTATCTAATGTCAGGCATGAGAAAACATACTTCAACATTAAATAACCCTCGAAAATATTAAATTCTCGAGAAAAAAAATTATCATGATTTTTTTCTAATTTTTCCTAATTTTATAAGGCCTCAAAATACGATAATTTTGAATTCCACCAAACCTATCTTATGGCATTCCAAACCTATATTTTTTCAGAAATTTTTTAGCAATTAAATTTACTAAAATATAATTGATATTTAAAAAATACCAATTTCTATGATTTCTAAGAATACCAATTTCTATGATTTCTAAAAATAATTTCTAGAATATTTTTTATTTTTCATGAGAATCCCATCGTCACAAAGTTTCCAATTCCGCCCGACAATTCTCAAATCTAATGAAAATTTATAATTTTAATGGATTTTTTAATTTTCTTGGTCAAAAATATATATATTTTAGAGGAATTTGAATGGTCACGGGCGCCCGAATGGACACACCACATGCCAAACACCAACCCCACATTTTTCAAAAATTTAAAATAACCTTTATCTAAAAGTTTTCGAAATCCGAAAGGTCAAAAGATTTTCCAGAATGCGGAAAGCCAAAAGCTTTCCCGAGAATGCGGAAAGCCAAAAGGTTTTAAGAGAAAAAATTTCTAATATTTTTAGAGAATTTTTTTCTCTCAAAATTCATATTTTCTCCCCCTTTTCTTGAAGCTTTTTTTTCAAGCTTTGAAAAGCTTTTTATAAAAAAGAAATCTCTTTTTTTTAATTTTAAAAAATAAATTTTAAGTAAAACTTTTTAAAGCTAAGGTTTTAAAAAAACCTTTTTAAAAAAAACTTTCTTGGGGGGTGGCGGTTTTTCGCCCTGTGCTGCAACGTGCCCCCCCCGCTTGTTGGGAAAAAAAATTTGAGAGAGAGAGGCTTCTCTCTCTCTTCTCTCCTCCTCTCCATCTCCAATTCTCATACTCTCTTTCTCCACCCCATCTTCTCTTCTCTCTGTGTTAAGAGAAGATTAAGCCATAATTAAGATTACCTTAATCATGAGTAAAGTTTAATTATGATTAAAATTTAATCAATTTTTGCCTAATAAGAGGCGTGCTCACGAGGGAGAGGAAAATAGAAGAGAAAATTCTGATTTGAGAGACGAAGAGGATCCCATGCACACGGGAGAGCATTCCATGCATCAACATGCTACCCCTACTGAATTTCAGCAAAAAATCGGTAGAAATTTGATAGCATATTCACGAAAAAACCCACAAAATGCATTAAAATTCTAGAAATTTAGGAAATCCATTCTACCAAAAATATATACATTAAAATATGTGGTATTTTTGTAAAAGCTTCCATTAATTCTTATTTTAAACCATAAAAAATAGGAAAAAATAGCATTAAACTCATGAAATTCTCCCACAACATCGATTCGTCCATTGAATAGTAGTAACACGCATTCCAATCACCATATCAATGATCCACGTGCAAATCATCGACATAAATCAATAAAATAATATTTTTATTTAGTAAATATTAAAATTTACTTCAAAAAATGCTTAAAAATATAATAAGAAATAAAAAATAACAACAACTAACTAGCGATTGCTCTGATACCACTGTTAAAACCCTAAGATCTCTCTAGATAATTGTTATGCATAAACATGCATAAATCAAGCATAAACTCATCCACTCGACCACCCCCCGAGCCCAAGGGATGCAAACATGAAATATAATGAAGTACATCATACCTTTACCTTGATGTCCCATATCATCAAGAGGTATAACTCCAATCCAATAGCATGTAGCTATAGTATGAAATGGTAGGTGAGTAGATATGATCCTCTACACAAGAGAACATAACATAACCTAGCCTCAAGATAACATCAAGAGACCATAGCCTAAGCATCAAGATAACATAGCCTTTTCTTCCCTTGAGTGTGGCCCATGCCCCTATTATATAGGAGGGCCCTCAAGTGACTCTTGACTCTCCATTTCCCGTGTGTGACCCTTGGATGCCTGACCCTAACCTTAACCCTTAAGGTTAGTCCTAATCCATGTTCCACTAGAGCTTGTTCCCATGCTCCACTAGAGCTTGTTCCCATGCTCCCATGCTCACAAGCCTAATGTGGGTTAGCCTCCTAGTATATGCACACATAATGTGCATATAACAACATTTATGACAAGTGTGGTGATCCTTTTTTAGGAGACACTCACATGCAATGAAAGATGCCTAGTGTGGCATGCTAGGTTTGGCCATACATCTATTAGCAGTTTAATACTTTTACGGAAACATGGGATGTTTACTTGATCCCCCACTCATATATGTTTGTGAAGGATATATCCTTGGTAAACTCTCCAGCGAACCTTTCCCGAAAAATGCAGCAAATACTAACCAATAATTGCTCCTCATACATAGTGATGTGTGTGGTCCAATACAGACTCTGTCTTTGGGATAAAATCTTTGCTTTGAGACCTTCATTGATGATTACAGTAAATTCGACTGGTCTTACTCCATCAAAGAAAAACTAGAGGTATTTTCTCATTTTCAACACGTTCTTGCTTGGTTGAGAATAAAACTAGTTTAAAGTGCAAACGTTCTTGCTTGGTTGAGAATAAAACTAGTTTAAAAGTGCAATCCCTTCATATAGATAGAGTGGAAAAATATTTGTCTAATGCTTTCAAAGATTTTGGCACAAGAAGACATTAAGCATCAATGCACAACTCCTTATACACCACAACAAAATGTGTTAGATGAGAGAAGAAATAGGACTATCATGGAGATGGTTAGATACATGGTTAAAGGTCAGCAGCTTCCACACAAGTTTTGGATGGAAGCAGTTCTTTGTACTGCCTACGTGATAAGCAGGTACCCCACTAAAGCTTTGAAAATCGTCACTCCTTTATGAAGCTTATTTCAATAAATAAGATTGAACATATGCCTATTTTTTGGTTGTTTGGCATACACCCATGAGTCAACACAAAGTAGGACTAAGCTTGATTGATAAGGTAATGAAATGCATTTTTATTGGCTATAGTTTAAAAATCAAAGACTATGGTCTCTATAATCCTCTTACTAAGAAAATCATTATCAGTAGGGATGTTCTCTTTGCTAAGGATTATGTCTATCCTATGATGGAGTTTAATTAACATACCTATGCCAATCCCCCATGCATGTTTGATGGTTTGTTCTAGTGCTAGTGTCATTCAATACTCAATAGATTTTGCCTACTAATCCTTGTTTTATGCAAGGGAAGAATGCTCAAGAAATTGATGCACCAACTTATGTTCAGTTAGAGGATGCAATGAATTCTGAAAGATTGGTAATCAATGAGTCCAGGCGTTTGCCTAAATGGATTAGAAGAACCTTGAAGAATATAAAATTATATGCTCCTTTGCAGAGGAACTAGAATGCTAAAACCATCTCTTCAACATATAATGCTGATTTTTTATTTCTTAGTTCTCTACGTGATGTAGATGAACCTAAGTCTTCTAAAGAGGCTTGAGAAGATCCAAATTGGGTCAAAGCCACGTAGGATGAAATTCAAGCCATTCAAGAAAATAATACTTGAGATTTAGTGGATTTACCACTTGGCAAGAAAGCCATTGGTACTAAGTGGGTCTATAAAGTCAAGAAAAACATGGACTCGACAAATTTAAAGCTAGACTTGTTTCAAAAGAATATGCCTAACATGAAGGGATTAATTATGACGAAACTTTTACACCCACTTCTTGGCCATGGCATAGAAAACCTCCACTCCAATGAATAGCAGGCAAGTAGCAAACAACAAGCAATGAAAAATAGGCACCAGTGATGCAACAGTAGATTACAAAGGCAAGAGAGAAGCCTGGTGGCATATATGGCCAAGAGGAAGCCAATAAACAAAAGCCCAGCATGAAAATTTGAGGTCGCCATGGAAGCTATGGCGATGGTGTTCATGTTGGCAATGCCTATGGAGACTAGTGGGTCAAAGTTGCAACTACAAGGAATCATGAAGAAAGGACGTGCATTTAGCATTGCATTGAAGAGGACAACCGCCTTTGTTAATGTGCTTTGGCGTGTAGCAGAGGAAATGGTGTAAGTTGCAACTTAAACGTCCTCCCAGCAATGCGTTACAGAGATAAAAATAATAATTTTAAAAAACTTTAAATTTTAAAGCTCAAAGGTGTCAACTTCACCCTTCTTAATTGTAAGGGTTGATTCACACACTTACCCCAAACAATAAGATGTTCACACATATGGGTTCGCTGCCTGGCTTTCGACCAAAAGGCATTGCATTTGTTTCACCCATGTATATGAGGGCAATCGTGCCCGAGCCTGCATGCTCAAAACGAGATGTGTATTCACCCATTGGTATGAGGTTTGCCCTGCCCGAGCTCACCAAGAAGCTAAAAATGGTTTTGTAATGCACATTATTACAATTAATAATGTGCATCGCCTATGCACATTGTAATAATGTGCATTACAAAACCATTTTTAGCTTCTTGGTGAGCTCGGGCAGGGCAAACCTCATACCAATGGGTGAATACATTGCCTATGCACATTATTACAAAACCATTGTTAGCTTCTTGGTGAGCTCGGGTAGGGCAAACCTAATAATGTGCATAGGCGTGCATAGGCGATGCACGTGCACGGTGCATGCGCATGGCTTGGTTCCCACTCAAACTTCTATGTTCAAATTGAACTCACTGGTTCCGCTGTGACCGCGAGTCGGCTCAAAATGGACTCGGTGTCTAAGATGGTAGACACACGCACCCACGTTTGTTGGCTAACACTCTAATTTTGCATTGAGGGGGAGTGTTGAGAGACGTGTTGCATTTGGCAATGCTACATTGGTGTTATGGGTGATGGGTGAGTTGTGGAACACCTCGATTAAGAGGGGGTGTTGAGAGATGTAACCGCCTTGTTGTGTGTATGTAGGAAAGAACCTTACAGGTGTAAGATATTGTGGTAAGATAAGAATGCCACATGTAATATTGTATGGTGTGTGAGTGTTGACCAAAAGAGTGGAAAAGGGAGTGCCACATGGATTATGACATCTAAAGTGAGATGAGGGCTATCTATATTAGAAGCCTCATTGTATGGTTCACTAAAATATGCAATAGAGAACTTGTATTAAGTGTGCAATCTCTCTCTCTCTCTCTCTCTCTCTCTCTCTCTCTCTCGTGGAGTTTTTAGTGTGGTATAATCCACCTCAATCTTATGCTTAATCTCATGTCTATCACCATGATCAATCCCATATTAGGATTGTTAACACTTACATAGTTCAAACCAAAGAAGTCCAAGACAAAGAAGCAAAAGCCTACCTTTACTTGCCATGTCTAGAAGCCCTCATCGGTGAACTTCTCTACTATCATTCCATGGCCATGATTATGAAAATGAAAGGGGTATTAGCACTTGAATTATGTCAAGGCTAGTGTCTACCCTTGTACAATCGAGTACAAATGTGACCAATGCAAGTGCCATTTTGTACTAATTATGCACTAGTCCCATTTTAAGCAAAATATAGGAAAATACCATTTTCGGATTAGTGATTTGAGATCCCAAATGATGGTGGAGAACTAATATGATGTAAAATAGAGGAAAAGCAACACCCTAATTAGAGACTTCATTCGAGATTTTAACCCTCAATGGTTAAGATTAACACTGTAATTAAACATTAATTAATCTATTTTGTAGGTTAAATTTTATTATGAAAATAAAGAGTATATTGATTATTTGAGTGGGTTAGAGAGAAAATCAAGATATAAAACGTCAATGAGGTGGTAGTTCAAGTGGTGAAGTGTTTGTCTTGGGACCGGGAAGTCCTGAGTTCAAACCCCCACTAGGTGCTCCCTCGGCAGCATCACCTACAATGCCCCTATGGGTGGTGAAAAAATGATAACTATGGGAGGATCTTGGGCCTAAGGCCAATGGAAAAAATCAAGCTATAAAACTTGATATGAACATGGAGTAACAATATCTAAATAATCTCATAGCTTCAATTAAATAAAAAACATGATTTATACCATGTCATGAGCCCATTTTCAAAAAAACATAGAAATTTGAAAATGCCTCCCACTTTGTGTTTGATTTTCTCCGGATACTTGATGTGAGCTAATGTAGATAATCTCCTTGTTCTTATGCGCTCGTGAGTTTCCTAAATCTTCAATAGAAGCCCTCGAATCACTTGATTTGAGATAATTGTGTAAGGGGATGGTCACCCAGGGAGCTTGGTGGAGGGAGCTTTTCTTGGCTACCTTCTCTCTCTACCTTCTCTCTCTACTTAAACACTCTCTCTCTAACTATTCCCACCCCATATCCGACCACCACCTCCTAGCCCAGCCCCCGTATTTTTTACCAAGCTTATTTGAGAAGCTATGCGCATAGAAGCACCATTGTTAAGAAACTAACTATCATAGATAGTTGCACTTAGACATACATCTTATTTAGGATTATAAGTGCAAAAAACCATTAGTGATAATTATTCATGGATAATAGCATTAGCAAAGTCCTCTTTCTTTGAACTCGAGTGTCAGGGACATAACTATTGGAACCCTTTTTCTTCTTTTTCTTATTTTAAAGTTTAAAGCATTTTTCAATTAAATGGCCGAGCTTCTTGCAGTAACAATAAGCCACCTTCTTTGGCAGTTTGAAATTACACTTAACCTTAGAAGTTTTGTTTAAATTGGTCTTCCATTAAAATTTTTTGCCCTTATCCTTGGTTGCTAAAGCCTAATCCCTGCTTGCTAAAACTCTTAGAGACATTCTTTCTAGACTGTTCGTCCTACAACAGTGGTTGTATTGTCTCTCAAAGAAAGATGATGCAAAGTACTGAAACCCGTATAAGATTTATGCAAAGAGTTCAGGGAGATGTTATCCATTTCGTTATTAGAAATTATCTCATCAATATTGAGAAGTTGTTCTCTTAAGTCCTACAACTTTATTAAGTGTTCATTCATGGATCCCTTCTCGTATATTTTCTTATTATCAAGTTACTTGATTGATTGAGTGGGAGGAATTTAGATAGGAGAGAAGAAGAGAGAAGAGGGGAGGAATTTAGATAGGAGAGAAGAGGGGAGTGGGGGGGGGGGGATATTAGATAGGAGAGGGAAATATTAGATAAGAGAGAGGAAGAGAGGAAGAGAGAGGAAGAGAGAGAAGAGGGAGGGGATATTAGATAGGAGGGGGAAATATTAGATAAGAGAGAGGAAGAGAGGAAGAGAGAGAAGGGGAGTTGGGGGAAGATTAGATAGGAGAGAAAAAGATTGAAGAGGGAAGAGGAGAATGCAAGTGATTAGATAGGGGGTAAAGAGGAGATTAATGATTGATTATATAATTTTCCTTGCATGAAAGTAACAAGGTCGACTTCATCAAGAAAGGGAGTGGGAGTGGTCATACATGACATGCACGCTTGTGGGACGACATCCAATTCCAATTTGTGTGGTTATACATTTGGATAAATCACGACTACTTTGCAGCTAAGCCACATGTATAACCACGAGATAATTGTGTTTGTACCACGAGATGATAACCATTTGTCTCACTCCCTTGTCTCTCTCTCAATTATGTAGTTAAGTTTTATGGCTAGAACCCCCATTCTTTGTAGTGTTAGTATCTTAGGACTATACTAACACAAGGTTTAATTGACTTGTCATTGCATATTTGAACTAAACAAGGTTTATTGATAGCCATTCTTGGTTTTCATAATATCAAGTTATGTTGGTTTCTTTAGATGGCTCCCAGTTGACTTATGAGGATGTCCCATCTTATGACCAAACTCCTAAACAAGGCTAGTACATTGAATATTCTTTGAACTAGGTATATTGGGACATTTATAACATGTGAGGGTGGGTTATGACACCTACGTTCCCAAATGTGATGTCATGTTACTAATTCATGGTATTTCTTTGGATGGTGGCAAGTAATAGGTTCTCCATTAATGCAGTGTAATAAAAGCAAAGTTTAAAGTGCATTCAATTTATCCCATTCTAGCTAGGCAATTGTCATTTGTATCATCCTCTCTTAATATAGATGACTTTCCTTTGCCTATAGTTTATTTGCATTTCGTTCTTTATGTTTGGTCATTGTTGCAAGTATTTGTAATTTGTGAATCTACATATTTTCTAAGGTGGGGGACGTTCACACACACATGCACACATGCACGCACATGTACTATTTAGTTTTTACAAGCTATAAACATGGCTACATCCATGCCTTATGGCTATTCAATGTTTTATTTTTATCAAATTATAAACATTGCATGCATGTGAATCCCTACATCACCTCATCTTTCTCATCACCAAAGGACGGTTGCTAAAATCCATGAGATTTTTGTAGAGCTTACCAAGACCACCATGGACATTTTTAATCAACCCATACTAGTCTAACCTTGTTAGTAATTGTGACGGGGCTGCTAAAATCCATGAGATTTTGTAGAGCATACCAAGACCACCATGGACCTTTTTAATCAACTCCCACTAATCTAACCTCAAAGTTTATCTTAGAAATGTTATCATGTGGAGTTGACGAGACATTAATGTGGTGTAATAAAAGACCAAGTTCAGTAGTGCATTCAATTTATCTCATTCTAGCTAGGCAATTGTCATTTGTATAATCCTCTCTTAATATAGATGACTTTTCTTTGTCTATAGTTCGTTTGCATTTCATTCTTTGTGTTTGGTCATTGTTGCAAGTATTTGTAATTTGTCAATCTATATTAACGTCACTCACACACGTGCACACACACACAAATGCACGCATGTACACATGCACATGTAATGTTTATTTTTTTAAAGCTATAAACATGGCTACATCCATGCCTTATGGCTATTTAATGTTTTACTTTTATCAAATTATAAACATTGCATGCATGTGTGAATATCTACATCACCTCATCTTTCTCATCACCAAAGAAGCCTCATCTCACTAGTAATTGTTACGATTGCTAAAATCCATGAGATTTTCTAGAGCTTAACAAGACCACCATGGACAATTTTAATCAACTCGTACTAGTCTAACTTGGTCTTTTATCACACTGCATTAGTGGAGAACCTATTACTTGCCACCATCTAAAGAAATACCATGAACTAGTAGCATGACATCACATTTGGGAAGGTAGGTGTCATAACCCACCCTCACATGTTATAAATGTCCCAATATAGCTAGTTCAAAGAATATTCAATGTACTAGCCTTGGTTAGGAGTTTGGTCATAAGATGGGACATCCTCACAAGTCAACTCGGGCCATCTAAAGAAACCAACATAGCTTGATATTGTGAAAACCAATAAACAATAAACCTTGTTTAGTTCAAATATGCAGTGATGATAAGTTAATCAAACCTTGTGTTAGTGTAGTCCTAAGATACTAACACTACAAAGAATGGGTGTCTAGCCATAAAACCTAACTACATAATTTAGAGAGAGACAAGGGAGTGAGACAAATGGTTATCATCTTGTGGTACAAACACAATTATCTCGTGGCTTAGCTATAAAGTAGCGGTGATTTATCCAAATGTATAACCACACAAAATCGAATTGGATGTCGTCCCACAACGTGCATGTCATGTATGACCACTCCCACCCCCTTTCTTGGATGAAGTCTGCCTTGTTGTTCATGTAAGGAAAAATATATAATCAATCATTAATCTCCTCTTTACCTCCTATCTAATCACTTTGCATTCTCCTCTTCCCTCTTCAATCTTTTTCTCTCCTATCTAATCTCCCCCCCACTCCCCTTCTCTCTCTTCCTCTCTTCCTCTCTCTTATCTAATATTTCCCTCTCCTATCTAATATCTCCCCCCCCCACTCCCCTCTTCTCTCTTCTTCTCTCCTATCTAAACTCCTCCCACTCTATCAATCAAGTAACTTGATAATAAGAAAATATACGAGAAGGGATCCATGAATGAACACTTAACAAAGTTGTAGGACTTAAGAGAACAACTTCTCAATATTGATGAGATCATTTCTAATAACGAAATGGATAACATCTCCCTGAACTCTTTGCATAAATCTTATACGAGTTTCAATACTTTGCATCATCTTTCTTTGAGAGACAATACAGTCACTATTATAGGAGGAACAGTCTAGAAAGAATGTCTCTAAGAGTTCTAGATGTAGGTATTCACACATACATGCAACTTGTACTAGTCTAACCTCAAGGTTTATCTTATAAATGTTATCATGTGGAGTTGACGAGACATTAATGCGGTGTAATAAAAGACAAAGTTTAGTAGTGCATTCAATTTATCTCAGTCTAGCTAGGCAATTGTCATTTGTATCATCCTCTCTTAATATACATGACTTTCCTTTGCTGATAGTTCATTTGCATTTAGTTCTTTATGTTTGGTCATTGTTGCAAATATTTGTAATTTGTCAATCTATATTAACGTCACACACACACACACACATACACACACACACACACGCATGCATGCATATGTAATGTTTATTTTTTTCAAACTATAAACGTGGCTACATCCATGCCTTATGGCTATTTAATGTTTTATTTTTATCAAATTATAAACATTGCATGCATGTGTGAATACCTACATCACCTCATCTTTCTCATCACCAAAGAAGGCTCATCATTAGTAATTGTGACGGTTGCTAAAATCCATGAGATTTTGTAGAGCTTACCAAGACCACCATGGACATTTTTTATCAACTAGTACTAGTCTAACCTCAAAGTTTATATTAGAAATGTTATCATGTGGAGTTGACGAGACATTAATGTGGTGTAATAAAAGACTAAGTTTAGTAGTGCATTCAATTTATCTCATTCTAGCTAGGCAATTGTCGTTTGTATCATTTAGACGATTTTCCTTTGCCTATAGTTCATTTGCATTTAGTTTGGTCATTGTTGCAAGTATTTGTAATTTGTCAATCTGTATTAACGTCTCTCTCTCTCTCTCTCTCTCTCTCTCTCTCTCTCTCACACACACACACACACACACACACACACACATGCACGCACACACACGTGCATGTAATGTTTATTTTTTTCAAGCTATAAACATTGCTATATCCATACCTTATGGCTATTGAATGTTTTATTTTTATCAAATTATAAACATTGCATGCATGTGTGAATACCTACATCACCTCATCTTTCTCATCACCAAAGAAGGCTCATCATTAATAATTGTGATGGTTGCTAAAATCTATGAGATTTGGTAGAGCTTACCAAGACCACCATGGACATTTTTAATCAACTCGTACTAGTCTAACCTCGTTAGTAATTGTGACGGTTGCTAAAATCCATGAGATTTTGTAGAGCTTACCAAGACCACCATGGACCTTTTTTATCAACTCGTACTAGTCTAACTAGAAAGTTTATCTTAGAAATGTTATCATGTGGAGTTGACGACACAAGCCCTAAGAAAGGCGTTTGAGCCTCTTTTATCATGGCCTTGCTAGCGAGAGAGACAATTCCACCACCATTTTTTTGTGCACACCTTTTTGACTACTCTAAACGTTACATTTGCTTCTTTGTATATACCAAGTAGGTCCCAAGAGATCATTGTTTTAAAAAAAAATCAACATCTATAGATGAAGGTAGCGATATTATGATTTTAATGGAGGACCTCTGTATTATTAACCTCATGATTTCTCTTCTCTATTATTGAGAGTGCAACAAAATTAATGCTTTCACCATTGGTGAATGCCAATCCATTGCTTCTTCTTATTATTTTGGGGGGAGTGGGAGTGGGGAGTCACCTATGAATATGTGAGATAGCATGGGATCTCCAACCAAATTTTGGGGAGGGGGGAGTCACCTATGAATAGGTAAGATAGCATGCGAGCTCAACACAATTTTGGGTGGGAATCACCTATGAACATGTACAATAGCATGTGTGCTTAACACAACTTGCAAAAAAGTTTACAAATCTAAAGGAATTTTTAATTAGAAAATGGAACCTTTCCTTTTGTTTTGGTCCAAAAAGGGTATGCATTATTACTCCACAAGTAGGGTGCATTTAGAATGTAAAAATTCACATTACTCCTACGCTTAAAAAAAAGAACGTTAAACTTCATAGATACGGGGTTTTTATAGTACCTCTTGAATGTCAAACTTCATAGATAAGGGGTTTTTATAATACCATGATATGTAGATTTTGCATGGGACTCCCTCGAACTTCACATAAGGCATTCTAACGCTTGAATTCTCATTTTTTAAAGATTCATGATATATTATCTATGGGGTTTTAGGGCCACTTCACACTCCACACTAATCCACATTAATGTGCTATAGTAATCAACCTAGTTCAAATGAAAAGCCCATCTAGAGCACCAAACACGTGTACACATACACGCACAAATTCCATATAGAATAATGCAGAGCCAATGTATTCACGATAACTATTGACCATCCCTAGGTGTGAAAGAGTTAGGAATAAGTGAATATTGTTGACAACGAGGCTTCCATACCATACGCCACCTTGCTCGTGTATTGTTGCATCCCATACCATGCCTGTAACCACTAGAGGATCCACCAATCCTAGATCTTGAATTCTCATTTTTTTAAAGATTCATGATATATTATCTATGGGGTTTTAGGACCGCTTCACACTTCACACTAGTCCACAGTAATGTGCTAGTAATGAACCTAGTTCAAATAAAAAGCCCATCTAGAGCACCAAACACGTGTACAGATACACGCACAGATTCCATATAGAATAATGCAAAGCCAATGTATTCATGATAACTATTGACCATCCCTATGTGTAAAAGAGATAGGAATAAGTGAATATCATTGACAACGAGGCTTCAATACCATACACCACCTTGCGCGTGTATGGTTGCATCCCATACTATGCCTATAACCAATCCTAGATCCCCCTCATCATGGGCTAGACTAGATCTAGACCCACACACTCACACTATATTGGCCCTAGGCCATATAAATAACCTTGAATACTAACTTGTTATTCAATAGTCAAGTGCTAGTCCATGTTACACCTTGCATGATCCATAAAGTATTAACCCTATCCTTTAGTTGGTCCATGCCAGTGCGATTGTGATTACTTGAATATTGTAGAGATCATTGAGGTTTCATGCTAGTGTGAGTGTGACTTGAAGAGTGAAGAGCTCATCCAGGTTTCATATATCTCAATAATATTTGTATTTATTGAGATTTGAGACAAATAAGATGGTGATTAAATAACAATTAAAGAGACCCTTAGTTTAAGCTTTCCTAAAATATATATGCATGGAAAAGTAGGGAGTGATTTAAGAATAAATATTTGGCCTTTAAAGCCTTGCATGTGGTGTCACCTTTTGAATTGCACTATATTGTGCTGTGACATAAATATTTAGAGGACAACTCTCTCAACACCATATCTCAAAAGCTAGGTTATGATTGCAAAGTCAACTGTTTGTTTTATATGAAATCATCTTGAAGTAGTTGGTTTCGTGCCTTGTAAGCTTAATTAAGGTAATAAGGGTTAGAATAGTTACAGGTCCATGCATAAAAAAATAAACGAAGAAAGGCCTATATCCTCCATAAAAGTGGTGTCAAATAGCCTCTACTATCAAGTGGTGTGATGCGTTTTGCTTTTTATTTTGAGCTTTGCCGTTTATTTTATTTTATTTTATTGACAATGGGTTATTGGTTAAGGAAAAGCTCAATTGGTCAACCTTTCCAATCTAAGAATGATTGTTGAAATTTGGATTCTTATAATTTAATGACTTTCGTGACAGCATGCAATGACCTGATGAGTTGTATGCACAATGTACGTAATGTTTTGTTCGACGACGCAAGGTCTTTCTAGATGGTTACATGGTTCTTATGCTTGGTTACTTAAGAAGTGTTTTGTCATCCTTATACTTATCATGTAGAGTCTTGCACTTAGGATCTACAAGTTTCTTTGTTTACCTACACCCACACCCACACAAAGTGGTGAAATGCTCCATCCAAGACTTTGGCTACATGATGGCAAATTCATGAAAATTAGGGCTATGAAATCGTTGTTGTAGCAAAGTTCAAACCTCATGAAAATTAGGGCTCTGAAAACCATATAAAACAAGAAAACACTTAATATTGCTCATTAGTCTCTGATTTTTGAGGTATAAAGATGAATACAATAGGGTCCCAATGGGTCCCAAATGGTCAAAATCAGGGACCCCAAATAATTATGGGAGAATATTCCCTCGGTCACTATGGTTTTTCCTTAGCTTTAATCAAACAAATTGTTTATAGCATGAAATCGTAAAAATCTATTCTTTTGGCAGGACAAATGTATGGATCCATGTTTCCCCCTCTTTCTCTTTCTCTGCACACTTTCTCAAACCTCTCTCTCTCTCTCTCTCTCTCTCTCTCTCTCTCTCTCTCTCACACACACACACACACACACATACGCGCGCGCGCGCGCACACACACACACACACACACACACACACACACACACAATGACACCCTCACCACCCCATCATGGAGGATCTTGTAGGGTCCTCAAGGGGGGAGAGAGAGAGAATGCAATCTGACCATGTGGCCCCCTCTTTTTAATGCTTTCTTAGGGTTAGAATTTGTTCCTCCTCATCCATCTATCTCTCTCATCCTCATCTATCTCTCCTTCTCTCATCCATCTTTCTCTCTCTCTCTCTCTCTCTCTCTCTCTCTCACACACACACACACATCCATCTATCTCTCTCTCATTTATCTTTTGGTTACTTAGGGTTAGAATTTTCTCCTCCTCATCCATCTATCTCTCTCTAACTTAGGGTTAGGCTCTCCCCATCTCTTTGTCAATTTTGTTCTCCATATAGGATTAGGGTTTCTAAACCCCCTTAGGGTTAAGGTTTGCCTCCCCCCTATCTCTTTCTCGCTTGACCTTTGTGTGTTGTGCAATTATGGTTCCGTTTTATTGTTCCGAGGATTAGGGTTAGGGGTTCCCTACTTGCTCCCCCTTTTTTCACTTGTGATTAGGGTTAGGGGTTCCCCCCTTGCTCCCCCTTTTTTCGCTTGCATTTGACACAGGAGGGAGAGGAGGTGGTGGAGAGGATTGGAGTAGAAGGGGGAGGTGTGTGTGCATGTGGTTGGAGTGCAAGATGAGGCGTGGTAGTGATGTGACTCTTTCTCCAATGTTCCTTTTGAGATGTGACTTTCTCCAATGTTCCTTTTGGGGAGCTTAATTTCGAGACCTTAGTGGGACCTTATACAAAGAGGCGTGTGTCGTCACTTGGCCTTTTCAATGTGAAACGCCCACATTGGAAATGTCTTTTGGAATTAAATGGGAGACCGCCTCAATCTCTATATAAAGGGGGCTGGTTCAGGAGCTGAAGAGTATCCCCCTTCGATTCCATCTTTGCCCTCGCTCTGTAGCGAAGCTCTCTCTGCTCACGGATTTAAGCGATACAAGCACACGAAGGTTCCTGGCTATGGCTCCCTCGTTATCGCAGAACGTACTGTGCACCGCTGAAGACACTAAGCAGCAGAAAATTTCAGTCGACAGAAATCCAAAACCCTAACTTGCCAGAGAAGCCCTAAAATCAGCTTCAAAACATTCTTATGCACGGCAGAAGACTTTGCATACAGCTGCCGTAAAAACGTAACATTGCGAAAGAAACCCTAACCTTCCTCAGAAACCTTAACTCAGGCCATCCATGAGCTTGAAACGGGAAGGAATCGCTTCCACCATGAACTGTGCAGGGTGTCCTGCGAGGTGCATTGGTTTCAAAAAGCTCTGACATTTTGGCGATGGCAACGCTGGACATTACGGACAGTATACATCGCAGGGCAGCCATTATTCGGTGGAGCACTGCTGCCCATGGCCGTGGCTGCAGCAGGGTAAATCTGTGGATGGAAGCTATAGAATCCTCAGCTCCCAGGGTTTTTCTCGATCGCTCGAACAGTCTGCCCTTGCAGTCTACATTCTTTTCTGTGCAAGCTAGGGTTTCTGCGGAGCACTGACCTGATGCATGGCTAAACTCCGTAAACAGAAGCCCGGGGAACAGAAAGATCAGGGTTTGGTTGAGTCTGATCGCCCTCCTTGTGCAGTAGTCCGCCACGAGAAGCTCTGCCTTAGAATTGATGTTACCAGCCATCGCCTTCATGGGTCAGTCAATCATTTCCAACTCTGCACTCTGAGGTTTATGGCTTAGGGTTTAATGTTTTTTAAAGCTTCAAAGTTAAGTCCAGTGATTCAACTCTGCATTTTAGGGTTTAAGGTTTTCAAATTAATGCCCTAGACATTTCAACAATACTGCCACTGCCACTGCTGGAGTAACCCTCTCAGTGCTCTATGGAATCAACATAAACTGCATGGAAATAATCAATTCATTAAGGTGTAGTACCCTTGACTTTGATGGGTCCTCTTGTGGGTCTAAGGGATTGCTTCATTAAAAACCTACGCTGAGGGATCATTAATTTGAACAAGGATCCTAGAGTAGAATGTGCATGCAACAGATAACATGCGAGGTGGAGTAATCAAAGATGAGTCTATTGTGGAGATTAGGGTTTAAGCACAAGGGTTAACAATAATGATTAACAAGAGGGCACCAAATAAATTGAAAGATTAGGCCTATAATGATGGTCCTTTTATAGTAGAGACCCCCCTTTACAAGGTGTATACATATGCTACCACCACACGTCACAGGTTAAGGCATGATGCCAAATGTCCCTAAGAGGTGTGTCACCTTCACACATCATTGCTTACATAAGATTCTTCTAAGAAGGGGTTGTTCGTGTTTGGATAGGGTTCCACGGAGGCATCTGGTGCTCTAGGTGTAAACATGGTCTACTGGAGGAAGGCGAATTTTTGATTCTAGCCATGAAAGGGAATTCTACCCTTGTTTTATGGGACTGTAGACCATGGCCATGCAATAGATGAGGTATAAAATTTCAAGGGGAGTGGAACTGTGGAAGTGAACTTCATGATGAGGAGGTGGTGTTTGTTTAGGTCCTCAAAGTGTTAAGATGACATTGGTGCTGGTTTATGTTTATTGTGTTGATCATTATTAATAACTAAGTTACTCTTAAGAATCACGGGCCTGGTTACATGAGCCAACTATCTATTTACCTTTAGCTATCAGTTTGAATCAAGGTGGTTCCAAACGTTATGTACTGTACGGATCCGTACGTACTGTACGTTGTTTGGTACGGAAAAAAATTTTAAGGTACGTAAAAATACGTACCATTGGTAAAAATACATAAAATCTCAGAAATTTCAGCCACCTACATAAAATTTCAGTCCATGTCCACATTGACATATAAAACTTTCGAAATAGAGACACAACAAGGTCAAAAACCTACTAGTTCAAAAGTGAGAAATTAGAATCACAAGTCAATGCATGATTGCTCTGACAAATTCAATGCACAATGCCATACAATTTCAATCAGGATTCAGCAATCATGCAATGCATAATATTTAGTGGGAAGCTCAGCTGAGAGAGAGAGAGAGAGAGAGAGAGAGAGAGAGAGAGAGAGAGAGAGAAAGAGAGAGAGTGATATAGAGACTTGAAGGAGAGAGAGGCTGAGAGCTCTATGTACGGTCCACAGAGGGTGGGCTAAGGCTCTAAGAGAGAGAGAGAGAGAGAGAGTTATGTTGCTGCCTTGGGGGCCTGAGCAAGGGTTGGTGGGAGGGTGGATGGGTCGGGAAAACGGGGTGGGGAAGGAGGCGAAGCGAAAGGAAGGCGGCGGCGACAGTAGCGAAGAGAGAGAGAGAGAGAGAGAGTGTGCAACTGTAGAGGCCCTTACCGGAAGGTGTGCGCCGTACAGAGTCCAGACGCTATCGCAGGCGAAACCCAAAAAAAAAAACGTTTATCGCAGGCAAGCAAAGCAAAAGCAAAGCAAAAAAAAAGAGAAAAAAGCGTACGGATCGATCCGTACGTACAGATCCCCGTACGGTACGGATGTACGGTACGGATTGGATCCGTACGTACGTTTTGATCCAACCTTGGTTCGAATGTGGTGCAAAGTGATCAGCTTAACACCCAGACTGTCATGTGTGTGTACTTAATACCATTCAAGGCCAAAATGAACATCATAGCAAGAGAAATGGACGACATGTGTGTGTACTTAATACCATTCAAGACCAAAATGAACAACATCATAGCAAGAGAAATGAACAATATATCTCCACGACACTAGGGTTGGAATGGGTGCGTCCACCCCTCCCTTTGAGATACTTAATTATCCAAGGATGCACTCAAGTAAAAGCACGAGGGACCAAATTCCATGTACGACAAGTAAATGAAAGAAAAGAAAATACTTAAGTTAAACCTTGAGAGTATCTGGGCCTTAGGAATAAACTCAAAGTTTTTTTGCTCCTTATATTGGCTCCCACAAACTATGGTGTTCGTCTCAAGCTTCATGTTCTTCGGCTCCAACTTTGCGCACATCCTCTCTAGTGGGCGGCCAGTCTCCGTGAGCAGTGTGCTCGGCTTTGTTGCTTTGGAGCCAAACAACTTTTTTTTTCTTTATGGGTTTAGCATTCTTTTTCGATGGCCTGCATTTGGGATGTAAACACAGTTTTATAAGGGATTTTCATAAGAAATTGGAACTAGAATGTGACTACAGGAGCCAATGAGGTGATAGCTCAAGTGGTGAAGGTGTTTGCCTAGGACCAAGAGGGCCTGGGTTCAAAACGTCCCTTGGTGCTTCCTCCGAGGCGTCGCCTACGATGGATAATTAAGCGCCTATGGGCGGTGAAAAATCGACAACTACTGGGAGGATCTTGGGCCTAAGGCTAGTCGGAAAAAAAGAGAGAATCTGACTAGTGGAATGAGTCTGCTTGTATTGGTCTTATGCTCTTTGTGCAAAAGACTAGCAATTGAGCAATGTTTTGCCTCTTATCATTCAATTCCAATAGGTACGCTCTATTGAAAACTTAGGCTAGGAAGTGATCATTTTTTTTTTTTGGTGGATCCAAAATTGTGCTCTAGAAGAAGGAAATTGAAGGCTGAATTGATGGTTTGGGGCTTGGAGAGGAGAATTCTGGAGGTTGTGGGCTTGGGAGGATTATTGATTACAGATTCCCCCACCCCCAGCAACTACAAAACCCCAAAACAACTCACCCCAAGCACACACACGTACAGTCATGCGTGTGCACACAAAAGCTGTTGGTCGGCCAGCTTCCAGGGGACCAGATTGGGCCTCCTTTTACCCTTTTTAGGGCCTTTTCATATGTTAGCTGCGAACTGTGCTTGGGGACTCTTTTGCTTCATTGGAACTTTCTTGGAACAGTAATGTTGTTTTGTAATCCAGACACATTGTGTCGAGTCATTTTTGTTCTTCACAAAGACATTGGGCCAGCAAAAGAATTGATTACTATTTTGCAACTATTCCTACATTTCATCTCGCTGAAGTGATAAGAAATTTTACATGGCTTCTTTGGAATGAAACGAAAAACTGTTACAACCCCACGGATCTCCTAAACACGAGACACGTGATTAGTATAAACCTTCTAAGAGGGGTGTAGGCTAGCTCACCTCCCAACCGTAGGTTATACGCTTCGAACAACCCCCAAGCCAAGGGCTAAGGTTTGACTCTCAGATCCATTCCTTCAGCATGCCAATCTATTCTTTGCCACACGTGCCAGAGTCTTGGTCGAACTCTGACCAATAGTGAGGTTATGACAATAATAACCCATGCTTCGCTTATATAGTGCTTACTGGTGCTATAATTTATAAATTATAAATAGCCAGTACACATGGATTTATTAATATTAACCTTAGCCACCCATATTAGCTTGCTTCCTCCCAATCCGAGGGTTCCCTAACCTTGCAGGATTAGGCCTCTAATCTCGAGGATTAGTACTAGGTACGTAACATACTTCGCCTCCTCAGACGTTTCCACTCTTGGAAACAAAATTTGTCTAAGAAAGAAAATTGGGAAACCTGTGCTTTAACTAGCAACCATCTCCCAAGTTGAGTCCTGGAACATAAGACAAGTCCTCAACCTTAACAAACTTATGAGGAGTCTCAATGCTATCCTGACCTCCCAACATCTCTTTCAGTCTATTGACATGAAAGATTGGTCACCAGGGGAAACTCAAACTACATGTGACAACTGACTCCATAATTTGGTTCACCATGTTTACTCTTTCCAGTCATAACTTTGCCATAGGAACTGACTAAATCTGCTGTCACTGTTCCTACAACTATCTCAATGGATCTAAAGACAGACCAACTTGAACTGGAGTCGCGAGGAACACAAAAATCCCTCAATCCAACTCCCAAGGAATTGGAAAATCTGACATCACAGAGACAATTGATGTAGCCAATCATCTCTTAATCCTAGGCTAATCCTTGATTTGCAACATCAAGATTTGAGCAGTATATTGTCACAGGCTTGGGGAGGGCTAAAGGCAAACCAAAACCCTGTTGGCCAGTGTTAGGAGGGCTTGTACTTCTAGTCGGCAGCATGAAGATTTATTAGTGTCCATAGAATTGGCCGACCTGTTGTCGGCCAATTGAATATTCTTCCAAAGGCCTATAAAAGGCACCTTGTTGCTCATTGTTAGGTATGTCTCTATCCTATGGAGATTGGTCATTAGGCAACCTGTAACTATTTGGCCCTCCTAGTTCTATTCACATGATGGAACCCATGCCCGGACACTGGACAGGTAGATGAAAGCATGGGAACAGGGACCATGAAGTTGGTTGCTGGCACAAGGTCAAAAAGCAGCAAAAAGCAAAAAGTCAAATTGAGTTGACCGCAAGCTAGGGGCATCATTCGCAAGAGGAGACTAAGCCAGACCAAAAAGCTAAAAGCCGCTTTTTCAAAAAGCAGCTCTAGGTTGAAAGCAAGGCCCAGAAGAGCAAAACACAAGAACTTTGTTTAAAGTTGAGTAATATTTTATTATTATGTCACGTGCATCCCGCACTTGGATGCCACGTAGACATTTCTGTACAGAAGGTGCAGGACCTGGGATGGTGAACTGGTCCCATGTGAGCCCAGTCCGGGACGAGTCAGCCAGGGATCCATCTCAGTCGTCCAAGGTCAGGTGTGCATTGTCCTGCACATGAGTCCAAGGTCAGGTGTGCACTGTCCTGCACATGAAACAGTGCCAGTCCGCGCTGTGAGTCTCCCTCTAGAATGATGTCAGTGGTTCTGTGTATCTGGTATGGTACCGGATGCCAGATCACTGAGTAGATTATGTTTAGGACAAGGGGCCAGCCCATAGGGCTACCCCGGATCTGAGTGTGGGCACGGGAATGGTGTAGAACCACCCCCAGGAAGGCCCAGGCTGAACCCACCAGCCATGGAGGGGCTGTAGGACAGCCCTAGGGCACAGATCAGGCAATCTCCAGGAGATTACAGCCTTTATATGGCTGTAGGGCATGTATGGGGCAGCCCATACAGGCTGCCCAGCCCATAGATTGTGGGCAAAGGCTATGCCCAGCCTTCTAGAAGCAAGCGCCTACCTCCCCAGCTTGCTAGGAAAATTATGCAGAATTTATTAGGATTTATTGAGCATTTAATGCTGAATTTACTCAGTCGTGGGACATGGACTGTTTTTCAGCTGGCCGACTGCTCATGATGGGAAGTATAAATAGGCCAGCCCATAATCCATGTTACCATCTCATAATTCACCAAGAGCTCCAAGCAACCAAGGGCCAGGACAGCCAAGAACATTGCTAAAGCTAAGGGGTGAAGGACTGAAGGTCAAGGGCAGGTTTTCCAGCCAAGAAAAGGTCAAGTACTTTGTATTTGTTTCAGATTTACATCATTCTAATAAAGCAAATACACCATCCGTGGTGGGGGCCCTACAGAGGGTAATTGGGACCCAATACTGTGTCCTTCTCCATCTCCCCTTCCTCTCTCTATTTTCTGCACATCGTCTTTCAGTTTGTGCGTTAATTCCGTCGCGAAAAGAGTGCTGTTTTCTGAGTTTTGAAGTACCGATCCTTCTCCGAAGCTTCCGCATATTACAGTGGTATCAGAGCTCACTTCAAGGACAAAGATTCAGCAAAGAAAACCAGAAAATTTTTTCGCTTGTGTGGTTGGTTTTTAGACGCCGGTGGACTACCCCTTTCGGAGTGACTCCTGTCCCTCGAAGGACGGTTGGTTTTTAGCCTCCTGAAGCCTCCGGAAGTCTCCCACACAGATAGTGGATGGTCAGATTGCGTTTCGGAAAGGAACTGCATTTTCCCGCTCTGGCGAACTTTGGCGACGAGAGAGAACCAGAACCATGGGACCAGAGTGCACCAGGCAGCCCAGCTAGGGCACCCGGCTTGAGTGTACAAGACATGTTCCAGCAGATGATGCGAGCAATCGCAGACCAGACAACCAAGTTGGATGAGCAGAAGGCGCGGATTTTGGCTCTGGAGGAGCGTTCTCGCTCTCCAGCGTCGCGTTTTCCATCTCCTCCTCCCTCTCCTTCCGTACCCCAGATACCAGATCCTCGTCACAGGGACCCTCTCGAGGGGTCACAGCCGCAGCCAAGCTCCTTGCTTGAGATGCAGTTGCGCGCATTGGAGATTCGACAACGAGAAGACGAAGCCATGCGACGAGTGGAACACGAGCGTTACCTCCGAGCTTTGGACGCCAGATTGACACCGGCGGCGCCCTCGAATCATTTTCCCGAGAAAATGAACTTCAGTAAGTATAATGGTAAACTCGATCCTACTACTCTGTATTCATGGTTACATCAATTTGAAGCTTACTTTGCCGCAGTTAGGAAATCAGATATTGACAAAGTGATCTTAGCCAGTTGGTATTTGGAAGGTGAGGCCATTCCTTGGTGGACTCAGGGGGCTCATGCCCACACCAGATCAGGTATGGCAGCTTATGGGTGGGACGAGTTCGTCCGTGACCTTAAGCAGCGGTTTTTACCGCCCCACTACCTTGAGCGACTCGAAGACGAGTTCAGGGGTGCGCGTCAGAATGCGCAACCAGTCCTTCAGTTTGCCAATAGAATTTCGACCTTGTGTCTACAATTAGGCTTATTTGATGCGGACAAGAAAGGGCAGTTTTTGTATGGCCTGGACACGCACATCCAATGGGAGGTGCGTATGTTTAGACCAGCCACCTTTGAGGACGCACTCTCGCTTGCGCAGAGTGCAGAAATGAAACACAATGGTGGCAAGCCCAAGACTTCCCAGCCGGCTTCTCCCAAGGCTAACGCCTCGGGGGGCAAAAGCCAGAACCAGACGGGGTCTTCCCCAGGACAGAGCCCGGGAGTCTCTGGCTCCAAGAACTCGAACAATGCGTCTAAGCTTACTCCAGACCAGAAAGCGGAGGCAGGCAAGACATATGCCAGGCATATTCCACCCACATTGACAAGTTTTCTGATCTCTCGGCAGACCTCACCGATCTGCTAAAGGGAGTGAAAACAAGGAGGCAAAAGATTCGAATGACTCCACGAGCGTTGGAGGCATTCCAGAACCTCAAGGTGGCTTTGTCAGAAGCGCCTTGTCTAGCCCTTGCCTCGTGGGACGAACCGTTTCAGGTGATCACCGATGCGAGTAACATCGCAATTGGAGGTGTATTGCAACAGAATGGTCATCCAGTAGCTTACATGTCTCGTAAGTTACTGCCCGCCGAAAAGAACTACTCAGTTTATGATCGTGAACTCCTAGCGGTCATTCAGGCCTTGAAACATTGGAAACATTTCCTGTATGGCCGTGACTTCGAGGTTCGCACTGACCATCAGGCTTTGCGCTGGATTCAGACGATGCCAAGTGCACAGTGGAGTGATCGACAACACCGCTGGAGTCAGATATTCCAGCAGTTTGGTGGTATGATTGAGTACCTTCCAGGAAAGGCCAATCCAGTGGCCGATGCTTTGAGCAGGAAGGGACAAGTATCTGCGATTCAGACCACTAGACTTGACCTTGTTGGTACAGGACTAGAAGACATGAAGCACACGTACGCGGATTCCGAGGAATTCGGTACACAGTGGGAACAGGCATTGGATGCCACAGGACCATGCCATTTTCTGATACGCGATGGTTGGCTTTACTACAAAGGCCGACTGTGTGTCATGAAATCATTCCGGGCAGCTCTTCTCCATGATGCCCATGACGCCATTACAGGTGGTCATAGGGGCATGAATTCGACTCTGGAGAAATTAGAACGGCAATACTATTGGCCAAAGATGAGGCGTGATGTGTTTACGTATGTACAACGCTGTGACATTTGTCAAAAGGTGAAAGCTCCTCGTGGAAAGAAGATAGGGTTGTTACAGCCTTTGTCAATTCCTGAGGGTCCTTTCCAAGACATTTCGATGGACTTTGTCACAAATCTGCCTCCCAGTCCGAGTAAGCGTAATACACAGTGTTTGACTATTGTTGACAGGTTCAGCAAATTTGTGATGCTTATTCCTTGCAGGGCCAATGTGACCGCCGAGGATGTTGCCCAGCTATTCATTTGGCATTGGTACCCGATTGGTGGGATTCCTAGGACCATAGTGTCAGACCGAGATGCCAAGTTTACCAGTCATTTTTGGAGGGCATTGTTTGATAATTTTGGTACTAAGTTGAATTTTTCCAGTGCATTCCACCCACAGACAGATGGCCAGACAGAGATAACAACCAGTTGGCCTTTGATGTGCTGAAGTGTTATGTCCACGATCAGCAAGGTAAGTGGGAATCGTTTTTGCCTTTAGTTCAAGCTGTGTTGAATGACTCTTTTTCTTCAGCTATTGGCAGGACTCCATATGAGGCAGCGTTTGGAAGGCCTTTCCAGTCGTTGTTAACCAGGACTTCGTCTTCAGTACCGGAGGCGAACAGAGTGACGGAGTCTTACCAGGAGATCCTAGAGTCCGTTAAAGACAGATTGGCTAAAGCGCAAGAGGCCTACACTCGACAGGCCAATAAAGACCGAAGGGACATGAAGTTTTCGGAAGGGGATTGGGTATATCTTCGGATTATGAAGCAAAGATTAAAGCAGGTGGGCAAGCGATGCCCAAAGTTGTCTTTCAGGAGCTTCGGACCATTCCCCATCCGGAAAAAGATTAATGAGGTGTCTATGCAGTTAAAGCTACCTCCGAGTTGGACTATGCACGATGTATTTCATGTCAGTTGGTTGAAGCCATATGCAGGTCCATCCCCTTCAGAGGTCAAAGACGAAGCGGAACCAGACATCATTGATGAAGCAGAAGTAATGGTTCCAGAACAGATCCTTCTGCACCGTTTCAAGCATGGCTCAGGCCGAAGACTACGACAGTTTCTCACGAAGTTTCAAGACCGAGGAACTCATGAAGCGGTATGGCTCGACAAAGAATTTTTCGAAGACTATCCGGCATTATTGACGGATTATTTGGAGGCTATGCAGCTTCCGTTAAGTTAAGCAGAAGGGGATGTCACGTGCATCCCGCACTTGGATGCCACGTAGACATTTCTGTACAGAAGGTGCAGGACCTGGGATGGTGAACTGGTCCCATGTGAGCCCAGTCCGGGACGAGTCAGCCAGGGATCCATCTCAGTCGTCCAAGGTCAGGTGTGCATTGTCCTGCACATGAGTCCAAGGTCAGGTGTGCACTGTCCTGCACATGAAACAGTGCCAGTCCGTGCTGTGAGTCTCCCTCTAGAATGATGTCAGTGGTTCTGTGTATCTGGTATGGTACCGGATGCCAGATCACTGAGTAGATTATGTTTAGGACAAGGGGCCAGCCCATAGGGCTACCCCGGATCTGAGTGTGGGCACGGGAATGGTGTAGAACCACCCCCAGGAAGGCCCAGGCTGAACCCACCAGCCATGGAGGGGCTGTAGGACAGCCCTAGGGCACAGATCAGGCAATCTCCAGGAGATTACAGCCTTTATATGGCTGTAGGGCATGTATGGGGCAGCCCATACAGGCTGCCCAGCCCATAGATTGTGGGCAAAGGCTATGCCCAGCCTTCTAGAAGCAAGCGCCTACCTCCCCAGCTTGCTAGGAAAATTATGCAGAATTTATTAGGATTTATTGAGCATTTAATGCTGAATTTACTCAGTCGTGGGACATGGACTGTTTTTCAGCTGGCCGACTGCTCATGATGGGAAGTATAAATAGGCCAGCCCATAATCCATGTTACCATCTCATAATTCACCAAGAGCTCCAAGCAACCAAGGGCCAGGACAGCCAAGAACATTGCTAAAGCTAAGGGGTGAAGGACTGAAGGTCAAGGGCAGGTTTTCCAGCCAAGAAAAGGTCAAGTACTTTGTATTTGTTTCAGATTTACATCATTCTAATAAAGCAAATACACCATCCGTGGTGGGGGCCCTACAGAGGATAATTGGGACCCAATACTGTGTCCTTCTCCATCTCCCCTTCCTCTCTCTATTTTCTGCACATCGTCTTTCAGTTTGTGCGTTAATTCCGTCGCGAAAAGAGTGCTGTTTTCTGAGTTTTGAAGTACCGATCCTTCTCCGAAGCTTCCGCATATTACTTATTAAAAGTCAAAAAGACGAAAGCAAAGTCAAAAAGAGAAAAGCAAAAGCTTGGCCAGCTTTTGGCAAAAAGCAAGGCTTCCCACAAGTATAAAAGAAGCATGAGTCCCTCTTGAAGCATCATCGACAAGGGGGTGAGTATCATCAGGAATCGTAGTCGCCAGCCCCTCAGCACCTCCTGTTGCTTCTGCGCCAACCAGCTTCGCTGACACTTGTGTGCCGCCTAGCAGAGCTGCCAACACACTCTTTCATTCATCAATACCTCCCGGTTGTTGAACAACTTTGTTGGGGGCTGTTTTCAACTCCAAGATTCTACATCTACCTTACGATTGGACATCAAATACCACGTTGACTACACATATCCACTGTGTGTCTTGTTTACGTGTTACATGCGGAAGCTCTGAGAGTTTTCTTTCAGCCCTAAACACCATCTAGAACATGTTGATGCAAAAACGCAAAACAGAAGGGAGAGTAGAGAGAGAGAGAAGGTACATAAATCCTTGCAGCCATGGGCTGCCTTGAAAAGGTAGTAAAATGCCGAAACGAACTCCTAGTTCTATGACCCAGCCAACAAGGGGCTGAATGATCAAAATGATGAGCAAAAGAGCCTTTTATAGGCCTTGGACCAACTAGAGTAAGTGGCGCCGATTGCTGGTTGGCCAACCGCCTGGACAACTTTTCTCATCATGGAAGTACCCGTTTTACTGCAGCCAACAGCCTCTTCATGTATTCCACTCAGCCGACAGGTCTGCTTGTCCACTCCAGTCCATCCCTTGCCATATCTTGCACATCAAGGATATCATGTGCACACACATGTACATGCTAATCTCAGGACTAATCCTAGAGCGCAGCTAGATAAAGAAGGATTAAGAACCAAATAGAACCAGAATTTTGGAGCACCCTTTGCTAAACTTGATGACGGGATTCCAATCTGCTTCTTGGATGATTGTCATCATCCCATTCTATTCTAGGAGTCCCTCTGTCATCTTTCGTATCCTCGCAACCTTTTCACTGAATACTCGGCCCGGTCTCCAAATCCACTCTAACTCTGAAGAAGATCTATGCATCTGTCCCCATTCCGTTCCTGCCCTGTCTCTGAACACCGTCTTGGTCTTCATTCCTGAGAACTGAGTCTGGCACTCTCACTCCACCCCTTGGAGGATCATCCTTCGTTGCCTGAAAGCCTTTCCCGACTCACAGGATTGTCATTCCCTTTGGGCTTTGTGGAACACCACCAACCAACCCCCTGGGAGTTCTTCCCTGTCTTGTGTTCCTTGCCTAGGGCTTCACATTTGTGCACTTTCTTGTACCTTGGACCTGGACACCTTCATATGGGATTGAATCAGTGTTTAGCCTTGCTGAGCGTGAAGCTCTGATACCAATGTTACATGCGAAAGCTCTGAGAGTCTTCTTTCAGCCCCAAACACCATCTAGAACATGCTGATGCAAAAATGCAAAACAGAAGGGAGAGAGAGAGAGAGAGAGAGAGAGAGAGAGAGAGAGAGAGAGCTGAAAATTCAGTATATCATATGGTACAAAAAGGTACATAAATCCTTGCAGCCATGGGCTGCCTTGAAAAGGTATTAAAATACCTAAACAAACTCCTAGTTCTATGACTCAGCCAACAAGGGGCTGAATGATCAAAACGATGAGCAAAAGAGCCTTTTATAGGCCTTGGACCAACTAGAGTAACTGGCTGACTGCTGGTCTGCCAGCCGCCTGGACATCTTTTTTCATCATGGAAGTACCCGACCTGTTTTACTGCAGCCGACAGCCTCTTCATGTATTCCACTCAGCCGACAGGTTTGCTTGTCCACTCTAGTCGATCCCTTGCCATATCTTGCACATCAATGCTCCAAAATTCTGGTTCTATCTGATTCTTAATCCTTCTTTATCTGGCTGCACTCTAGGATTAGTCCTGAGATTAGCATGTACATGTGTGTGCACATGACATTACGAGCTTGAGATCATGGGATCTAGATTTAGACCTGGATATTGGTACTAGCTCGGCGAGAAATTCTTGTGGGCCATCCCCGTGGTGTGCTCGGCATTAGAAATCTTATGCCTTGACATCGACTCCGACTTGGATTTCTACATTGACATATTTGTTTGATTTTGTATTCATTGGTTGTATTGATCCTGGCTTGAAAAGCCCGTGGATTGTTCTTGAATAAATTTTTGAAAGGGGGTGGGGCTTGTTCCCCACTTAGTGCGTGTCCTGTGCAAAGCTCCTTGAACCCTTCTCTCTCTCTCTCTCTGTCTTTCGATATATATTTCTATCTCTTGGATACGTAGTTGAATCTGTCACGGCACGCCCTTGTACCTTTTTACTATATGAATATATTGAATACACAACCATCTCTTTCTCTCTATTCTCTGTCTATGCTGATTGTTCTTGCATCAAGAGTTCCTATGCAGTGCTTAGGGCTGAAAGAAATGTCACATGCGGGAAGCTTTAGGAGTCTTCTTTCAGCCCTAAGTACTACATAGGAACTCTTGATGCAAGAACAATCAACATAGACAAAGAGTAGATAGAGAGAGACAGCTAGGTATTCAGTATGTTCATATAGTAAAAAGGTAAGTCAATCTGGCTGCCTCAGCAACCCCAAAAGTCTATCTACTGACCAATCTCCATAGGGGTGAGAGATGCCTAACAATGAGCAACAAGGTGCCTTTTATAGGCCTTTGGAAGAATAATCAACTAGCGGACCTGTTATCGACTAGTTCCATGGACACTAATAAATCTTCATGTTGCCGATTGGAATCTGTTGCAAATCAGGGATTAGCCTAGGATTAAGCATGTTCATGTGCATGCACATGACATCCTCTTCTGCTAAACTTGATGACGAGATTCATACCTTTGAGCCTCCATGACTGTCATCATCCCCTGTCTCCTCCCAAACTTGTCATGCTTCCCTTCTTGGCAACCTTTTCATTGAAAACCTTGCCCTGTCTTTGATTCCACTCCAAATCTAATGTAGAGATCTGTACATCTGTTCCACTTTCCCCTTGCCTTCTTGCCCTGTCCCTGAACACAAACATGAATCCTTCTTGAAACTGATCCTGGCACCCTTGTCTCCACCCCTTGGGTAAACTTAATCCCTTGGAGTGCTCCATAAAAGCTTTTGGGGAAGCCCTACCAACTCTCATGAAACCCTCCCTTTGGGTGTGCCTGACACCAACTAGCTTCTTGGGGTCTTGACACATGCTGCGTTTCTCTCCTTGTACTCGTGCACTTGTTTTGGGACACCAACATCACTTAGCATAGCTGAACTTGATTCTAATATAATGTTCGTGGTCATCACACCATCTTAAGATCAAGACACGGGCGATGGTACCGAAGCTCTGGGTGTCTTCTTTCAGCCCTAAGTACTACATAGGAACTCTTGATGCAAGTACAATCAGCATAGACTGAGAATAGATAAAGAGAGATGGCTGTGTATTCAGTATATTCATATAGTAGAAAGGTACATCAATCTGGCTGCCTTAGCAACCCCAAAAGGCTATCTAATGACCAATCTCCATAGGGGGAGAGATACCCAACAATGAGCACAAAGGTGCCTTGTACAGGCTTTTGGAAGAATAATCAACTGGCCAACCTGTTGTCAGCCAGTTCCATGGACACTGATAAATTCTCATGTTGTCGACTGGAAGTACAAGCTCTCCTAAGATTGGCGGATAGGGTTCTCTGGTCCACCTTTAGTCCTTCTCAAGCTTGTGACAGAATATACTGCTCAAATCCTAATGTTTATCTGTTGCAAATCAGGGATTAGCCTGGCATTAAGCATGTCCATGTGCATGCACACGACAATCAAATTACTATCCTATCAGGATTGGGTAATTCCTTGGACGTAGGGGATATAAAAAAATATCTTCCCTCTTTGAGAACCATAGAATTATCAGATATCTTTACACTGTCGTCGTAAATGGCCTCTAAAAGTGTTCCTATCAAGACCATGTCCAAACTAGAACACCCATGATATAACTCTCCTATTGTACCATATCCTCTGCCAAATGCACAATTGTGGAATTGGCTGTATAGTAGGACAATTGTTTCTAGGGCTGTTTACACCTAGAACTACATCTCATCTGCAAGTTCTAATTCTCAAGGGAAACTTGGGTTCACACCCATACCAAACATAACTTGTTCAGTATCATTATAGGCAGACCTTGACTAATCAAATGATTTCTCGGTGTTGAGCAAGTATAATGGTCCATGAGAACTGATTATCCTCTTTGCTGTGCTTGACTTTTTGAGAACAATCATCATGAGTAGGAACCTACCTCAGTTGAACTCAGATTTCCTGAAGTATCCAGAAACTTCAATGCCCAACTCAGCCTATTGTGTGGAGGTAACAAGATGCAAGCGAAATCTGCCAACATCAACACTCTACTAGAATCAGCTCGATATAGAATAACCCCACCAGTCGATACCCTGCTACACAGCCTTGGATTTAATAAAAACTAATAATCTGGCCATCTACCATGTCAGAGGCGTGGCCCATAATGAGTTGGACATTTGCCATATCAGAGGCTAGTGCACTCACCCCATGAACTAGGCATCCAACAATCCTGAGTTTTGGATAACTATCCCATGAGAAGCTAAAACATCTCCCTCGACGGAACCCTGTAAACTCGCACATTTGATACATCCTATTGTCCCATACCACCAGAACATACCCCATATGCACCTTACAAATCGATCACTCCTTAGCTTGCAAATCCTCCGAAAGATTACCAAAGGTTGTGAGTAATCTCTTTCGGCGTACTAGCTGAACTTTTCTCGGGAGAATAAGTCTATCAAGAAACCTATTGATTTCAATATCAACGAAATCTACTCTGAGTTTGGATCTCACGCCAAGATACCTCAAAACCTCTTTCCGAAACAAAGAAGTTTCACCCAACATCTGGCAAAGCATAATCGCTTTACCCCTAGAACACATAGACCCAATCATAGTTACAAATGCCAAGCAACTGCAGAACACTCTTTGCGGTCATCTGCAAGCCACAGTCTCATTCTTCCTTCCTTCCTGTAATTGATTTCTCAAATTAACTGCCGCTTCCTCTCAGTTTGGAACTTCACCAAATAGGAATATAGATGTATTCGGAAACCCTGCATGTAGCAGATCCTAGCGTCCCATACCACCAAGATACACTCCATACAAGATCTCCTGTAGACATAAGGTTACCTCGGAGTGATCAACTCCTTCCCAATCCCATCTTGTCACAACTAGACTCCCACTTGAAGGACACTGACTTTCAAGTTAGCCCACCACATCAGTCTACCCTATATGATATTCCCTCTTTGTTCCTCCCATAATCCTGGGGCTACCATAAGTATAGAACACTCGTCCATGGCAATCTTGTCTCAAATAAAGACCATGGCTATCGTAAGTGTACAACACTTATGAATGAAAATCTTGCCTCAAGTAATATTGCATACTCAATATTCAAGAAAAGAAGACCAACCTCCGCAGCCACACAACCTCGCAAGCAGCACCACAAGTAGTCCTGTACTCTGCCTCTATCGACGACAAGGCAATCGTTGGCTGCCTCTTACTGCTCCATGAAACTGCTCTTGAGCCGAGGGAAAAACTGTAGCCTGATGTGGATCTCCTCCCCAATCTGAGTCACTCCAACCTTGGAGTCCAACTCCATCCATCAATCCCCCTCCTGTGTAAAAGAGTCGAAGATCCTTCGTACCCTGCAGATACCACAAGATCTGCAATCCTGTCTCCCAATGAGACTTCAACGGCGTCTGCATGAATGAGCTCAACAGCCACACAGGAAAGCTCAAGTCCAATCTGGTGTTCAACAACCAGATCAATGAACCAACTAGCTTCCGGTATAGAGAGGCATTAACGGGCTCACAAGGATGATTCACTGTAAGCTTTGTGTTCGGGTCCATCGTGATAGAATGTGCAGCGGAAGAAGGGAAAGTGGAAACACAGGAGGGAGAGAGAGAGAGAAAGATGGAGAGGAAACACAAGTGAGAACCTGCTCTCAATATCATCATCAAAAGGAATACATGTCCCGAGCAAGAGGGGAGAACCTCGTAAGTGAGGGACTGCAGCTAGACAAGCAGTGCAAGCAGTAAAAATATGAGGGAGGCATGCCGGCTATATATACCTCTACATGAAGGCAGCCGACTAGGGATAAATACCTCCACGACTGGGGAAAATCCCAAGACCATAAAATGGGGAATAAATATGGGTAAAATATGAGTGAGAGGTGACCAGCCCCTCTGACTAACATGGTCAGCCCTAGAGGCTAAAATAGGACACCAAATAGGAAGCCAGCAAGTAGGGGATGATGTCTAACACCCCCTCTCAGCACCGGATGCTGAGCAAACTCCAAGAAGCCAGAGACGCCGTCCTCGATCAAAGATGAAAGACTGTAGAAACAGGTACCAAGAAAGCTCCACAAGCAATCTCCCCAGCAACTCAGCGGCAAAAGCAACAGAACAAGCTGCCAGGTACACCGTTCCTCTGGAAGAAAACAACCATATAGGTTGCGACGTGCTGCTCCAAATAATGATTCCAAACCCAAGTGTAAGAACACTCCCCGAAGTCGAATGTCGTGTATCCAGCCTGGAGAAAGTATGAAAAACCTCATAACCAACCAAGATCAGATCCTGTATATAATCAATCCTGGGAGAAGCAAACTGCTCCTCACTGGAACCCTCAAAAGAAATAGAGTCAATCTGCTCCAACTCTGTACCAAGAGTAGCCAAATGCTGTATAAAAGCATCCTCTGAAAAGGTCGGCATCACAAGATGTAAAGACTCTGTAGAAAATATGGGGTCCATCTGCTCAAACTTCATAACATGAGTTGCCCAATGCTGTACATAAGTACACGCCACTGAGGTGGGCATCGCAAGATGAAAGGACTCCACATCCCCCTCTGAAAAATGATATCTTCGGACTGGTACAAGCCCAACCTGATACTGATCCAAATCCAAAAAACTCTGGAAGTACCACTGTGCCCCAGGCACGGTTAGCAACCACAGATCCAAAGCATCCCACTGGGTCCAAAAAACCATCCTCCAAAACAACAAGCCATCAGAACTGGCACGGGGAGGGGCATCCTCAGAAGCATCACAAAGAGAGCCAGAGGTTGACTCCTCACAATGAGGAAGGGAAGCAGGAATGTAAACTGCAGTGGCAACAAAGTCCTCTAAAGCATCACGGATAGCAGAAGACTGTTCCAGAAGTAGAACCAGATCCCAAGAATCAGCAACAGATAAAAGATCCATGTGAAAGGATCACACCGCAAAAGGGCAAAACACCCTCCTTGTTTTGCAAATACTGCAAACAACACAAGCTCGGACAAAATATACTCTGCTCAGGATCTCTGAAAAGATCACTGCTCTCCTCCAAATAACTGTAAACTCCTGTCAAAGAAGAAAGTCTCCACAGATACACCACAGCTCCCGAAACTGATCCTCAAGTGAAGTAGCTGGAGAAAGGCCCCCTCTGAGTGTAGAAAACTCCTGTGGGAAGCAAAACGCAGCCAATAACACTGCTATCCAGCAAAAAATAGCACTCCACCGCCAACAGAAGGCAAGGAACATGTAGAAACCGGGAAATCGTGTAGGCCAGGAACAAAAACACAGGTATAGATGCTCCAAAATCAGCAAAACACTGACTGAAATCTGAAATTCAGAATCCTCCTCAAGTACCAAACTGCCTCCAAAGCCACAATCCAATCAAAAAACCCCCTCTGCAAGTGATCTGTGTCCACTGGAGAAGAAAACGCAGCCAAACAAGGGCTACAAACCTGAAAATTCAGGCCAACCAATGTCCACACCTCCTGTGAGGAAAAACGCTGAAGAGAAGGTACCTTCGGGTCCAACAGATGAAGCCCAAGTGAAGGTAGAGCTACCAGCAAGATCGGTTCAGAAAAAACGCAGCAACCATGGCTGCAAATCTGAAAACGCAGAGGTAAAAGGGGCTGTAGAACGGGCTGAATCTGGAAACGCAGAAGAAAGAGGTACACCCAAGCCTCAGATCAGCAAATCAGCATCAGAAACCTGTAGAAGAAGAAAACGCAGCAAATATGCTACTACTGGCCTGTACAAAACAGGCAACCAGCACTACAGGGGGGGTATGAATGCTGAGAACTGCTGAAAACTGCTGTAGACAGCCACCTGAAGAAAAACGCAGCAATCTATGTGCTGCTGTCCTTGCTGAAAACACAAAAACGCAGGTCTGTCCAGGGGCAGAAAAAACGCAGATATGAAGAGGTATAGGAGGGAGCATCCAACGCTGAAAATCACCGGTGCTCTGATACCATGATAGAATGTGCAGCGGAAGAAGGGAAAGTGGAAACACAGGAGGGAGAGAGAGAGAGAAAGATGGAGAGGAAACACAAGTGAGAACCTGCTCTCAATATCATCATCAAAAGGAATACATGTCCCGAGCAAGAGGGGAGAACCTCGTAAGTGAGGGACTGCAGCTAGACAAGCAGTGCAAGCAGTAAAAATATGAGGGAGGCATGCCGGCTATATATACCTCTACATGAAGGCAGCCGACTAGGGATAAATACCTCCACGACTGGGGAAAATCCCAAGACCATAAAATGGGGAATAAATATGGGTAAAATATGAGTGAGAGGTGACCAGCCCCTCTGACTAACATGGTCAGCCCTAGAGGCTAAAATAGGACACCAAATAGGAAGCCAGCAAGTAGGGGATGATGTCTAACACATCGGTGACGTGATAGGCTTGCAGTTCTCCATCCCAAAGGCCTCAAGCAACTCATGAACATACCACTGCTGAGAGACAAAGAACCCCTTGTGGGTCTGCCAGATATAGGTTGGGATCTGCAACCGATCTCTGTAATCCAGCCCATAGAAAGAAGGAATCAATCTTCTGATTCCAAGCCTTGGGAGCTTGTTTAAGACCATACAAGGCCTTCCACAACATGTAAACCATACCCTTTGATCTTGGAACCTCAAAGCCCGGAGGCTGCTCAATATACACCTCCTCTTGTAGGTCACCATTAAGGAACGCAGATTTAACATCCAACTGATATACGGGTGACCGTTGAGAAGAAGCAAGGTCAAGAACGGTCCGAATCATTGTCATCCTCGCTGTCGGTGCAATGGTATCCTCATAGTCGATGCCAAGCCGTTGAGCATAACCTTTGGCCACAAGTCTGGCTTTGTGTTTGTCCAATGACCCATCTAACGTAAACTTGGTCTTAAAGACCCACTTGATACCAATGACAGACCATTTCGACGGCCTCGGTACCAACTCCCATGTGTTATTCTTCTTAATGGCATCTAGTTCCACCTGCATGGCTTTCCTCCAAGTATCCCGTGTAAGGGCTTCCTTGACGGAAGTGGGCTCTTTGTCCCGCATGATACGAGACATCAAAGCATAGTTTACCAGTAAAAGCTCCGCTAAATGACTTTTATCACGGACTCTGGTGCGATCTTCGAGGTCCATCCTCTATGGTCCATTCGGAGGGAAGCTCTGTGACACCCGACTCCCGAAGGGTGTCCACCAACCACCTGGGTACTCGGATGGAACGCGGAGCCTCTTGCTGTTGCGGGGGCTCTTCTCCAGTTGCGGGCTCAACCTCCTCAACTAACCGAGGCTGTCTAGCTGGAACGATCGACTGGGAATGATCATCAGAATCTTTTGGGTCTCCAAGAAGTGGCGGCTCATCAACAATGGAAACCGGAACATGCTCATCAAAGTCCACATCCCTGCTGACAACAACCTCGTTCCTGTATCCCTAGGAAAGAGAGTTATAACCCACAAAGACAAGCTTTTGGGACTTTGAGTCGAGCTTCCCCCTTTGCTTCTTCCGAATGTGAACATATGCATCGCTCCCAAATACACGAAAATGGGAGACATCAGGTTTCCTGCCGAAATATGCCTCAAAGGGAGTCATGTTTGGTACTACAGTCGTCGGAGACTGGTTGAGGACATGGACAGCCGTAGCCACAGCCTCTCCCCAAAGTGGACGAGGAAGATCACGATGCTCCAGCATCGTCCTCGCCATCTCCACCATAGTCCCGTTCTTTCGTTCAACTACTCCATTCTCTAACGGCGAACCTGTATTGCCAGCTTCCTCTTGATGCCATGTTCCACACAAAATCTCACGAAAGCATTGGAAGAAAATTCATTTCCTTTGTCAGCCTGAAGAGTCTTCACCTGCAAGCTAGACACTTTCTGCACCATTACATGCCACTCCTTGAACCGAGCAAAAGCTTGGTCTTTTTGTGAAAGGAAATAAACCCATGTGAATCTGGAACGATCATCAACAAGGAGCATAAAGTACAAAGAACCTCCCAAGGTTGCTGTCTGCATAGGTCCACACAAGTCAGTGTGTACCTACTCCAAAGTTTTCGAAGCCCGCCTGGAAGCCTGCTTCGGAAAAGTTTCCCTGTGCTGCGTACCACGAATGCAAGAACTACAACGTCCTTGCCTGCTGCCTACATCTGGCAAGCCAACCACCATCTGGTTCCGGAAAGCTCGCCGCAACGCATCCACATTCAAGTGGCCAAACCGAAAGTGCCGCAAATCACCAATCTGAGAACCTGTCAAAGAGGAGAGTGCGGAGAGTTGTATATACCATTCTCCATGCCGCCTTCCCAAACAACCTGGCCAGTCTCACGGTTCCGTAGAGCAACAGAATGCTCTTCAAACTCCACCTGGAAGCCAGTCTTGCACACCTCATGCACTGACAACAGATGAAAACCAAGTGCGGGGACATAAGAACACGAGAGGAATGCTTCCTCCCTTTGCCATCAGGAATGATCTCCATCTGGCCCTCATTGTGTATCGGTATGGTGGAATTGTCACCCAATGAAAATGCGACCCGACTGCCGTCTCAGATCCTGAAAGAAGTCACGGGAAGGAGTCATGTGCTTGGAAGCACCACTATCAAGAATCCATTCCCGAGTATCCTTTGCGGTGAAGCCAACCGCCTTCTCGCTTGAAGAAGATGAAGCTCCGTGTCCATCATCTCCAAGTGCACAAAGGCTGGAGTCTTAGCAGCTGAAGCTGAAGAATCAGCACTCTTCCCGGTCCGCTTGGGACACTTCCTCCAATAGTGGCCTTTCTTGCCACAATCATTACAGGTCCTCTCGGCCTTCAGTTTCTTTCGGCGGGCTTCTTCTCAGAAGACTTGTCCGATGAAGCCTTCCCTTTGTCCTCTCATTCACACAATAGCAACCATGTGAACCTTGCTTTCCTTCCCATGTGAAATGAGCCCTCACTTGTGTGCTACTACGTCGCAAGGTATCACCACAATATTTGCAAACAAGACACTTGGTTCCGGAAGTCCCATACTTATGAATGAAAATGGTGTCTTCCCATACATCACGGGTGCCATCCTTCTTGTTTCGGTGAGGCATTATGGGCAAATCACTTGAAGGAGGAATTTTGCAAAATTGAATAAAAGAAAGGAGAATTGGTTAAGAATTAGGACATTGGAGAATGAGGAAAGAAGCCAAAGAGAGAAGAACAGAGAAAAAGAAGAGAAAGGGAGAAGAGAAGAGCAAGCAGAGAAGAAGAGAAGAAAGGAGAGAAGGAGAGAAGAAGAGTGGGAGAAGGAGAGACTCAAGAAGAAGAGGAGAAGAAGAGGAGAGAAGAAAAGGAGAGAAGAGAGAAGGAGAGGAGAAGAAGAGGAGAAAAGGGAGAGTAGGGTGGCGGGTTACGGGGAAGGGAGGCGTGGGCAGCAGGCTATAGCCTGTGAGTTGTGGGCCGCATGGGCTGCTGCGCGCACATCAACAAAGGGTGGGGTAAAAAAAATGCACAGATTTGACCGACGGGTGAAAATGCGCAAAGAAAAGAGAGAGAAAAAATAAACCTCCAAATTTGGGCGAAATGCCAACTTTGCAGAGATTTTGAAACGTTTCGTTGCTTCGAAACACGTTTTTTTGTGACTATGGTTGGCAGTTTATTACACCTAGGTAAGGCTGGCTAGATATCCTGAGTATGGCTACCATATGTAAACCCTATGAACCTTAGTTTAAGATTGGGAGGATAGTGTCAAGGAATGCTACCTTTACCTAGAGTAGCGCCGTTTCTCGAAAGAAACCATAAATCCGAAACAAAGTTACTGAACTCTCTGAAGGGACCAATCACAATACCCACTTCCATCTTTGTATCTCTGCACTAAAAAGAAACTCAAGCCCTATCCAATAGATAAAATCCCTGGATAATCAATGTCTATACAAGAACCCCATCCACATGCAAGTGATACAACAAAAAAGCTTCGATAAAGCTAAAAAGCGTTGTTTGATGAGCATGCGTAGTAATAGGTAGTTGGTTGTTGGGTAAAGGCTGATACTTAGCTGATCTTTTCGGACGATCAGCCACATGGAACTGAGACACCGCCTAGACTTTGTAGGGTGGCAGCAGTGGGGAATATTGGACAATGGGTGAAAGCCCGATCTAGCTATATCGCGTGAGTGAGTGAAAAACATCGCTAAAGTGAGGAAGGGCAATGCCGCTTGTAAAGCTCTTTCGTCGAGTGCGCAATTATGACAAGACTTGAAGAGCAAAGGGTACAAGAACGTGGGGTACAGCCCTTGAAAGAAAAGCGTTCCAAATAGAAGAGATAGAACCCCTATCGGTTGTTCCGTAACTGAAGAGGCCTCTGGGCTGACCTTATCCGGTTCTGTTGTGCCCTTTTCTTCTTCTGCCTTTGCCTCCGTTGGGGGAACAATGGAGGAATATGATTCAACAAGTTTTCTGAAAGGCACCGTTCTTCGGAGGTTGCGCTAGCTTGGTAGTGTCATGTGCACAGTGCGTATCTACCGTGTGCTACACGCATGCAAGACTAGTTTCGAGGCTTGGGGAAGCTTGGAACTAGGCAGGCTGATTGACGAGCTGAGTTAGGGATATACTAACGAGCGGGCACCCAATTATGGACGGGCGGGCGTCCAAGTGTGGACGCCCGATGACCGGCCAAGAGTCTATAAAAGGGTGGCCAAGGTTAGTTATTGCATTATAGAGAGTCTCGCGAGTTTGTGAGAGCTCTATGGTCTTGGAGCCTGGATCTAGTGCAGACGTGCACCTGCTTTGTGTAGCCGAGGCCGACAGCAGTCTCGAGGCCCGCGAGGGCAGCTTCGTGGCGGTATGGGACGTCGCGAGGAGGAGATTGGTCGGTACGTCAACCTAGTTAGCTTAGCTCGTGGCTCGGTGGGGACAGCCAAGACTGTGGGCTCGCCCACGGCTGTCATGGTTGGGAGGTGAGTCAGGCCTGCACCCCCTTGTTGCTTGTTTGTTTGTTCGTTTGTTTGCAGGATTCGAGTTTCGAACCAAGATCAATCACGAGGGGATCCGTGGGGATTTGACAGTGGTATCAGAGCATACCTCGTGAACGAGCAAGTCGGTAGGTAGAGAAGATGAGGTCGAAGAACAGTATGTGTTAAAAAACTTGCTGTTTTTTCTGTGCATACTACAGATTTCAGAATAGTATGTGTTTTTCTTCATCAAAGACACCCATATTGATGGGAGGCGGTAGTCTAAGTAGGGTTGATTGCTTTGCAAAGAAGAGGCATGTTTGTGTGTGCAGTCATACGCATGAACTGCAGGGAGAGAAACATGAAAAAATGCATGTTTGCTTTTCGTTGTTTTTCGTTGTTTTTTCGTTGAACGAGAGAGAGAGCGAGAGAAGTGCTGGATCGCTTATAAGCGGGCAGGTTTGTGTGCTGGCGGGAGACGCTGGTTGGCTATCGGCGGCTGGCAGGCAGGCGCATGTATCTGTGTAGCCAGGCGGCCAGGCAGCCAGGCCTACGCAGCCTAAGCGCAGGTGTCCTGGCCAGGCCAGGCCACGCACAGCAGGTTGGCGCCCAGGCCACGCACAACAGGTTGGCGCCTAGGCCACGTGGTCTTGTGGCCAGGTATACTCGGGCAGTGGCAGGCGCAGGCTGGCGTGAAGCGTAGCTGCTGGCAGCAGCCCACGGCAGGCAGGGTGGCGCCGGCAGGATGACTCGCGCAGGCAGCCGACGAGGACGTCAACAGCATGCGCCGGCAGCTAATCCAGGAGCCGGCAGTTAAACCTGGAGAAAAAAAAAAGGTGAAAGCACGTTTTTTTTAACTGGGCTTTCTCTTTTTTGAGTTTAATTTTTTTTAAAAGTTTTAAAAGAACCCTCCTCCAAGGTTTCCAAGGTGTTTATTTTTTTAAGAAAAAAGAATATATATATATATATATATATATATATATATATATATATATATATATATATATATATATATATATATATATATATATATATATATTCAAGAGAAAAAAAAACACAAAAGCAAAGCAAAAGCTAAGCCTAGCTTTTGGAGATTTTTGGCTTTTGGGAAACCTTTATAAACCTCCTCAAGGGGGCTTCTTGCCACACATCTCTCAAGTTTTCAAGTTCTCAAGTTTTCAAGCTCTCAAGCTCTCAAGTTCCCTCGCACTTTTGTTGTGCAAAGATCGAATTTTCTCTCCACGTACCCTCTTCACGATGTCGACCCAAGAATCAGAGTTGGAGCCCCTCGTGGAATGCGAAGGCTTGCTGGCTACGGAAGGTACCGATGCCGATCTTTTTGACGATTTTGTGTCAAAATCAGATTTCCAAGAGTTCAAAAAGTAGCTCTCGAAGCTTCTTCGACGGAACGTCAGGCACAAATCGCAGCCCAGATGCAAGCTTTGCAGAACTCCATCGCTCTATTGACCACTACCCTCTCTACTTTCTCGGGTATGGATACCTTGGCTTTAGCTTTAGGCCCCAACATTACTCTGGAACCGTTCGGGGGCGAGCAAAAGCAGCGAACCAAGGAGATAGTGGACACTGGCTACATAAGTGGCAAGTTCACTTTCAGTTTCATCCATATGATGATGGAAAGAAGATACAATTAGCAGCAGGTTTCCTGCCGGCAAAGCTTTGCTTTGGTGGAAGGAACTCAACCCTAAGCCAACGACTTGGGCACAATTTGAAGATATCTTCAAGAAAGAATTTCTCAAGAAAGAGGATGACTACGATGTTGTTGCCCGGTTTTCAGCTTTGACCATGACCTCGCAGCACCTCACTTATGAGGTCTGCCTCCAGAAGTTTCGTGACTTGCAGATGAAAGCTATAAAGATGGATCCCACTACTCTTTTGGGTTTTTCGTATAGGTGGTTTACCCGACTCGTACCGATTACAGGTTAAAAATAACAAATGTAAAACTTTGGACGAGGCCATTCATTCAGCTCGTATCTATGATGATACGATGGTCTCTTTCAAGTCAAAACCCGTTACCGAGCAGGGGAACAAGCATAAAAGAAAGTTCTTCGCACCTATGGCTAACACGACTGAAGGCAAGTCTTCGGACCAACCTTCGAAGAATTCAAGTTCGACACCAGTGAAGAAGAAACGACTCCTTAGGGCTTTGAAGCTCAAGAAGGAAGGACTAGGTATGGCCATTACGAGTTTCTCATATTACCTTTTGGATTCTTCTTTGCATACCGAGCAGTTGGACCAACCATTTTGGAAATATAATGGATTCTTCTTTGCATACCGCTTTCCATTGTGTATTGATTCCACTTTCTTCTTTTCTCATCCCTTCCATGGATGTAAATGAATTATGTGTGTTTGAAAGCAAAGAATTATAGAAGATACTTGATTCATTTCAAGATGTATTTCCTAAGGAACTGCCATTGGGTTTACCACCTGAACGGGCAGTAGATCATCGTATTGACTTGATCCCTGGTGCTCATCCTGTGAGTATTCCACCTTATAGGATGAGCCAAGTTGAGGAAGATGAGTTGGCTAAACAACTCGAAAATTATTTGAGGATGGGCCAGATCCGTCCAAGTAAATCACCTTGGGGTGCACATGTGTTGCTTAGGAGAAAGAAGGACAATACTTGGAGAATGTGTATTGATTACAAGAGATTGAACAAGCTGACCATTAAGAACCGTTATCCTCTCCCTAGATCAGATGACCTGATTGACCGGTTAGCAGGAGCGAAATATTTCACGAAGATAGATTTACATACTGGCTATCACCAGATACGTATTCATGAAAGGCATGTCGAAAGAACCGCCTTTCGGACTAGGTATGGCCATTACGAGTTTCTCGTATTACCTTTTGGATTAACCAATGCTCCAGCCACTTTCCAGCAAATGATGAACGATCTTTTTCGTGAACATTTGGGGAAATTTGTGGTGGTGTTCTTGGATGATATTTTGATTTATAGTCGTACTCTTGAGGATCATGTCAGACACCTCACGATTGTCTTAGCTATTTTAAGACAGAATCGACTATATGCTAAGTTGAGTAAATGTGAGTTCTTTATGACCGACATCATTTACTTGGGACACAAGATCACTAGAGATGGGTTGAGCATTGACTATGACCGAGTTCAGAAGGTTTTGGACTTGGCCTATACCGCGAACAGTGAAACAACTTCATTCTTTTCTCGGTTTTGTAGTTTTTCTTCGGAAATCTCTACGGGATTACTCTCAGCTCACACTACCGATGACCGACTTATTGAAAGGTCGTGGACGTAAGTCAAATCAGCCTATCACTTGGAATAACGATTTGGATATGGCCTTCAGACTTTTGAAAGATAAAGTCAAGGAAGCACCTATCTTAGCATTGCCTGATTCTAATCGGCCTTATGTTCTTGAAACTGATGCCAGTGACTATTCTATTGGGGCTGCTTTATTTCAAGATGGTAGACTGGTTGCTTTTGAAAGTAAAAAGCTAGACGACACTCAATCTCGTTGGCCAACCCTTGAGAAGGAGCTTTATGCTGTGATTCATGCTCTCAAGGTTTGGAGACATTATTTATATGGCTCTAAGTTTGTGGTATTGACTGATCATCAGTCAATCAAGTATGTGTGTGATGCGGATGATTTGAGAGGAAGGAAAGCTCGTTGGGCAGAGTTAATGCAAGATTTTGATTTTGAGATCCGTTATCGGAAAGGGTTCATGAATAGTATTGCAGATGCGCTTAGTCGAATTCGAGAGGTGAATACTTTGTCGTTCACCGAGATTTCAACTGACTTATTTCAGTCATTGAGAGGGCTTTGCAGGGCTGATAGTTATTTTGGTCCATTTTGGCAGAAGATCCAGGACGGGAGCTCATTGATTGACCAAGACTCGGTGACTGAGCAGCCTACTATTCAAGCTGCAGGAGGCCAGTGGATGATTTGGAATGGTTTACTATTCCGTAATGACAAAATTTGTGTACCACAGATCCCGGACATTAGGTCGAAGATTCTTAAGGAGTGTCACGACGCCCCTTGTGCTGGACACCCTGGGGTACACAGGACGCTATCATTAGTGAAACACACTTTTTATTGGCCGAAGATGAAAGGGTATGTAGAAGATTATGTTCTCAAGTGTCAGATTTGTCAGGCAAATAAAGCTGAACGCTTTAGACAGGCTGGGTTGTTGCATCCTTTGCAAATCTCGGGTAATAAATGGGAAAGTATTTCCATGGATTTTATTACCGGATTGCCAAGAATACATCAAGGCCACGATTCTATTTGGGTTGTGGTAGATCGCTTGACAAAAATGGCTAGATTTTTACCAACCCGGAAGACTATTACAGCTACGCAATTAGCTCGGCAGTTTATCGAGCAATTGTTTAGACTGTACGGGTTACTGCAGGACATAGTCAGTGATAGGGACTCTAAGTTTACGAGTGATTTTTGGAAACTTGTTTTTGAGAAGTTGGAAACAACTTTGAATTTGAGTTGCTTTGATCATCCTCAATCTGATGGCCAGACTGAAAGAGTGAATCAGATTTTGGAAGATATGCTTCGGGCGTATGTATCTAAAAGACAGAGTTCATGGGAGGATTATCTTCCTATGTTAGAATTTGCTTATAACAGTACTAAGCATATGAGTACAGGGTTTAGTCCTTTCATGCTTATGTATGGTTTTCAACCTAGATCACCTGTTACAATAGGATTCTTAGGACTTGAGCATGATGCAGCACGTAATTTTTTGCAAGATATGCAGGAAATGTTACAAGTTGCAAAGGAATCTATTAGAAGTGCTCAAGACCGAGACAGGTTTTATTCTAATAGACATCGTTCACCTAGAGAGTTCTCTGAAGGAACGATGGTGTATTTGCGAGTTCCGAAGGATTCTGAGACTTTACGGACAGGTAGATCTCCGAAATTATCCCCTAGATATTGTGGACCATTTCGTATTACACGACGGATTGGTTCAGTTGCATATGAATTGGATTTGCCTTCTCATGTGAAAGTTCATCCTGTATTTCATGTTAGTAGACTTAAGGAAGTACTGGGTGGAGCAAATCAGTTAGTTACTCCTCAAGAAATTACAAATGTCGAGGACATGACATTTGTTCCGCACGAACCTGAAAAGATTCTTGGATTTCGTGAAAGAAGATTGCGTAATACGCTTATCACGGAATACAAGATCAAGTGGAAGGATCATGTTGAGGAAGACGCTACATGGGAGACATTGACTACTCTTTAGAGAGATTACCCTGGCTTTTTAGTGAGCTCAGGAGTGAGCTCTTAGAGGAAGGAGAGTATGTCATGTGCACAGTGCGTATCTACTGTGTGCTACACGCATGCAAGACTAGTTTCGAGGCTTAGGGAAGCTTGGAACTAGGCAGGCTGATTGACGAGCTGAGTTAGGGAAATACTAACGGGCGGGCACCCAAGTATGGACGGGCGGGCGCCCAAGTGTGGACGCCCGATGACCGGCCAAGTGCCTATAAAAGGGTGGCCAAGGTTAGTTATTGCATTATAGAGAGTCTCGCGAGTTTGTGAGAGCTCTATGGTCTTGGAGCCTGGATCTAGTGCAGACGTGCACCTGCTTTGTGCAGCCGAGGCCGACAGCAGTCTCGAGGCCCGCGAGGGCAGCTTCGTGGCGGTATGGGACGTGGCGAGGAGGAGATTGGTCGGTACGTCAACCTAGTTAGCTCAGCTTGTGGCTCGGTGGGGACAGCCAAGACTGTGGGCTCGCCCATGGCTGTCATGGTTGGGAGGTGAGTCAGGCCTGCACCCCCTTGTTGCTTGTTTGTTTGTTCGTTTGTTTGCAGGATTCGAGTTTCGAACCAAGATCGATCACGAGGGGATCCGTGGGGATTTGACAGGTAGGTTCTCTAATCTCAAAATCTGAGATGAAACAAAGGTGCATCCAAAATGCTCCCAAAGGAAAATTGGCCACCATTACAGCATGCAAGGACTCCACAACGAATGCCATCCAACATGTGCTATGATCCTGGGCTAGAGTACATATGTGAGCGAAAGGCATCTGGAAAATCAAGTATAGGTCGTACCATCAATTCTGTGTATATCACACATCCGCATATCATGTTTGTTAAGAATAATATTGATCTCCATCACGTCCTTCTCACCCGTAGATGCGTGAGAGGTGAAAGAAGGTGCCGCAGTGAACGAGTGCGCCCATCGTGACCAAAGCTACCGAGCCCAAGTGCCTATCTCATTCTCAAGTGGCCATCTGATGGTCATGCTACTCCATGGCCATGGATAGGCAGAAAAGGGTTTCTTCTGTTACAAGGGCATAATAAAATACATGCTGATTCTGGATTTTCAGAAAAACAAAGGGAAAAAATATATTTTTCAAAAAACTCCGAGATTTATGCTGGAACCCTTTTTTTTTTTGGCTTCCCTGCGTTCCGTGTACGAAAAGCAAAGCGTGAGCTTTGCTCCTCGCAATTTTGTCCCACGGCGACTCTTGGTAAAAGTCTCTTGTATGGTTCAACTTAGTGTTGGAGATATATGTTTATAGAGCTAAGTGTGCTCTTTTGTTAAAAAAAAACAGCTTGCTGTTTATAGCTTTAAACAGGCTGAAACAGGCTGTTTTGATAATAAAACTGGGCACCCCTTAAAGTACGTTAAAAAAAATGGTTGGCGTCTCCTATTTACTCCAAAAAAGCATGCTTGGAGGGCCACTATTAGCACACCTGCCCTTTGCTCACACGGGGCTGGCCATAAGCGGCGGCCTGATTCTGACGGCTGTCTATAGATAGTAGCCCATGCTCATGTTCACATGTGCTTTTTTCTTGTACCCACCAAAAGTAGATGCACCAGCGTGTGTGTTTTTCCGCCTCTGCTCACAGCCCTATCACCAGACTGTGCGTGCCATCTTGTCGCCCCACACACCCCTTCTTTCCCTCTGCAGGCCGCGTTTATATCTGCTGGCCGCCTGGATCAGGCCCTCCTCCCCATCTTATCTCTTGCGCAAACACCCAAGACCTGGGTCTCCTACACTACCAGGTGTATATGCATTGTTTTGCACACTTACATGATAGTTTCTGCCCTATAGGCAGGCTGAAAAAACAGCCTAAAAAACTTTACTCACTCAATCTATTTGTTCCACCTGGTATCCTCTATGCTTACATGCCAACATACATGTAATGGGGCAGGTACATGCGCACAAAATTCAGCCAGACAGCTGAAAAAAAAAACACAGAAATTTTTCCCGGGAAAAAAAGAGAGAGAGAGAAATCAGGGTTTTTTTCCATGGGGTTTCCTTTTTGCATATTCTTCTCGAATATTTTGTAACATGTGTTGCGGAAGCGTGTTCATGATTAATGCTAAGCAAAGAATAACGCTAATCCTATGTTATGTTTAGCAAAGATAGAGAAGAAAAGGAGAGATAGACCTAATCTACTGTAGCTATATATACAATGATCTTGCTGATTCACAACTTCATGATGCATACCAAAGATCCTTGCAGCCCTCTACTTGCAATCGGACAAGAGAAGCTCCTGTTGATCCAGCACTGTGTCCTTGTTGCCTTGCAGACTCGGAAAAATGGATCCTCTTGATCTTTGAATGATGATTCTAATGAATGCCTAATAATCCTATATTTAGGGTAAAGGTGTCAATTTGTAATCAAGTCGGTTTTGCCTATTTTTCCTACAAAACATTGTCCAAAAAGTCATATTTTGTGTCCAAACTATACGTAAAAGGTGTCCCACCCATTCGGCTATGTCTTGGGCACTTCCAGGAGCTTGTAGGGCTGCGAAATCTGCCCATATATTTGCTAATGAGAATATGCATGTCTATGAGCATTGTGATTAATGGATGCACATGACATCCCCTCTTGCTAAGCTTGGAGCACTAGGGTAATCCATACACCTTTGCTCCGATTCTGTTCCGGTCCAATTGACGACTGCACTTCATATCCATCGGCTCAATCCCCAAGCTCTACTTCTTCGGCTTCTGTGGCTCTATGTTTGATGAAATCTTGAAACATTTGAGCCCTTCTTTGGTACTGTTCCCTCTTGGCTCTCCAAGCAAGGAATTCTTCATCTTTGAGCAAACGCTTGAATTGCTGAAAATCATGGTACTCTTCTGATGATATGGCCACAGTCTTATGAGTAGTGGATCTCCCATCTTGAAGTCTTGGATCAGCCTCATAGTTGTTTAGTTCATTAGGCCCTTGGTTGCCCTCTACTCTCGACATGGTTCTATCAACCGAAGAAAGATTCCTCGAGAGAAATCTTGCTCTGATACCACTATAAGCCTAGCGGGGCATGCCGTGACAGATTCAATCACGTATCCAAGAGAGAGAAATATAGAGAGAGAAGATAGAGAAAGGAGAGAGAGAAGGGTTCAAGGAACTTTGCACAAGACACACGCACTGAGTGGGGAAGAGGCCCCGCCCTCTTTCAGGAATTTATTCAGGAACAATCCACAACCAGGATCAATATAACCAAAAATACAAAAGCAAATAGATAAGCTGATGTAGAAACCCAAGTTGGAGTCGATGTTGAGGCACGAGATTTCTGATGCAGAGCACACTAGGGGGATGACCCACAAGATTCTGTCACCAGGCTAGTACCAGATCCGATATCCAAATCCAAGTCCAAATAAACGACGATAGGTGAACGAAGGCAGCCGGTTGATGATGAAGAAGGTGATAAGCTCCAAACTTTGATCGTTGACCTTCACGCCTTCTGTTGATGGTGCTCAAGAGAGACTCATGCTCTTTTTATATCTGATGAAGTCTCGCTTTTTGCTAGAAAAGCTTGCCATGCTTTTTGCTTTGGCTTTTTCACTTTCCTTTCTTCTTTTACTTTTAATAATAAAAAGAAGAAAGCAAAAGTTCTTGTGCTACTATCAGCAGATCGAGAAACTGACGTGCTCGCTGAAGCTCCCGCCCCCCCTCCCTGCTCGCGTTGCCTGCACAGCGCCCGTCGCCCTCCCTGCCTGCTCGCCCCCTCGCCTCCCCTTCCCCCCCGCCTGCCTTCGCTGCTGCGCCCTGCATTGCCCGCCGCCTATCTTTTAGGCCCCCCCCCCCCCCCCCGCCTGCATTCGTTGCTGCGCCCCATTCCGCCTGCCTTCGCTGCCGCCGCCCTGCTCTGCCGCCGCCCTTCCTCTCCTTTTCGCCCCCCCCCCCCCTTGTCTTTGCGCCCTCCTCCCCTCTGCAGCGCCTCATCCCCCCCCCTCCGCCAGCTCGCTTTCCTCCCCCCTCCCTCTTGCGCGCAGCACCCGCCCTCCCCTCCCTTAGGGTTTCTCCTTCGCCCGCTCCCCCCCCCCTCCCTCCTTTTTCTTGCTTCCGCCCCCAGGGGGTTTGGTTTTCCTTTTTGCTCTGTCTTCCGCCTCTCTGTGTGCAACTCGGTTTCAGCAGGATCCCGCCTTCGCCTCGCCTTCGTCGCAGCTTCAGACTCTGATGGAGGCTCTTCCCGCCCCGCCTCAGAGGGACTCATCCACAGCCCCCTCGCCCGCCCCTGAGGACACCCCCATCAGGCTTTCTCTTTCGCCAGAAGAGGAAGCGAGCCTCACCGCAGAGGTGGAACGCCTCCAGGCTCATTCCACCATCTGCCGTATAGTCGGCACTCGCCCCAGCAGAGGGGAGATCAGGGATCTTCTTCAGGCCCGCCTTCTTGTAGATGTGGGCAAGTGTGTGGGAGAAACAGGAATTAGAATTAGGGTTAGAGTTCAAGTGTGGGAGACATACACAGAGAAACAACAAGGGGGAGAGAGAGAGAGAGAGAGTTGTGGAGATAAGTCAACTCATCAATAGCATGAGTGTGTGACTCCCCTATCACACATGTATATTGAACTAGTACACATAGTGCACTTAGTACATTAAAAGTACTAAGTGTACTATGTACTATAACTTATGGGCTTGTACACACTATAAGGGTGGGCATAACGCCTTTACCCCAACAACCTCCCACTTAAAGGCAAAGTGCCCTTGAGTAAAGGAAAAGAAAAAATCAGCATGTACATGATAATATACAAGGCCATATCAAGGCTGAAACTGGCCTCATCCAATGCCCATCAAGTGCCTGCAATGAGCAAACCGCTCCGAAGGCAAACTCTTTGTCAACAGATCAGCCGGGTTGTCATCCGTATGAATCTTAACAAGCTGAATTTGCTTGTTCTCTATCACCTCTCTGATGAAGTGATACTTCACATCCACATGCTTCGTCTTTGCATGAAAGACAGGGTTCTTTGCCAACTGGATGGCACTCTGACTGTCACAATGCAACAATGGAATATCCCCTGTATAACCCAAATCAACCACTAACCGAGATAGCCATAATGCCTCCTTGCAAGCCTCTGTGGCTGCAATATACTCGGCCTCTGTAGTAGATAAGGCTGTGCACGGAATCTTGGCCTTATCAGCCCTGTCTCTATCTGACTGTGGGCTGTCCATAGCACTGAGTTTCACATATGGAGGCAAAGGAGTACTAGTCTTCTTCCCCCCGTCCATATTGAACCTCTGCAAGACTTTGCCAATGTATTCCTTCTGAGACAAATACAACACATGCTGATTTCTGTCCTGAAGTATCCGCATACCCAAGATGTGATTTGCATCACCCAAATCCTTCATATCAAAGGTTTGATGTAGCCTCTGTTTCAAGGTATCCATCTCCTTACGAGATTTTCCGGCAATCAACATATCATCAACATACAAGATGAGGATCAATAGACCGCCATCCAAAGCTTTCTTGGTGTACAAGAAGTGATCTATGTCACTTCTCCTGAAATGCTGTGATTTCATGAATGTATCAAATTTATGATACCATTCCCTTGGTGCCTGTTTGAGTCCATAAAGACTCTTTTTCAGCTTGCATACAAGCTTCTCCTTTCCACTTACTGCATAACCCTCTGGCTGTTGCATATATATCTCCTCATGGAGATCACCGTGAAGAAAAGCAGTCTTCACATCCATTTGAATCAAGTCTAGATCATCATGAGCAACCAAAGCTAATACAGCTCTAAGTGTGGTCATTTTGACCACTAGAGAGAAGATCTCATCAAAGTCCACACCATATTCCTGCTTGAAGCCCTTAGCCACTAACCTGGCTTTGTATCTTGGCTTTGCATCAGATGCAACTTTGAGCCTGTATACCCACTTGCATGGCAAAACCTTCTTGCCTGCAGGCAAATGCACCAACTTCCAAGTTCCATTTTTATGCAGAGAATCCATCTCTGACTTCATGGCACGCTCCCAAAGAGCCTTGTCTGCCCTCTGTAAAGCCTCTTTATAACATGAGGGCTCCCCACAGTCAGTGAGCATCAAGTAGTCAACCCCTGGAACAAACCTGTCAGGGGCTCTGGAGGGTCTAGTGGACCTCCGTACCCAATGACCATCATTTGCAGGTTGCTGTCCAGCCTGCATATCACCCATTGGTGGCTCCTGTTCCAGCGTGCGTGCTGCTTTGTTACAATTTGGCAAGTGCGCTTGCTGAGTCTGCGAGAAGAATATAGAAATGGCTGCAGCTGCACCATGCTCCGATTTATTTATAAACTTCCGCGTCAACTCACAGAAGAGCACACAACACAGTCGATCGTTGCAATATCCATCTTCTCATCCACTTTTTCATGATTTTTGTAATCTCGTTATATAGAGTACTAGGTCAAGTTCTTTTTGTAGCACCATTTAAGGGCTGGTTTTCCTGCTGTGATGGCTGATTTACAGCCCTTGGTTGTTGTCCATGATGTCCATCATCATCAAAGATGACTCTGCCAGGCTCCTGTTGCCTTGCAGGCTCCTTATACATGCATGTTTCATCAAAAATGACATCATTGCTGCGTATGATCTTTCTATTCATGGGATCCCAAAGTCTATACCCCATTTCACCTCTGTCACCATATCCTAGGAATATGCATTTGTGAGACTTAGGATCAAGTTTGGTGCGCATTTCCCTGCGTATGTGCACGTACGCAACGCAACCAAACACTCTCAAGTGCTTGTATGACGGAGGCTTCCCTGTCCATACTTCCTCTGGCACTTTCCCACCAAGCCTCGTGTTAGGTGACCTGTTTATAAGGTGAACGGCTGTCATAACAGCTTCAGCCCAAAAACCATGAGGTAATGCAGCATGTGACAACATAGAACAGACCTTCTCCTGAATGGTCCTGTTCATCCTCTCTGCTGTCCCGATTTGTGGAGGATCATAAGGAGTAGAGAGCTCCCTCTTGATGCCTTTAGCATCACAAAAGTCCTGAAACTGTTTGGACATATACTCTCCACCATTGTCGGAACGCAAAGCCTTCAGTGTTTTGCCAGTTTGATTCTCAACAAGAGCAACAAACTTCTGAAACACTGAGAATGTATCACTCTTCAAACGAAGAGGATAAACCCACACCTTGCGTGTGGCATCATCTATAAAAGACACAAAGTATTTTGCCCCTCCCAAAGAAAGCTGAGGCATCTCACATACATCTGTATGCACAAGCTCTAACTGAGCATCTTTCTGTCCAAGAGCTTTCTTGTGGGGGCACTGTAGTTGCCTACCATATATACAATGCTCACAAAACTGAAAACTTGAAAACTTTAGAGAAGGCAAGTAACCCAAACGAGACAATTGCTCCATTCCTTTGACACTCATGTGTCCCAACTGGCTATGCCACATAGAGATTTCCGGCAGCTCGGTTGCATTTACATTAGCATGGTGACAAACACCTGCATGCATGAAATAAAGAGTGTCCACCTTAGAGCCTCTGGCAACAACCAGTGAGCCCTTGCTAATTTTCCACTTTCCACGACCAAATGTGGTAACATAATCAGCATCATCAAGTTGTCCAGTGGAAAGTAGATTCTTCTTGATCTCAGGCACATGCCTGACATCATGGAGCATAAGCTGTGAGCCATCTGAAAACACAAGCCTCACATCACCTCTGCCAAGAATCTTGCATGCATGGTTATCACCCAAATAAACCACTCCTTCATTGCCAGCAGTATACCTGACAAACAAGTCTCTGCAACCTGTGACATGAAAGGAGGCACCTGAATCAATGATCCATGAGTGCATACCATGACCACCTGTAAGAAGTGAATGGGCATCAAGTGAAGACGTAAATAGGACCTCATCCTCACTGCCACCTGCATGTGACACATTGATTTCTTCAATCTTGACTCCACTTTTGCCCTTTGGCTTTACATCTTTGGCTTCATCTTTCTCTTTGTCTTTGCCTTTTCCCTTTTCCTTTTGATCATTTTTCCATTTGTAGCATTGCTTTTTAATGTGTCCCTTCTTGCCACAATAATGGCATTCCAAATCCTTTTTGGAGCGAGACTTGCTCCTTCCCCTTTCTTGGCTTTTCCCCCTTTGCTGGGATCTCCCACGTGCATTCATTGCATTGGACTTTCCAACAGAGTTGTTTTTCCTGTTCATCTCTTCTTGAAGAAGAGCACCCTCAACATCTGCATATGACAGCATAGCATTCGAATTGCTAGTGGCTGTCCTGAATGTGTCCCAACTCTCTGGCAAAGTGCATAACAGAAAAGTGGCTTTGAACTCATCGTCCATTGCCAACTTTTGATTAATGACCTGGCATTAAACTCATTTAGATGGGCTGTCATAGACGCCCCTTCCTTCATCTGAAGACCTATGAGTTTCTTCAACCAATACACTTTGCTTGAGGCACTTTGTTGGGCATACAAGTCCTGCAATCTCTGCCACATTCCCCAAGCTGTCTTCTCTTCACGAATGCTGAAAAGTAATGAGTCTGACACAGACAACATGATAGTAGATCTTGCCAGCTCATCCATATCTTCCCACTCTTCAACAGTGAGAGAAGCGGGCATTACACCCCTTTCTTTGATAGGCTTGTGCTGCTTTTTCTGGAGCAACACATTGTAGCACTGGGTTTGCCAAATATCATAATTATGCGAGCCTTCAAGCTTCTTGATGTGAAGCAATGAAGAGCTCTCACCTGTGGTTGCCATAGCAATATGCAAGCTGTCAATGCCTGACTCCCTGCAAAATGTGCAAACACTGCACCAAAAGCACACAAAGTGCTCACAGTTATTCTCCCAAAGTTTATCTCCCACTGCGGAAGCACAAATGCAACTTTTCTCCCACTTTATGTGATGAAATCACCAAAATCTGGTTGCTGCAGATTTTGGACAGCACCTTAAATGTGCTCTGTTGCCCTTCCAAAGTAATGTAGAGCAGTACCAAGTGCTCACCAATGATGTACCAAACCTGTACCGGCAAGTACAGCAGCTGAAATTGAACCTTTTGGTCACTCAAAACAGTGTACAGCCATGCCAAAACTTGCACAAAGCTGTGCCAAATCTGTACCAGCAGGTACAGTAGCAATAAATGCTCTCCTGGCTGTCCAAATGAGTAAAAATCAGACTTTTACAGTCCCGAACACTGCATAAAACAGTCCCGAACAGAAATTGAGCAAAAGCCCCTTGATTGCAAGCTGATTTTTGAGGATTCAAGGCATAAATGTCTTGCCTGCTGCTTTGCCAAGCTCAACAAGCATACAAACTTGAAAAACCCCTTGATTTAAGATCAATTTCTGATCATACATGGTACATTGACGCACATGAAGGCATCCAGAGTGTTTACGATGCTTCCCCCTGGCCACATATACATCAAATACATGAAAGCCCCTTGATTTACAGGCACATTGAGTGCTTGTAAGGCATCAACACATTATCCACAGCATCAAATGCGATTGCCTGCATGCAAATCAACTTAATCGGCACAAAAGCCCCTTGATTTGCACTGCAATTTGCTGCAATTTTGCCCAAATGTGCGATTTTTCACATCATACAGCATGTATGAGTGCTTAATTGCACAATTACATCAAAAGCCCCAAATTTCGACATCCAATTTCCTGCAAATTGATCCTGATTGTGACCAATGTCACCCAATTTTGCCAATTTTGCTCAAAAATTGAGCAATTGGGCACCTGTACCTGCTCAATTGTTGATTGTACTTGCTCAATTGCAAATCCCAAAAAAAAATTGAAGCAAGATACCTTGTAATTTCTGAATTTTGTTGCAGGAAAGGGGGGTGTGCTGAATTTGGTGCTGCTCTGCAGAAATCTGATGCTATTGGAGGGCTCTTCAGGCGTGCTGCAGAATTCGTGTGTTGCTTTGTTTCTGGAGTCTTCAACACAGGAGCTGTCGTCTACCTCCAAGTCTTTCGGTGTGTGGAAGCAAGAGGCTAAGTGGCAGGCGGCAAGCGATGAGAAGCAGCGGGCACGTTCTGTATTCGCCTAATAGCCTTACACCTTGTGGCTAACGCTCACACTGCCCTCGCCTAGCTGCCGCTTGTTGACGTCGCCTTGCCTCTATTCGGCTGTGGTAGTCTTCGCTTCACGCCCAGCAGTCAGCTCGCCTGCCTTCGCCTAGCTGCCGCTTGTTGACGTCGCCTTGCCTCTATTCGGCTGTGGTAGCCTTCGCTTCACGCCCAGCAGTCAGTCGACGCCAAAGACTAGTGATTACGCCCGTTTGCTTCTTCGCTCGCTTCAGTGGCTCGCTATGCTGCCTTCGCCGTGTAGAGCTACACGTGTTTTCGCTACACGTTCAGAGAACGTGCGTGATCTTGGGTGTCCCGCTACCACACTCGCCTATCAATGGCCTGCATGAAAACCCTGTGGACGCTCCACCCATGCAAGTGCTCCATGCCATCGCTGAGCAACCAACGCCCTTCACAAAGCTTCAAGGGCGCCCTTCTCAACACCTACAGGCTCCGAATGAAACAAGCAGAGCAACATGGGAATGCACTCTCAAATTAGAGGAATCTTGAAACCCTAAAACACAGCCTGCTCTGATACCAGTTGTGTGGGAGAAACAGGAATTAGAATTAGGGTTAGAGTTCAAGTGTGGGAGACATACACAGAGAAACAACAAGGGAGAGAGAGAGAGAGAGAGAGTTGTGGGGATAAGTCAACTCATCAATAGCATGAGTGTGTGACTCCCCTTATATTGAACTAGTACACATAGTGCACTTAGTACATTAAAAGTACTAAGTGTACTATGTACTATAACTTATGGGCTTGTACACACTATAAGGGTGGGCATAACGCCTTTACCCCAATAGCAAGATCCTGGATGTACAGCTCCTGGGCCGAGGACATTACCAGATCGAGTTCGAGGCCGCCCAGAGCGTTGCCAAGGTCCTTGCCATGAGTCCCCTCGACATCAGGGGTGCTCGGGCTTTCTTCAGACCTTGGCAGCATGGATTTGACCCAGCAGCGGCGGAGCAGGGAGAGCGCCTTTTCCATGTTACAGTTTGCTTCCCTGGACTCCGCCGGGAGTATCTTCCGCTCCTCTCCAGGCTCGGAGCATTGGTGGGCTCGGTACTAGAGACTGGCCCCTCAGCAGCTTCAGTGGTGGCCAGAGGAGCTGGGCTACCTTCGGTCAGAGTGTTGGTGTCTGACATCTCCTCCCTTCCTAAGGTCATTCAGCTACCTAGGATAGGGGGGGGATGGATAGATCAGAGAGTGGAGTTCTCGGGGCTCCCGAATCAGTGCTTCATTTGCAGGTAGGTCGGCCATCTGGCCAAGGCCTGCCCTCGCAGGAGACCCCGACCCTCACCACAGCAGCAGGCTACTGATGGCCCGCCCACAGATTCGGCTCGGCAGGCTGCCTCTGGGACACCTGCTCAGGTCACAGAGACCTCGGAGTGGCAGCCTGGACAGGGGCGCCGCCGAGGGAGACAGCCACAGCAGCACGCCCAGAGACCGCTGCAGCAGCAGCCACAGTCTCAGCCTCACTGGGTTCCCGTGAGGAACAGCTTTTCTCCCCTCCAGGAGGAGACCTCCGCGGCGACGACTGAGGAACAGGAGATGCCAGCACCCCCTCCTTCACCCCCCCCACCCCCGTCCCCTCCCACCGCCTCGCTTTCACCATCGCCTCGTCCCCTCCCCGCTCCCGTTTCGGCAGCGGCTCCCTCTCCACCCCCCTCGCCCCCCCCCCTCCTCCCCCTCCGCCCGCCTCACCTTCCCGGGAGGCCCTGGCAGTCCCCTGGCGTTCACCTGCAGTTCGGAGGGCGCTGAGCACTGACCTCGCTCGAGCATCACAGAGGAGACCTGCTATGCCGATTCGGGCTTCACGGATTTCATCTATCCGCAGTCGGCTGAGTTGCCTTGGCATTAGACAGCGCTCGGAGGCTTTTGATTATGCCTTCACACTGCTTTTTGGAGCAGAGGCCCCCCATGAGCCAGCACCCATCCGAGTTCATGTAGTGATACCTCCGGCCCGCGGGGAGGAGGCACTAGACTACTTTGAAGACTCAGGCAGTTGAGTTTTCTCATCACATGAGCGATCTGGAGGTGACAGATGTGATAGGCCGACTTTGGGAGTTGGCTCATTTTTTCTTGGATCCCGGGAGTGTGGATACCTCAGGGATTCGGCATTTGGTCGTGCGCATAGTGGCAGACTTAGCACGCGACCCTGGATATGTGTGTATACACGAGGTTGCTCTGTCAGAGCGGGAGGCAGTCGCCATGGGCCACAGCCACTGGCGCCTGATCCGAGATTCTTGTAGTACACCGGGTGGGCAGATTCGCAGCCGCTCGGATGGGGACTACTCTCCATCCAAGCCGCTTGCGAAGGCCCGCCGTACGGCTGAGACAGCATCCACCTCAGCAGGGCATCCATGAGGATCATCTCATGGAATGTACAAGGCCTTGGCGGAGCACATTTTATACGCTATCGTGGTTGCTTGAGGCAGGAGCTTTAGAGATGCCTGGTTGGTGGCAGCATTGATATTTTGATGATGCAGGAGCACCACTTGGGTGAGAGCAGGATCCGGAGATATGGTTCGGTGATGCTTGGTAGATGGGACACTTTTTGGTCTGCAGGGTTTGGTCCTTTGGGTGGACAGGGAGGAGTATGCATGGTCATTGCAGATGTATGGCGGCAGGCCATTGTGGATCGAGGGATCATTGTGCCTGGTAGAGCACAGTATGTCATTCTGAGGATGCATGATGAGCTATTGGGTGTGCTCAACGTCTATGTGCCCAATCATGCTAGTGCCAGAGCAGAGTTCTGGACCCAGGTTACGGATGCATTGCCAGAGGCCGCACATTGGTGTGTCGGGGGAGACTTCAACATGCTTGAGGACCCGGCAGATAGGGTGGGAGGCAGTCATGTTACAGTGCACGGCACGGAGCTTGCAGCTTGGGACCAGTTTTGCATGTCACTGAGGATCACTGATGCATGGCAGCATGGGGCTTTCTCCCGGTCTCAGGACAGTCTTAGTTTCTCTCGGTCGGATCGCCGGCAGGGAGAGACTAATCTATCACGGATTGATCGCTTTTATGTGGGCGACTGGTTAGGGGAGCGAGGGGGCTCCGTCGGCATTCTCGCTGGCACCTCATTTTCAGATCATGCGCTAGTTATATTGACATTGGAGGAGAGGACACGGGAGCCCAGCTTGCAGTTGAGGATCCCAGAGAGGGTACTTACAGATCCCAGTCTCGCTGAGGACATTGAGAGGATCTGGCATGATAGTCAGTGCTTTGACCAGGATGCAGCGGGCCAGTGTGCCCAGGGACTCACCGATCTTAGCTCTTTTCTACACGCTGCAGCTTTGACACGGCTGGGAGAGATTCGCGAGCGGGAGCATCGACTGAGACGCAGCCTTGCTTCGCTACAGCGCCTTCAGGAGCAGCAGCCTGCATGTGAGTGGGTGGCGTCCCAGCTGAGCCAGGCACGCCAGGAGGTTAGAGAGGTAGAGGAGCAGAGACATGAGTTTTACTATCGTCGTCAGGCCTCTCAGTGGACGCAGCTTGGTGATAGAGTGACTAGAGAGTTTTTTGAGCTCACTGGACCCCGTCATGCGCGAGCAGGAGTCCACCAGCTTGGTAGACCGGATGGATCGGTAGCTACTGAGCTCGGGGAGATCAGAGCCATTGCCACTGCATTCTATAGAGACCTGCTTTCAGCGGAGCCAACCACTGAGGATCGAGATGTTTGTAGACAGACTGTGTGGGCCCATGTGCAGAGGAGGGTCACAGACCGTATGCGTACAGTTCTAGGTGCGCCTCTGTCAGAGATTGAGCTTGCCGAGGCCTTGAGGGTCCTGCCGCGACATAGTTGGCCAGGGGAGGACGGACTGACGCCGGCCTTTTTTATGCGCTATTGGGACCTTTTGGGGCCAGGCCTCCGCAGGGGCTTTCATTATGTTTTGGACACTGGGGTGATGCCGCAGAGCTTTTCAGAGGGCTTGATCTATCTTATCCCCAAGGGGGAGGGAGTATCAGATGATATTCGGCATTGGAGGCCTATTACGATCCTCAATACTGTCTACAAGGTCTTAGCAAAGGCCTTGAGTTTGAGGATCCAGCCCTTCCTGGGGGAGTTGATTCATGCTACTCAGACAGGATTTGTCAAGGAGCGCAGTATCCTTGACAACATCTTTACTTTCTGGGAGGCGACGGCCCGAGCTAGATTTCTTGGCGAGGACTTGGTCGCGTGATGCTTCTCGATTTTGAGAAGGCATACGATAGAGTTGATTGGGGTTTCTTAGAGGGCACTATGCTTCGCCTCGGCTTTGAGCCAGGATGGATCAGAGGGGTGGCGGCTCTGTACTCCACAGCTCGCAGCCAGGTGCTGATTGCAAGAGGACGGGGGCCGAGTTTTGAGCTGACCAGATCAGTCCGTCAGGGGTGTCCCCTCGCCCCTTTTCTTTTTCTCTTCTTTGCGGAGGCTATGAGTATGTATTTGACGGCAGAGGAGGTTGGTTTGAGAGGACTTCAGCTCCCAGTCCGGGGGGAGGACCTGCTTGATGCTGAGTTTGCAGACGACACGGGCTTATTTTTGCATGGCCAAGAGGCCAATCTTCTTCGGGCAGAGCAGTCGCTCTAGGTTTTTAGTGCAGCTTCGGGAGCATTGATCAATTGGCGCAAGACAGTGGCCTTTTGGATCAGTAGTGCTCCCACTCCGGCATGGAGCCCGGACCCTGGTTTTAGATGGATTCCTCTAGGCACAGCAGTGCGGTATTTGGGATGCCAGATTGGCCTAGATTTGTCACCTGAGCAGCAGATTGCCCCGCTTCTTCTGAGCATTCGGAAGAAGCTTTTGTATTGGAGTACAGCTCGACTATCCTTGGCTGGGAGGGTGGTGGTGGCAAATCAGGTGCTGTTAGCGACCATGTGGTACATTACGTCTTGCTGGATTTTCTTGAGCTCTTGCATCAGCCAGGTACAGAGGCTGATCAGGAACTTTCTGTGGTCTGGGCGGGACGGTCAGCCAGCCCGGGCAAAGGTTGCATGGGCAGTTATTACACTTCCGCTGGCTCAGGGAGGTTTGGGCATTATAGATCTAGTTGATCAGAGTAGAGCCTTATTGGGGAAGCTTATTGTTCGGGGGTTGCTTCCAGGCGCTGAGCCTTGGAAAGAGCTCCTCTTGCAGCGGCTGCAGGCTCGGGCGCCCCCAGCAGGGGGCACTTGGGCACAAGAGATTCGCTGGATCTTCATAGAGATGAGGAGGACAGGCCTCAGTAGAGGATGGGAGGACAGATTTGCTTTGAGTATCCTGAGAGCTTGGGAGCTGCTGAGACCGGGGCTCTCTCAGCGACCTCCTTCTTGTGTTGAGGAGCGGGCCAGACAGCCGCTCATCTGGAGCCCAGCGGTTCGCACATAGCAGGGTCATATGCTGGGTTCTCGGCCTCGTCTAGCCTGGGGACCTTTAGCGGCAGGCCCAGCTCGTAGTTTTGGAGACTGGCAGGCCTTCTGCAGTCTCCCAGAGGAGATCCAGGTGGAGAGGCTGAGTCACTTCAGAGGGGGGTTGATTATGAGGGATGATATTTAGGAGGCACTCACAGAGGAGTCCTCTCGAGCCAGTGGCCCCACGGTGGATGGGAGCCTTTACACAGTTGGAGATCCTGATTGCAGTCAGAGCTTGCACTGAGGATGGCAGTTGCCTCTACAATGAGATTCAGGATGAGGGCAGACCTCAGAGAGTGGAGGCGGTCGCCTTTGGTTGCAGAGTGCACCTTTCAGAGGATTCGGGTAGTGGCCGCCGCTTCTCGGAAGTGGCATATTGACCCCGACCCTGCTGATGTGCTCCCGGATTGGCGCATATGCAGCGCGCCCCTTGGCCCGGCTACAGTGGGACCCCGGGGAGTTCGAGTGCATGATCCTTATGCATCCCTTGAGGCCACAGAGATTACCTTTTTCCAGTATACTGTTTGGCTGGGGCGGCATATTTTGACGGCGAGGAGGAGGGTCTCTCCAGCGGCAGCGGGGCATTGGTGGCTACAGGGACTCTCATAGGAGTTCCTGGAGGATTTCTGGGCTCGGCTCTGGGCTAGTCGACAGGCCCGCAGGATCTCGACTTTTCAGTGGCTGGTCGCCCACAGGGGCTCAGCAGTTGGCACTTGGCTTGTTTACAGCGGTCTTCCGGCGGCCTGCGTCCGATGTGGCCACCCTATGGAGACACAGAGACATTGCCTTTGGGATGGCCCTCAGGCGCAGCAGATTTGGCAGCGGATGCTGCGTATTCTGGCTCCCCTCTCTCCAGAGGGTATGTTTACGTGGGGTGCCGCTGCTTGGTTGACCTCGTCAGGGCCTGCGATGGGCTATGAGATGGAGCAGGGCAGTCAGGCCATCAGATTTATTAGGGGCCAGCCTCGCCTGGTTCCGGCACCGGATTTCTCGTCCGCCAGCTGGACACAGGAGAGGGATTTACGATGGGAGCTCCTCAGCAGCCTCACCATCTAGTTCACCTGGAGGGCCCGGTGCTTCACGGCCTTTGAGGGGAGATTGGAGCCGCCAGCAGAGATTGTACGGGGGATTTGGCAGGAGTTGATCCACACCCTGCGAGGATAGTACGACCGCATCCGGGGAGACTCGGATGAGGCGATCTTGCGGTGCCAGGGCCTTTCACACCACTTGGCGCTATGGCCCCTTCTACACCTTACACACGGGATTCCCCCGTTGGCACTACAGGCCACCTGTTTGGCTCTCCCCCCCCCCCCTATTGTATGATTTAGCCTCTCAGTCCTTTGTGCTGATGCTTGTATTTTGCAGCACCTAGGGAGAGTTTCCCGGGCTGCCATGCTGTTTCTCTTATGAGCAGGAGAGATTTTTTGTAGCCCTACGGGCGTTCTTATATAACTAACGAAAGGATCTTTTCTCGGAACAAAAAAAAAAAGTTCTTGTGCTTTGCTTTTTTGGCTTTAGGGCCTTGCTTTTGGCCCTAGAGGTGCTTTTTGAAAAAGCGGCTTTTTGCTTTTTGGTCCGGCTTAGTCTCCTCTTGTTAGTAGTGCTCTTGGCTCATGGTCAACTTAGTTTGACTTTTTGCTTTTCTTTGCTTTTTGACCAAGACTGGCACTTTTCCATGTGGAGACTTTTTGGTCCTTGACCCCATGCCTTTTTCTACCTGTCCAGTCTCCGGGCAAGGGTTCCATCATGTGAATAGAGCTAGGAGGGCCAAATAGTTACATGAGACACAAGTGATTAGTACAAACCCGCTAAGAGGGGTGCAGGCTAGCTCACCTCCCAACCGTAGGTTCTATGCTTTGAACCACTCCCAAGCTGGGGGGCTAAGGTGTGACTCCCCCACAGATCCATGCCACTCCTTTGGCATTCTGATCTATTCTTTGCCGCACGTGTAACCGGAGTCTTGGTTGAACTTTGATCAATAGTCAGGTTAGACAATAATAACCCATGCTTCACTTATATAGTGCCCACTGCTGCCATAAATAAGGGCTCCCCTAACCTTGTTGGATTAGGCCACTAATCTCGAGGATTAGTACTAGGCATGTAACAAAAATGTTGGTGCAATAAGGTATTTGTAAATTCGTCCAAGAGCGATGACGTTTTTTCATCCAAACTGGAATTATGATTTGGTTGTTGGTACTCCCATCACACATAATAAACCTAGGTACCGTTTGAGTTGAATGGTTGACACCATGGGCATACTAGAGATACATGGATCATATCCGATTTCTGGGGCACTGGGGGTATAATCCCTTACCGTGGAACTGTAGATGAATATTGTATAGGCAAATATATTCAAGCTTTGTCCATGCCATGAAAATAGTGACCAGTCAAATATTCACATCAGAACACAATCACTTAGTTAGACTGGACCACATGAAAAGCTCTTCCTAGACCTGCACATTGACACAAATCTTCCATCTACAGAGGATTGTTTTAATAATCTTATTCTGAGTACGAGAACATATCTCTTACACTCTCCAATGATGCAGGCCTGTTGTACAGGAAAAAAAATCATACACCTAAATCATGAGGGTGGGTAGTGTGCACAGAGGTAATTAAATGAGCTTGCGTGTTTTTGAACAGATTGAGCCTTCAAATACAGTGTATAACATTTAAATAGTTGGTGAGAAAGCTCAAAAAGGGATGTGGGTTCTATGTATTTCAGGTGTGAGAGAGTTCCAGGTGTGAGAGAGTTCCAGTAATAAAGTCTCTCAATTTGAGGGTGAGAGAGTTCCAGTAATAAAGTCTCTCAATTTGAGGGTACCAAGATTCACTACCACTCTACTTTAATTGCATCCTCATTTTTCACAATGGAGCATGCCATTCTGTTTGGAAGAAGTTAGCAAGGTTGTTAGCTCTCTGATGAGTTTCTTTTTAGGCTATTAAGGGGGCAAAGGAAGAGTAGGCAAACCAGTTTAAGGAGTTATCACACTCTGAAAAGGGGAAGCATAGGAAGTGACCTGACCAATTGTGCTATAACAGTTTGACTAGGTGGGAAATGGCTAACTGCAAAGCATCTCCCTGTGTAGGATCAGACACCGGTGTCCAGAACAAGAGTAGCCATTGTGCTCTTTAGAGGGAACAAGAAAAACGGTAGCCAAGTTGCTCCTGCAGGAATCAATAGACTCAAAACTCAATGTAGACACTAGTAGAATTACTTTTACAGAGGCTGGATAGACTTTTACCTTAAAGTGATGGGTACAAAGTTCAAACCACATCCCAAGGTTTGAGACATTTTTATTATTTTGCTCTCATAACAGCTTTCTTGCTGTTCTTATGTTAAGAACTGTGCAAACAAAAAATCTAGCTTTTACTGATACTTTATGGTGTGAGTGCAGCTATGCAGAGCTTAAAGTTGTTGCGCCAACAAAGGGAGTTGTGGGTCTCCATGCCCAGGGCCTAAATATTGAGAGGGTGTTATATGATGGTGTGCCAACTGAGTATGAAGTGCTGCATGCTTTTGAATCAGACACTTTTGAAGCTGTAAGCTCTACTCCTTCAGTCCAGAAGCTTCCCGTCTCTGCCACTGAAGCTGCAGACTCTGCTTATTCGGAGTATTTGGGGGCCTTGGAAAAAGAATTGGCACCTGAATTGCTCATTTTTGTCCCAGAAGCTTCCATTGCATCTCAAGGGAATCATGACGTTATGCAGCCTGTATGGGAAGCTGGGTCAAATGGAGTGGGTGTGGGTGAAATGACTGGACCGGAGTCTACATTAGAGGCCCTAAATGAGGAAGTACCAGTTCAGCCAGAAGAGGTAATTTATGATGGTTGCATCTCTTTGACATGTAGTGTTTTTTCAATGAGGAACACATGATGGGAAGACCCTCTTATACTCATGATGGCTGCATACAGAAAGTGAAACTTGTTCATGTAGAATACTGGTTGGAGAAGCCAGCTTCTGGGGGGCACTTTTCAGGAAATATATTCCATACGAGTAATCAGCTGCGGCGGGCACGTTGCTGGTTTCCTTGTGTTGATTTGGATTTTCAGCGATGCAGGTGAAAGTCAGACCTCCCCTCCTCTTCTGGCTGCCCTCTTCCAACATTGTGCACACACAGACCACCACACACACCGCCACCGATAAATGACTTATATAAGATTCACTTATTTTTTGCATATGACAAGGTTTACCTTTGCCCTAATACACTGTTTTTCTTTTGCCAGTTATGAAATGGAGTTTACGGTGGATTCACAGTTTGTTGCAGTTGGCTGTGGGAAGCTGCTTTATCAGGTGTTTTGTTTGCTGTGAACCACTTAAGTTTCATGAGTTGTTGCAATGTATAGTCCTTCAAATTAAAGTCTTGTTATAGAATATGCTACACTTTGAAGGAACCGTATGGCAGAGTTGCTTGGAGGCTGCATGAAAGAGGCGTACAGCTGTGCACTAAGGTCTAGGAAAAAATGCACCTCAACATTTTTCAATGTTGAAATTGAGCGTTCCGCACAGGGCACATATCTTTTTGTACCTTGTGTAGAGTACATTACAGGCTCTATATATGTATTGAAACGTAATTGTGATTCTCAGCATCTTATCTACTAGAAGTTGGTGTAGACTCACGGCTGACACCTTTTCACCCAAAGTACCTCTGTGATGAACTTTCAAATATATAGTTGGTGAAGTGGAATTTCTCAATTTCGTAGACTTGGAATGCCATGTTTGAGATTAACTTGGAATGCCATGTTTGAGATTAAAGAGAACTGGATTTAGGAGCAAGTTTTATGGCATCACAAGAGCACAGAAATTTGATTGTATATCACCTAGAAGATGATCGGAATCATATGATGATGGAACAGAAAGAGATGGTGCGAGCCTTGGATAAGCAATCAAATGAATACAAGCACTTACATGGAGGTTAATGTTGTTGGAAGCCAGGTTGAGAATGCAAGAGTAGAATCATAAGAAGCGCTATTATCATGTCTAAAGGTAGAGTTCAATGCCAAAGTAAATGGGAGAGATTTCCAATGTGATATCAAGAGAGACTAGGATACCAAGAGAGATCAAGAGATCAAGAGATCAAGAGAGATCAACTGACCAACTACCCGGCTAGGTCACTTGGAGATTGGCTTACATTCACACAGCTACCTCCAGAGGCCCAAGGGAGAGGCCTTAGTGGGATCCGGGATAGAGACAGACTTAGCTTGGACATCGACGACTCCATCCCTCCGGAGGAGTGGCTGGCCCCGATACCGAACCATCCTTACCCGCAGTGGGTGGGAGTGTTCACCAAGCACGATATACCCCTGGCAGTTCATGGCGTGGATGAGAGCTCTGCCATACTCACCTTCTATATTGGGCTTGATGGAAGACTTGAGAGAGCAGAGTCCAAAGACAGACTTAGCCTCGACGTCGATGACTCCATCCCTCCGGAGTGGCTGGCCCCGATATTGGACCCTCCTTCCCCGCAGTGGGTGGCAGTGTTCACCAAGCACGATATACCCCTAGCAGTTCATGCACGGATGAGAGCTCTGCCGTACTCACCTTTGCCGGACTCACCTTCTCTATTAGGCTTGATGGAAGACTTCAGGGGATGCACCTTGCCGAGGGTGGCACATGAGTGGCACATCGACCCTCCACTGGCCAAGGTTGGCAAAGAGAGACTCTGGCGGTTATAGATTTGGAAGGGCTGGCCTCTCACGGGTCTCTAGTGGAACTCGAGAGAGTGGATATGGCAGGATCCAGGGGACAGTGAGGAGAGGCTTGGCACCCCCTTTTTTGCTTACACTGCACGGTTGGGCTGTAGGATTCAGATGTCAGAGGTGCAGGGCACTCTACAAGACACTGGCAGTCCCAGGGCCTCCCGCCGCACACTCCTAGATTTTTGGAAACAGCTGTGGGATAGTTTTCAGACACGGAAAATCACTCTTTTCATGTGGCAGCTGGCACATAGGAGCTTGGCAGTTGGCACTTGGTTTGCCATTGGAGGTAAACGAACATTATGTCAAAGGTGTGGCCATCATCAGGAGTCTCAACATAATTGTCTTTGGGATTGCTCGAAGGCGGAGTAGGTTTGGCAGAGGATCCTAATCATTTTCACTATGGATCGGGCCCCCACCCACATTGTTACATGGGGTACAATTGCTTGGGCCACTGAGACTGTGATCATCTTGCCATATGAGGAGGAAGGTGGGGGGCTAGCCCTTCAAGTCTCTCATCTTAGTATTCCTACAATGCCAGTTCGGGCTCCTCCTACAGGTTACTGGACTCCAGGTTCTAGCCAGAGATGGGAGATTTGCAGTAGTATAGCTGCATGGCATATATGGAGAGCTTGATGCAGCGAAGCCATTGAAAACACCCTCACCCCGCCAGCGGAGTCTATATGGAGCATCTGGCACGATATCATTCATACCCTCCGTGGTCCGTGGGGGTAGCTTTAGGGCGGCTCAAACCGCTAGTGGAAGCACCGGGAGGCCTTCCTGAGGATTTGGCGGCACGGTTCCTTTCCTTATAGATAGTGGTGGCGAGCCCACTTGGCATTATAGACCAAGTGTGTGGTTGTGTCCCCCTCCTCCCATTGTATGAGATAGCTTTCTCCTCGTAGAACGGCCAACCAAAGGAGAAGAGCATCCTCCGCTTTTGTACATCTTGACTCTCATTTTCCATTTGAGGACGAGTTTGTACTCGGCCATTTTGGCTGTTTTTCTCTATAACTAATAGAAGGATCTTTTTCCGAGGGGGGGAAAAAGAAATGTTTGCATATAGGATAGCATCTATTTTGCTATGATTATTTTTGGTTTGGAGCTGATATCCATCAAGCAATCCATCCACAAAGAATCCCAAAATACTGATGGGTCCATGTGAGTTGCCCGAGCCTGCAGTTCTCTAAACTTTTGCAAATATGTGTCAAAAGGCATATTCTTCATTTCCAAGTTTTTAAACTTGGACACAATGTCATAGTCATCCTTGCCCTGTAGGAACTCTTCTCAGAAAACCGCTCAAAATCTACCCATGTCGTGGGCTTCACTCGTAATGCTTTCCACCAGGTAAGGGCTTTTCTTGTTTGGAATCCCTGTACCATCTAAATATTTTTATCCTCAGGGAGAACCCTTAGCTATATGGGATTTTGTCAAGACTGGATTAGAGGTGTTTCATGCATGTATTGGGATGCTCACGATAGTGTGCTTGCTCATGGTGGTAGAGTTGTTGCTGAGACTATGAGCATCTGAGCATCTTTCTTTGCTCCACTACTAGAGTTTCTGGTTTGAGTCTACCCTTGCGCAGTGAGGATGGGCTTTTGGACTCTGAGATACTGCTATGTTCCTCGAGGCCTCACACGTATGTTTATGTTCCTTTGGGATTTCATTGGAGGAGTTTTGTTAGTTGCAAGGGCTCTCATTAATTGACACAAGTCTGTTGGTTTTTGGATTAGTGACTCGCAAAGAGTCAATTGGGGTGCAAAGCTTGGGTTGGATTGACGGAGGTTGTACTTACAGATATTCGGGGTGTCAAATTGGGGTTGATATATTTCCTACAGAGCACTTTGCACCAACACTTATGAGCATTAGGAAGAAACCAATATTTAATTTTAAGGCTTTAGTGGTATGGGATGCCAGAGTTAGACATGGACCTATGGGATTGTACAGGAAGCCCTAGCCTTGGCTCGGGGGAGATTAGTGGATGCCGGTCTCTGTTGGGAGGTGAGCTAGCCTCTTACTTCGTGATTTGGTTACGGACTAACCTTGGTTTTCAGCTGTGTTTAGGGAGATTCAAGGATGGACTTTACAGCTGGTATTAGAACGAGGCTAAAGAGGTATGCATGTCGAAGCGTTGTAGATGTTGGATTTCCTAGGTAGTCCTCTCATCATTTCTCTTTCTATCAAATCGATGCTCTACAGAAGTTGCACAAGGCGTCATGGTTGCATGTGCAGTTGTGTGTCCGAGGGGCTGAGAGAAGTTGAATCGCTGATTTGATGCGTGTTAAAGGCTGTAGCAAGTACCCGTAAAAGGGCCTGAGGCGGCTGGGGTTTGCATGGCATGAGGCCTATGATGGCCAGCCTTAGAGCAGCCAAGGATGGCCACCCTTGGCAACTGTTGTGCACAGCCCGGCCACCGCAGCCAGCCAGCCCAGCCAAGCGGCCAAAGCCAGGCGGCCAGATCAATGCAGCCAAGCGGTTCAGTCTGGGCAGCCACCGAGAAGCCCCTTGGCTCTTGCTGCAGCAGTGCTATGGGCAGGAGAGGGGCGCACAGAGGAGGGGCGGCCAGCGGGCAGAAGCCCAGGGAGAAACCTGCTGAATTAGAAAGCATGCGCAAAAGACAAAAAACAGGCTGGCAGATTTGAAGCAAAAGCAGCATCGTTTTTTTAAAGGAAAAAGCAAGATGTTTATTATAAGCGATGGCTTTTTGCCAAAAAGGGGGGAAGCGATAAGTCAATAATAAAGCACATGTGACTTTTTATATCAAAACTAAAAAGAACTTAAGTTTTTTCAGAAAAAACTCAAAAGCAAGTAAACCTCTTGATGTTTTTGGTATAAAAGGGGGGATTTGCTTAGAAGTTCTCCACATTCAAAGAACAATCTCCTTGGTTAGAGGGCTGAAAGTATACGGCCAGCTTCCAAGAGCGGGATTGGTTGTGGACAAACGGGATTTTGGGCGACATTTCATATGGAGGAAAACTCGTGTGTCGAGTTTTCCTTGAGCAATAGTAAATTATCTTGGGTTTGTCATGGCTGACGAAGTACAGAACGATCGTGGGATGAACAAGAATGTTCAATCTGACGACGACCATCAGGATGCTGATATGACGGTCAATGACTTGGTCACTAATGTTGACTTCGATGCAAGGATGGCCATGCTTGAGCAGTAGATCACAAACTTGGCCAACACCATTGTAGTTATGCAAGCAACTTTGGCGGGTTTGGTGACAACAAGGGGAGCTAGGACAGCTTTAGTTGCACCCTCTTTTACTCTAGAGCCCTATAAGGGGGAGCAGAAACAGAAGACTCAAGAGACAGTTGACTCCTAACTTCACACATGGGGTACGCACTTTGAGTATCACATGCCTTCTCAAAGTATAGCAATAAGATGGCTAGGGGCTGGTTGCTTTCCTTAGCCCATTCAACCGCCTCCCAAATATTATCAAAGATGCTTCTTCTTTGAAGGAACCCATTATGCGTATCATGAATCACATCCTGCAATACCGGCTGCAAGCTCATGCTTACTGCCTTGGCAAGTATTTTGTAGGCATTCCCAAGCAATATGATAGGCCTCCATTGACCAATATTCGTCTTATCACCACCTTTTGGGATAAGGTGAAAAAGACCCTCAATAAGAGAAGAAGGCGTGTACTCCCCGTGTTCCGCATTTCCTGAAGGTATGCTCCCCAAAGTCATCCCAAAATGTCATGAAAAAGGTGGGTGCGAGGCCATCATCCCCTGGACACTTACCTCGAGGTAATGAACGGAGTGCCTACGTGAACAACTCAGTGGAGAAGGGAGCATCAAGTGAAGTACACATTCCTCTGCGACCATCTGTAGCCTAAACAACAAGTTGCTCTATCCCCCTGCGGGCTATGGGGCTCAGCGGTAACAAGCCGACAATGAAAGTCAGAGGCAATCCACCTCACCATAGCAAGATCGGAGTGAAGTGTGCCCTGAGTATCTTGCAATTGTCAACACTTTAGCATACTGTGGGATGGGCCATGAGGTAGCAAAGAAGTGTTTATTGCATTTGCCTCCTATCTGAGTCTAAAATGACTCCTGAGCATGGTAACAATACTCTCTCTGCCCTAACAGTACATTAAGTATCTGCAATCCATTGGGCATCAGGGTGCTTTTCATGTTCCCTTTGTAATGCGGATAACCTGCGTCTAGTAGCCTTCTCATGGTCAATGACCTTCTATCTCTTAAGTAAGACCATCTTGTGGTAAAAATCACTTGCCATGCTGCAATGCGGATGCCACACTCTCTAGGCTATCAGAAAAGTCATGAGACCTCCATACATCTATCACCTGCGCGCGAAAGCTCTGCATCTGAGTAGAAATGCTCAAGAATACTTACATGAGGAGTAGAGCCATGGTATCCTGGATCTCTAATACATAAAACCAATGGGCAATGATCAGATTTGGAAGTGCCAGATGCTATGAGCGTATGTCCTCCCATGTCAAGAATCCAATCACCAACATAGAAGTGGTGTATGCATGCATAGAGCATTAGATGCAAGATAGGATGGCCTCATCCTCAAGCCAACAATTTTTGCATGTATAGAGAGAATAAACCTCTCCCAGGTGGCTCTCTCAAGTGGGTGCACCATACCCACTTGTTCTCCTATTGTCTGCTGGTTGCTCAACCATATTAAAGTCAGCCCCAATGATCCAATGATCAGCATGGGGAAGCATATCAGTGAGGCCTTCCAAAAGGAAATCTTCTCCCTTCAATGATTAGGTGCCTACATGTTCAGAATACCAATGTGTCTTCCAACTTGCATAATGATGATTTGACCAGTGTCACTTTGAAACCTCTACGTTTTATCCATAGAGACGAAATGATGAAACGACGAAACGCTTCTTGTGACTATGATCGCGAGTAAGATGGATGGATGCAAGTGAGACCTTTGCTTGATCCTCGCTGAAGGCAAGACTTGAGGGAATCTCCAATGTTGTTTCAAACCATTGGCAAACCGTTCTCTTTGGGGCAATATCTTCTAGAGTTGTTTTGCTCCTTGCTGCCAGTCAGTATCATGAGTTTGTTTTTCGACTTTGTCTATTGAAAAAAACTTGCCATGTTGGTTATATACAACTCTGAATACAGAAGGTTACACTTTTTTGTTCATGGTAGTGTTGTTCTTTTGTGGCACTGCTTTGTTCAAGAGCATTGTGTATGCTCACTTGAAGGTTTATAGGATTGTGCATACCTTTTAATGAGGTCAGTTTTCTGAAAAAGGTTGAAGGTGGTCAATGCAAAAGTAAGTTTTCATTTAATTGAAAGTTTTGAATGCAATTCAGGTTATCAGTAAAGAGGGTGGTCATCTCAAAACATACGTTTACAACCTTGACATCCCAGTTGCAGCACGGTTTATTTCTCTGGTGGTTGCCCCGTTGGAGGTTCAGCCAGAGCGTCAAAATGCATCCATTTCACATTTCTGTATTCCTAGCAGTGCCTTGTACCTGCAATGTACTATCAACTTCTTTCACTCTGTATTCAGGTATTCCAATGGACTTTGTTTTGTGTAATATCATGTATGTGTCATACTATTCTAAATATTTTTAAAATCTTATTTTGAAGCCATGTATTAGTAGCCTCGAAGGAATTGTAAGATTATTATGGGTTTTTTGGTGTTCTGCCTAGGATGACATTTATCATAATACATATCCAATTGTGCATAGAGAAGTTGTACCAATTATGTCACGATTTGTGACTTAACTTCTTAATTACTCATTAAAAGGGCACGGTTGAAAGGTTATAACCCTTTGTAGAGGGCTCTTCTCTTCAATTCAGGACCCACCCGTTGAATCTCCTCTTCTGCATGACTCTTTCTCCCTAGTGGGTATTTCCATAATTCGTGGTTTCTACACGTGCTAGAGCATTCTCCCCCTTGCCCAACGTCTGGGTGAAGGGAGATACCCAACTTGGTTTCGTTTTGTTTTCGTAGCATGGTGATTCTGCCCTATTGGATCAGCATAAACAGATCATTTGATTTGTAAATTCATGCTTCATCTTGTTCAACTGATAAGAAAATGAGATGTAAGATGGATACGTGAGCTTAAGTTATGTCTTTTTCGACCTCAGCACGTGTGTGTGTATGTAAGCATATACGCATATGTGTACATGCGAATTACAAAGGCATAGCCTATTGTACTTATTCTCGTATGGTTCCCGCACTGTATATAGCATGCTTAACCTTCTTTAACCACTAGCTAAGAGGTCTTGGAAGGAACCTTGCTTTTTTTGTTTTGTTTTGTTTTGTTTTGTTTTTTTTTTTGGGGTCAATACAGAATGACTTTGTTGAGTTTTCAAATCAGGCAGAAGTCATTTTGTTGGGAGGCTTCAATAGCAAACAACCAAGTTGGATCAGCCAGGATGCACAAAGTGTACCTTGAGGATCTTTATATAGCTTAAGTTTCAGATGATGAGGCAGATATCACCTTATATGGGCAGCACTTACTTGCCATGGGGCTGGCTGCTGGGTTCAAGATTATAGTATTCCACACCTCCTCCCAGTTGCAGGCCATACAAAGATCACTTACATGGATAGCAGGGTTGAACTCATATGTCTCTCGGAGTTACCTTCACTACTCCACGCTTCTCTATGTGAGAGGCAGGAGAGAGAGACTCACTAGAGGATATGCAACTCTAGCCCTATTGGAGAGGCAGTGTATCCAGGTGCATTTTCAGGAGCTGAGGATGAAGGGTTGGCCTTTTGACACCCTATTCATCCCGGCACTTATGTATGTGGCTCCCTTTTGGGCACCCGATTTATCCCGGGCGGATTGGCAGTGCATAGAGCATTCTCAGATCGTGATGTTATCACGGATGATATGCAGCAAAGTCTACTATGGATGGACAGGCTCCCTCCATTTGAGTATGATCTAGATTTCCCATACATTAGGCTTACACATGACGATAGGAACAGGGTGATCCAATACGGTGTACTAGGGCTATATGCACATAACACATGGATCACGCTGGTAGGCCCATTTCCTACCAAGATGCAGTACTACAGAGATCATTTTCTGAGATTCACAGCAGATGGTTTCATATGGAGGCTAGGCTATCTGGATGTCTTCATGTCCCATGATATGTGGATAGCCATTGGCTAGCTTAGGGTATCACCTCATAAACTGAGGATAGAGACTGGCACAGGTGAGCAGATACCCAGAGAGGACAGGACATGTAGACTATGTTAGACGGGGGTTGAGTCGGAGGAGCACTATGTTTGCTAGTGTCCAGTCTACTATGAGATCTGAGGGAGATTTTGTTGTCTATTTAGAGAGGGCTTATCCCGGATCATGGAGTACCCAGATGAGGGCTCTTCCTATTGGAGCTCAGTTGACATAGTCACTACTCAGAGATCCTCCCCCCCCCAACACTCCTCTCAGCTTACCATCACAACTTTTTTCCAGTCAAGAGGGGTGGACAGGGAGGCACCAGAGCCCACCGCAGTGGATACAAGTGGCTATACCACAGTGCCCCCTCTCGGCAGGCCCATGGGAGGCACATCAGATCGGGCACGCACATTCCATAAAGCTAGACGCCCACATCCCGTCGGACCCGGGCCACCCCCAACCTCATCAGCCCCAGATTCAGGAGATCTTGGCCCGCCAGCGAGCTTTCTCATTCTCACATCAGACTATCAACATCTCTAGCCTTCTTGTGTCACCCATGATGGACATCTTGGATGGGCCCTTGCCTGGCATATAGGGTTAATTGACTGTTTTTATTCAGCTCTCCCATATCCCACCACTTATTGTACCGTGTACTTGGCATAGTAGGATCTAGGTTTTTTATCTTGTACAATCTTAGAGTCTGACAGTTTTCAGTTTTAGTTTACTGTTGCTTTTTCTTTTTTCATCCATGACGAGATTTCATGGACACTATGTATACATCATTTTGGTCTCATAGACCCTTTGGGTCTTTTGAAGACGTTTCTATAACTTTCTTTCTTCTTTCTTCCTTGCTTTCTCTTGTTTTCTGCCCCCATTTCCTGCACATTAGAGTTGTGCCTAACCCAAAAGGTTCTACGGCTGGGTCTGAAACAGCATGTAAACTGTGCAACCAGCCTTGGAAAGCACCAGAACATAGTTACCTAATGTGGACTGGAAATCGACTTTCAGCCTAGAAGAGCGCCCTGTGTAGCATGTGGAGATGGTCCACCTCTCCTCCTTGCATGCACCAATCTCAAAAGTGCCCAAAAGCAATATGTAATCTCACTTTTCGCAAGCCTACCCAATTTAGATGGTCTAGGTGCTTTTCTTGCCAAAAAGGTAGGCGCCCCTCTCCATGCAAATGCCTGTTTGGCTAGGTGTCCTTGTTAAAAGATGTCCATGTGTTTAAAACTCGTCCTGGTCCATGTGAACACTTGGACTTGCGATCATAAACTTTAGTAATAAGTTACTATAAGCAATAAATTGAGTTTAAGAGCACTTACGACCTGCCAAAACCCATAAGATAACTCTTTAGCCCCGAATAGCTTGTGCACCTATGCGTCCCCTGCCCCATGGTTAATTATAGGCAGAAATACCTGCCATTTTGGAGTCAAGAAAACAATGTAACACAGAGAAATAAAATCAAACACGCACAAGTACGCATTATGCACTTTTAGAATCACCCATCTGCTATCTTGTACTTAAAGGATACCAACTACCATCTAGTACAGTGTGTGCACATAGTTGGAATTTCACACAAGCACTGTTCAAAGATTTCCACCCGGCCCTTAGTGAGTTCTAAAGCACCCCATCCTAGGATCTCCATCGGGCTTGTTCAAGATCCAAAACATCGTCCAAAGATGTTCACCGGGCCTGCCTAATATCCAAAAACATCTTGCCATGCCCTTGGAGTCCATGTGGGCTATCCCCATATGATCCATATGCAAGCCTAGGATTAACATGCCGTGCATGTCTTGAGAAACTATGGGATAGTGACATTCCCGTGGCATCTGATTATTTTCCCACAACTGATAGAGCCCTAGGTGAAAAGACACTCACATGCATGTAGCATCCACCTCTAAACTGCTTGCATGTCCACAAAGCTTGTAGCACTGACGAACAGTTGGCCACGTGGCACATTGTATGCAAGCCCATACATGGTGTTTGACATTTTGCCATCACTTCCAATGCTTCCAAAGTCTTCACAGGCAAACCTTGCCTTGCTTCATGCAAGCGACACTCACAAGCATGTGACCACTAGTCACACCGCCCGCATGTCCATATGGCAGCTAAGAACAATGCACAAAATATCCATGACATGTGGTCATAAGTTTTTGATAGCATGTACCATCTACTATTCTACGGCTTCCAGCCACAAAGCCTACACGGTCATCTGCCATTGACAAAGTGCCAAACAGTGAATGAAAACTGAAGTTCACAAATACTGGATGCCCAGGAACTAAAGGAAAATCATATTCACCAAAAGATGATAAAGCTGGAGTAGGCAGTAGGAGGCACACCATAGGTCCCAATCTAAGAGATGGGTTCTCCCATAATCTTTACCTCTAAAAATATCCCAACTAGTAGACATTCTGTCATAGGCACTTTGCCAACTCTTGGTGTCTGCCCAATTCCAGATGTAATGACGCGAACAGAATTTCCATCGGAGTTGCACCAAAAATAGCAACTCTCCTAAATTTTAGGAGTGTAGTCCTTTGTATTCTAGGATAATCCCCCATTCCCAAAGCTTGTACTTTCCAAATATTTAGACATCCTGGAGTCCACCAGATCCCTTTCATACTGGCAAATGTCCAGGCTGGTGACATGAACCTTCATCCCTCTCTTTGCACATGCACCACCCTGGCGCCATGAATGCTAACATGGTATTTGAGCCACCTTACCCACCTTATCTATGCTTTATATGTGCTCTGTGCGTTTTTTGCTGCTGCCTTCAATGATGCGTTTTTCAGATGCGTTTTTTTTTGAAGCTGTGTGTTTTGTCATGAGATCCGCGCCCTATGCGTTTTTCTCATCTGAGCTATGCATTTTCTTATCCTGCATTTCCCTTCCCTGCATTAGCACCTTGGCTGCCCACATTAGTGCCGTGTCTGCCTTGGAATTGATGGTGATGTCCTCTTCTTCCTGCTTGCCAATTGAATGTGGGGGTGCAGCTCCCTTCTGCGATGGCTACGAGCTACTTGCCCACAAGCATGCTGGTAGGATGATGGATGGCTACACTGGCATCAAGAGGTGGGGAACAACAAAATGCACATGCCAAGAAGGATCTACATGTGAAATTGCAGCCATCTTGATGCCAAGGTGCTAACGCACATCATCTTAGCCCGTAGCAAGGCTCAAGTGCTGTTGGGAAAAGGACACCCGGTTTGCTTGCAAATCAGCCCTCCACACCATCTTTTGTGTGCATCATGGTGAGTATACAATCAGGTTTGCATCGGCCCTAGGCATTAATAGGAAGGGGAAATCCCTGTGGGAGGACTCCATTTCAGAAATTTAGGGCTTTTCTGAAAGATGGAGAAAACATCAAATTGAAGCTTCAACATCCACAAAAATTTAGGGCTTTTTCAAATTGACCTTTTGCATCTGCAAAAATTTGGGGCTTTTTGCCAAGGAGACGATAGCTGAAGTGGGGAAGGTGTTTCTCTAGGACTAGGAGGTCCTAGTTCAAAACCCCAAAAGGTGTTTGCTCCATGGCCTTGCTTACGGGCGGATAAAAAAGTGCATATGGGCAGGCATCTATGAACGGTAACGGTAAACAAGATTAAGAGCACATAATCATGACATAAGCAATAACTTAAAATAGAACATGCATAGTACACCACACTAGTGGTTGGAAGATGGACCGGAAGATGGACCGACAACACACAAAACCCCCCTTCCCCCCTCTGCTTCAAGGATCATATTCCAAAAGGAGTCTGCTTCCAAGTTCAAGATTACGGATGGCGAGGATTCACCACCGGTCTACACCTGATTGCGTACATCCAAATGAAAAGAAAGAAAACAAATAATCCATGTGATTACTAATCACCCAGCCAAAGACATGCCTGACCTACAGGGGAATACACAAGCCCAAAAGATACATTTTTCCAACAAGAGCACGCTGTCACGCTTCTGTCCTGCTTTTCAAACTGAGAGCCACCTTTCCAGGTACTCCACACTAAGCTCTCCTAGAACCTTTTTGGTAATCATCAAACTGCCCTGCAATTGTTTGGAATACCTCTGTATCTTGCACAAACCTGCTGTCCAGCCAGCAGACCATACTTGCATGGAATGGGGAATGGGAATGGGAATGGGGGTGTAGTATGGAATGTGAACAGGACATGCTAGATAACGAGATCGGTATGGATTGGCATGATGTCAATACACAATCATAAGAAAATAAAAACAGGAAGAGGGGAACGGAAAGTATGGGACGGGAAACAGTGTTTTTGAGTTTCATAGGGCTGGAACGGCCGTTTCCTGTGACTATGAACCAGACTCTATGATCAGTCCCTAAAAAGTAGATTCCGGCATCAAAAACTCACATGTGTGAAGTCTGAACCAGATCTGTATGGTCAGATGGGCCACTGTACGGCCAGTTCAGAAGTGTACAACCTGTTCAGAATTGTACAGCCAGATCTGTGCTGCCTTTTGCCACACCTGTGTTACTTTACCTTTTCATGCCATATTAAAGGACATCGTAATCACATTCCATGGTGGAAGTACGGTAGTTTTGAATGTGTTTGTGAAGTTCTGTGTTCAATCATTGCATATTTTTGAGGATTCATGTTATTTGAGGTGTCTGAATGACTTGAATTTTCCTCCTCTCGTAATTCATGTGCTTCTGTTGACTGCAGCTTTTATGAAGATTATTTGGGTGCTCCTTTTCCTTTTGGTTCCTATAATCATGTTTTTGTGGATTCTGAGTTGACAATGACCTCAGCGTCAGTGGGAGCAGCCATGACTATTCTTAGCTCTCATCTTTTGGTTGATGAGCGGGTTGTTGATCAAGTATTGTTCGTTTGCTCTCTGTTTCCTTCCTCCTCTCTTTTTGTTTCTATTTGTCTTTATGTGCTGCGCTGTGCGTGCATGTAAGTTCCTTATTGTTTGTGATTAAATTTTTATCACATTTCAGCCTCCTTAATGTTTATCATATGTTGAATCAGACAATGAACACACGTATCAAGCTAGCGCATGCTCTAGCCCAGCAATGGTTTGGAGTTTATATATCTCCAGAGTCACCAAATGACGGTAATTACAAATCATGTTTCTTATGAGAGAGAGGGTCTATTGATCATGTCATGCTAATCAGAAATACATATATAGGAGGAACTACTGTCTGCGAAAACATGAAGCTGGTTGTCTTTATGTTATGACTGTGTGTTTACTGATTGTTGGGAAATTTTCAAATCGTTTCTAAAAGTCTTCTTCTGGTTATTATTCTCTTTCATAAAGGAAAGTGCTAGTGCGCTTCGAAACACACACACACAGAAGACCATATATTTATCATTTACATGATGCCTCAACACAATGCTGCCAGTGGGGTTCGAACCTGTGAGCACTTTATAGGAAACCAAACACCATTACCAACTGGGTTAGCACTTGTTGGCAGTGCTTCTGTTAGTTACAATTCCATGGATAAATTTGTCCTGATATAGAATGGATGCTTGTGTAGATTATTAGGACTGCTGTAAATTCATAGCTTTTCCTCTGCTGACTTAGGATTAGATTTGGTTATTTGATTCATAAGCAGAGGACGGGGTCCTTGTTTGAAATTAAAATCACGAGATAAGTCCGTGGGTGTCTAGATGCAACAAACTTTGTGGAGGCTGTGTTGAGACCTCTTGGGGCAGGGGTTCCTTGACGTGTGCCCTGGTTGGGTGTCCTTGTTCTCATCATCATCTAGCTCTCTCGCTTGGCGTTGCTTGACATTCTGAAACAAAGATGTGATGAGTGTTTGCCCCTGGTCCTCTCACCTTCCTTGCCTCCTTGTGAGGTTGCCCTGTGTCTTTATATTGCTTGCAAGAAAGTGGCACACATCTTTCGTCCTCATTCTCCAGGACTTGATGATGAAGAGGATCAAGTCCCTCTCTGAATAATGGTGGCCCAGGAGAGCTGCAGCTACACAGAAATACACAGAGATGGTGATGGATGGAGATGCAAAGCTGCAGCTATACACAGAAACACACAGAGATGGTGATGGATGGAGATGCAAAGGTGTGGATTGCATTGGAATGTGTGTTAAGTTGAGAAGTCAACCCACATATAATATCAAAGTACAATAATTATAAAACGGCGTCCTTTCACACTGTGTGCGCTAGGGGGAAAAAAACCCAACTGGAAAAAGTGCCCCTAGTTATGCCCTGTTCACATTTGGCACTACAACGATGTAATACATGCCAATAAATCCCCTCTGTACTGGCAATGTGAACTTGTATAAGGTTGGTAGCAGATCACTCTTTGTAGGAGAGAGTCCAAAGCTTTGCGGAAAGCTTCAAACTTCTCTCGAGGCAACGCCTTTGTGAACATATCTGCAACATTATCCTATGTAGAGCAATAAGGTAATGGCATCTCCCTTGCATGTATCCTCTCCCTCCATGCGCTTAGTGCGTGCATGAAACACTGGGTTTCGTGCCACAACTATAGCACTCTGATTGTCAGTGAGTATGGGTAGTGGACTTTGAGTGTCTGTTGACACTCATGAAGATCAGCCATTAATCTCCTCAGCCATACACAATCTATTTTGGCTATAAAGGCTGCCTTGTACTGAGTCTCACAAGTAGATGTTGCAACAGTGGGTTGCGTTTTGCTCAACCATGATATGCATGAATTCCCCAAAAAGAAACAATTCGCACTGGTGGATTGCCATGTGTCATAATCACCAGCCTAGTGTGAATCACTGTAAGCATGTAATTGCAAGTTGCCTCCAATACCAAAGCAAAATCCAGGGTTCTTTGAAGATAGCAAAAGATCTACTTCATTGCTTGCCAATGCTTTGTACCTAGGTTGTGCATAAATTTGCTACACTGGGTTGTACCCCAAGCTTGTAAATGAAGTACACGAGTGATTAGTGTAGATGATGAAGTATACAATGATCAGCTGTAGATTCGTTGCCCAAACCGGAGTTGCTCCAAAAGGCCGTACAGGGGTGTATGGACCATGACAGTCCCACGACAGTCGGCACAGAGCAGCAGGGGCAGCAGTTGTATGATGCAAATCAGCAGGGGTAGATAGTAGGCAGTCGGTGTAGATTAGCGGCAACAGGTCTAGACAATCCAGTCAGTGCCGACAGCAGTGCCGTATAGGCCATACGAATTGTATGGATCCGTATAGGGATACGACTGGCAGATGATGGCATGGCGCAGGTAGTTCGTGGCGTTTTGAAGCAACGAGGAGATCATGCAAATACCATGCTTCAATGATGATGAAGATCAAGAGAGGTTCATGCTTGTTTTATACTTGAGGGGGGGTCCTGCTTTTTGCCCAAAAGCTATCCATGCTTTTGTTTTACTTTTTACCTTTTACAATAAAATACTATCAAATATGGCTAGCTTTTCCAAAGTTCTTTTGTGCTTTACTTTTCCAGCTTTAGGACCTTGCTTTTTGGCTCTAGAGTTGCTTTTTGAAAAAACAGCTTTTGCTTTTTGGTCCTGCTTAATCCCCTCTTGCCAGTGATGCTCCTGGCTCATAGTCAACTTAGTTTGGCTTTTTGCTTTTCTTTGCTTTTTGACCAAAACTGGTGCTTTTCCATGTGCAAACCTTATGGTCTGTGTCTGCATGCCTTCTTCCACCAGTCCAGTGTCTTGTCAAGGGTTCCATCATGTGAATAGTGCTAGGAAGGCCAAATAGTTATAGGTGGAGCTGAGAGGTGAGGTCAGCTAGTGGGAGATTGGGGTCTACATATGTTAGATGTTGGTAGAGATGATCTTTCTAGGCCGAAAGCTGTCTCAAAGCCTCCTCCAGAAATCTGAAAGGAAGCGCTGTGATAGGTTGTGAGACTGCCAATGTGCTGTTGCTGCCCATCTATAGCGAGCGTGTGGCCTAGCCGTGCTGTATATGCAAACAAGGGGGCATCTTGAGTCTCCTCCCAATCCGCGGATCATGCCAAGCCCACTCTCCCGCGTCCCACTGCAAACGCATGAGAGGTCGGCACTCCCAAATCCATAGCCGCCATAGTCTCTCCCTAGCCACCTTGTCCGGTGCTGGATCTATGTGCCATTCCTGTGCCCGAAAACGAATCACCCTCACCCTCTGCAAGGTGCAGCGTCTGAAGTCCTCCAAGGAAAGCTCTGATCTCTCTAGTCTGCCATGGGCTTTTGTGAATTATGTGCAATTGACACATAATCAGCCCATTGGTGCTCAGAAATTTGGGAATTTTCAGCATTGCAATTATTTGCAGCCTTGGTACTCCAGCAAAACATTTGCAAAGGACTTTTTGGTTGCTTGGCATTGCACTCCGGTGCGTTTGGGATTTTGCCTGCAGGTGCTTTTTATAGCATATTGGGTTGCACAGGTTTGCATATCTCTCGGTAAAAAGATTTCAGCAAATGGCTGGAAATACGACCGATATATTCGGGGTTTTGTTCCAACAGGACAAATTGGATGGCAGTTATTACTCCCTCTGGAGTTTCAAGGTCCGGAATCTTCTTGTGGACAAAGGATTATGGGATTATGTGTCAAGTGAAGATTTATGCGCTGTTGTTGACATAGCACCTAACACGCCTAGTTGTGGTACTCAACAAGTTGTAGTACCTACTCCTCCCTCTTAGGAGCAGAAGAGATGGGATACTTGCGATGCCCAAGCAATGGCTTTGATTGCTTTGTCGGTAAAGTGATCAATCATACCGCATATCTGGTCTTGCAAGACCTCACGGCGAGCTTGGGATGTACTTAAAACCATGTATCAAGGAAGGAATGAGGCCAGATGTCACCATTTCGCCACCCAAATTGTCCACATGTGTTTTTTGATTATGTATGTACATTGGACTGACGTCCATCGTAGTTGCATATGCCGGGGATTGATGCCACTCATGTGATACTGTGGACTTGGCTTTCCGCTGGGACTTGTGCTAGTGTGTACATGCCCGGAAATGCTTGGAGGATTGGTGTTCCATTGGGTCTGGTACCTCGTGTACTTCTCTAGAGCACGTCTATTTTGGTATAGTTTTATGAATGGGGATTGTCCATACCAATGCTGCATTGCATAGCATCTTTATGTGCTTGCTTGCAATTGAAATTGCGTGTTGTTTTCATGCTTGTTTGACCAATGTGTAGTTCCGGGTAAGGGGACGCCCGTCCGTGAACCGTGTGTATAACTGTCTGCTGACATGGTTGTGGCATGTGACAAGTGGTGAATATTGGTCATAAACCTAGCTTTAGGAATTAGCACTAATTTATAAGTGAGTGTGTACACACTTCATTAAGTTTTGGGCGACAAAAACTCACTTATAAGTTATGACCAGCCTTGTGTTTGTACACACTGATGTCTCAAGGTGGACAAAACCCAATGCCCATCGCCCAGACCTTATCGCCTTTGTACAAAGGGAGCAACCAGGCACGTGTCCGCTGTAGCTTGCACCACAAGCCACTTGTCCTCTCTACCTGATACCTAGAGTGGACAACTCACTCTCTCTCTCTCTCTCTTCCCTCTCTCCCTAGAAGTAGGCGCCCCCTTCATGAGGCCTCTTTGGCTGTATTTTCTGCACTTTCTTCTTCCCAACTCCATATCTAAGCTTGCTAGTGTGTTTCCAGGTGGTGTACATTCTTCCACACACTCCGAATGACTGAAATTCAGCAAAATAACTCTTATTTTTGCTGTAATTTCTGGTCTTTTTGTTGAAAACCGTAATTTCAGTCCTCCTTTCTCAAGTTGAACCAAAGGGGAAGCTTTCCCAGGGTTCCCTTCGTCCTCTTGAAGACTTTTGTCTTGCGAAGGATCGTGACAAATCGAAGATTTCAACACACCAAACGCTTCCATCGCGAAGACTTCCACTGTTATCAACTCTACTTGCAATTTGGTAAGCTTTGATGCTATAATATGGAAGCAAGTAGTAGGAGGGAGGAACCGGACTCCATGTTTACATACCTTGTGTAGTGTTCTCTTGTCCTACGTGCTCTCTTGCAAATTGTTGCTACCATGTGTTGGTGGAACAATAGAGAGCAGATGGTAGGGAACATGGGCACTTGATAGGGTAGTGTGAGTTGCAAGTCTACACCGACAACTACATTGTTTGCAATATTGTTTTCATATGCATTGGTATGGAAATCTGGTTACTAAACCTTGGTGTATTTAAGTGTATTGATTTAGCATTGTGTTCATCCTTGTCACATTGGTATTAGAGCATATGGTTCTCTTTCACTTCTATCGTGAAAGACGAGCACGCGAACACTAGCTATCTCTACACTTAGAACACTATGGACAGCCATACAATGAATGTTGGAGATGCTTACACAAGAGGTGGGGACAATGAAATGCATGCCTCCAATGCTATACAGGATGAGCAAACTGATGTGGTGTACATTAGGGAACAGGAACATGTGGGACAAGAAGAAGAGTCGGTAGCCTTAAGGGATAAACTCACTCCTATGCAGGCTCTTCTTTATGCACAACAAGAGTATCCATATAAGATTCAGCTTTCTTGGCCTTCAAATGATCATGTTCCAATGGATCCTCGCGGCGGTAGAGCTTAGGGTGCTCCATCCATTAATGCCGGGGTGATTAGGCTGTCAAAAATCCAACCCTTCATCTCGGCTGCTAGAAATTGATGGGGAAACTTTACCGCTTTATGAGGGCTAGGACTACGGTGAGAGAGAGAGAGAGAGAGAGAGATTTACGTCTTACAAAAGGCCCGATGGACCTATGAGACAAAAGATGATTACAAGTATCCATGGAATATCATCATCATGGAAAACTGGAAACTATAAACCTAGTAATTGAAAAGTGCTAGGTAAATGCACAGAACAAATGGGGGAGCATGCTATAAAGTATACAAGAATGATCATAAAGCGCTCTATCCCGAATCTATGGAGGGGAGGGGTCCATGGAGGAGATCCATCATTGGGTAGGAGAGGGTGGCCACAAGATCTGAAATAGTGAAGAGAGGCTGAGAAGAAGAGACCTTCATTGTGCGTCCGTGACATGTAAGGATCACATCGATCGGGGATGGACTGGTGGTGGTTGTGGTCCAAGGGGCCAAGGTCGTCTCGCAGCTCGTAGCACTGTGGCTCGCGGTAGAGTGACCCCTATGCTCCTGGATACTGTCTTGGTTTGATGAAGTACCAGATCTGCTGGTGGAGTAGGCACAACATGCTGGGGCTGGAAGACGTTGGTGATCTTGAGCTGGGCTCAACTAGGTCGTGAGGTCTGTGCTTTGAGGAGGCTCTGTGTGTGTTGTCGTAGCTCCAACAAGAACAAGCCCATGCATCTCTGGTGTGGATAATCCATGATATGGCTAATAGGACTGAACCCCTCTCTGGAAAGGCAATGGTACCTCCCTCTGATCTCATAGTAGACTGAGTATCAGCATATATAATGCTCCTCGGACTCCACCTCTGTGTTGCATAATCTGCAAATGCTGTCCTCCTTGGGTATCCTCATTGCTCTGCCGGCCTCGATCTCTAGGGTATGGGATGAAACTCAGAGCTGACTAATGGCATGAGACATAAAGCAATGCATGTAGCCTGGTCTCTGTATGAACCCATCCTCAGTGAGCCTAAGGCCACATGGGAAAGCCTGAGGTATGGTGACTGTAGGTCATACTGGTAAGGAGGGAGCTGGTCAATCTGAAGCCCATATGCCGGAAACCATGTGATAACAGAGCCATACCAAGATGAGTGTGTGCCTCTCGCAGCAATCAATTGCCTGTGAAGACTCCAGGGCTAGGCGAGGGAGTCGTGTGGGGTCCATCTCTCTCATTCTCTGGATATAGGTAACTGTCTGGAAGAGTGCCTCTATAACCATGGAGGATGCAGAAAACTCCGCTCGAATAATATGATGTGGGACAGATGATTTGCTGAGAATCATCCGTGAAAGCATGAGGATCAGTGGCCGCACAATCCTCTGCCAGTCTGCCGAGGATAATCCCAGTGCCCAAAAGGGGACTGCATACATCATCGCTAGAGTGACCAAGGTGTCAAAGAGCCGCAGACTGATGGCACTGGTGCTCCAAGAGGGCTAGTGCTGCATATCCTCTGGTCAATCTATCGTGGGAGGCCTGCCGCATGGAGAAATGTCCCCCCGTATTGGTGAAGGCAACCCCAAGGTAGACATAAGAACTAGCTACCTCTACTCTACTGCTTCTGTATGTGATCACTGTATCCTTCATCACTTCACGGGAAGTGTGAAAGACCATCTCCTTGGTTTTCCCAAGGTTAACTGAGAGCCCCCGCTGTGTACAAAAATCCTGCAGTGCATCCATATGATGCTGTAGTCCGGCCTGAGAATCTTGGATATGCACTATGTCATCAGCATAGAGGAGTAAAGCAATGAGAATGCCTGCCAAAGATTCACCTCTCCCACCTGCCTGGTCAATAAAGGCTGAGATCTCATCAATATAGATACCAAAGAGTGTGGGGGATAGGGGGATCCCTAGTTCACCCCAATGGTCCCAGCGTGCTACTTCGAAACTACATCCATGTGCCATTTCAGCTCCTTCAAGTACATGCCCATGCATTTCTGATCCCACTGTATCACCTGTGCGAGTGGGCCAAATCGAATCTCCCCCGTATCTCATAGCAGCTAAACATATGTTTTGCCTCGTTTCTACCTCTCCAGTGGTACATACACTACATCTCCTCTCATCTCACGAGATATCCTGGACACGGCTGGTCTCTACCTTGAGGCGGAGGGAGGATACCTTGAGCTGGCCAAACATGATACACAGTGTGTGTGACGTGTGTCTGTATGAGCGGTAGTGCTTCCAGGCACATTTCCAGGAGCCCAGAACGAAGGGTTGGCTTTTTGACACCCTCGTCACACGAGCCTTGATGTATGGAGCAGCCTTCTAGGGGCCAGATTTATCTGATGAGGATTGGCAGCGAGTTGAGAGGCCCCATGTCATGGTGTTCTCCCATATGATCTGCAGCAAAGAGAGAGAGAAATGAAATGAAATGTTATATTAACGTCTCTAAGAGGCCATAGTGGCCTATGAGACCAAAACTGAGAGTACATCTCATCAAAGAGAACAACTAAATGAGACTAAAAAGTACAATAAACTGATTGTCCTACAGTTATAAGAACAGAACTATAAGACTCCGAGATGATACTGAGTAGAAAATACTGGAAAAGAGAGTAATATTAAATGTCTTAAAAAGACGCAATGGGTCTATGAGAGGAAAAGTAATACAATAGTGTCCATGTAATCTCGTTATGGTACAAAAGAAAATAAAGACGAGAGCTATGAGTTGGGAATGTTAAATCCGAGCCATATGATACAAAATGGGAATGTTAAATCCGAGCCATATGATACAAAATGGGATCATACGGCCTATGGAGCTAACCCCCCGATAGGAGGAGGGGACCATCAAGGATATCAACCGTGGGGGTAGTCTGAGAGAGAGAGAGAGAGAGAAAGCTGTATTAACGTCCACTAGAGGCCGAACTCGACCTATTAGACAAATCAATGTACAACTTTCAATGTCTAGAAAAAAAAAAGGACAAAATGAACATGAAGTAAACTATGAAAGTACTGAGCTAGTGGGGGGGTGTGATGGATGGAGCACTACTGCTAGAGGCTCAGTATGCAACCTATATGCGCAGGGTATACAAGAATGCAATGCAGATCTGTCTAACTCCAACCAGTACCATAATGGGGGTGTAATATGTGATACATAGGCGATGGCGAGGCAAAAATACCTCGGAGCATGATCTCTGGGTGTGAGTGTAAGTGAGCTAGCCGCTCCTTGCTATGGTGCTGATGTCGAGCCCGTATCTCTGTGATCTCCCTCTGATGTGGTCTAGGAGTCTGGTAGCCTGGTGCTCTCGGTCTCCGTCTGGCTCGGAGGTCCGCAGTGCGCTGGTGTAACCCCCTCCTGTGTCAAGGTAGGCACTAGGATAGATCTGTGGAAGAAATCACTGAGCTGGAGCTGTCGCCCACCTCTCCCTGTGGTATGAGTCCATAGCAACGTCTCTTTGTGGCGCTGTGTCTCTTGCAAGAACTGGCCAAATTTGTGCTGGTCTACGGACTCCATGATCTGGCGGAGTGAGGGATGTCCACTGAAGATGGTGGTGTATCTCTCTCTAATGACACTATATGCTGTGCATCTGCATAGATAATGTTCCTCACTCTCAACCTCCTCGTGGCATAGTCTGCATATCCTCTCTGCTCTCTAGGGATCCGTGCTGCCCTACCTGCCTCAATCTCAAGCTGGTGTGATGACATCCATCCGTTGAGATACGCATAAACTGATCTCTGTAGTATAGCATCTTCGGCGGTAGAGGCTGAGTGGGTGTAATCCAAGTCTCTTGAGTGTATCGCTGCCATAAATCCTGCCGAAGGACTTTGTTCCTCTCACTGTGAGAGAGCTGGATGTGTGGTGCATGTCTATCATACTGGAAAGGTGGCAGGATCTATGTCAAGACCATGCTGAGTGAGCCACTGTATCATCTGTGAATACCATGATCTCCTATCTCCACTCTCTGCAAGCTGCCTGGACACCTCAAAAGCTCTATGTGAGAGTTGATCTGATGGCATATCTCTGATCCTTTGTATGAAGAAGATCGTCTGGAAGAGGGCCTCTACTAGCATAGGAGGTGCAGCAAAGTCCGTCCGGACAATGTCATGTGGGACAGAGGGTTTGCTGCGGATCATCCATGAGAGCATGAGAATCTGAGGCCTCTCTATCTGAGACCATGTGGAGGTGGCGAGCCCAGTTGCCCATATTGCTGCGGCCTGCAGCATACATCAAAGCAGGGGTGACTAGTGTGTCAAACAACCACCCCTTCGTGCGGGGTTCCTGGAAGTGTGCTTGGTGACATTGTCTCTCTAGCATGGCCACAGCTGCATATCCTCGTGTGAGTCTATCCCAGGCTGCCCTACCCCGTCCCCACCACCGTGACCAATGAAGTCAGCCACCTCATTGATGTATAGCCCAAATAGTGTAGGAGAGAGTGGGCATCCTTGCTTCACACCTATGGTGCTAGCAATAACATCAGATATCCCCCCCGGGGCATCGTATGCGCCCGAAGACCTGCTCATATAAGGCATAGATGCCCCAAACCATCTCTGATGGGATCCCCAATGACTGTAGGCGCTGGAAGAGTCTCTCTCGTGGCACCGTGTCAAATGCTTTGCGGAAATCCACAAAGCAGCAGTATAATCTCTTCTCCCGTGCCCTAGCTTGGTCAATCAGACATCTCAGAGTGAATATATGGTCAATAGTGGAGAAAGCTCGTCGGAATCCAGCCTGCCTTGGTGCTCGCAGTCCCTCCTTCTCTGCATATGAGCTCAACTCTGCCTCGAGCACTGTGCCATAAAGTTTGGCCAATGTATGACCAATCATGATAGTCCTGTAGTTGCTGGGGTCGAGCATGTCTCCCGCTTTGTGGAGAGGCACGATGGTGTGCATAGTCCACTTAGTTGGTAGGCCCTCCACTAGTGCCCTATTAACGAGGTGAGCAACAAAGGGTCCCAGTGTGTTAGCTGCATAAATAAGATGCTCACTCTGTATACCTGTGTGGTTAGCCGATCTCCCATGCTGTAACCGGCGGATAGGTCTCTCTACCATGGAGGCGGTAAAGAAAGTAGAGGTGGTAGGGCGGGATTCCTGTGGCTGTGGTATGGGCGGCTGCTGAGGGATATGGTAGAGGCTCTTTGCATATGTGTGTCGTGTGTGGATCCTCAATCAGGGTACGAGGGTGAGGCTCTCTCATCTTGTGCCATGCAGTGGCTGCATCTTTGCTCATGAGAAGGTGGTATATATCCCAGTACTGTGCCTCCTCATATGCACGCCTCTTACGGCGTGTGAGGATCCTCATCTGTCGGCTCGCCTGTCTCTGTGTGATGGTCCACAGTGCTCTCTGGGCACGGAGGTGTCTATATAGCTCTCTGCACTCATCATCATACCACCAATTCTGGGGCATGCTCCCAGATCTATCTGTTTGTGCAATGTGTGAATGATGGGGGAAGTTGCGGGTGGCAGCCGTATGTAGTAGAGATGACAGCTGGGTGGTGAGTGTGTCTAGAGGTGACAGGGGATCCATCTGGAATAGCCCGTCATATACATGATGCTCATATATGTCTGCCAAGTCATGGGTGAAGTAGAAGGTTGTATGCGATGCCTATGTGGGCTGTGTGGGTGTTGGTGTGGAGCTCGCCAGTGACAGTAAGAGGTACGTGTGATCCGCACCAATAGGACAGGGGGGGATGGTGAAAGATGTCACTGCTGCCTGCCTGTGTGGTCTCCATGGACCCCATGATGTAGTCCACTGTGCTATACCCCCCCCCCTTGATTGTGGAAAGCATGTTAGTGCTCGTGAATCCTGCCACTGTCTCATCCCGTTATAAATAACGAGATGGTGTCGCGCTCCGAGCTCAAGTAAGTGATGACCATATCTGGTGTTATCTGGTCCCATGTCCTCTGACACCCTACAGGCTCCCGTGTCCTCCACCTCTAGTGTGTGCATCACCTCGGGGTGCTCGAAATCATAAATGTCGCATTGTCGGCTCTGTGTCCGTGCATTGAAGTCTATCATAAGGAGGACTTCCCCTAGGTTGGAGTAGTGTATGATCTCATCTAAAAGGGCTGCATATGGTGACTCTCCCAATGGCCCTGTGTCCTCCTCCTCGCCTCTACTCTCATCCTCTGCTGTCATGGCATATCTCGATCCTCTAGGAGAGAAGTAGCATAGAGCAATGTATAACACCCCGTCTGCTGAGAGCTGCAGTCTAATCCACATGTATCTAGCCTCCTGGTCACGTGCTACTACCTGTAGGCGCTCTTGTAGCTCTCGCTTGAAGAGTACCGCTATATCTCCAGATCCTCTCGATGTGCTCTGTCGTGTGGTCCCACTGTATGTAAACTCCCACTGATAGTCCTCTACTTTGGGGAGCCCCCTCTCTGGGTAGCCCCCTCTCTGGGCTCTGGTGCGTCTCTGTAAGTAGTATGATGTCCCGTCCCTCCATGACCTCCTCCATGTTGAAATATACAAGTGAATAGGGTGTGTGCGGGAACAAGCCCTTGGCTAGAGGCTGTAAAAGAGAATCTGTAAATGTGAGAGAACGTGTGAAAAGGTGAGAAGAATCTACTGGGAGAGAATAAAGGGTAGCATGAGGAGATTTAGGAAGTGTGGAGATATTCTGGGAGAGGTGGAGAGAATCAAGCAAAAGAGGTGGAGTGAATCAAGGAGAAATCAGTGGGATTAGATGCTTGGATGTAAACTCTATAAATTGAGGCATTGGCCTAATGAGAATTTGTTGGTTTTTGATTATCCATGCTTATACTAAGCTATCAGTTGATTGCTCACTAATCACGTCTTAATTATCGTCTAATCTCTTTGTTAATGATGTTGTTTCTAGCATTTGATCCACCATAGCTCATCACATGAGAGAGAAACTCCACAACCCAATGTAACCTGCGCCCCAACAGAGTAAAACCACCTCTGAGCCACCGATGATGTAGGCCATGTGGTAGATGTATGTGTGAGCACTTTAGTCAAGGTCACGGGTAGTTATAGTAGCCTTGGACACATAGAGAGAGAGAGTGTCAAGGACTATGAGTTTAGGGACTTGAGGCACTGGTCGCGGACTATCAAGTAAGAGGGAAACTTGGTATAGGGTCCAGGGGTGCTAGGAGAGTTCACTTGAGGGGAGGTGTTGAAATATAGAAGCGAATACGGTGTGTGCGGGAACAAGCCCTTGGCTAGAGGCTGTAAAAGAGAATCTGTAAATGTGAGAGAACTTGTGAAAAGGTGAGACGAATCTACTGGGAGAGAATAAAGGGTAGCATGAGGAGATTTAGGAGGTGTGGAAATATTATGGGAGAGGTGGAGAGAATCAAGCAAAAGAGGTGGAGTGAATCAAGGAGAAATCAGTGGGATTAGATGCTTGGATGTAAACTCTATAAATTGAGGCATTGGCCTGATGAGAATTTGATGGTTTTTTATTATCCATGCCTACACTAAGCTATCAGTTAATTTCTCACTAATCACATCTTAATTATCGTCTAATCTCTTTGTTAATGATGTTGATTCTAGCATTTGATCCACCATAGCTCATCACATTGCTGTAATTTTAACACTCCATCCTCCCAGGATGTGTCCAAAGTGCTCCATTGCAGTTCCAAACTGCTATGTGTATCTGTGAATCTGGATCCTCCATAGCCGATGTCCCATAGGCCGCTTGGCACTAATCGGTGGCCTTGCCATAGATGATGACATGGCCATCGCGATAGAATGCTCTCTTGCCCTCTTTCCGGGCCTGTAAGACTCTCGGCATGCATGTTTTCTTGAGAGAGAGAGAGAGAGAGAGAGAGAGAGAGAGAGAGGATCAAATTCTATTTCTTTTTGTGGATGCAGCATGGCTATTGGAGGGCTTGTCTGTTTTTCTCACTGACATGTTTGTAAAGCGGCATTTTGGAAACAACGAATCGTATTACCGTCGCTTTAAGGTTCTGGGTTTCTTACTTATGGTGTTTGTGAAGTAGGTTCATCCATTGCTGCTGCGAGGTGTTTATAATGGGATTATGTGCAACATTCTAGTTGAACACAGGAGAAACATACAAATTCTTGCACAAAAAATTTCTTGCACTGTTGTTGTTACGAATTTCTTGCACTATTGTTGTTTCAAAATTGAAACTGTTACTTGCTTCTAGGACTTCAGTGACTTAGCTGTACAAATATGAAAGGAAATACATTGCATCTTGAATTTATACAGTAATTATAATATTCCATTCTTCCCTGAGAAGTATAGTTTGGTGTGTTCGTTACGGATAGTTTATGTTCTTTGGTTTTCTATTTTCACCTAGAGACATTTGGGGTTGGGTTGCTCCTCCTAATTTTGAGTTCGCCTCTGCCTTTGTTGTGCTGCCTGTTCTTACCTTTTTTGTGATATATGACACAGTAGTAGAGCTGCCTGCCCTGCATTTACGTTGTTTATTGTTTGTTCTGTAGTTTATTATTCAGAGCTCGAATGGATGACATGGTATAGTGCAGTAGTGGACCTGTTTGTCCTGCATCCACGTGATATTTTGTTTGTCCTCTAGCTTACCATTTGGGAGCTTTCACGTATGGCGCAATGTGGCTCATAACTATTTTGAACGTCAAGGTGTCTAGAGGTCTTCCAAATGTGTGAAATTATTTTCACATGTGTCTTAGACCTGCACACTTTTCACAGGCTGAAAGGCGGGCTCTCCCTCCCACTCATTCTCCATTTCTGTGTTCTTATAATTGGACAGACATTCATATTTGTTTTAAGGACATTGGATTAACTAGTAGGCACTGAAGACTTACGCCTGGTGATATATGAGAACATCATTACTTGCATTTCGATCCTCCTCTGTCCCCATTTCCCAAATCCTGACCCCATCAAGTTATGAACAAGCCAGCTCGTGGTACTAGGTACCTGGAAGTGATGGTCCAAGGCAGCAAGCAGGCCTGCGCAGCTGAACTGGATCACTTTGGTAGGAGAAAAACTATCTGACTGTATCCTGATGTGAGGTTTTAAAAATCATAATCCTGGTTTTACCAAGATTCTATGTAAGATCCCTCATCACGCAAAAAGACTGAAGTCATCAAGGTGTCTTTACAGCCCCTTCGCTGAATCTGAAATGAGGTCGATGTCATCTTCATATAGAAGAATAGGCATTCCTGTCTTGTCCAGCCGTGATCTTGTACTCCACCACCTGTCAATGATTTGTGAAATCTAAACAATGTACACCTTGAATAGAGTTGGACAGAGTGGATAGCCCTATTAGATCCCCTGGTGCTAGTACCTGTCGAGTCATAGATGCATATAGTGTAATCAACTTCCTAGTGGAAAATGTAGTTCCTGAGGGCCTCTCAAAAGCTGTGGTCTCAATGTTGAAAGAAAGCCATATAGAAGTCCAGAACACAGCATTTGACTCGCCGCCTGTGTGCTCTCTCTCACTGACTCAATGATAGCCCTGACAGTATAGATAAGATCAAGTATTGAATAGTTATGATTAAACCTGCTTGCCCTATGGTTGTGTGCCTTGTCTCTGCCAATGAATTGATCTCAGCCCCCAAAAGTGCCCCATATATTTTAGCCAAATTATGATAGTCAGTAGTTATTGGGAACCAAATTTCTCACCTAAAAGGAGGATATGTCCTTGTTGGGCAAACTCCACTATCTGCAAAATACGGACATAAGATGACTCACGATCCTGGCTGCCCACCATCAGGCAGATCTTCTCAACGGCTCCTCTTTGCAAGCTTTGTCCCTCCTTTGGGAGCAAGTTTTCCTCCGACCCCTTTGGTGCTTGGGAGGCCCTTAGTCCTTTCCTCTTTCAACAGCTGCCCTCTTACGAGGAGCGATTTCAACAGCCGCTGTTGTTCACCGGCCCCCCCTCCAGTCACACCCTTGGATCTTATTCATACGTTGCATGAAGCCCCCTATCCTCAAGGATGGTCCAGACAATGGGCACCTCGCTTTGTTTGGGAACCACCCCAAACAACCCCAAATAGCAAGAGTGGTTGTTGGGGGTCCTGGAGGCGAACACACCTATCGCGTAGTGGAGATAGCAAACCAAGGTGCCCCTGTGAATCCATTGAAAGGCCTCATATGAAACCTTCTTGGATCCCTTGGATAAGATCTGGCAGGTGAGGCTGGAGGCACAAGCTGATTGCCTTGACATGAATTTTTTAGGTTGTGCCAAGGAGCGTGATAGGGAATCTCTGGTGAATCTCCATCCGATCTGGACCCTCTTAGTAGATAAAGGTGAATAAGGCACCTGGCTAACCTCTATGGGAGCCCTCAGGCTGTCCTTCAAAAGGTCACAATGGTGCAAGAAAAAGAAGACTGAAAGTCCTTCCTCTACAAGGCAGTTCTTGCTGGGTGAATCTTGAAGAGCCTGCTTGATATCATTGGGAGACGAGAGACCACTGGAGGCTAGCTATCACGAGGCTAGCAAACCTGATCGTGTGCATGACTTTGCCACGGGGTCGGCAGGTCGTACGAGAGGAGATGTTTATAGGTATCGGAGGCAATGGCTTGGACTGGGAGGGCTCGGAAATAACTGTGCCCTTCTGCCCTCCAAGGTGCCGAGCTCCATCACAGTGGTGGTGGGGTCCTCTCAAAGTGAACAAATCTCCTCTGACCCTGCCTCCCGCATGGGTCCAGAAGGAGGCGTAGGTGTGGTAAAATCTCGTCTACTCTAGGAGTCTCAATGGCCTCAAGGGAGGCTTCTCTTGTGCTCCTAGAATGTCTCTAAACTCTTTGTCACCAAGGTCCGAAGAATACTGTTGATCTCCTTAAGTGCCCCACCTAGGGTGGTTCCAGCAGTTCCTCTGCAAAAGGGAAGGACCCCCAAATCTCATCATGCGGGTGCACGCCCGGTCGTGGACTAGAGAATCAGGAATCCTCACTGATTGTTGGTGGTCCTGCCACCACGGGTCATTTAGGTGAAGAATAACCGGAGGATGGTCGGACATAGTGGTGCTTGCAAGAAATCCCACTCTGCCTCCCTTGCCGCGTACCCACTCATCCACCTAGAAACGGTTCAAGCAGGCCAGTTTGGCTGCTGCCTGCGCTGGTCTTACTAAGAGAAACTAAGGCTCTTACGGGGCCGGCCGATCTCTGGGAGGAGCCAAGCGTCGTATCCTTGTAGAGTAAAGAGAATCTTCTCCCATGTTGCCCCTTCTGAGCCAGTCACAGTGGTGTCAATCTTAGTTGTTTCTCATACCGGGATGAACCTATTCCTACTGTATGGTTTGTACGGTACGATTTGGTATGTGGTACGAATTGACCATTGGCAGTTTTTTGACCCTTCCAAATTGAAAATGTCAAAGTTTGTAAGTGTAAAAAAAACCATATTTTATCGTACAGTATCCCAAAATTTGATATCGTACCCAGTATTCCCGTATGGTACCGTACCGTGACAACTATGGCATCAATGCCGCTGTTGGTGTGATCTTATGAAGTCTCTATTATGTTACCCCCCCCCCCCCCCCCCCCCCCTCTGCACCTGAGGCCAGTGATTAGCGAAACATTATGAGCATTTGTCCTTGGATTGTGGGCCAAAAACGATGAGAGGATTTTCTTGGGCCCCTCTCAGGGCGAGCCTTTGATGGACCCCACAACCTCCCCCCAGCGACTGGCTGCCCCCCACATGGTGTTCAAGATGGTAAAACTTAGCTGACGCGAGAAGGTCCTACAATGATGGGAGATGATGGCTTGGATCCTCCTGTGGTGCCGTGGCCGTGGGCGAGGGCTATGGGTATGGGGCGTCGAGCTATGCATAACTTAGTGGCTCTGTCGAGTGTCACACCTCTCAGCCGAGCTCCTGCACTAGCATGTGGTCTGGGTATGGTGGGTGGATCGGCCCTCGGAGTGCTCTCTGTGCTGGTCCTCGAGCAAGTACAGCTGATGTGGATCTCACTAAGGACTCCCCGTGTGTGTGGAGCTCTAAAAGAAAAAGTCCTAGGCATCAACATTGATCTGGGAAGTCCATGATCCTGGAAAGTGGTTCGAACCCAGATCGAAAGAGGCAATGGAATCTCCCCTGAATCTCATAGTATACAGGGCATCGACATATGTAATGATCCTCTGTCTCGGGCTTTGTGTGACAGAGTTGGCATATCCTGTCCTCTGGTGCGGCCGTCTTGGCCCCATATCTGGCAATCTCCACTCTGAGCTGGTGGGACGAGGTGTGGATCTGGCCGATCGCACATCTCACCCCAAAAGATAGGTGTGTGTCTATATAGCATGGACGGATGATGAAATCATCGTCTGTCAGGCATAACAGGTGATCTGTGTAGAAGGCCATCTTTGTCCCCAATGGACGACTAGGTGAACTCCATGTCCTCTAAGTATCCAATCTGACAATGTCCTTTCTGATAACCCTGTTCCGCTCTGTGCAGCTGAGAGCAAATGATGGGGCCTGTATGCTGTACTGGAAGGGGAGGAGTGCCTCCATCTGCATACCGTGCATGCAAAACCAAGTGCCTACCTGTGCATACTAGCACTCTGTATCTCCCTTGAGTGTCAGCTGTCTCGAGGACTCTAGGGCTAGCCGGGGTATCTATCTAGTGGAAGCTCGCATAGCCTGTGCCAGTATGTCATTGTCTGGAATAGAGCCTCTGTCACTATCGGTGCAACCCCCATCTCTGCCCGCACAATCTCATGTGCATGCCATGCATGCCAAACCAAGTGCCTACCTGTGCATACGAGCACTATGTATCTCCCTCGAGTGTTAGCTGTCTCGAGGACTCCAAGGCTAGCTGAGGGTATCTATCTAGTGGAAGCTCGCATAGCCTGTGCCAGTATGTCAGTGTCTGGAATAGAGCCTCTGTCACTATCGGTGCAGCCCCCATCTCTGCCCGCACAATCTCCTGTGGCACTGATGGCTTACTCCTAATCATGCGCGAGATCATCGCCACTAGGGGCCTCTCCTTTGGCTTCCACCCATCATATACCTCCTCTGTATGTGTTAGCCAGCTCTCTCCTCTGTCTTCTCGTGTGGCATAAGCTAGGACCCCAGATGGGGCACCATACAGTAGTGCAGGTGTAACTAGAGTATCAAATAGCCAAAGTTTTGTCCTCGGCTCCTGAAACTGTATCTGTGAGCACTGCCTCTCTAGCGAGCCAAGGGTTGCATATCCCCTCATCAATCTAGCGTCGGCTGCCTTCCGCATCGAGAACTGAGGTCCAGCAAAAGTGATCCCAAGGTATACATATGAGGTAACATACTCCACATGCTCTCCACTGTATGTAAACTGTACTGCAGATCTACTTATCCACTGTGAGGAGGTGTTAAAGATCATGACCTTGGTCTTTCCATGGTTCACAGTGAGGTCCCGGTTCTTGCAAAAGGCCCATAATGCATCCAAATGCCTTTGCAGCTCCTCTGATAACTCAAAAATAAGAACAATATCATCTGCATACAAGAGGATTGGCATCAGGACTCCTGCCAAATGTGCTCCTGGTCCTCCTTGTCTATCTATGTAATCCGAGATCTCGTCAATGTAGACCAAATAGAGTAGGAGACAAGGGGCAGCCCTACTTCACCCCAATAGTGCTGTGTATGATCTTTGAGTCACCTCCTGGAGCCCGTACTCTGCCTGTGACTGACTCATAGAGTGTAATGATCCCCCACAGCATCTCTGCTAGCACTCCCATATCTTGCAGTCTCCTCATCGGTCTGGCTCGTGGGACAGTTGAAGGGGTACTCAACAGTTAGGGTTAGGGTTTGGAGGTACTTCAAACAGAAACGTGAGAGACAACTGGTGAACAACCCAACCACGATGTGCAGCCAATGCAATGACACACCTAAGTGTCGACATACGGGATGTAGGAGCAAATGTCATAATCAATGCCCTTCTTCTGTGCATAGCCCTTTGCAACTAGACGGGCTTTGTACCTGTCAATGGATCCATCTGCATGTCTTTTCAACTTATAGACCCACTTAGTACCAATTGCTTTCTTGCCTTTGGGCAGATCAACCAAATCCCATGGTTGATTCCTTTTAATAGACTCAAGCTCATCCTGCATGGCTTTATTCCAATGCACATTGTCTCGTGCATCCACAAATGAATCAGGCTCATCATCATCCTGTAAACTGGCTGCCATAACCATATTCAAATCCATGATGTGTGCATGCTCATTGGTCCTTGTCTCCCTACGAGTACGACCAGCAAGAGGACCCTCTAGATGGCTGTCCTGTAATGTCCTCAAATACCATCTAGGTATGTGTCCAATGGACAACAAATTCTTCTTTTATCCCTGGTACATATAAGACATGTATAAGGCGAAGAATAGAGCCATCAATGGCTGTGAGCTAAATCTCCCCAATGCTAGGAACTGGATATGAAGCATTATTGGCACACTGAACAGTTTTGCCAACAGGGGCAGGGCCTACATGACAAAACAAATCCCTGCGAGATGTGATATGCTTTGAAGCACCACTGTCAAAATACCGAGTAGATGCATGCTCTGTCATACTGAGTGCCTGTGAAGACCAAGAGGCATCATAGATGCATGTGTAGAAACAGTAATCCCTGTCCTCAACAAAAGAAGCAGTCTCCGGAGGGGCCTTTGCTTTCTCTTTGGCAATCCTCTTTCTACACTCTGTGATGTAGTGACCTGGCTTCTTACAGTAATGGCATTTGCCTTTCTTCTTGGGCTGTCCATCACCTTTCTTGGTATCCTGAGATGAACCACCATCACCTGAATTCTGATTTGAACTCTTTGGCTGAGATTTGCCTTTCCCTTTTTGACCTGTAGTAAATGCTTGTTCAGCTTTTCTGTTTATATTCATGTTCTTCCTGATTTGCTCTTCTTGTAGCAAGAGAGCAACAAGTTCCTGATACTTAAGGGGTTCAACAGCATTCCTCATGCTGAGGTTCAAAGAGGTATGAAAAGCCAAGTAAGATCTTGGCAAAGAGTTCAAGATGGTGGACACAAGCTGTGTCTCAGGAATAATCTCATCCACATTGATGAGTTGCTCTCTCAAATCCTGCAGCTTGTTCAAGTGGCTAGACATATCATCTCCTTCATGCATTTTCTGATTTTCCAGCTCTCTTTTCAAAAACGAGATCCGAGCCTCATTACGAGCAGCATACATCTGCTCCAAAGTCACCCATGCATTCCGTGAAGAGCCAGCTGAACGAATATGAGGTATAATAGACCTCTGTACTGACAATGCAATGAGTGACAAGGCTTGTGCATCTCTGGCATCCCATGTCTTCTGAGCATTTGTTCTTTGAACAGGCAATGGCTGACCTGGTGCCTGTACCTGTTGTCCTCGTCCACGAGCACCCCCTTGGGGAGGAGTCTCTGGAGCCAATGGACCTGGACGTGGTTCATCACCACTAACAAAATCCCAAAGACCTTTTGCCACGAGCACATTTCTCAGCATAAAACTCCACAAGGAGTAGTTCATGCCATCCAACTTGTCTTCCTTAGACAAATACGTTAATACATCACTCTGCTGTTGATTTGCCATTATGCCAATGCACAATGTTGTACCTGTGTGTCAAAAAACCCTAGCAACAACGCTGAAAGCAACTGTACTGTACTGAATACAGCTAACCCAAATATGCCTGCACTCTCAATCCTCTGAATGTGCAACACAATGCACCACTGACTGAGTAGAGCAGCACAAATGGCTTACACAGTGCCGAAATGCCCAAAAATGCTCAAAATTACTGCACCCAAAACCTTGCAAAAAACTGGTAGAGATTTCTTTGCAAGAAAATCTGCTTGTATCTGCCAGAAAATTTTCAGAGAGAAAAATGCCCAAATTTCAAAACTTGTAAAGCTTACCACAACTGTAATTTTTGCAGGTACAAGTCGATTGTATTGTGCAGGTACACGCAGCAGGTACTGTACGGAAACTACAGTCGATTGGTTGGCTTAAGATATGCGCAGCAGGTACTGGACTGCTGTACTGTGCAGGTACGGATGACTGTACAGCTACAGTACTGTATGATGACTGTACGGAGCAGACTGCAGGTTTGGTCGACTGTATGGCGGATGTACAGAGCTCCAGTCGACTGGTACTGTACTGTGCAGGGCGAGCAGGTACACAGCAGATGTAGGTCGCCTGTACGGACAGCTGTACGGCTGTCTGCGCAGGACTGTACTGCTGTCTGCGCTGGAGTGGCTGTAGCTGATGGCGAGGACCAGCACGTACAGGGCAGGGGCAGTGTACGGAACATGGCAGTAGCCTGTACGGAGCTGTGTAGCTGTCGGCGAACTGGACGGACAGCTGCAGGGTACGGAACAGCTGATGGCGAGCTAGTATGGGCAGTTGCAGGCGAACCAGCTCTGATAGTACGGACAGCTGATGGCGATGGCCTGTACGGATGGCTCTGATACCAAGTGAAGGGGTACTCAGCAGTTAGGGTTAGGGTTAGGGTTTGGAGGTACTTCAAACAGAAACGTGAGAGACAGAGGAAGTAACACGACTAGCTCTTGTATTCAGTTGTAATAAAGTGAAGTACAATAGCCACATAATGAAGTGACCTAATAGATGTGTTCACATGGTCCGGCCATAAAGTGTGCCGGGTGGACCAAATCACTTATAAACTATTATAAGTGAAACTAAGCTAAAACTGGGGGAAAAAACCTCCACTAACTGAAGTAAAAAGTGCCCCAGTAATCTACTGATGATCAAGATATGATCTAGTGTGGAGTGGCCTCTCCTGAAGCCTGCTTGCCCTGGTGCTCTGATTCTGTGCTCCTTGGACCATCTACTAAGCTCATGCTCCAAAATCGAACCATAAATCATGGCCAAGGTGTGACCAATCATGATAGTCCTATAGCTTCCAAGATAGGTACAATAGTATTCGATGACCAGCTGATGGGGAAGCCCTCACATAAAGCCCTGTTAAACATGTGAACCAGTAAAGGGGTTAGCGTGTCCCTAGCATGGGAGAAATGCTCGGTGAGGAGTCCATCATGATCCTGTGCTCTCCCAATCTGCATCATGGCAATAGCATTTCTCACCATGCTGAGGTGAAAGAAGGAAGAGTGTGGGGGAAGAGGTTCGGGTGGATGGGGGAGATGTGGCTGCTTGGGGACATGGTAGAGAGAGGTGGCATAGGTGTGCCGGGTGCTGGGTGAAGTAATCGGAGTTGGAAGGCGATAATCCTACAAGATCCTCCCGGGCTCCTTACAGTCCCTTCCAAGAAATAGCTGGTATAGCTCCTGCTCAAGCCTGGCTAGGTAGGCTCTCTTCTTTCTCCATGTGAGACGTCGAAAGATCACTCGCGCCGGTGAGCGGTGGATCCGAGAGAGAGAGAGAGAAAGAAAAGAAAGAAAGAAAGATTTTATTAACGTCTTCCAAAAGACCGAACTCGGCCTATGAGACAAATCGGAGTACCTGTATGGGGTATCCTCTGTCATCCCAACAAAATGAAAAAGTACTGAATAAAAAAGCTGAATCTGGGTGTGCAGGGGATGGAGCTCTATTACTAGGAGAATGCAAAGCTATATGCATGGAGTATACAATCATGATATGCAACCTAGCTAGCTCCATCCTGTACCATACTGGGGGTATAAAATGGTATACATCAGTGAAGGGGGTGTCCACAGCTCCCTGAAGAACATGCCTGGGTGTGCTCTGAAGCGAGCCAGTCGCTCCGCACCCTCTCTGTGAAACTGAGCTCTGATCTCTGTCATCTCTCTATGGTATAGGCGTGGTGTCGGAAAGCCAGGTGTCCTCTGTCTCCTGCGGGCTCTAAGTGTCTCTGCTCTCTAGAGAGTAATTCCCTGCCGTGTAGGGGCTGGGAGGGGTATGGATCTCTGAAAAAATGTAGTAATCTGTGTCTGTCGCCCCCCCTCTGGAGCTGTCTGAGCCTGTAATAATGTCTCTCTGTGGCGCTGTATGTCTAGAATGTATCTCCCCAGTATGCGCTGGTCTGCTGTCTCAAAGATCTGGCGTAGGGAATGTGGCTCTCTGAATAAAATGGGATATCTCTCTCCGATGGCTGTATATGCTCTGCATCTGCATACATAATGCTCCTCACTCTCCACCTCCTCTCTGCACAATCTGCATACCCTCTCCTCTCGGGGGATCCGTGCTGCTCTGCCAGTCTCAATCTCCAATCGGTGTGATGAAACGCTGAGCTGACCAATAGCCACTCGGGAGCCGTGTGGTAAAAAGCCCTCCATGTATCTAGGCCTCTCTATAAATCCATCATCAGTGATACTCATGAAGTGATCTCTGTAGTATAGCATCTTCGGTGGAAGAGGCTGTGTAGGCGATATCCATGTCTCTCGTGTATAGAGCTGCCATAGATCCTGTCTCAATACTCTGTTCCTCTCACTATGAGAGAGACGGATATGTGGTGCATCCCTGTCATACTGGAATGGTGGTAGATGATCCATGTCTAGGCCATGCTGTGAGAACCAATGTGTGACCTGTGCATACCATGATCCTCTGTCTCCTGCCTCAGCCAACTGTCTAGATGCCTGAAAAGCTCTGTATGATAATCTGTCCTGTGGCATCTCTCTGAATCTGTCTAGCAGGCATATAGTCTGAAATATGGCCTCTACCATCATAGGAGGCGCAGCAAACTCTGCTCGGATAATGTCATGAGGTACTGACGGTTTGCTGCGTATCATGCGTGCCATCATGAGGGCCTGTGGTCTCTCTATCTGTGTCCACCAATGAGTAGCAAGGCCTGGCGCCCATACTGCTGCTCCATACATCAATGCCGGTGTGACTAATGTGTCAAATAGCCACCCCTTCGTCCGGGGCTCCTGAAAATGCGCCTGGTGGCACTGTCTCTCTAGCATAGCCAATGCTGCATATCCCCGTGTCAATCTAGCTCTGGCTGCTGAACCCATGGTAAAGCGTGTGGCTGCTGCAGAGAAGGTAACCCCTAGGTACACGTATGATGTCACCACCTCCACCTGGCATCCTGCGAGAGTGAATGTCAGCTGACTCCTGCCCTGTCTCGATGTATGAAAGACCATAACCTTGGTTTTCCCAAGGTTCACAGTAAGACCCCTCTGTGTGCAGAAATCATGGAGTGCATGTAGATGCTGCTGTAGACCACCTGGGGACTCAGACACCAATACAATATCATCAGCATAGAGCATAATATGTACTGAGGTACCTGCTAGATCAACTCCATCTCCGCCTCCCCGTGTAATGAAGTCAGCCACCTCATCAATGTATAACCCAAATAGCGTGGGGGAAAGTGGGCATCCTTGCTTCACACCAATGGTGCTAGCAATAGTCTCGGACATACCTCCTGGACATCTGACTCGCCCAAAAACCTGCTCATATAATGCATAGATGCCCCATGTCATATCTGCTGGTATGCCAAGAGACTGTAGGCGTTGAAAGAGCCTCTCTCGTGGTACTGTGTCAAATGCCTTGCGGAAATCTACAAAGCAGCAATAGAGCTTTCTCTTCCTCACTCTGGCCTGATCAATCATACATCTCAAAGTGAATACATGGTCAGTGGTAGAGAAAGCTCTCCTGAAGCCTGCCTGCCCTGATGAGCGTAAACCTGCTCGCTCAGCATATAAGCTAAGCTCCTGCTCCAGCACTGCACCATAGAGTTTGGCTAGCACGTGGCCAACCATAACCGTCCTGTAGTTGCTCGGATCGAGCATATCCCCTGTTTTGTGAATCGGCACAATGGTGTGCATCGTCCACTCTGCAGGCAAACACTCTGCTAGAGAGAGAGAGAGAGAGAGAGAGAGAGAGAGAGAGAGAGAGAGAGAGAGAGAGAGAGAGAGAGATGAGATGAAATTTTATTATTGTCTTTGAAGGACCATAACGGGTCCATGAGACACATGTCGAACATACATGAATACATAAGTCGATGCGCTCGGGAGCCTCATCGGAAAGCATAATGAAACTGACATGTGTGAAACTAGAACTGAAACTGAAATGAAAATAAAAAAGGTATGCAGCATGCTATAAGTGTACATCATGAGAAGCATGTCATGCCATATAGGTACTCATGAGGGCTGGGCCCCCTCGTCAGGTGCACCATATTAGTAGAAGAAGTCGTGCCCCTCCACCTCTCCTTCCTAGATCAAGTGGATAATCTGGTCCCTCGAGAGCCCGCGATCCGTAGGCGACAATGGAGGGTCCCCCCCGAGGTGTCTCTGTCTGAATGCCCGTAATGTCCTCTGACGTCGTGAGACCAGTCTCTTGTACTGGCCTCTATGTAGGTGCTCTATGCGTCTTTGCTCAATCATCTCATATGTGCATCCTCGTGGGCACAACAGTGGTCTCTGCAGCCATGTCGGGTCTGGAATCTGTGGATCCTCCCTGTGAGTCTCAGTGTGGTCTGGTGGGCTGTCTGGCTCCTGGGTCTCTCGCGCATCGTGAGTCTGGTGGCCCTGCATCTGCCTCTGTCTCCTGTCCTTGAGAGAGAGAGAGAGAGAGAGAGAGAGAGAGAGAGAGAGAGTCTACTATGACCCAATGGGCCTATGAGACCAAAGTGATACACAATAATGTCCATGGCATATCTCATCATTGAATGGAAAATAAAACAGAAAACATAAACATAGCTATCTCACTGGGGTGATACAAAACTGTCCATGGAAACTCATCATGGAATACTAAGAACATAGAAACATGAGAGCAACATTAGCTGCTACTACGAGTAGATGGTATACCACTCTCCAAAATATCAAGCATGCGGCTAATGAGTATGGCTGAGAGGTCTCCCTCAGCTATGTCACGTGGAAAGGTAGCTCGATGGCAGTGGAGCATGTTGTGGATCTGGAGCTGATGAGGTTATCATGGCCGACGGGGGGGGGGGGGGGGGGGGGGGGGCGAGTGCGTCGGGCATGCAGAGGCTTGGTCCGAGGTAACTCCTCTCGGGCGAGGTAGGTCTAGAGCAGCTCGTGGAGGGTCCACAAGATCCACTATGTCGGTGTCCTCCACCTCTTGGGTCCGGAAGAAACTGGTGATGGTTGGCTGGCGAGGGAGGGGGACGGGGTGGCTGGGGCCGAAGCTCTCTCAAGAAGGTGTCCCTGTGTCTGCGGAGCTCAAGCAGGAAGAAGCGTAGGCAATGTTGGTCGTGGAAGTCAATGATCGTGGAGAATGGACCAAATCCCTCACGTAATAGACAGTGAAACCTCCCGCAGATCTCTTAGTATACTGGGCAGCTCCATATGTAATGCTCCTCTGTCTCAACCTCTGTGTGGCATAATTGGCAGATCCTCGCCACTCTGGGTCTCCGTATGAGCTTCCCTGCTTTGAAGATGCACTCAGCTCTACCTGTCTCCACACTGAGGTGGTGGGATGAAACCTGTATCTAGCCAATCGCAATCCGCATGGCATGGGACATGTGAACACTCAAGTAGCTTGGCTGCTGGATGAATCCATCCTCAGTGAGTGAGGAAGTGATCTTTGTAGAAGTGCATCTTCGTGGGGAGCTCTGGAGGTGTGATCCATGTGCAATGGGTGTAGAGGCTGAGAAGATCTAACCGGATAATCCGATTGGTACCCTCGTGAGATAGCCGGAGAAAAGTGAAGTCCAAAATGTACTGAAGGGGGGGTAGGCGGTCCATGCGGAGTCCATATACTGAGAACCAAGTGGAAACTAGTGCATGCCATACTCTAGAGTGGCCCTCAAGTGCTAGCTGTCTTGCGGACTCCACGGCAAGCCTCGGGTATTTGTGGGGATCCATGTGACTGATGCGATGGAGGTATGTGACTGTCTGGAAGAGTGCCTCCACTACCATCGGGGCTGTAGCAAACTTTGCTTGGATAATCTAGTGTGGGACCGATGGCTTGCTGCGGAGCATACGGGAGAACATCATGACCTGGGGCCTCTCAACTCGTTGCCAATCCTCATCAGATAAATCTGACCCCCAGAAGGCTGTTCCATACATCAAGGCTGGTGTGACGAGGGTGTCAGAAAGCCAGCCCTTCATCCTGGCCTCCTGGAAATGTGCCTGGAAGCACTGCCGCTCAAGTAAGCTCAAGGCTGCATATCCCCGTGTCACTTTGGCATGTGCTGCAGGAACCATGGTAAAGTGTGGGCCACTGAAAGTGACACCAAGGTAGACATAGGATGGGACAATCTCCATAGGATCCCCTCTATATGTGAAGCTCAATCGGGATGTGAAGGGGCAAGAGGTATTCAAGACCATTACCTTGGTTTTACCAAGGTTAACAGAGAGGTCCGGCTGAGTGCAAAAGTCATGTAAGGCATCCAACTGTCTCTAAAGCCCCTCGGCTGAGTCTGAGAGGACGACGATGTCATCTGCATATGCCTGCGAGTGTGGGACCAGCCCTGCCTAATACGTCAATGAAGCTCAAGATCTCATCAATGTAGAGACCGAAAAGAGTGGGTGATAGAGGGCAGCCCTGTTTCACCCCAATAGTGCTGGAAATCTTCTGTGATGTACCTCCTGGGGCTCTCACTCATCCGGTGACGGACGATGATGCTCCAAACGATGTCAGATGGACTCCGATCTCCTGTAGACGGTGTAGGAGGCGGGCTTGGGGTACAGTATCAAAAGCTTTATGGAAATCCACAAAGCAGCAGTAAACCCTCCTCGATGATGGCACAGAGGGTGAAGATGTAGTCAAGCTCCTCCGAAAGCCAGCTTGTCTTGAGGCTCTGCATCCCTAGCTCTCTGCAAATGAATTGAGCTCCACCTCTAGCACCGATCCATAGAATTTGGCCAATGTGTGGCCAAGTAATGATTAGGATCAAGTGGATCTCCGGCTTTGAGGATGGGGGTGATGGTGTTGGTGGACCAAGAGGGTGGAAATCCTTCACAAAGGGCTCTGTTGAACATGTAGGCTAGTAGGGGCGCCAGGGTATCATTGGCATGCGAGATGTACTTGGCAGTGAGTCCCTCATGATCCTGGGCTCGCCCATTGGGTAGTCTACGAATGGCCTTGAGGACCATGCCCTATGTGAAGAAGGTGGAGGTGGTGGGACAGGGAACTGGTGGTGGGGGTAGGGGTGGCTAATGGGGGATAGGAGTGCCATGTGTCTGGGCAGGTGATAGGTGTGGGAGGGCGATGTTCTTGGAGTTTCCTCCAGGCCTCTTTGCAGTTCGGCCCTAAGAAAAGTTGGTATAACTAATCCTCTTTCCGAGCATAGAACTCCACCCGACGTTCATCATCATACCAACATTTATGGGGCATGGAACTGCAAGGTGGCTTGGCGGTAGACCGTCGCGTGCGTATGAAAGAAGCGGTGGCGGATGTGTGGAGTATGGCGGTGAGTTGTGATGTTAGGGTGGATAGGAAGACATAGGTTCCACATCCTGGAGTTGGTGGTAGATGTGGTTGAAGTAAACAAGGTCAAAGGACCTGAGTGTAATGTGAGATTGGAGGGAGGGGTGGTGGTGGAGGGACGGGTGGTGTGTAGGTAAGAGTGAAAGAGAGGTAGGCATGGTCAGCTTCAAAATGGGAAGGCGGGATGGAGATGTCGGGGAGAAGGTGTGCCAAAGCCGGAGATCCCATAAGGTAATCCACGGTGCTAGTACCTCCTGAGTGAGGGAAGGAGGTGAGGGCGCCGGAGGAGGGCCATCGGGACATCCTGTTATAGATAATGAGACCATGTGCAGCTCCCAGCTGTAAGAAATATCTCCCATACACTGTGACCTCCTCACGGTCCTGTGATGATCGTTGCAGCCCTGTGTCAGTGATGGCCAGCTCCTGTCGTCTGATAGAGTCATCTAGATCGAGTAGTGGGACCTGTTGACTTCCCGTCATGGCGTTGAAATCCCCGAGTGGGAGGACTTCCCCCAACTGTGAGAACTCCATGATATCCCCATATAATGGTAAGTACGGTGACTGGCCATGCTGTGTGGCGTAAGGGGAGTGGTGTGGTGAAAAATAACACACAACAATGTGGATGACTCTGTCACTGCTAAGCTGTAGCCGCACCCAAAGATATCGTGCATCCTCGTCCTTTCGGACGATGTTGAGAATCTTTCGGAGATGGGATCTAAAAAGGACAGCTACCACTCCTCCACACACACACACACACACACACACACACACACACACACAGAGAGAGAGAGAGAGAGAGAGAGAGAGAGAGAGAGAGAGAGAGAGAGAGAGAGAGAGAGAGAGAGAGAGAGAGAGATTGATTTTATTAAGGTCTTCCAAAAGACCGAGCTCGGTCTATGAGACAAATCGGTGTACCTGTATGGGGTATCCTCTGTCATCCCAACAAAATGAAAAAGTACTGAACTAAAAAGCTGAATCTGGGTGTGCAATAAGTACAATGAGTGGTGGAGGGGATGGAGCTCTACTACTAGGAGAATGCAAAGCTATATGCATGGAGTATACAATCATGATATGCAACCTAGCTAGCTCCATCCTGTACCATACTGGGGGTATAAAATGGTATACATCAATGAAGGGGGTGTCCACAGCTCCCTGAAGAACATGCCTGGGTGTGCTCTGAAGCGAGCCAGTCGTTCCGCACCCTCTCTGTGAAACTGAGCTTTGATATCTGTCATCTCTCTCTGGTATAGGCGTGGTGTCTGAAAGCCAGGTGTCCTTTGTCTCTTGCTTGCTCTGAGTGTCTCTGCTCTTTGGAGAGTAATCCCCTGCCGTGTAGGGGCTGGGAGTGGGATGGATCTCTGAAAAAATGTAGTAATCTGTGTCTGTCGTCCCCCCTCTGGAGCTGTCTGAGCGTGTAATGATGTCTCTCTGTGGCGCTGTTATGTCTAGAATGATCTCCCCAGTATGCGCTGGTCTGCTGCCTCAAAGATCTGGCGTAGGGAATGTGGCTCTCTGAATAAAATGGGATATCTCTCTCTGATGGCTGTATATGACCCTAACCCAAGGTTCACAGTAAGACCCGTCTGTGTGCAAAAATCATCGAGTGCATGTAGATGCTGTTGTAGACCTCCTGGAGACTCAGCCACTAATACAAGATCATCAGCATAAAGCATAATATGTACTGAGGTACATGCTAGATCAACTCCATCTCCGCCTCCCCGTGTAATGAAGTCAGCCACCTCATCAATGTATAACCCAAATAGCGTGGGGGAAAGTGGGCATCCTTGCTTCACACCAATGGTGCTAGCAATAGTCTCGGACATATCTCTTGGGCATCTGACTCACCCAAAAACCTGCTCATATAATGCATAGATGCCCCATGTCATATCTGCTGGTATGCCAAGAGACTACAGGCGTTGAAAGAGCCTCTCTCGTGGTACTCTGTCAAATGCCTTGCGGAAATCCACAACGCAGCAATAGAGATTTCTCTTCCTTACTCTGGCCTGATCAATCGTACATCTCAAAGTGAATACATGGTCAGTGGTAGAGAAAGCTCTCCTGAAGCCTGCCTTCCCTGATGAGCGTAAACCTGCTGGCTCAGCATATAAGCTAAGCTCTTGCTCCAACACTGCACCATAGAGTTTGGCCAACACGTGGCCAACCATAACTGTGCTGTAGTTGCTCGGATCGAGGATATCCCCTGTTTTGTGGATCGGCACAATGGTGTGCATCGTCCACTCCCCACGCAAACCCTCTGCTAGTGCCACATTAAACAGGTGTGCAAGAAAAGGAACCAAAGAGTCTACTGCATATATGAGATGCTCACCCTATAGGCCCATATGGTCGGCGGCCCGTCCATGCTGTAGGTGGCAGATAGCTTCCTTTACCATCGAGTGGGTAAAGAAGCTAGCTGTGGTAGGTCGAGGCTCCTGTGGCTGAGGTATAGGTGGCTGCTGTGAGGCGTGGTATAGTCCCCCTTGCATATGTGTGCCATGTCTGTGGGTCTGCAATGGGTGTCGGTGTCCGGGGCTCTCTGAAGTGCCGCCATGAGATAGGGCTATCTCTACTCATGAAGAAATGGAAGATCTCTAGCTCCTATATCTCTGCGAAGGCCCGGCTTTTGCGGCGAGTAAGTCTCCTCATCTCTCTCCTCGACTTTTGCTGTGTGATGGCTCCCAAGGCTCTCTGTATGCGGAGCCGTGAGTATAGGGCTCTGCACTCGTCATCATACCATCTGTTCTGGGGCATAGTCCGAGATCTCGCAGGCTCTTCTGAGTGGACACGATGTGGGAAGCTCTGTAATGCATCCGTGTGTAGGAGTGACTCCAGCTGGGCTGTAATGGTATCTATAGGTGCCAGGGGATCCATGAGTAGGAGCCCATCCTCTACTCTACCAGTGTATATGTCTGCCATGTCATGTGTGAAGTAGATGGTAGTATGTGGCGTCGGTATGTGGGGGGTTGGTGATACTGGTGATCCGGCTAGTGAAAATGCCAAGAATGTATGATCTGCCCCAATAGGACGAGGTGGGATGGAGAATGAGGTGACAAGCTGTGATCCCGGCCACTGTAGCATCCCGTTATAAATAACGGGATGCTATAGTGGCCTGTCCTGTGAGAGCTGTAAGCTGATCCACATGTATCTGGCCTCTGGATCCTGTGCTACCACTCTCAATCTTCCCTGTAGCTCCCGTCTGAATAGAACTGCTACTCAAGCTCCTTGATATTCGCTTGAGCCTGAAGTAGGCCTTGGTGTACACTAGCAAGGTTAACTTGGAGCATATGCAACTGTGATGACAATTAGAAGACTCTACCAGCATCAATTGTTAGGTTTTATAACCTTTTGTGGCCCAAAAAGGCTATTTTTGGGAGGCTACTCCACTTTTGGAGGATGCGCCTCTCTCTCTATCTAATGTTTTTTGGAAAAGGCTGCTGGCGGGCTGCGCTGGAACTCATGCAGGCGCTGCTGAATACCAGCCGCTGGTTTGCTTTTTTGAGAGAGAAGATAGTTGGCTGCTGTACTCCCGAACATACACGCAGGCGGCCAAGGGCTGGTTGCTTTGGACACACAGGTGGCCAGGGGGGCTGGTTTCTCTGGACACATAGGCAGCACAGTGCTGAATTGTGCGCCTACTCTGGCTGGCTAGGAATCGGGCAGCATAAACATGTGCGTTTTCTCTTAGAAAAGGGGGCTGGACAACAAGTTGGAAGGAGACACAGGGCTGTAGGCGGCTCCAGGAAGTGCACAGCCGTGTGGGTTTCTCTCTTTCCTTTACATACTTGTGGGGCATCAACTTGGTGTTTGGTGGTTCCGAACACATGAACACAGACATCAGTCGATGGCGTTGAATGGATGGAACTTTCAGCTTCTCTTTGCTTTGGTTCATGACTGTTTTGGAAAGGGTTTATGGACTGTTTCGTGGCAGTGCATGTGGCTACAAACATGAGCGATTCCGGGACTGTTTTGAGATCAGTTCGAGGACTGTTTATGGGCTGTTTTTGGTTGGCTGCAAATTCAGCTATGTGCTTGGGTTATTGGCTGCACGTACAGGTCACATGAATGTGTTTCTTGGCATGGGAGTGATGCAAGCTCGCATGGCTGCATGCTCATGGGGCAGATTGTTTTCTTCCTGCCAGAAAGGAACAGAGGGACCTACAGTTATGGGCATCTCTAAGTTTTGAGATGTTTCATGAGGGAACAAGTAACTAGATGTATGCCGTTGTTGGCATTGTTGTTGAATGGTGCTGTGAATGGTTCTATATGAAAACAGGACAAAAGTTTCAAAGGGAAACAGGCCTAAGGGTTTCATGTGGAAACAGGTCGTAGGTTTCTCGAGGAAACATGTATTTGGGTTTCTCCAGGAGATAGGTCACATGCAGGCAGAAGGTACAGGAATGGACACATGTTTGGTACATCCTTGCTACTGATTGGGCAGGGGACAAGGAATCCATGACAGAGATGGATAGTACCCTTGGAAGGTAGAGGGTTGGTACAGGTGTGTCGACTGTATGGTATGGTGTGCTGTGATGCGAGTTCTCTTTTGAGAGACAGTTTGGAAGTCTGTGTTGTGATGTAGAAGCACTAGATGTGTCAGGGTGTGATGCTGTTCATAGGGTGAGAGGCTATGGATGGTTGTGGCAGCCCTGATCATGGGAGAAAGCTTCTGTATGCAGAACTCAATGTGTGAGAGTCTATTGATGTGAACAATGGCTGGACTTGTTTGTGGATGCCGAGTGGATATGAAGCCATGATGCAGGGTCTTCGCAGGCTTCAGGAGTTCTACTGTGACGGCTGAGTTTCCAGCCTTATTGTAATCAAAGCTCTTATAATCAATTAAAGAAATACCGCAAGGGGCGCCACTGCGTTTTGGGGCCAATTGGTGTCCGTGTACTGTTTGCAAGAGCACTCTAGCTCCCCCTGTTTGTTTTCCTTTTCTTGGACCTCAAAGGTGTTGAAGTGTTTTGTGTGCAAGTTTGTTTTTGCACTGCCCTTTGGTTTTGTCTGAAGACCGAGGCCAGTTTACAAGGTTCCGTTGCCGGGACATCGTCGACTTTCTCAAGTAGGCGAGCCCATGGTTGCTTTGGTCGAGACAATTGCTCTCATGACAGAGGTACTCAAGATTCAGGAGCCTGCCACCTTTGTTGAAGCACAAGGGGATCCAAAGTGGATGGCAGCCATGCAAGTAGAATATGACTTCAATTTAAAAAGCCACTTTTGGGACCTTGTAGATCGTCGTCTAAGACGGAAGGTAGTTGGCAATAAGTGGGTTTTGAAGGCAAAATAGAGATCTGATGGTACTTTGGAAAAGTACAAGGCACGGTGTTTGCTAGAGGTTTTGTAGAGGTTGCAGGTATTGACTTCCAGGAGACGTCTGCTCCTACAAAAAGATTAATGACAATCCACACCGTTCTTGCATTGGCAGTGCAAGAGGCTGGCTTGTTCTCCAAGTGGAGATAAAATCTGCTTTCGTCAATGGGAACCTTGAGGAGGAGGTATATACTATATGTGGACCAGCCACCAAGGTTCGTGGTTCTTGATTCCAAAAGTAAGGTTGCAAGTTACGGAAGGCACTCTACGGGTTGAAACATGCCCCACAAGCATGGTATGAGAGGATGGATGCTTATTTCATGAGTATTGGTGCTATATGCAGCCTTTGAGATTGAAATTTGTGTCTTGTGTGAGTAGGGAAATTATATGGTCATTGTTCTCTATGTAGATGACCTCATGTTGATAGGGGATTACGAGGGGAAGATCTCTCAGACATAGTAGATGCTTAGTGCAGAGTTTGAGATGACAGATCTTGGGCTGATTCATTATTGTTTGGGGATTGAAGTGTTGTAGAAGCCTTTTTCATCTCTTAGCGGAAATATGCAGGTGAGATACTCAAGGCATTTGGCATGACCAAATGCAAGGCCATTGGTACCCCAATGGAGGTTGATTTGTCGAAGAGACTTTAGACCTTGTGGATGAGAAGAAATTGGTTGGTATTCTTATCTTCTTGTGTAATACTTGACAAGACACCAGTTTTGCTGTTGGTGTTTTGAGTAGGTTCTCCAAGAAGCCCCAAGAGAATCATTGGAAAAGAAAGTATGCTGGGGTATGCACCCAGAGGAGTGCTACTAGTGATCATCAGTAGATTACTGGGGCACTTTTTACTTCAGTTAGTGGAGGTTTTTTCCCCCAGTTTAGTTTAGTTACACTTATAAACAGTTTATAAGTGTTTTGGTCCACCCGGCACATTTTGTGGCCGGACATGTGAACACATCTTTTTAGATCACTTTATTATGTGGCTATTGTACTTCACATTATCTATCTGAATACACACAAGAGTCGCTGCTTCTCCACGCTTGTGTTTGCTGTACCTCCAAACCCTAACCCTAACAGCCCAAGGCCTTCATTTGGTATCAGAGCTACGCCTGCAAAAACAGCCTTCCGTACCAGTTCGCCGACAGCAGCTACAGCACTGTTGCTTCCGTACAAATCAGCACCGCCCTCAGTACCATACTGTACCTGCATACAGTCGACACAGCACTAGTCGACTGTTTCAGTACTGTACTTGCTACAAGTACCTGCAGCTACCTACAACGTGTACCTACTGTGTACCTGGTCGCCCTGCTGTGTACAGTCCTCCGTACAAACCTGCGCAGACAGCCGTACATCATTCAGTGCTGCGTACCTGCTTCTGTACCAGTCGATTGTACCTGCTGTACATTCGACTGAAGCTTCCGTACAGTACTGCTTCGACTGTACCTGCTGTGCATTGGACTGCAGTTTCGCCTCTTGCTTTCGTAATGTACCTGCTCGCCCAGCTTTTGTACTGGTTTCGTACCTGTTTCCGTACAGTACCAGTCGACAGTACCTGCACAGTACAGTCAACTACCACAACCTACTCAGTACAACTGTGGTAAGCATTACAAGTTTTGATTTTTTGGGCATTTTTATTTTCTCTGTTAAAATCTACAGGCAGATACAGTCAAACTTTCTTGCAAAGAAAACTCTACAGGTTTCTTGCAAGGTTTTGGGTGCAGTAATTTTGGGCATTTTTGGGCTTTTTGGCACTGTGGAAGCCATTTTTGGTGCTCTACTCCGTCAGTGGTGCATTGTGTTGCACATTCAGAGGATTGAGTGTAGGCATATTTGGGTAAATTGTATTCAGTGGAGTACAGTTGCTTTCAGGGTTCTTGCTATTGGGTTTTTTTTTTGATTAAACAGGTACAACATTGTGCATAGGCATAATGGCAAATCAACAGCAGAGTGATGTATTCACGTATTTGTCTAAGGAAGACAAATTGGAAAGCACGAATTACTCCTTGTGGAGTTTTATGCTGAAAAATGTGCTTGTGGCAAAAGGTCTTTGGGATTTTGTTAGTGGTGATGAACCACGTCCAGGTCCATTGGCTCCAGAGACTCCTCCCCAAGGGGGTGCTCGTGGACGAGGACAACAGGTACAGGCTCCAGGTCAGCCATTGCCTGTTCATAGAACAAATGCTCAGAAGACATGGGATGCTAGAGATGCACAAGCCTTGTCACTCATTGCATTGTCAGTACAGAGGTCTATTATACCTCATATTCGTTCAACTGGCTCTTCACGGAATGCATGGGTGACTTTGGAGCAGATGTATGCTGCTAGTAATGAGGCTCGGATCTCGTTTTTGAAAAGAGAGCTGGAAAATCAGAAAATGCATGAAGGAGATGATATGTCTAGCCACTTAAACAAGCTGCAGGATTTGAGAGAGCAACTCATCAATGTGGATGAGATTATTCCTGAGACACAGCTTGTGTCCACCATCTTACACTCTTTGCCAAGATCTTACTTGGCTTTTTATACCTCTTTGAACCTCAGCATGAGGAATGCTGTTGAACCCCTTAAGTATCAGGAACTTGTTGCTCTCTTGCTACAAGAAGAGCAAATGAGGAAGAATATGAATATGAACACAAGTGCTGAACAAGCATTTACTACAGGTCAAAAGGGGAAAGGAAAATCTCAGCCAAAGAGTTCAAACCAGAATTCAGGTGATGGTGGTTCATCTCAGGATACCAAGAAAGGTGATGGACAACCCAAGAAGAAGGGCAAATGCCATTACTGTAAGAAGCCAGGTCACTACATCACAGAGTGTGGAAAGAGGATTGCCAAAGAGAAGGCAAAAGAATCTGGGATGTCTGTAAATGATGCCTCTAAAGCTCCTCCAGAGACTGCTTCTTTTGTTGAGGACAGGGATTACTGTTTCTATACATGCAGCTATGATGCCTCTTGGTCTTCACAGGCACTCAGTATGACAGAGCATGCATGTACTTGGTATTTTGATAGTGGTGCCTCAAAGCATATCACATCTCGCAGGGATTTGTTTTGTCATGTAGGCCCTGCCCCTGTTGGCAAAACTGTTCAGTGTGCCAACAATGCTTCATATCTAGTTCGTGGCATTGGGGAGATTCAGCTCACAGCCATTGATGGGTCCATTCTTCGCCTTACAGATGCCTTATATGTACCAAGGATAAAGAAGAATTTGTTGTCCATTTCTTCTTTAGCACATTGTGGTATGCAAGTCCACTTTGATGATGATAAATGCATGGTCAGAGACAAAGCTAATGCTTTGACCTTGATGCTTACTGGTACATTATGTCATGGACTTTATCAGTTGGATGCATTTCAGCCAGTGGATCAGTCTGCTTATAATGCATTCACTCTTACTCCAGCTATGGTTGATGCGGAGTTATGGCATGCTCGCATGGGGCATGTAAATTTTGGTAGTCTTATGCTTATGCAGCGACATAACATGTTTACAGACCTACCTCTCATGGAGAAGCCTCCAGATCACATTTGTGAAGGATGTATTTTGGGAAAAATGCATAGGTTTTCCTTCCCACGTGATCAGGCTCTACGAGCAACTGCAAAGTTGCATCTTATACATAGTGATCTTTGTGGTCCCATGCAGACGAAGTCATTAGGTGGTTGCTTGTATTTTGCTACATTTATTGATGACTTCTCTCATATATACTGGGTCTATCCTTTGACACAGAAATCACAGGTATATGATGCATTTTTGGCCTTTGTAGCACTTGCTGAAACAGAGTCAGGATGCAAGGTTAAGACTCTCCGTTCTGACCGAGGGGGGGAATATATGTCACACATGTTGAAATCCTTTCTTGAGAGTAGAGGTATAAAACATCAATATACTACTCCTTATACTGCTGGGGTTGTAGAAAGGAAGAATCGGTCACTCATGGAGATGGCCAGATGTATGTTAAAGGCAAAGAAGCTACCACATATCTTTTGGGTGGAAGCTGTCATGTGTGCTTCTCATATTTTGAATCGATGTCCCACAAAGGCATTGGTTTCCATTACTCCTTTTGAGGCTTGGCATGGCCGCAAGTCTTCGGTATCACATTTTCGTATCTTTGGGTGTCTTGCATATGCACACATACCCAAAGAGTTGAGGAGGAAGTTGGATGATAAAGCCACAAAATGCATTTTTGTTGTGTATAGCCGTGAGAGCAAGGGCTACCGGTTATATGACCCACTATCCAGAAAGATATTCACTAGTCGGGATGTGAAATTTGGTGAAAAATCAGAAATATCCATGGCTGGTTATGATGCAAATCAGGCTGAAAATGATGTGTTTGAAGGTCTACCACCTATGGAGTTTCATTCCACAGTTGGTGATCCAAGTCATGAGGGTACAGGACAGCCAGCAAAACATGAAGGTGGTGCAGAAATTCAGCAGCAAATTGAGCCAGAAGCTGAACCAAATATGGGGCAGCAGGCACCACAGGTCAGACATATAGCTAGATGGTATTTGAGGACATTACAGGACAGCCATTTAGAGGGTCCTCTTGCTGGTCGTACTCGTAGGGAGACACGGACCAATGAGCATGCACACATCATGGATTTGAATATGGTTATGGCAGCCAGTTTACAGGATGATGATGAGCCTGATTCATTTGTGGATGCACGAGATAATGTGCATTGGAACAAAGCCATGCAGGATGAGCTTGATTCTATTAAAAGGTATCAAACATGGGATTTGGTTATCTGCCCAAAGGCAAGAAAGCAATTGGTACTAAGTGGGTCTATAAGTTGAAAAGACATGCAGATGGATCCATTGACAGATACAAAGCCCGTCTAGTTGCAAAGGGCTATGCACAGAAGAAGGGCATTGATTATGACGAGACATTTGCTCCTACATCCCGTATGTCGACACTTAGGTGTGTCATTGCATTGGCTGCACATCGTGGTTGGATACCAGACATTCCACTAGTGGAAATTGTTTCTTTCTTGGCTCTTCATGCATTTCTTGGCTAAGCAAGAAACAGACCACAGTGGCCACTTTGTCTTGTGAGGCAGAGTACAGAGCAGCCTACACTACTACTGTTGAGTGTGTTTGGCTGCGTCGTCCAATGACTGATATGGATATTTCAGTGGAGGAGCCTGCACCTATCTATACTGATAGTCAGAGTGTCATTGCCGTGTCCAGGAATCCTGTGTTTCATGCTCGCACGAAACACATTGAGATTCACTATCATTTTGTTCGCAGAGAGACTCCAGGCAGGTGATATCAGTCTGATCTATTGTCCTACAGATTAGAATGTGGTAGACATCTTCACCAAGGCATTACCGCGTCCGAAATTCGAAGCATTCCGCACTGCTTTGAATTGGTTTCCTTTTGGTGGATGATGTACAGTGATCACATATCACTCCAGGGGGGTTTGTTGGGTTTTATGCTGTGTATGCACCCAGAGGAGTGCTAGTGATCATCAGTAGATTACTGGGGCACTTTTTACTTCAGTTAGTGGAGGTTTTTTCCCAGTTTAGTTTAGTTACACTTATAAACAGTTTATAAGTGTTTTGGTCCACGCGGCACATTTTATGGCCGGACATGTGAACACATCTTTTTAGGTCACTTTATTATGTGGCTATTGTACTTCACATTATCTATTTGAATACACACAAGAGTCGTGTTCTCTCTTTGCTTCTCCACGCTTGTGTTTGCTGTACCTCCAAACCCTAACCCTAACAGCCCAAGGCCTTCAGATACATCCAAAGTACTTAGGAGTACAGCATCATCTATGCTGGAGGCAAGACCCTCTGTGGGTTGTGTGACGCAGATTGGGCGGGTGATTCAGACATCACGTGCTCAGTGACAGGGCATTGTTTTTCTCTTGGTTCGGGATGTATTTCTTGGATCAAAGCATAGGTCAAGGGTGAAAATGCAGCCAAAAAGATGATATTTTTTGATGCTAGCTTGATGAGAAAGTTGTGCTCCATTGGCTTCTTGATTATAACACGGAAAATGTATGTTTTAATATTATCATTGGAGAATCGGATTACTGGATTTTTTTGCATTCGCTCGGAGATGTTTCCTACTTGGTTTTGGTCGCCCACAAAAAAGTTGTCTTGGTAGAACTGGAACTTCATGGGAAGCTGTGGTGTTGGAGAATAACATGCGGTTAATGTCATGCTTGATGCAAGTTGGTAGTGGTGCATGTAGACTGTAATGCAAGGCTAGTAAACAATCCATATGGAGCCCGTGTGAAAGGAACCATCATGTAATCCTGGCATTCATGTCCTTGCTTTGCTAGTTGCTTAATGTAAGCTTCGGGGCTTGACTGTAATGGAAGGGTGGGGTGGAGGTCCATGCCGACCACATCTGAACGGGAACAGTGTATTGCTGGCATGCAACACCTTGTCATATCCTCGGTCTTCTAGTTGCTTGGACGATGCCAGTGCAAGCTTGGGGAGTCATAGTGCATCCATATTGTAAATCTGGGACAAATATGTCACTCTCTGTAAAAGTGTTTTACAACCAGGGGTATTGCTGAAAATTCTGAGATATTGATGGCTTACTCTGAATCACGTCTGAAAACATCATCACTCTCAGTCTCTCCATCGTATTCCAGTCATTCTTTCCAAGGTTTGGTGTCCAAAAAGGGGTCATGTATGTCGTTGCAGATGTTACTAGTGTATTAAAATACCAGGCATGTGTGGTGGGCTCCTAGAAGTGTGTTGGTAAATAGTGAGATACAGCAATGTATACCTTTATAAGTGGAGTGTGGGATGCCAGGCACATGGTGAAGATCGGGTGAGTTAAATTAGCACCCAGTAAATGCATACGGTAACAATCTATACATGATCTCTTGCATATATGAAGTGCTGTCTGGATTCCAGGCATTATGCCAAGATTCATTGTGAGTTCCCATTGCTCATGGCTTGGAGTGCTCTGCATCCCTCCTGCCAAAGCAATAGAAAACTTGTAGCTTGCACGACCTAGACTCCTCAATGATGACTCTCAATGTAAGCATATGATCCAGTGAAGGGTAGGTCCTCGGGAACCCTGGCCCTGTAATCTTGCCTCTGCGCTGGAGAAGAGATTTTGGATTCCAGCATTGATCCATATGTCTTGGCTAGTGTATGGCCAATCATGATGGTGTGATATTAAACCAAGAGGGAAGGAAACCATGGCATCTTGGCTAGCAGAGCATGAGCAAAATGCTCAGCTTGTAACTCCTGATGGTCTTTAGCCTGCGATTTGGTGGTTTATCTATGACCTTAATAACATTGGATGCGGTGAAGAGGGTTGTTTAGGTGGGTCTAGGGGTATGTGACAAGTCTGGAGGGGCTTGATTGGATATAGTGTATAGCCTCGTATAGCCTTTCTGCATGTGTCGAGTGGTAGGGTTAGTGATGGGGTGGTTGGCTGCTGTTCAGTTATTTTATGCCCTGCTTCACTGCTATCTTCCTGAAGAATATGTGGTAAGAATCATCTTTATTCCTAGCCGAAAAGTTCCTCTTCTTATGAAGAGTGAAGCATTGGAATATCCTTTGTGCACAGTGATTTGTCCAATTGCTTTCTTGTGTAAGATTTGTAGGCGGGTGTTACACTTGTCATTATACCAACTATGTTCAGTGAATCGAATTTTTACAACTTCTCTGATCTATGGGGCTTGTGGCAGGCTAATGAGGCTGTTTGCAAAGTTGACATAGATGGAGCCCCACCTTTAAGCCCTCATATCAATCTACATGGAACTCAAAAGTTTGGTGCCTTAGGCCATATTCAGTCATGGAAGGCTGTAAGTGGAAATGGTGGTTGTACTATCTAAAGAGTTGAAGTTCGCTTTGGTAATTTGAGGCATAAGCCTTTGTTTGACAGGGGAAGTGTGGGCTTTTATTTCACCCTTGCAATTGACTTGGTTAATCTTTGCTGACTGTGCAGGTAGCTGTTGTTCAGATGTTAGAGAAGCAAATGGGGCCTGAAGCATTTCGCAAGGTAAACATTAGCTATGTGCCCAAACAGGGTTAAGATTTGATTTTATGCATTGCCCAAGGATACAGCTAATGGTTTTTCCTTGCTTAAGAATTGCAAGGGTCTATGTTAAGTTTGCAAAATTTCTTTGATGCAAACAGATCTTACAGAGAGTTATTTTGAGAGCTCAAGACCCTGTACGCAATTCAAGAACACTCAGTACAAAGGAGGTCAGTGTGAAAAGTGTGTTTCTTGCAATATGCCATTCTAAGTTTGAAGATACTGAATGTGCTGACGTGAGTTCTTGCTTTTAGGACGTGCTTGCTGTTGTAAGCCTAGTTAGCCCATCAGTGTTCCTTGATGACTATCTCACCACCATAAAAAATGTGTGTAAAAAAATATGGGCAGTTGGAAGGGAGCTTGGTTCCCACCCTTGCCTGTATGGGGCTGGTTCCCTTTCCTGTCTTCTGTTGAAGAGGCCTGAGGGGGGAGAGACTTGGTTCTTGCTCCTGTCTAAAGGAGTTTTATTTAAGTTTTTGTACTAGCGAAAAGTGATGTGAACGGTATGGGTGCTTTTACAGTTTGGCTTATGGTTTCTACAAGATTATAACAGATTGGTTTTGTTTTTGTTTTTGTGTTTTTTTTGGTTGTGCTTAGTTTCGGCATTTTGCAAATAGGCTCGGGAATCTAGAACGGCCATTCCTGAAGGATTTCTTCCCTCGTTGGGTGGAGTCACCAGGCTGTCCAATTTTAAGGTTTTTTTTCCTTGAATAACATTCAATCTTTGTTTTGATTTTATTTGAAAGACACGTCGTCAGGAATGTTCTTGTACACTGCCATATAAAGCTTTTCAAAATCGTTGTATTAGGTGGGTGACTTGACTATTTCAAAGACCATCAACACCTCTTTTCAATGCCTGCTTTCTGATTCATATACAAACATACACCAATGCATGGGAGAGAAAATGACTACTGGGGTTTTCAACGGAGGTTTCTCTCCTCTCTCTGTGTCCATGTAGGGATGAGTGGCCTACTCTGTTGCACACTGAGGCAGTCTAAGAAAAAAATTCACACACACTTTTTTTTTTTGTAATATCCAGTGCAGTATATTTATATGCTCATAAATTTACAAGATGGGAAGTCTCCGAAGCGGAGAGTATCCCAAATGTCAGAAACATAAAGAGAAAAGCTCTAAACAAGAAGCATCCATATCACCCTCATGGCAGGCATCATATAAGGATTGCCGCAATGAGGCTCTGAAGGATTCATATGACTGGTGATTCTGCCGACCCAAGTATGCCAAATAATGCTCACTCCAGATTGTCCAAAGAGCCCAATATCTCACCCAAGAGAGAAATAGTGAGTATTGGGACAAGGACCGCATATATCTGCCAAAAAGCCAGAAATGTTTCCCAAAATTGTGACTAGGGAAACGGAGCCGAAGAAAATCTGAAATTCTCCTGAGGAGGATCCTGGAACAAGGGCAGTGCCAGAGTAGATGAAGAACAGTCTCTGAGGGAGCCTGACATCTTAGACATGTGGAAGGTGCAATGTGACGTTTAGCAAGTATGACCCCCACTGACAATGTACCTGTCAAAGATCTCCAAAGAAAAAGTCTTTGTTTCAATGGCATTTTACACTTCCACAACATTCGGAGATTCTTTCTCCACCATGAGAGGGGCTTCTTTATATGCCACAGAGAATTAGCATGTTGATGAATCCATGGGGCAGGCTGAAGAAGCCTGTAGGCTTTGATGGAGGTTAAGGCAGGAAGGGGAACAGGATGAATGCATGTAGCAGATGGTTGCAATTGCCAATCCAGAAGCCTGTCTGTGTCAGCCACGGGTGGAATAGGTAAAAAGGGATGCAATAAATCAGCAATTTTCTTCCATATCAACCTATGATGCATTCCCAATGCATAGGAAGTAGTGGCCTGGGGAAAGGATAAGACATATCCCCGATCATCTACCACATCATGTACGTACCTAATTCCCAATTTCATAAGATTGTATGCCCGAACAGGTTCCTGTAAAGCCAGTGGAGTGTCAAAGATGGCACTCCAATGAATACTTTCTTTCCTCATCGAGTTTGTCTCCAAGCAATTATCAGGAGCCCATTTGACCTTAGAGAGAACTTGTTTCCAGTCAAGTATGAGGGCAGTAGAGAAAGGACAACCAGGTATCCTCCCTACAAATCTCCCAATCACAACCTCCCAATGATCCGTAATCCAATGACCATAAGCAGAAGTCCCCATGTTGACACACATGGATGCCAACATACAAGTCCATGGCTGCTTGACGGAAAAAAGTATGCAACATTGTAGCCTTCCTTGCAAGTACATGATATTTTATATTGAGGACATTAAGTCCACCATGCATCCTTGGGGAGCACACCATTTCCATCTTCATCAGTCTCAATGCTTTCACAGCAGTTTTTGTCTTCCATAATATCTCCATAGCTTGAGACATAAAGGCTGAAATATCCCTGGAGGACCAATGCAGCAAGGGCAAATAGAACTGGACATAAGACATCACAATGGATTGTACTATTCTGAGCCTGACATGAAGAGGCCAAGTAGAAATCTTCCAGTATTCCAGTTTATGTTGAAGTCTTTGGAAAATCCATTTTAACTGCTGCTTTCTGGTGATATGCCATCCTATGGGATATCCCAAATGCTTGACAATATCTCTGGAATGCACCACCTGACCCGGCCAAAGAATAGAATGCCAGTCACATTGTTTCAGGGGGAGTAATTTAGATTTTTCAAAATTGACATGCAATCCCGCTGCCAACCCATATAAAGAAAGAGTGGCCATAAGCATGCGAAGTTCCTGAGGAGAATTCTGTGGCATGAAGAAGGAATCATCAGCATATGCTTGTGCCAAAAAGAATGTAGCTCTTGGGATTTTGAGACCAGTCATCTGTCCTGTGTTTGTAAGATGATCAAGATACATCAAAAGAGGATGGGTCGCAATGGCATAGAAGAGAGCACTGAGAGGGCAGCCCTGTCTAACTGATCGACCCAATATCCATGACCGAGACAGATGGCGCCCAAGAATGCACTGAGCAGTAGAGCCAGAATAAAGCCAGTAAACAGCATTTGCCATCTTGGGACCAAACCCCAACTTTGTCATGATCTGAGAGATGAAATCCCATTGAACATTGTCAAATGCCTTGGCAATATCCACCTGCAATATAAGCACATCTTGATGCGAATACTTAGCATATTCAATTGCAGTCAAGGCATTGGATATATTGTCATGGATTTGTCTTCGCGGCACAAAACCATACTGATGAGGATGAAGTCCTGCATGCAATATCCTGTGAAGCCTATGTACAATCATTTTGGCAATAAGTTTGTAAAGTACAGGCATCAAAGTAATAGGCCTCCAATCTGATATATGATCACACAGATGTTTTTTGGAGACAAGCTTGACTATACCATGCTTCCAAGAGTGCGGCAACTGATTTTCTTTCCAGGCCACATTGATCATTTGCAAAAGGACCTCTTTCAAATCATCCCAAAAAGAAATATAAAATTCCACTGTGAGGCCATCCCAGCCAGGGGACTTGTATTTGCTGAGGTGGAACAACGCATTATCAAGTTCTGTGTCAGTAAAAGGCCTTTCCAAGGTAAGAGCATCATCCATTTCAACTATTCCAGAAACATATTGAAGAAATTCAGTCCTGGCATCAGTCACTTGATTAGATGGGGAACCAGGAGCAGAAAACAATTTCTGGAAATAATTGTGACATTCGTCTTGGAGATCAGAGAAAGAGTGAGTCCAAGAGCCATCCAGTTTCCTAACCCTTAGACATGAATTTTTATTTCGAGTAGCATGCAAGCCCTGGAAAAAGGATTTTGAAGAGCAGCCCTTATCCAAGAGGGGCTTCATTCTTGCCCTAATCTGCCATTTGTGCAATTTCCTCTGATAATTAACAGCAAGTTTAAATAGTGCATGTGAAAGGGAATCCTTTTCTGAATCAGAGAGTGGCTTCAACTGAGAAAATTCAGTCAAATGTTGTGCTGTCCTTTTTGCCCATTTAACCTCATTCCTCCATTTTGTCATATGCCATTTGCCATACTCCCTAATGACATTCTGAATACGAGAGACGAAGCTGTCCCAAGCATAATTCATGTCCTCCTGGGCATGAACTGGCAAAGGATGAATGGCCAATCTAATCATTTGCTGAAAATTGTGATGTTGAAAATATGCCGGATTAACATGCAATAGTCTACTGGAGAGAAATGGCAAATCATCCAGAGGCATGCCAAGCTGCAAATTCATCCACAATGGAGCATGATCTGACAAGCCCAATGAGAAATCTATAAGGAGATGAGGGCTAAAATTTGCAAATTGTTGTGGATAAAACAGATACCATCTGTCAAGCCTTGCCCAATACGTAATAAGTGCATTATGATGAAAAGTATATCTAGGGACTGACCCTTGGAGAAGTATCCATAAATCTTCAGCCTGCACAGAAAGAAGCATGTCATCCCATTTGTGCCTTTCCAATGATAGCATATGAGATCGTGAAGTGGTATTATCTCTAGGCAGAGGGGAATTATTAAAATCCCCACAGATGAATGCATTGGATCTCCATGGATATCTGCATAAAGAATCCCACAAAGAAGCCCTCATGGCAGAGGTCTGGGGGGCATAGACTGATGCAAACTCAAAAATATCACCATTAACATTGCATTGTATTACTATCCATCTGCCACTATTGTCATTGAAGGCCAACTGAGGCTGCAATTCATGTCTAACCAGTATGCATACACCTGAATAGGTAGCAGTACCAGCATAATATATATCATAACCGTGCAAAAAACGATGTTGTCCAGCCATGGAGTGTTGATTATGCTCTTGCAAACAAACAATATCTGGCTGCATTTTATGTACATAAATCCAGAAAAGCGTCCACTTTGAGACATTGCAGAGGCTCTGTACATTGTATGTAAAGCACTTAAGTGTTTGAAGCATGAAAAGGTATGTACAGCAGAGTGTGAGGATAAGAACCATACATCAGAGAGGCTAGGCCTCTGCCTGCATAGGCTGCATGCCTTCATTGCCCATGAAAGACATAGCATTTTCCTCTTCTTCTGAATCACATATGGGAATGCCCTTTTTCAGTACGCCCACCCAATTTTGAAGGATAGGAGCAGAGGTTGAAGTAGAAGTTTGTCCTGGTGCGGGAGAAGAAGCATCCCATTGACGAGATTGAAGGGGGCGTTGCTTCAATACAACCACCTTCTTGGGTTGTTTAAAACCGTCCTGATCAATCCCCACAGTTTCCTTCATCTTCTCTTTCCCTTCATCTTTTCCTTTTCCTGGAAGTGCGGGCATTTGATTGACTGATTTTGCATTCTTTGCTTCATTTGTATTTGCTGTCTTGACTTGCAAATTCTCATTCTTTTCCCGTGTCTGGGGCGGCAAGGCATTTTGGGGGGGGGGGCTGATGCAGAACCATTGGGCATTCAGAGGCTAGATGCCCAAACTTGTGACAGGCAAAACAAGCACCTGCAAACACACCCCACTTCAATTCAAAATACTTTTTGCCCAATTGCACTCCCTTAACTTCCACCGCAATAGAAGGAGGAGTAGGTATGTCAGTGTCCCAGAGAATGCAGAACCTGTTACGGTTTCCCATGGGGCGTGGTGGACAAATGACCTGTCCCAAGGAAGCAGGCAGGCCAGGCAACTCTTCACGCATATAGTCCGGGAAGTTTGCAACCTCAACCCATACAGGGCAGTGATGCAGTATAAGACTTTGATAGTCCTTGTTTGGGGACCAGGGCATAGCATGTACCATTTGCCTCCCATAAAACAGGGGAGAGAACTCAAGAAGCCTCTGCTTGCATGAAGCATCTGATAAATGCACCTCATAAAAGCCTCTGGAAGCAAAATACACTCCCTCTACAAAGCATCCTCCAAGGATGGACTTAATCCACTGCGCGACATCGCTGGCCGCAGGGATTCTTCCCGAAAAGAATATTATAACCGCAGTTTGAGACAACTTTCTGAGAGGGTTTACCAGGGACGGCAACTTCAATTTGTAGGTGACCTCTGGAATCGGTTTGCCCCATTCCTGTCGTGACTGCCCCATTCCTGTCGTGACTGCTGAAAGTCATCCTTAAGGGTATCAAACACATACTGAGCTTCCAACGTAAATGCATCATCTTGTAAAGCCGGTTCTGATAGGCGGCGCTTAGCATCTGCAGATCTTTCTTTTCGGGCATATGTACAAACATCTAAGGCTGAAGCCATTGATAGAACCACGGAAAGGGAAAGGCTGTGAAAAGGAAAGGGCTGATATTGACAGAAGGTGGCTGTGAGGTTACGAAGGCAAGAAAGAAAGTGGAATAGAACAGTAATGCAGAAAAAGTGCAAGAAAGCGGCAGAGAAAAACTGCAAAAAGGACACTATAGAGTTATGGGAAAAGTATGGCAGGGAAAGACTGAATCGTGCAGCAAGGGGCACGAGGCAGGACAGTCCCGGCGATAAAAACCAGGCGCGTGCACACACACACACACACACACACACGCACAGTCGCACCTGGAAGAAAGGAGGACACACCGCAAGAGGGCTGACAGTAGGTGCTTGAAATAGGAGAGACGACGAGAGGCTGGATAGGCGAACAGAGAGTGCAGACAACCGGCGGCACACGGCTGGCGCTGCAGAGGCAGCAAAGGGCAGAAGGCGGCGCTGCACGGGCAGCTCTCAGACAGTCGCGATCTCTCTCCCTCTCGATACTAGACACACACACACACACACACACACACACACACACACACAGCCTCAGTGTGCAACAGAGCAGGCCACTCATCCCTACATGAACAGAGGGATTACATAGGCCATTGCCATACTAGAGCACGTGCTCCTCTCGCCCCACACCCGTGGAGTTTAAAGAGCCCAATCCCCTTCTAAGAGCTAGACATCACCTTTCCGAGAGATCTGGATTCTGAACCTTCAACCTGTCAGATGCAGATCCACGACATACTCTGGAGAGAGTGGCCAAAGGAGGTGGACTTCATCACAGCATTGCACTCTGGCATGGAGTAGGATGGTTGGTTAGGTTCTTTCTTTCATGTTTTGTTGGCAGACAGTTGCCTATAGAGCACATGTATTACTCTTGGTCTCATAGACCCTTTGGGTCTTTTGCGCTCTCCGCTATTCGTATTCTACCTAATGGGCGAGCACCGGATCATGAGTGACTCAACATCGAGTACATCTCCCATGCCGATCACACACTTGCGCCCTTACTAGCCTACATGTTCAATAAAGCCATGTGTGAGGGATTCCCACCTTCCTGGTCCACTAACACGATCATCCCCATCCTCAAAGCGAGAGATGCACTTCACCCCAATAACTACATGACGATCATGATTGGCCACACATTGGCCAAGCTATATGGATCGGTGCTAGAAACAGAGCTCAGTTCTTTTCAGAGAGAGAGGGATGTATGGCCCTAGGACAGTGTCACAAATCTCTAATTTCCTAGGCTTAAGATTAAACCTTGTGCATGTATATGGCCATGTATTGGCTGAATTCTTGTTTACGAGGGGTCCCATTCTCGTGAAACTCCTCCGCAATGATGGCTAAGTGCATCATGTGCCTAAGAGTACTATTTGTATAGAGTGTAAGGCTCTTTTGAATGGCAAGATATGAACCAGACTCAAACTTCCGCATCTTCTTCTCTTCTGTATCTTCAAGAAGGGAGTAACTTTAAGCATTACCCCAATGAACTTGTCAGCATATGCATTAACAAATTCATGTTTCCATTGGACAAGCAAGTCCCATTCTTTAAGAACTTCCTTCTCAAAGTTAGGAGGCAAAAATTCCTCATAAAACTGAGATTTGAAATCAGTCCATCATTTGGCAGCAGGGCCATCCACCAATCACATGCAGTGTCTTTGAGATGCATTCCCACATGACCTAGCATAGACGTCTCTATATAGTCACCATCAGTAAAAGTAACCTTAAATTGTCGGACAAATGCAACTCCCTTACTAATGTCTCTCTCTCGCCATTGTAGGTGTCAAATGCCTTGAAAGTATGAAGCCTTTTAGAAAAAACAGGTGAAACAACACGTTCTTTAGGAGGAGATCTCTCTCTTTTCCTTTCCACATGCCGAGAGTGGCTCTCTGTATGTGAGTCTCGATCATTGTGCGTATGTGAAGTAACCTCTTGAAATTCTCCATGATGGGAGACGAGTATGCATGACTCATGCATCACACTCAAATGCCTTGAAAGTATGAAGCCTTTTAGAAAAAACAGGTGAAACAACACGTTCTTTAGCAAGAGATCTCTCTCTTTTCCTTTCCACATGCCGAGAGTGACTCTCTGTATGTGAGTCTCGATCATTGTGCATATGTGAAGTAACCTATTGAAATTCTCCATGATGGGAGACGAGTATGCATGACTCATGCATCACACTCTTGCCCTTATCACTGTTTTCAGCACCTCGCATATGCAAATAAGATGACTATAGAGCATTAAACAAGGTAACCATCAAGATTCGGTTTCCAATTCCGAGGATTGACGATATTCTAGATAAATGGGAAGGTGCAGCATGCTTTAGTAGAATTGACCTCAAGAGTGGTTATCATCAGATCTGAGTGCTACTCGAGGATGTGCACAAAACTGCTTTTAGGACCACTTTTGGATTGTATGAATTTCTGGTCATGCCATTTGGTCTCACAAATGTACCTGCCACATATAAAAGGATGATGTACTGTATATTTAGACCTCACTGAAAGTTCATTGGTGTGTTCTTTGATGACATTCTAGTATTTTCAAATACTGATGAAGAACCTAGGAAACATTTGGCCATTTTCTTTGAGGAGCTTCGTAGACACCAACTATTCAAAAAGAGTGAGTTTTTCCTCGTTGAAATTCAGTATTTGGGACATATTGTGTCAAAAGATGGCATGCGAATGGATCCTGCAAAGATCCAAGCCATTTTAAATTGGCCAAATTTGACTTCTTTGCATGAAGTCAGGAGTTTTCTTCGGTTATGCTCTTACTATAAGACACTTTGCCTCGTTGGCAGCACCTTTGCATGATCTTGTGAAGAAGAGAGTAAAATCTACATGGGTTGAACCTCAGATTGTGGCTTTCCAAAAGTTGGAAAAATGCAATCAGTCAAGGGCCTATGCTTATTGTGCCTAATCTCTCCAAACCTTTTGTAATAGAATATGATGCATGCAGAGACTGCATTGGAGGAGTCTTGAATCAAGAGAGACATGCCATTGCTTTCGAGAGTAGAGGTTGCAAAATGTGGAACTCACATATGTTGTTATTGATGAGAAAGAGATGCTTTCAATGATCCATGCCCTTAAAATTTGGAAGCACTACTTATTAGGTGCCGATTTTATTGTTAAAATGGATCATTAGAATCATGGGCATTTCCTCCCACAACCAATGATTTCAAGAAAGTATATGAGATGGGCAAATTTTCTTTCCATGTTTCATTTCTAGATTATGCATACACTTGGAAAGAAGAATGTAGTGGTTGATGCTTTGTCTAGAAGGCCAAAAATTAATGTTTCTATGCCTTGAATATACGAAAATGATGATGATTTTAAAATCAAGTGGGCTGATTTAAATGCTGGTCATACAGCCCCATCATACTCTTTGAAGGATGGTTATGTGTATATGCAAAACCACATTTGTGTGGTTAAAAGTTTGAGGCAAAAGGTCATGGAAGAGTCCCATACTCCTCCCTATTTAGGACACAGTGGGATTCTGCCTACTTTAGGCTTTGGAAAGATATTTCTTTCGGCCTACTTTGCAAAAGAACATTGAGCAGTATGTACGTGAATGCAGAGAATGTCAGAAGGTTAAGCTTGATAGGCATAAAACACCTGGTCTCTTGCAACCCTTGCCTATAACCCATGAGCCATGGGAAAGCATTGCCATGGATGTTATTATGGATTTGCCCAAATCTACTTATGGCAATGGCGCCATTTGGATTATTGTTGACAGATTTAGCAAGCAAGCTTACTTTATATGTGTGAGAGAATATCAAGCCAAGTCACATGGCGAGATTGTCTTTCCTAGATTTTCAAACACCATGGAATGCCTAAATCAATTGTTGGGGATAGAGATCTTGGGTCTACAAGCTTATTTTGACGATCACTATTTGGTAACATGGGCACCAAGTTGAATTTTTCATCCGCATACCACCCACAGACCTATGGTGGACAGAGTGAAATTGTAAATTTAGTAGTGCTTGATCTTTTGAAATGTTATGTGGCTGAACAAAAAACAGCTTTGGAAAAGTACTTCCCGTTAGTTGAATTTGCTGACAATATTGTGGTGCATTCACCCAGTGGAAAAGCACCTTTTGAGATTGCTTGTCACTTGATCATTGTACAATGTAGGTGAATGGGGATGCATTCTCCAAATTGAGCTTCATATATAGAGGGGATCATGGGGAGACTGTGTCATCCTATGTCTACCTTGGTTTCACTTTCACTGGTCCACGTTTAACCATGGTTGCTGCAGCACGTGCGAGAGTGACATGGGGATAAGCAGCCTTGAGCTTACTTGAGGGGCAGTGCTTCTAAGCTCTTTTCTTGGAGCCCAGGATGGGGGTTGGGTTTATGACACCCTCGTCACACCAGCCGTGATGTGTGGAGCAGATTTTTGGGGGCCAGATTTATCTAATGAGGATTGGCAGTGAGTTAAGCATAGTTACCACGGAACGTCGTTCCGCCTTCCTGGAACGCCGGAACGCCGTTCCGGGCGAAGGCACGTTCCCGGAACGTCAGAACGTTCTGCAAATTTTTTTTTTTTTTTTGGGGGGGTGTGTTTTGCTTGCAGAAATGTATGTTCATGTCTTGGGGGAGCAAATATTAGGAAGCATATTTGGCTATCCGTATACATAAAGTTACATTTTTTTGTGTCATATGCTGACATGTCATATGACATGGCGTTCCGCGACGTTCCCGATCCGCTCCCGTTCTCGCTCCCGCTCCCGTTCTAGCATCCGACGTTCCCGGAACGTTCCCGTTCCGTGGTAACTATGGAGTTAAGAGGCCCCTGGTCATGATGTTCTCCCGTATGATCTGTAGCAAACCATCACTCCCACACGACATTATCGAGACTTTGCTGCAGCCCGATGGTAGTGGATGTACTCTTCCAGAAAGTCACATACCTCCTTCAGATCAGGGAGATTGATCCCCACAAGTACCTGAGGCTTGCCATAGGGTCCTCGAGTCAGCTAGCACTCGAAGGCCACCTTGGAGTATGGTACGCCCGAGTTTCCACTTGGTTCTCATGATGTGAGCTCCGCATGGACCAGCTCTTACCCCGTCAGTACAGTTTGGACTCCCCTTTTCTCTAGCTCTCTCATGAAAACACCAACCGGATTATTAGATCTTCTCAGCTGCTACACCCACTGTACATGGATCACAGCTTCGGAGCTTCCACTGAAGATGCACTTCTATTGATATCACTTCCTTAGGCTCACTGAGGTTTGATATATCCAGAGCGTTCACATGTACCATGCCATGCAGATTGCGATTGGCCAGATTCGGGTTTCATCCCACCACCTTAAGAGTGGAGACAGGGAGAGCTAAGTGCATCTTTTGAGACGGGGAGCTCATATGGAGACCTAGGGAGGAGAGGATGTGCCGATTATGCCACACAGAGGTTGAGACGGAGGAGAATTGCATATGTTGCTACCGAGTATACTATATGCGGGAGTTTTTATTGTTTGTTGCATGAAGTGTTTGGCCCACTTTCTAGGATCATTGACTTCCTAGACCAGTGCTGCCTAGGGCTCTTCCTACCGGAGCTCTGTAGACACGGATATTTTCTTGAGAGAGCTTCAGCCCCATCCATGTGGCTGCTTGCCTTGCCAGCCAACCATCAACAGCTTCTTCCGGACCCAATAGAAGGACACCCACACAGTGGATCTCATGGACCCAACTCTGGCTATTGGGGACCCACGAGGAGTTACCTCGGACCAAGCATGCACTCTAGCGTGCCTCGCGCCCACGCCTCCCTTGCATGATAACCACAATCCACTCATCAGCTCCAGATTGAGGACATACTCCACCATCGAGATACCTTTTCATGTGACGTAGTTGAGGGGGACCTGTCTAGCATACTTATTAGCCCTACGCTTGACATATTGGAGAGTGGTATGCCACCTATTGGGGGTTGATGCTCCTCTCATGTTTCATGTTCCTTGCATTCCATGATGAGATTTCCATGGACATTTTTTGTATCACTCAAGTGAGATAGTTTTGTGTTGTATCACAAAACTATCACTTTGGTCTCATAGGTCCATTGGGTCTTTGGTAGATGCTTAATAAATTTTTCTTTCTTTTTCACTTGATGGAATATTGTACACTTTTAGTCTTACTCTTAGGTCTTTCGTAGATGTTAGTAGAACTCATAGGCCGACTTTGGCCTCTCGTAGACGTTAATATATCTTTCTTTCTCTCTGTCTCTCTCTCTCTCCCCCCCCCCACTTCTTCTTCTTCTTCAAAAAGGGAGCCTCCCAATGAGGTCTAAGTGTAGGGACTCTCCACACCCCATAGTCACATGGGACGCGAAATGGAGACGGGGAACGGGGACGGAAAGGATTGAGAATGGCCATTCCCTGTGACTATAGAGTGACATGGGACGGGTATGGTAGCATCAATTTGCATAATCCTCTTGACAAGTGCCCCTCAAATGCTGTGCTGGCACCCCTCTGTAGTCCTCCGTGAAGCTTTTAAGCCTCTTCCAATCGAACACTATGGGGAAGAGTCTCCCAGCCAGCCCACTGAGTATGTGTAGCTGCCCCAAGAGATCTACCATACTCATCCAAGATCAAGTCATTGCACTTAGCCTCTTGAGCTTACTGCGGATGTATGTGAACCAAGAACCTCCTCATGCGATCCCAAGCTTGAAGAAGGGATCTAACCTTGAAGAAGGGAGATGCTTTGAGAAGTCAAAACGTGGGCTGTATATCCATTCACCTCCCCTAACTGGAGTACACCTCACAACTTGCTGCATGGGAAATTCCTTCCATGGCTCAATGTCAAGAAGAAATCCTGTGACAATAATCTTACAAAGCAATGGCTTACACTGCACCTCTGGGTCTTGGATTTTCAATTTCCCTTCTTGCTTGGGCAAGATAATAGTTTCCCAAGCAAATCTAGCCCTGGTGTGTACTGTGTCATCTAATCGTGACCAAAGAAAATTTCGGCTATGAAGAACCCAACAAGAAGTGATAAACAAAGCAGTGCCTAGAAACACTTGGTTAACCACCAAGGCATTTAAATTCCAAATCAAGCTTCCTGCTACTCCAGTGCTCTGAAGTGTAATGCTCATAAACACGTGTAAACTGTTGTGTTGGGGAGATGTCAATACCTACGTGGCAACCAAGGTGTCTGGCAGTGCATCCTCTCTCAATCCAAGTGAACCCCACATCCAAACCTTGATCTACCTGCGGAGAATCACTGATCCAAAATCCCACAGACTTGTGCCAATTAATGGTGGCTTCTGTTCCAAAAGAAAACACTTCCAAGGTTGTTTGAAAGGCGCAAACACATGCATGTGAGACCCCCCAAAAACATCGCAGTATCATCTGCTAGCTGTCTATGCAGAGTCCAATAACTCTTCCTCTGTACGGAGGGGCAAACTGAGGCCCGAGACTCCTGGGGTAGCATAAATGAACTTGCTCATAGCCTTTGTTACTATGAGGTATTGTAACTTGGTTGAACACAATGCTAATCAATACACTCAAATACACTAAGATTTGATTGGACAGTTGCTCAAATACAAGAAGTAAATTGTTGAATTGACAAGAGACACACAATGAGCCGGAACGGTCGACCCCTCCCTCCTGCTAAAGTATATTGATCTTGGGAGAATCAAGTACATAGTGTCATGGGCATTTCTGACCAGATTTCCATACCAATGCATATGAATACAGTATTGCAAACAAGTGGTTGTCGATGTAGACTTGCAATCCACACTACCCTCTCAAGTGCACATGTTCCCTACCATCTGCTCTCTATTGTTCCACCAACACATGGTAGCAACAATCTGCAAGAGAGCACGTAGGACAAGAGAATACTACACAGGGTATGTGATCTTGTAATCCGGTTCCTCCCTCCTGCTACTTGCTTCCATATTTAAGCATTAAAGCTTACCAATTGCAAGTAGAGTCGATGACAGCGGAAGTTTTCGCGATGGAAGTCCTTGGAGTGAAGAGATCTTCGATTTGTCGCATTTCTTCGCGACAAAAGTCTTAAAGAGGATGAAGGGAACCTTGGAAAAGCTTTCCCTATGGTTCAACTTGAGAAAGGAGGGCTGAAATTAGGGTTTTCAGACCAGAAATTACAGCAATAAAGAGAGCTGTTTTGCTGAATTTCAGTCATTGGGAGTGTGTAGGAGAGTGATTAGCATCCGGAAACACTCTTGGAAGCTTGAGAAACACCTTAGCAAGCTTGGAAATGGAGTTGGGAAGGAGAAAAGTGCAGAAAATGCAGCCCAACAGCCCTCATGAAAGAGGCGCCAATCTCTAGAGAGAGGAGGAAGAGTGAGGTGGTGAGTTGTCCAGTGTAGGTGGCAGGGAGGTGCTTTGTGGAGCAAGCTAGAGTGGACACATGGCTGGTTACTCCCTTTGTACAAAGGGGATAAGGTCTGGGTGGACAGTGGGTTTGGGTTATGTCCACCTCGGGACATCAGTTTTTGTGAACATCGGGATGGTCATAATTTATAAGTGAGTTTTGGTCGCCCAAAAGTTAATGAAGTGTGTACAGACTCACTTATAAATTAGTGCTAACTCCTAAGGCTAGGTTTATGACCAATACTTACCACCTGTCACATGCCACATAACCATGTCAGCATACAGTTTCACACGCATAGTTCGCGGGTGGGCGTCCCCTTATCCGGAACGACACATTGGTCAAGCAAGCATGAAAATAGCATGCAATTTCAATTGCAAGCAAGCACATAAAGATGCTATGCAATGCAGCATTGGTATGGACAATCCACGTTCATGAGACTATACCAAAATAGACGTTGTCCAGGCAAGTACACGAGGTATCAGACCCAATGGAACACCAATCCACCAAGCATTTCCGGGCATGTACACGGAGGCACAAGTCCCAACGGAAAACCAAGTCCACAGTATCACACGAGTGGCATCAATCCCCGGCATATACAACTGCCATGGACACCAGTCCAATGTACATACATGATAAAAAAGCACGGGTGGACCAATTGGGTGGCCAAATGGTGACAGGTATAGTTAGGGAGCTAGGGGGGCATCTATGCCACACCGAGCGGGAAACATGAAAATGCTCACCACGTTTCCCCGAATGCTAAAAATGTGCTATGAGCCTCCCAATACAGGCATGAGACTCCTCTGATCCAGTCCTAGCAAAACCCCATATGTGCCATCACGCCCTCCAAGAAGTACCGATCCACTCTATTATATGCCTTTTCAAAGTCTAGGAGGATGGCAAGGGGTTGCTGGCTAGATTTAGCCCATTCTACACCTTCCCAAAATGAAAAGATGTTATCAAATATACTCCTTGCTTGGAGGAACCCATGTTGCGTGTCTTGACTATCCCTTTGAAGATTAGGCTGTAACCTCATACACAATGCCTTAGCTAAGATTTTATATGTAGATCCAAGGGAGATGACGGTCTCTCCCCATCCTTTTTTATACAATTTTAGGATCATATTGGGGACGCGTTCATTGTTGCTTTACACGCGATGTGGTGTAGAGGTGCAATGCCCCGCTTTTTCACATATGGTCTTCTCCACCTTATCCCAAAAGGTGGGCATAAGACCAACATAAGCAGTGGAGGCCCATCATTTGGGCATTTTCCTTTTGAAAGAGTTTGCAATGCATGTCTGAGCTCATCTTTTGAGAAGGTTGCATCCAGTGAGAAACACACATCATCTGTGATGATAAGTCTGGGCATGCACTCCCAAACTTTCTGTTGTGCAACATCTCTCTGTGGAGAGGAGGCCTCTACAGAAAGCAGTACTCGATAAAAAGCTAATGCAATACTCATCTTATTTGGCTCGGTCTGAATCTCTCCTTGTGAGTCCCGCAAGTATCTCACATATTCCCCACAATGGGTAGGCCTAGGTGCCAAGAAGTCTTTGTTGCATCTGTGACCCATTTGTGCCCAAAAGGTCTCGTTGGAACTCAATCTGACTATCCATGGCCATCTACAACTCTGCTCTTTGTTGACAATAGGTATGGGATCCAAGGAGACTTTGGATGCTTCTTGTGTTCCCTTTGAAGTGCAGCAATCGTGTGCTTGATTTGTCTCTCCTTGTCTAGGGCTACATGTTTCTTGGCCAAAGCAAGACTATGATAATATTTTGTGGCCCTCTCCAGGCCAAAGCAACTCTGTGTCGAGCGTTGGGATCATCACATGACCTCCAAATCTCTCCCGGGGGGGGGGGGGGGGGGGGGGGGGGCGCATATGGATCCCCACCTTCCTGAGGCACAAAACAACCGGGCAATATGAAGTGACTTTGTGGTGCAAGCATGATAGCACTAGTGCCTCCCCTATCTAGGCTCCAATCATCCACATAAAACCTATCCAATTGTGCCAAGATACATGCATCCCCACTTTTGTGGTTATGCGAAGAGTAAGAAAAAGAGTTAGGCCTCCTCTGGGAGTCATCCTGTGTCCACCAATCCCTACTGTAGAAGGAGAGCGTGAATCTTTTCCATGACGCTCTCTCCAGGGGGTGTCCTATTGTCACTGCCACCGCCACCCTTTTTGTCGGAGGGTTGCTCAACCATGTTGAAATCCCCACCAACTATCCAATGATCTGTCTATTAAATCATCGATTCTTCGCATTGGATATCGATGTTTTACATTAAGTTTATTTAAGGCTCTATAATCTATACACATTGGAAAAGAACCATCTTTCTTCTTAACTAGCAAAACCAGAGAACTGAATTGTGAGAAATTGGAGCGAATGAGTCCTTTGGATAGGTACTCCTCAATTACCTTTGACACCTCGTTCTTCTCGACCAAGCTCATCTGGTACGGAGGTCTTTTGACCGCAGTTGGATTGGGCACAAGCTCTATTCAATGCTCCACCTGATTGCGCGGAGACAAAGAAGAGGGCAAGTCAGATTTGAAAACATTAGAAAATTATGTTAGGATTTTCTCTTGCAAGGATTTTGTGGCATTACAAGTTGGAGTTCCACTCTCATGTGTGTCTACATCACTTGGAAGTTTTTGAACCGAACCTAAAAAGAGACTTACAAGATATTTGAAGCATTTGTGTAGCATTCGAGGGTAGATCTGGCTCACCTTTAATGTAATGCATCCTCCCTGCATGCATGAATTGATAGACATGCGTTGTGAAGTCAATTAGAGGCTTCTTTTGTGCATGCCATTCTTTTCCTAGCACATCATGAAAACGTGCTAGTCGAGTAATATCAAAGTTGAGCTCCTCAAAGTAAAGCATTGTTTCCACTTAGAAAGCGGCTAATCTACTGCGTCCTGTGTGAGAAGGTAAATTGCTAGTGTAGTTTGGTGGTTTCAAGTCCTTTAGTGCAAGGTTTGGTTTTAAGCTAAGTTACTTGGTCATGTGTTCACATATAGCACCATCACCATCAGTACCTATTATAGGCCGACTTGTTTCTTTTAAATTTTGCTTTGTTTTGGATTTAGGGGATCCGCATCTCTCACCATATTACTCAGACATTGTATCATCATTTGTCCTCATAAGTGGTTTCAGCTTCTCACAGACATGGATAAACACTTTTGTCTTTTTGTCCCAACTCTCATAGTTGAACTTTAATTGAAGTTACTTTTTGCAGGATGGGTTTTGAATACAGCAAAAGGAGAAATATGATTGAGCTGGCTGTTCATAGGGGCTGCACAGCGTCCTCTGAGAAGGTTATGCAACTAAAAGGTGATGTGGTGGGTGAGAGGCAACAACTAGCCGATGTAGGTTGGCCTGGCATGATGAGCATCCGTGTTCATGAAATTGATGGCATGTACGATCATCCCAGTTTGCCAATGGCTGGGGATACCTACCAGCTGCTAGAGATACATTGCCACTCAAAGCTTGCTGGACGAAGAATCCAACGCCCGAAGAAAGGGAGTAGGGCAGATGGGGCAGAAGATGCAGATCTAGCACCTGCAGCAGAAGCTCGTCAGAGGTAGCCACTTACGGTTTCTTGAGGATTTCTCTCAAGTTTATCGTACTATGTTCCTGTGTGCTTTCTTGAAGTTTGATTTAATGCTAGAAACTGACTTCTATTGATGGCAGCATTGAGTCTCCCCTACTATGGCTTCGTGCTGATCCACAAATGGAGTATCTTGCAGATATTCAGCTTCACCAGCCAGAACAAATGTGGGTAAGGTTCATATCAGGCCTCCTGAGTATTTAATAATGCAGAGAGCTGTTGGTCTTAAGTTGAGAGGAATTCAACTGTATGTATTTGTTATTTATTTATGTTATCAAAGCAGATAAATCAACTTGAGAAGGACAAGGATGTGGTGGCACAATTGCAAGCTATTTCCGCTCTGAGCGCCCTTCCGCAGACGTCGTTTGCTGCAGTGAATGCCTTGAATAATTGCTTGGCTGACTCAAAGGTCAGGTGCCTTTGCAATGAAAGATTTAAGTTATGTGGAGGATATTGAGCAACCAAGTTGAGAGAGTTTTTTTCACAAATGCAGATTTTCTACAGGGTCAGGATAGAAGCAGCATTTTCCCTTGCTAGCACTGCTAGAGAGGTTGGTCTCTCTCTCTCTCTCTCTCTCTCTCTCTCTCTCTCTCTCTGTCTTTGTCTCTGTCTCTGTCTCTGTCTCTCTCTTTCTCATGTTTGTACTGATAAACAGTCTTTTTGCATGGATTAGATTAACAAGGCTAGAATCTACCTTTTCCAATTCATGAGCAATCTAATCACATCTAATCGAGCTCATTAAGTACAAATGGAGTTGTATTAGAAACATGTATGGAGCCTATTTAAAGGCACTCTTCTCAATGGAAAGAAAGCAAGCATTTGAATCATTTTGCCTTACTGTTTTTCTGAGTCATGTTCTATCTCTCTTTCTCTCTCTCTCTCTCCCTTACTCATCAAATGTTATAGCCATGTTCCTGTTCAAACCACCATAGCTTTCCAATTGTTGTGTACACACTCTTGTAAAAGAGAGGATAAAATGTTGATGGGGCATTGGTGAGACCGAAAGGCATGACTTTGTAAGCAAACGTCCCCCACATTGTATTGAAAGCGGTCTTATGTTGGTCTTCAGGCGCTATAGAGACCTGATTGTAAGCTAAAAATCCATCTAAGAAGCTGCAAGCTTCTTCACCCAGCTACTCTCTCCAAAACATGTTTCGTGTAAGCAATGGGTAATGGTCCTTTCTACTAGTAGCTGCATTGACCTTTTTGAGATCAAAACAGATCCTAAGTTTCCTATTCGTTTTTGGCACTATTACGATCGGTGATGACCAATCCATATGTTCTATTTTGTGGATGAAGTTCGTAGCAATGAGTTTATCAATTTCTTCCTTTACAATTGCTGCATATTTAGGATTCATCTGGTATGGTTTTTGCCTGGTTGGTCTTGATCCGTCCATGATTGGGATCGTGTGTTGCACCACTTCAGGTGGTACACCCTTCATCTCTTTGTAGTTCCAGGCAAAACAATTCTTAAACTCCTTAAGGAGAGTAACAAGCTCCTTTTCCTCAGCCAGAATCAAGTTCTTAGTTATATAAACAGGTTTGGTTTCCTCCCTTGGCTCTGCAATATCAATTTCCTTGACTTCAGCTAGTCCATCGTATGATGTGGATAACCCATCTTCCTTAACTCTTTTTTCCATCAATCGGACCACTTTTCGTTCGTCAATTGTGTATGTTTTGAAATGGCTTGGTACTGAAAGTAGATCTGGTTTATCCTCATCCTCACTTTCTGTTTTAGCCATCACCTTCTTAGCCTCTCGAGTTTTGTTTCGTTTTCGGTGGCCAGCTTTCGTAAGCTGAAGTGTTTCAAGGCAAAAGTCAAAGGTGCATCTATCTCTACAAGAATCAAGGAGCTGATTTAGGGAGATCTAGAATATAGGTAAAGGTGGAGCGAATCATGGACACCTAATCACCCTAATCTAGCTCATTAAGCACAAATTGACTTGTATTTGCAAGATGTATTGTGAGGTGCACAAGGCAGTGCCATGTCTATGATCCTTATTAGGCGGCAATATAAGGTGCATTTAGGGCATCTTCATAAGCATACATCAAAACGGCAGCAATTCAACTCACATATATCAGGTTGGCAGCAATAGAATATCAAGCGGCGGCATTGTGTGAGAGTTGGCAACATTTATTTGTATTTTTGGTGAAGAGATTGGTATTTTATGTCACACATTTCATCTTAGAGGACAGAGTAGCTGGCTGACAACCCTTGGAACTGGCCAACCAGCATCGATGCATCATATATAAGGAAGTAGTGCATTAGCTCATAAATCATCTTTCTCCCTTTTGGAGAAAGATGATAGCAACTTGTACTGTCAAGTGCACAAGGCAGTGCCATGTCTAATCCCTGATCATATCCCTTATTAGGGAAGGTGCATTTAGGGCATCTTCATAAGCATGCATCAGGTCAGCAGCAATTCAGCACACATATATCAGGTTGGTAGCAGTAGAATATCAGTCGGCAGCATTGTGTGAAAGTCGGCAACATTTATCAGTGTTTTTGGTGGAGGGTTTGGTATTTTATGTCACGCATTTCATGTCAGAGGACATAGAAGCTGGTCGACAGTCCCTGGAATTGGTCGACCAACATCCATGCATCATATATAAGGAAGTAGTACATTAGCTCATAAATCATTTGTCTCTCTTTTGGAGATTGACAAGATGGGGCTCATCGTTGGTGGAGGAAAATTCAAAAAGGCAAGGCGATCCCAAATACTTAGGAGGAATTTAAAGATATGTCTATTTAGAATTTTGTGTCACTAGATAAGCAAAGTAGAGCCCTTGATACATGGTTCTTCTCTCGCAAGAATCTTAGAGTTCAGGAGTATGCAGATACGTATTGGGAGGTGCTTAAGAAAATTCCACAAATTTTAATTGATTTCTTACAGGTTCATAAATTCGCCTTGGGGTTAAATGATAAACTTCGACCATTAGTGCACCGTGAGAAGCGGCAAACCTTATCCAGGGCTATAGAAATTGCTTTAGTTTATTAGGATGGTCGAAAGGGTCAAAATCAAGCAGTGGGTCAAGTTTCCAAGTCTTATTTCATGCGACCTAAGACATCTTTGTCTAGTGTACATTCTTCTACAAAGACTCTTGCAGGAGTTAAGAGAAAGGAATCAATGAAGAATGACCGTAGAGCTTCTCTCACTCCAGAACAGTTTGAGAAAGAAAAAAGTGAAGACTTATTGCTATGTTTGTAGGGACCAGCATCAAGCGCAAAGTTGCAAATATGATCACTGAGTCTATATTTTCAGATCACGGAGATGATCTCGAGGAAGATTTATTGGATGATACTCCTGAGTAGATATTCCAATAGTCTACTAGGATACTCTCAATATCAATTGAGAAACGGGTACCCACACCTGCAGATATAGTCTTATCTTTAGAGACTAGTCGCGGTTACCAGTTTCTGGGTACATAACTGATTGTCATGAAGGGTTCGATTAAAGGGAAATCAGTGAAGGTAGTCTTCAATATGGGCTCTAGCCATAATGTGGTTAGTTCTCAACTTGTCAAGAAGTTAAAGTTGAAAACACAACCATATTTATATCCCTACATAGTTGAGCTAGTAGATGGCAAAGGGACATAGGTTTGGGACCAACAGGTTATAGGCCTTGGTCTCACCATTCAATCCTACTTTGAGGAGCTCAACTTTGATATTACTTGACTAGCACGTTTTGATGTTGTGCTATGAAAAGAATGGCATGCATGGAAGAAGCCTCTCATTGACTTTGCAATGCATGTTTATCAATTTATGCATGAGGGGAGGATGCATCACATTAAATGTGAGCGAGATCTACCTAAGAATGCATAATTATTGCTACACAAATGCTAAGAATATCTTGTAAGCAAGTCTCTCTTTTTTAGGTTGGATTCAAAAAGTTCCAAGTGTTGTAGACATGCATGAAAGTAGAACTCCAACTTGCAATGCCACAAAATATTTGCAAGAAAAAATCCTGAAGGAATTTTTTGATGTTTTCAAATCTAACCTGCCCTCTTCTTTGCCTCCGCGCAAATGTGCCCTGTGCAACTGCGGTCAATAGACCCTGGCACCAGATGAGTTTGGTCGAGAAGAACGAGGTGTCGAAGGTAATTGAGGAGTTGCTAGTGAAAAGGACTCATTCGCCCTAGTTTCTCACCGCGCTCGCTTGTCTGGTTTTGCTAGTTAAGAAGAAAGATGGTGGTTATTGAAATGTGTATCGATTATAGAGACTTAAATAGACTTACTGTAAAACATCGATATCCAATGCCAAGGATCGATGATTTGATAGACGCTCTAGGCAGAGCTAAAGTCTTTAGTAAGATAGATTTATAAAGTGGATATCATTAGATTCGTATTAAAGACAAAGATGTATCTAAGACTGCTTTTCGTACTCATTTTGGTCATTATCCCTTGGTATTTGGACTTACTAATGCACCAGCCACATTTTTGATGTTAATGAATGATGTTTTTAGGCAATTCATGGCAGTTGCTTGGCTTTCCCAGTTTGGTTTTCAGCTCTTCTATGAGGGCAGTGATACATACACTGCTATTTTCATTCATAGAGGTATTGCCCAGAATGGTTTGTTACAAGATGTCCCTCACTTACATTATACACCTCCTAGACAGAGGATTGACACTAGTATTGAGATTTTCGCCAGTATTATAGCATGGTAGAACAGGAGAGCTAGATGCACAGAGGTGTCCAGATTTTTGAGTCTCAGTGCATTAGCACTATATGAGGTCATATCTGTAAGTCCAACGGAGCGTGCAGTGACAGATTCAACCACATGTCCAAGAGATATAGATAGAGAGAGAAGGGAGGAGACATGACCAATACAATAGATGAGTACAATATCAAACAAGATATGCCGATGATGAGGTTGGTACTGGAGTCGACGTCGAGGCACAAGATCTCTAATGCCTGAGCACACCACTAGGAAGATCAAGACTCTTACACCGGGCTAGTACCAATGCCCGAATTCTGAATCAAATCCCGAATCTCACAGATGTCCAAGAGAACTTGAATACCTAATCTGGAAAAGAATCTTGAAAAAGCAAACACTGGGGTGGTGAATATGTGGCCCTGAATGGCAATACCTCTTGCTAAGGTTTGGAGAAGCTGGTGGCATCTTTATGTCAGGCGGCGGCGACTATAGTACCAGTGGGGGCTGGGTACTGGGCAGAGCGGCACTACTGGGAAGTTGTTACACAGGGCGACGGCTCTCACAGGGTGGCGGCGGAGTAGGGCAGCGTTGGGCATTTGCAGGCGGTGATCACAGGGTAGTGGTAGAGCAAGCAGTGCATAGACAGTGTTTGGCAGCACAACCGGCGACGAAGGTGGCGCATGATAGAGAAGCGGTGGAGCAGGGGTGGCTCACGGTTGAGATGACGGAGCGTGGCGGAGAGGAAGATGATAATGGTGATGATGATGATGCTCTTCAACTAACTCCGAAACTCCTGCACATCTAGGGCATGCTGGGCAAGCACCAGTAACGAACCTCCACTGATTGGTCGCAAGACCACCGTGAAGGGAAACCTAGATAAAGGAGGAAATCTGTGGCTTCCTATAAGAATGCCACAATCTCCGCCAAAATACCCTCTGAATGTCAATTGAAATGGCATAAGACTCCCAATGGGGTCTAAGAGTAGGGACACTCTGAATGTGTCCCAAGATAAGATGTCTGGCATTCCGCACCGTATAACTTAAAAAAGGCATGCTTTTCAAAGGGTTACTAGCATCCTTCCACTCCCACTCACCGGGGTCCCAATGCAAATGTCTGATAGGGTAGCCACCATACAACCAAAGGCTAACACTCTCTGTGATCATCCGCGGGGGGGGGGGGGGGGGGGGGGGGGGGGGGGGTGGGGCGGTGGGGGGGTCAACAAAGACGTGCTTCCCTAACCTGCCAACAACTCTGATTGGACGAATCTAGGGTCCCTCAATAAGGTCCTGCACATCACATCTCTCTAGCTGCCATCCATCCTGTACAGAAAAAAAGACCGGTACATCATCCTCCCTAGGCAAGGAGATATCCATAACCTGAAGAGGAACACCTGTCCGAGAGAAAACCCCAGACCAAGAATGATGATGACCTTCCAAAAAAGATCCAGTGGTTGGGAATGGCTGCATCAATCTGTGCAATCCTCCGGCTAGAACCTCTCAAATGCTGCGTGACATCCAATCTCTGCATCTTGGTAAGGCTCTGAAACCTCTTCCAAGCCAGCACTGTGGGCATAGGGTCTCCCAGCCAGCCCAGAGAATATGCATAGCTGCCCCAAGAGGCCTACCATGCACATCTAAGATTAAATCATTCCACAGAATGGGCTGCTGGTTAGCTTCCTGCGTTGAATGCGGGGGGGTGTGTACCAAAAAACTCCTCAGGTAGTCCCAGGCTCGTAGGAGGGACCTAACTAGGGGGGACGAAGGGCAGTGGTGAACTGCATCTGAAAAAATAAAGCGTGAGCTGAGAGTCCAGTCACCTCCGCGAACAGGGACACACTTCGTGATCTGCTGCATGAGAAAGTCCTTCCACGGCTCTGTGGCTGGAAGAAAGCCCCTAACAACAAGCTTATAGAGCAAAGCCTTACATTGCACCTCGGGGTCAATGATATTCAATCCCGCTTCTTGCCTAGGCTTGATTATGGTTTCCCAAGCAACTCTGGCCCTGGTGTGTGCATTTCCATCAAGCCCTGACCAAAGAAAGTTCTGAATAAGGCAACGAAGCTGGCCAATGCAACCCTTATGAAAAATCCAACACGAAGCAATAAACCAAGTTATGGCTAGCAAAACTTGGTTAACCACCAAAGCTCTAGAGGCCAAGTCGAGCTTCCTTCTACTCCAGTGATGAAGTTTGCTTTTAATGCTCAAGAGCACTGGAGCAAACTGTTGTGCAGGGGAAAAGTCAACGCCCACCTGACAACCAAGGTATCTGGCAAAGAATCCTCTCGCAATCCAAGTAAAACCAACATCTGTACCCCAATCTGCAAGAGGAGACTCACTGATCCAAAAACCAACTGATTTATGCCAATTGATATTAGCTCCTGCTGCCAAACAAAAGGCCTCCAAGGCTGTCTGGAAAGCACATAAACAAGCATGTGAAGCCTCAAGGAACAATGCCGTATCATCTGCTAACTCAGAGTCGAAAAACTCTTCGTCTGTGCAGAAAGGCAGCCTGAGACCCACAACACCAGGGGCAGCCCGAAGAAACCTGCTCATAGCCTTAGCTACAACGAGGTACAGTAAAGGGGTGAGGGGACAGCCGTGTCTCATCGAGCAGGAAATCTGAAAACGCTCGCCGTGTCCCCCACAAGCTAAAACGGTGCTATGAGCCTTCCTGTATAGGCAGGACACCCCTCTGATCCAATTTTGGGAAAACCCCATATGTGCCATAGTGCCCTCCAAAAAATCCCAATCCACTGTCATAAGCTTTTTCACATATGTGCCATAGTGTCCTCCAAAAACTCCCAATCCACTCTGTCATAAGCTTTTTCAAAATCAAGCAAAAGAATGGCAAGAGGTTGCTGGACTAGACTTTGCCCACCCGACAACTTCCTAGAAAGAAAAATGTTATCAAATATACTCCTTCCTTGGAGGAACCCATTCTGTGTATCATGGATAGTCCTTTGGGGAGAATCGGCTGCAACCTTATACTCAAGGCTTTGGCTAAGATCTTATATGCAGATCCAAGGAGAGTGATGGGCCTCCATTGTTTAATGTCGGTCTTGTCCCCACTCTTGGGGATAAGGTGAATCAGTCCCTTAGTGAGGTATGGCGGCATCATACCCGACAGCCACATTTCCTAAAGGGCAACAGTGATAGCATCTCCAATATGATCCCAAAAAAGAATAAAGAAGGCAAGAGAAAGACCATCATCCCTTGGGCATGAACCATTGGAAAGAGCATGTAGTGCGTGAAGGAATTCATCCTTCGAGAAAGGGGCATCCAGGGAAGAACACATAGCATCTGTAATGAGCTTGGGCATGCACTCCCAAACTTTCTGCCGTGCCACATCTCTCGGAGGAGAGGGCACCTCTGCAGTCAACAAAGACCGAAAGAAATCTGAAGCAATACCCCTTACCTTGTCAGGCTCAATCTGAACCTCACCCTTTGAATCCTGCAAATACCTCACAGAATCCCTGCTATGGGAAGGCTTGTGTGATGAAAAAAACTCTTTGTTGCATCTGCCACCCATTTGAGTCCAAAAAGCCTCGTTTGTATGAAATGCGAACTCAACCCTCCTGTCCATGGCCAACAGCAGCTCTGCTCTAACTGTGATCAAGAGGTCTGTAATCCAAGACGCATGTGGATGCTTTTCATGTTCCCTCTGAAGAGCAGCAATCCTACGCCTAATAGCTCTCTCCTTGTCCAGAGCCTCCTCCTTCTTGGACAAGGCAGCGCTATGATAATGATGGCTGGTCCTCTCAAGAGCCAGCGCAATATTATGACGAGGATCAGGACCATGACAAGATCTCCATATCCCTCTGATCTCAAGGGAGATGTCAGCAACTAGATAAAGAGAGTCAGGGATACGGATACAGGGAGAGGCCGATCGAGCCCCAGGCTCCCTGAGACACAAAAGGACGGGGCAATGATCGGATTTGGTGGTGCCAGGCATAATAGCAATGGTGCCTCCTCTGTCCAGGGACCAATCATCCACATAAAATCTGTCCAAATGTGCAAAGATGTTCTCATCCCCGCTCCTGCGGTTATGCCAAGAGAAAGATAAGGAATTTGGCCTTCTCTGGAAGTCATCCTCAGTCGAGCAATCCCTGCCAAAGAAAGAGAGCGTGAACCTCTCCCATGAGGCTCGCTCCAAAGGGTGTAAACCCCCTTCGCGTCTACTCTTCTTGTCAGAAGGTTGCTCAACCATATTGAAGTCTCCTCCCACTATCCAATGATCAACCTGGGGAATGACATTTGTAATGGTGTCCCAAAAGGCCACCCTTTCACCTCTCACGTTAGGTGCATAGATATCGAAGATTCCCAATTTCTAACCCTCATGCATGATCAAGATCCACTACGCTCTAGCAAGGATGATAACACCGTGCCCAATAACATGAGGGATAACAGATGCTGCCACTAAAATGCAAACACCCCCTCTAGTCCCAACAGCCGAGGACCAAAAGGTGTGGCCAGAGAGCATCTTACCAGTTTTGCCACACTGAGATCTATCCAATTTGTGTTCTTGCAACAAAAGTATATCCATAGACCCTCCTGTAACAGCAAGGTGAAGCTGGTCCTATAGAAGGCGCTTCCTACCACGGGTGGGAAGCCCTCCAAGGCCCTGAACATTCCATGAGACGATTTTGATGGAAGAGAAGAGGGTTTGACCCCCGAACTAAGAAGACGATGGGCAGCCTGAGGACGCCTCTCATAATCCTGGAGGACGGGATAATCCACAGGGCAAAGTCCACTGACATGCCCTTGTCCGGGGCCCTACACAGTACCTGCACATGTACGAGAAACCTGTGTGCCCTGCGGGGCATCAAGGGCAATGGCATCATGCTGAAAATCCTGCAATACATGATCCCCACTACGCTGAGCATCCTGCATATCGCCCCCTCCAAGTAGAGAGGACTCAACAAAATCATCCTGATCTGATATATCATCTCCCTGCAAAGAAGCATGAGCTGATACATCCCTCTTCCCAGAAACATCATCTATCTGAGGTACAAGATCCGAGGAGGTCTTCCCATCAATCGCACCAGGGGGGCGGGCGTGAGAGATAGGTCGCCACACCTTGGGGACTATAGGACGGGAAGGATCCAAGGGAGGTGGCGCCTGAGAAGCACGCTTGCGAGGCCTCCTGCGACCCTGAGCCCGAGGGCAATCTTGAGCAAAGTGACCGTGTTGGTGACAAACCCGGCACTGATCGGGTTTAAATGCAATCTCCATATGTTGCTTCAAAAGACCACTAGGGTCCGGAAGCAAAACATAGTCCTCAAAAAGCTCACAGTCACGAGCAAGAACCATGACCCTGGGGACAGCATCCGCTGGGGCAGTGACCACTTGGGCAGAGGATGTCGGCAAAGCGTGGAGGGGGGGCACTTGATGAACCAGCCCAAAGGCGGACCCGATGGGCTCTAGCATAGGCCCATATGCGCGAGGAAGACCTGGGAATCTCAGAGTAATCTGGAAACGGTTTCGGTCTTCGCCAACAGGGTCAAAATCGCTGGAGTGAGGAAGAAAAAAAACCTTCCTCGGGCCCAATGGCAAATGGCTGCCCTTCAAAAGCTCTCAGGCTGCGTCCTCGGAATCAAAATCCACCTGGAAGAAACCTCTTCCAAGCAACCTGACATCTTGAAAGTGTGGAACGAGGTCGGAAGGCAGAGCCACTAGGACCCAATCCCGAGCCTGGAGACGAGAAGGGTGAGATCCAAAGGTTCTGGCAATGAGGGTCGTTTTAGAGTCTTTCTCGATTTCGGCGAAGAGGACCGCGAGCTCGCACTTGAAGAACCAGCCCAAAGGCAGACCCGATGGCCTCTAGCATAGGCCAATATGCACGAGGAAGACCTGGGAATGTGAGAGTAATCTGGAAACGGTTCCGGTCTTCCTCAACAGGGTCAAAATAGCTCGAGTAGGGAAGAAAAAAAACCTTCCTCGGGCCCAATGGCAAAGGGCTGCCCTTCAAAAGCTCTGAGGCTGCGTCCTCAGAATCAAAATCCGCCTGGAAGAAACCTCTTCCAAGCAACCTGACATCTCGAAAGTGTGGAGTGAGGTCGGAAGGTAGAGCTGCGAGGACCCAATCCCGAGCTTGGGGACGGGAAGGGTGAGATCCAAAGATTCTGGCAATGAGGGTCGTTTTGGAGTCTCTCGATTTCGGCGAAGAGGACCACGAGCTCGGCTTCGGAAAAAACAATGGTTCGCACGGCCGAGGGAGAATGATTAGCCATGATGTTATTTGAAGAAGAAGGCCGACTTGAACCCGGATGAGGAGCAATCCGAACAAAGGGGAAGAGGCAAGCAAGGAGGCGAAAGAAAGGAAGGGAGGGAGGAGTAAAAAAAAAGTGGAAGCAAGGGGAGGGGAGTTGGACACACAGGCGAAGGGAAGAGCTGTGCAGAGGAATGAGGCGGAGGAATGAGGGGAGGAAGAGGCAGGGGGGACCAGCGGAGGAGGAAAGATGGGAGGCGGAGGAGATGGGCGCTGCGCAGAGGGATGAGGCGGACGAGGGATGGCGGGCAGAGGCAGGGGCGAACAGCAGAGAAGGACAGATGGGAGGCGGACGAAGGAAGGGGCGACACAGGCACAAAGGCAGAGAAGGATAGATGGGAGGCGGAGGAAGGGGCGACACAGGCACAGAGGCGACACATGCATAGGGGTGCAGGCAAGGTTAAGGGAGCTTACACGGTCGTTCATGAAATCTCTCTGCTTTTTGCTTTTCTCTTTTAAGTATTTTAATAATAGTAAAAAATAGCCAAAGTTCTTGATTTGTGCTTTTGTAGTTTCAGGGCCTTACCTTTTAGCCCTGGAGCTACTTTTTGGAAAAGCGGTTCTTAACTCTTTGATTCCGTTTGATGTCCTCTTTCTAGTGGTGTCCTCAGCTCTCTGTCAACATAGTTTGACTTTTTGTTTTTTTCTTGCTTTTTGTCCAAGACTGGTGCTTTTTTGTGTTCCAGCTTTAGGAACCCTCTTCTCATGTGTCCATCAACCTGTCCATTGTCCGGGCATGAGTTCTGTCATGTGAAAAGAGCTCGGAGGGCCAAATAGTTACATTCCCTCCCTCTTATATCATAGTTGTCCTCAACTGTGGGATACAAATATTCCATATGTTTGTGGTACTAGCCCCATCTGGTGCTCTTTTGCATGTGGTCTTTTCTCATATACGTGGTGCCTTTTGCTCATTTGGCAACATCTGTATACCTTTTCTTTGACCGATGTCCGTGTTGTTGATGGTACATGTTCTTCATAGCCTGTCACATGTGTTAGATATAATAAATGCATACGTAGCTTCTGCAAAAACTAGACACAAGCTAGTCAACAAATAAGTATGCATCAATCGCGTCTTCTGGGTATTCCAAGTACTGGCAAGGTAGTCTGGAGCCTAGTGGACTATCACATGCCACATTGTCCACACATCAAAAACAGCACACAAAGTCAAAGAAATTCAAACATACATCAGTATGCATTGCGCAAGTAATGATCCTCCTGTTCATGGATTGTCGTGTCTGGTTTCATCGAAACTGCGTTGAGCCATGTGGTTCTCGAGGGAAACCACTCAGACTCTCGCTCAAGGCCATTTGGTCACTAGGACCATCCGAGAATTCTTCTATAGTCATCCGGGCAATTTGGTCACATTGTCCGCCCGACTATGTAATCCAATACAGCCATCTGGTCGCAATGACCGCCCGACTGCGAAATCCAATACGATCATTTGGGCCATCTGTTGGCAAAGACCGCCCAACTGTGAAGTAAAAATATCTAGCATCGTTGCTGTCCAATGGGTCATCTGGCAGTGTTGCCTCCCATATACAAATCTTGCTCTTTTGGGCTTTCAGGCATCGTTGCCACCCAAACTAGATCATATCCATTTAACCATTACAAAGCAAGATAATGATCAATTCCATTTCAGTATAAATATATACCATTATGAAGAGGTCTAAATGTACAATCCCTCCCTCTTTAATCTATCTTGATTGCAAGACGTTTCAAGCCTGTACTTCAAATACATCGGGACCAATTGTTTCCTCATAAACTCTAAGAATATTTGGGTAGTCCTTGAAGTACTCTTGTGGCATCCATTTCACATCCATAGGCGAATAGTTCTTAAACTTCAAGAGGAATTTCTTGACCACTGTCTTTCCTTTTTTTTCTCATGGAATCGAATACAATCTGTTCTGGCTACAAGATTTTTTCTTGTTCTTCCACTTCTGGTGGATCCTCCAATGGAGGCTCATGAGGGGGAGGTCTTGTATATGGCTTTAATAAGCTGACATGGAAGGCATTATGTATTCTCCAATGATCTGGAAGGTCCAATTGATAACATACATCGTTGATCTTCTTGATAACCTAAAAAGGTCCATTGTATCTAGAGCTAGCTTGGGTTCCTTGTGCTCCTTAGCTTTAGACTTCCTAAGCCCCTTCTTCAAAGGTGACCTTTCTTCTTTGTTTATCACAGCTTTCTTTTGCTTGGCTTGAGATGTCTCAATAGCCCTTCGAACCTGTGCAAAGGTTGTATCCATATCTCGAACAAACTCGTCCGCATGGAAGATATCTTCCTTGGTTTTTAAAATAGGCAACAACAAAGGTTGGCCATAAATAATCTCAAAAGGAGCTTTGGTTGTCGAAGAGTGAACAGTGTTGTTGTAGGCAAACTCAACCAATGACAAGTACTTCTCCCATCGATCCTTTGCTTTGAGAGAATAAGACTTTAGCATATCCAAAATAGTGAGGTTTGCAATCTCACTTTGTCCATCTGTTGAGGATGGTAAGCCGAAGAGAAATTCAGCTTTGTCCCCATGTTGTCAAAAAGAGCTCTCCAAAAGAAACTAGTAGTCTGAGGATCTCTATCCCCCACAATGGATTTGGGTAATTCAAGATGTTTGAAAATCTGTTGAATAAACAATCTCGCCATATGCTCTGTGCGGAATCCGGATAGTCTTCTTTGTGGGATAAAGTGGGCTTGTTAATTGAATCTATCAATAGTAGTCCATATTCCATCATTCTTGAATCCTGACTTTAGCAATCCAAAGATGAAGTCCATAGCAATAATTTCCCACAGAATATTGGGGACTAGCAAAGGTTGTAATAATTCGGCGGGCTTTTGTCGATCAAACTTGACCTTTTGACAAACCAAGCATTCTCGAACATATTGCTCAATGTCTCTGCACATGCTAGGCCAATAGAAATAACTCTCCAAAGTCCGAGTTGTCAAGATACCTCTATGTCCCATGTAAGGTGGGGCATGGCATTCTTCCATTACTTTTGGCCTCAAATCCTTAGTGACACATAATCGGGTCTTTTGGAAATGCATCAAACCGCAAAATGGTGGAAGCAAATTTTGCACAAGATCTGGGATAATAATTTACCTCTGAAGCAAAAAGTTTTAATGTGGAGATGTATTGCTGAAGTATTCCTCGTTGGAGAATTTTTGGAAAACAGGCATACTGCGTTTGCTAAATGCCCTTCTTGTTGGCATAAAAAAGAAACAATGTGGCATTTACCTTGGTATTGTTTAGACATTAGATCTTTTTTGCGAAGACTTTCTAATGTTTGGATGTTTGGAAAATATGCACTACCAATAGATAAATGTGCTCTCTTTATTGCTTGGCTGCGAGTTTGGGCACTATGGAGTATATGGGTTGCTCACAATCAGATGGTTTTCCATTCGTTAAAGATTGATAAGTACTTCTACTTCATCAATCTTTACGACGACAGTTATCAGCTACAACAGATTGATCAAGCTCAGTTTGAATTGTTTTTTCACTGTTTCTAGATGTATATCATAGTGAAGATCCCTCTTTTAAGTCTTCACTTTGTACATCAATACAGATAGTGTTTTTACGAAAAAAAAAAGTGCTTATGTGTGTGAAGCCACCCTTATGTGGATAAGATATTATGTGTGTGTGGTAAGGAGTTATGTCAATGGCCATGCCATGTGTCACTTACCTAGTGTGATTTATGTGAGTCAAAAGATAAGGTTGGCAACCTACAAAAAAGCATGTACGTGGTGTTCTTCATATCAATTCAATACACATTGAGTCGTGCAAACCATCCCACGAAGATGCACTTCTACAGAGATCACTTCCTCACACTCACTGAGGATGGATTCATCCAGCAGCCGGGCTACTTGAGTCACGTCCCATGCCATGCGGATTGCGATTGGCCAGACACGGGTTTCATCCCACCGCCTCAGAGTGGAGACAGGTAGAGCTGAGTGCATCTTCAGAGCCGGGAAGCTCATACGGAGACCCGGAGAGGAGAGGATATGCCGACTATGCCACACAGAGGTTGAGACGGAGGAGCATTACATATGCCCCTGCCCGGTATACTATGAGATCCGCGGGAGGTTTCACTGTCTATTTTGTGAGGGATTCGGTCCACTCCCTAGGATCATTGACTTCCAGGACCAGCGTTGCCTGGGCCTCTTCCTGCTTGAGCTTCGCAGACAGAGGGACACCTTCTTGAGAGAGCCTCGGCCCCAGCCACCCCGCCCCCTTCCTCGCCAGCCAACCATCACCAGTTTCTTCCGGACCCAGGAGGTGGAGGACATTGACATAGTGGGTCTTGTGGACCCTCCACGAGCTCCTTTGGACCTACCTCGCCCGAGAGGAGTTACCTCGGACATAGCCTCTGCACTCCAGCGTGCCCGACGCCCTCGACCACCCCGTCGGCCACGATCACCTCATCAGCTCTAGATCCAAGACATGCTACACCGCCATCGAGCTACCTTTCCATGTGACATAGCTGAGGGAGACCTCTTGGCCATACTCATCAGCCCCATGCTTGATATTTTGGAGAGTGTTATACTATCAACTCGGAGCTAATGTTGCTCTCATGTTTCTCTGTTCTGAGTATTCCATGATGAGTTTCCATGGACAGTTTTGTATCACCCCAGTGACATAGCTATGTTTATGTTTTCTTTCTGTTTTATTTTCCATTCTAGGATGAGATAGGCCATGGACATTATTGTACCACTTTGGTCTAGGTGCATTGGGTCTTTAGTAGACGCTTAATATATGTTTCTTTCTTTTCTTTCTTACTTGAGGGGCATTCTGGAGTATGGTATGCACTTGATTCTCCGTATATGGGCTCTGCATGGACCGCCTACCCCCCCGCCTCTACACACATTGCACATGGATCACACCCCCGGAGCTCCCCACGAAGCTGCACTTTTATAGAGACCACTTCCTCACACTCACTGAGGATGGGTTCATCCAGCAGTCGGGCTACTTGAGTGTTCACATGTCCCATGCCATGCGGATTGCGATTGGCCAGATACGGGTTTCTTCCCACGGCCTCAGAGTGGAGACAGGTAGAGCTGAGCGCATCTTCAGAGCCGGGAAGCTCATACGGACACCTAGAGAGGAGAGAATCTGCCGACTATGCCACACAGAGGTTGAGACGAAGAAGCATTACATATGCCGTTGTTCAGTATACTATGAGATCCGCGGGAGGTTTCACTGTCTATTTCGTGAGGGATTCCGTCCACTCTCCAGGATCATTGACTTCCAGGACCAACGTTGTCTGGGCCTCTTCTTGCTTGAGCTCTGCAGACAAAGGGACACCTTCTTGAGACACAGGCCCCAGCCTCCCCGCCCCCTCCCTCGACAGCCAACCATCACCAGTTTCTTCCGGACCCAGGAGGTGGAGGACACCGACACAGTGGATCTTCTGGACTCTCCATGAGCTGCTCCGGACCTACCTCGCCCAAGAGGAGTTACCTCGGACCGAGCCTATGCACTCCAGCGTGCCCGACGCCCTCGACCCCCTACCGTCGGCCACGATCACCTCATCAGCTCCAGATCCAGGACATGCTCCACCGCCATCGAGCTACCTTTCCACGTGACATAGCTGAGGGAGACCTCTCGGCCATGCTCGTCAACCCCATGCTTGACATTTTGGAGAGTGGTATGCATCTGCTCGGAGTCGAGGTTTCTCCCATGTTTTTATGTTCTTAGTATTCCATGACGAGTTTCCATGGACAGTTTTGTATCACCCCAGTGAGATAGCTATATTTATGTTTTCTTTCTGTTTTATTTTCCATTCCATGATGAGATATGCCATGGACATTATTGTATCACTTTGGTCTCATAGGCCATTGGGTCTTTAGTAGACGCTTAATATATCTTTCTTTCTTTCTTCTCTCTCTCTTGATAGAGTCAACCACATATGTACACTTTGTTCATTGGAGGTGGAGACGGAGGAGCACTATGTTTGCAGATGCCTGGTGTATTATGAGATAGGTGGAACCGGAAGTTCCGAGAGGGTTTTGGGCCTTTATACAGAGTCATTGACTATCCGGATCAACGTTGTCTTGGGCACTTAACTTCTGGAGTTGCGTAGACACAAGGACCAGCTGCTTGGATTGCGCTGATAGTGTCTAGGCAGAGATACCTCGCAGCCCCAGATCACGAGCTTTTTCTCCCACATCCAAGAAGGCTCTCGCCGCCACTTGAGAGAGGAATCCACCGAGGACCCCCCACCTTTTCAAGCGAGTCAGATAATGCATTTAAGAGCCATAGACCTGGCGGTTCAGATTTAGTGAGCTAGGCGCCCAAGACCTACTGGGCTGCATAGGCGCTGCACCTATTAGCTCCAAGTATAGGAGATGCTTCGGCGATACAGAGATGCCCACACATGACATGTGGACATTGATGCCCTTTACACAGTTCTTGAGGATGATGATGAGACCTCTCCACCAGCCACCCTAGCTTGATGTTCCTTGGTCCTTGGGTCATTGTGCTACTTGTATTTGTCCCACATCGTGTCCACTCAGGAGAGCCTGCGTGATCTGGGACTATGCCCCAGAATAGATGGTATGATGACGAGTGCAGAGCCCTATACTCACGGCTCCGCATACAGAGAGCCTTGGAAGCCATCATAGAGCAGGAGTCGAGGAGAGAGATGAGGAGACTTACTCGCCGCAAAAGGCGGGCCTTCGCAGAGATACAGGAGCTAGAGATCTTTCATTTCTTCATGAGTAGAGATAGCCCTATCTCATGGCGGCACTTCAGAGAGCCCCGGACACCGACACCCATTGCAGACACACAGACATGGCACACATATGCAAAAGGCCTATACCACGCCCCACAGCAGCCACCTATACCTCAGCCACAGGAGCCTCGACCTACCACAGCTAGCTTCTTAACCCACTCGATGGTAAAGGAAGCTATCTGCCGCCTACAGCATGGACGGGCCGCCGACCATATGGGCCTACAGGGTGAGCATCTCATATATGCAGTAGATTCTCTGGCTCCTTTTCTTACACACCTGTTTAACAGGGCACTAGCAAAGGGTTTACCTGCGGAGTGGATGATGCACACCATTGTGCCGATCCACAAAACAGGGGATATGCTCGATCCGAGCAACTACAGGACGGTTATGGTTGGCCATGTGTTGGCCAAACTCTATGGTGCAGTGTTGGAACAAGAGCTTAGCTTATACGCTGAGCGAGCAGGTTTACGCTCATCAGGGCAGGCAGGCTTCAGGAGAGCTTTCTCTACCACTGACCATGTATTCACTTTGAGATGTATGATTGATCAGGCCAGAGTGAGGAAGAGAAAGCTCTATTGCTGCTTTGTGGATTTCCGCAAGGCATTTGACACAGTACCACGAGAGAGGCTCTTTCAGCAGCTTCAGTCTCTTGGCATACCAGCAGATATGACATGGGGCATCTATGCATTATATGAGCAGGTTTTTGGGCGAGTCAGATGCCCAGGAGGTATGTCCGAGACTATTGCTACCACCACGCTATTACATTAGAAGAAGTGCGGGAAGTAGAGGTGCTAATCAAGGTTACTAGAGCCAAAGAAGAAGAGACTTATACATTGATGAGGTGGCTGACTTCATTACACGGGGAGGCGGAGATGGAGTTGATCTAGGAGGTACCTTAGTACATATTATGCTTTATGCTGATGATATTGTATTAGTGTCTGAGGCTCCAGGAGGTCTACAGCAGCATCTACATGCACTCGATGATTTTTGCACACAGAGGGGTCTTACTGTGAACCTTGGGAAAACCAAGGTTATGGTCTTTCATACATCGAGACAGGGCAGGAGTCAGCTGACATTCACTCTCGCAGGACGCCAGGTGGAGGTGGTGATATCATACGTGTCCCTAGGGGTTACCTTCTCTGCAGCAACCATGCGCTTCACCATGGGTTCAGCAGCCAGAGCCAGATTGACACGGGGATATGCAACATTGGCTATGCTAGAGAGACAGTGCCACCAGGCGCATTTTCAGGAACCCCAAACGAAAGGGTGGCTATTTGACACATTAGTCACACCGGCATTGATGTATGGAGTAGCGGTATGGGCACCAGGACTTGCTACCCATTGGTGGACATAGATAGAGAGACCACAGGCCCTCATGATGGCACGCGTGATACGCAGCAAACCGTCGGTACCTCATGACATTATCCGAGCAGAGTTTGCTGCGCCTCCTATGATGGTAGAGGCCATATTCGAGACTATATGCCTGCTAGATAGATTCAGAGAGATGCCATAGGATAGATTGCCATACAGAGCTTTTGAGGCATCTAGACAGCTGGCTGAGGCAGAAGACAGAGGATCATGCTATGCACAGGTCACACATTGGTTCTCACAGCATGGCCTAGACGTGGATCATCTACCACCATTACAGTATGACAGGGATGCACCACATATCCGTCTCTCATAGTGAGAGGAACAGAGTATTGAGACAGGACCTATGGCAGCTCTATACATGAGAGACATGGATATCACATACACAGCCTCTTCCACCGAAGATGCTATACTACAGAGATCACTTCATGAGTATCACTGATGATGGATTTATAGAGAGGCCTAGATACATGGAGGGCTTTTTACCACACGGCTCCCGAGTAGCTATTGGTCAGCTTAGAGTCTCATCACATCGATTGGAGATCGAGACTGGCAGAGCAGCACGGATCCCCCGAGAGGAGAGGGTATGCAGAATGTGTAGAGAGGAGGAGAGTGAGGAGCATTATGTATGCAGATGCAGAGCATATACAGCCATCAGAGAGAGATATCCCATTTCATTCAGAGAGCCACATTCCCTACACCAGATCTTTGAGGTAGCAAACCAGCGCATACTGGGGAGATTCATTCTAGACATACAGCGTCACAGAGAGACATCCTTACAGGCTCGGACCGCTCCAAAGGGGGGACGACAGACACAGATTACTACATTTTTTCAGAGATCCACCCCACTCCTAGCCCCTACACAGCAGGGAATTACTCTCCAGAGAGCAGAGACACTCAGAGCCCGCAGGAGAGAGAGGACACCTGGCTTTCGGACACCACGCCTATACCAGAGAGAGATGACAGAGATCAGAGCTCAGTTTCATAGAGGGGGTGCGGAGCGACTGGCTCGCTTCAGAACAGACCCAGACATGTTCTTCAGGGAGTTGTGGACACCCCCTTCAGTGATGTATACCATTCTATACCCCCAGTATGGTACAAGATGGAGCTAGCTAGGTTGCATATCACGATTGTATAGTCCATGCATATAGCTTTGCATTCTCCTAGTAGTAGAGCTCCATCACCTCCCCCACTCATTGTACTTATTGGACACCCAGATTCAGCTTTTTATTAGTTCAATACTTTTTCATTTTGTTGGGATGACAGAGGATACCCCACACAGGTAGACTGATTTGTCTCATAGGCCGAGTTCGGTCTTTTGGAAGACGTAAATAAAAACTTTCTTTCTTTCTTTCTCTGTCCATGGACACATTGTAAACCTTTTGTCTCATAGACCCGTTGGGTCTATTGCAAGACTTTAATATATACCTTCTTTTTCTTCTTCTTCTTCTTCTTCTTCTCTCTTTCTCCCAAGTCTCTACATTCCAGCGTGCCCGATAGCCATGGCCCTCAAGACGTCGGCCACGATCCCCCGGACGTTGGCCATGATTCCCCGGACGTCGACCACAATCCCCTAATCAGCTCCAGATCCACGACATGTGGGGGGTTTCGCAAAAGGATGGGAGAGGTGGTTGTACACTTGCAAGTGGGGGAACTCTTGAAGAATATTGGCTATCACAAGCTTTGCCACTATTAGGATGGTGATGCAAACGGCAAAGGCGGCACGGATGTGGTGGCGAACTCGCGCAGGGCAGGTATTCAGCCAGTGGCAAACAGCCGCAGCCTCGTCCAACCAGAAATGTTGGGCGGCACAAACGAGGGCACGTTGACGAGATTCAAAAGTAGAACATGGGCTCTGATACCAATTGATGGTATTAGGGTTATATTGAAGCAGTTTGGAGCTAAGGAGGATGAAAGACGTCCAGGTGGTTGTAGAAGGAAAAAGTCATATGTGACGGGGAAGGCCTTCAGAGGCAGGGCTCCGCCCAAGGCGTGGGCGGCTCAGCCGGGGCCTTTGCACACCACGGTTATTCCAGCCGGTGGGGCTATCACAAGCTCTGCTACCTCTGGCGGTAGGATGGTGGAGCAACCAACAGAGGTGGCAGTGATGCGGTGGTGAACTCGTGCAGGGTAGGTATTCAGTGAGTGGCAAATAGCCATAGCCCGTCCAGCTAGAAACGTTGGGTGGCACAAACGAGAGCACGTCGACGAGATTCAAGAGCAGAACATGGGCTTTGATATTTTGGTCAACATAGTTTGACTTTTTGCTTTTTCTTGCTTTTTGACCAAGATTGGTGCTTTTTCATGTGCCAACCTAAGGGTCCCTATTTCCATGTGTCCATCAACCTGTCCAAGTTTCCGGGCATGAGTTCCATCATGTGAAAAGAGCTTGGAGGACCAAATAGTTACAACTTGCACTTCAATGCTCCAAATGAGTTGAAACTTGGTGGTTAAGGTATTTGGCTAGTGGAGAACGCAATGGTGAAGTCAAATTCATGATCCGAGACTTTGTTCAAATTCTGTTGAAAACAAGGTATGCGGTAGAGTAACGGGTGTAGCTCCTTAACCCAGACACTCTTGTTGGGTATTCAAAGCTTCGTGTGTGAAAACCAGCCCTTGTATGTGTGAACCCACTCTTATGAGTGGATAAGTGTGCCATGTAGCACTAGTGTGTGTGATTTGTATGGGTCAAAAGATAAGGCTGCAAGCCTACAAAAAACATTGTACTTGGTGAGTGGCTTCACTTCTATCACATCTGATCAAAAAACTACACTTGTACGTGCAATCATGTGCTCTCTTTCAATTGAGTTTGTTCTCTCTCTCTCTCTCTCTCTCTCTCTCTCATCAATTGCACATGCAATCATTTGCTCTCTTTCTATTGAGTTTGTTTTATCTTTCTCTCTCTCATCCACTCGACACCAACACCATGGATGTCTTTCACCCTCCTTTGCTCCAGCCCACTTCTGTGTAACCCTAATACCATCAATTGGGAGCCCTCAACCGCCCCATTTGATATTGAAAACTTATTCAACGGTTTTACATTACTGCACACTGTTCCTTAGATAGAGCGTACGAGGCTAGTAACCAGCTAGAGTCTCTAAGGGGAGAATCTTCATTTCCCATGCGAACAATACCATCAAGTCATTGCAGACCGTAGTGGATCTTACAAACATGGAATTCAATAAATCTATATTTATAATTTATTGGAGTCTCCTAAAGGGCATCCTTTCATGTTTTTGCCTTATGTTTTGTGTCATCTGTAGTAGTTTTACTTGTTCAGGAGTTTCAGACGTATACAGAGTTCGATGTTGATGTGCGAAGCAATTTTTATAGCTTTGACCTAAGGTCATGTACAGGCTAATGGCTGGGCTGGGCTTTCTCACCTTCTGGCGTTCTATAAAGGTCACAGATACGATCCAGATATGGGGTTACCCAGGTATTCATAAGCATAGCTTCTTTCCTTTCTTTAAAAAAGGGCACTTTTTGGGGGAGGCTGGATGTATATTCTGTTTTTTTTTCTGTTCTTCCCTGCAGGCCGAATGACTTTCATGACCTTGCGGAGTACTTTGTTCTGGAGGTAAGGTTCATAAAGCATGTCTGGCAGTTAAAAGAATAATAATTGAAAGATTAAGACTTTTATTCATTTGCCATGAAGAAATGAATCTTCCTTTTTGCTTGCATGCATTTGATTTTCACAGGTAATTCCTGATGCCATTGCGAATGTGAGAGGAGCTGATGGTAGAAGCCCTCCTGAGGCTGTTGAGTTCATCCTCCAGCTTCTCAAGGTACACTGGCTGATAAATGATCATTTTTACGGTCTCATTGCGAACCTATCCCTCGGAGAAAAATTGCAATTAATTTTAGTTTAGCTCAATGTTTCATTTCTGAAGCTTATCTCTGGCATTTACTTGCTTTCACTTATAATAAAGCCCATCTATGTTTTTGCAATGTAGCACAATGACAACAGTGGTAACCAGTTTTCGGATGTCTTTTGGCTTGCTTCCATCATAAAATCCATTGGCAAGCTAGAATTTGGCCAGCAGGTATTACCATTTCCTTTTGCTTACTGTAGATAAATATCCTTAATCAATCTGGTATGGTGTATGGAATACATGTTTGGAAGCAACATTTCTATGCTAACAGTTTGCTTGTGTGTCTGCTTGACTGTGGGATTTATCCTTCAATGCTGTATTCTTCTGTTGTTTCATTCAAGTTCTGATTTATCTCTCTAAATGTCCACATGTATTTTCTTTTTCTTCCCTCTGTAGACCACCAACTCAAATATTCGTATCCACAAAGCAGCAACCAGTGGACCCTCAGAATTTTGGCACTATAACTTCATATCTATGTGGTTGTGTATAGATAAGCATGCAGGCCCTATTGAATGGTTAGGATGAGAGAGATCTGCATTGGCAAAGACAGTGGTCTCGGTACTCTCTTATGCAGATGTTGTACTGATGACAGTCCACTAAAGGATTGCAGAAATAAATTAACGAAGCCAAGCTCATGATTTTGAATACGCGCCATGTGGGATTGCAGGATGATACCTTTACCTCTGGGCATGTCACCATTGAGATGGTGAAAGTGTTTTTAGGTCCAAAAATATTCATGAAGTTTCAATAGATGCCCAGTTAGCTAGAAGATGTGCATCTAGGCAATGCGTCTAATTGTGATTTCAGAAAGTGCAGGCCAAATGCCTTCTCTTTGGCTCACTACTTCGACCAGTAGCAATGAAGGGAGCAGATTTTTGGGCTGTAGGTCTCCCCGAAGAGGCACTACAAGTCATGATGCTCTCACGACCCACATGCAGTGAATCGTCTATCCCTCACCACATCATTGTAGCAGAGTCTGCAGCCCACACCCTGTACATCAATGCCTCATTTCAATTAGTCACACATGATATTGAGGATGTGAGAGGGTAGGTGATGGCCACCATGGCTCGCTTTCACATAATATATGCACCTGGTCTTGTAGGGAGTAGAAGACTGTTGGAATGCTCATGTGATGAGGTCCACTACTTCACATAGGCTTCGCGGAGACTTCCACAGGGGGGGAGAGAGGATTTTCTATAAAGAGATCCATGAGAGCTGGGACCCGAGGTATCGGGATATGTGTAACTTCCGAAGGACCCGAGGGTTTTACAAAACATTTGACCATTAATGCAATTAAACACTGAAATCGGCCATAGCCTTAAACATATGCCACTTAATCCACAGAACTCTGAAATAGAGATCTGCACATCTGACACCGCATAGAGGCTGGAATGGGCGGACCCCCCCTTCGAGTATTTTATTACCCAAGGAGAATAATATCATGTACAAGCTTTGAGGGCCTGGTACAACAAGTACAAAGGTGCCTGGTACAGCATGTACAACAGGTATAATGGTTGGGACAAGAGGTACTATGGTTGGGACTATTGGGTCTGAAATTCATGATTTTGGGAGTAGGTGTTTCGGTACTTTAAAAAATTGGGCAAGAAAAGGAGAGAAAGAGAGGAGGAAAGAAACAAGTTGGAAGGGAAGAGGAGAAAAGGGAAGGAGGCGAGAAGGAAAGGAGAGAGAGTTGGAAGGCCAGAGAAGGAGAGAAAGAGGAGGGAAGAGGAGGGGTGGACCGTGTAGGAGAAGAGAGAAAGAGGAGAAGGGAAGAGGAAGAGGAGGCGTGGAGTAGAGAAGGAGCGAAGAGGACTGGATGAGGAGAAGAGGCGGAGCAGTGGGCTGCAACCGGAAAGCAGCTTTGCGAAGTGGCAAACGAGCAGTGGGACAATCCGTCGCCTGTGGATTTCCGTCCGCCACCTAGCCTGTCTGCGCCGGTGTCCGTCTCCTCCCAGCGCCGCCCGAAGCCGCCTCCCAGCCGGCGGCACTAGTGGACAGAGGTCCGCCGCCGCTCATCCCGCCCAGCCTCTTCGGCGGCGCCGCTCCATTCCATCTCCCTCACTGGTGGGGCTAGTGCTGTGACAGCCACCTCACCCGGCGGCAGCGACGCCTGATCCTGCTCAACTCGCGCCAGCCAGTTCGCGCGAGGCCTGCAATTCCGTCCCGTCGCCGTCTGCAACATGCTCTATGCTGCTTGTCTAGCGGCTGCCATCCTCGCCTGTACCCTCTGCACACCTGTACCTTCTGTACTCCTTGTCTGTGTACTGCAATTGCTTGTCCTTGTCGGTACCTGGCCAGTTGCTCGTCCTCGACTGTACTTGCTCGTTTACAAGTGCTCGTCCTCGCCTACCTGCTCGCCTGACAGCACAACATATCACTTGCAGGTACTTTCAATTCGAATTTTTCAAAAAAAAAAGGCTTTGCTGGCATTTTAGTTCCGGTTCAGTAACTTTTGGGGGTTTGCCAAATTTCCTGGCTGCATAGAAACTTGCAGGAGGCAGAATTGCATGGAGAGTACTTACTTGCTGTAGAGTTACCCAAATCAATTTGCAGACATTTTGGTACAGGGTTCATATAATTTTGGGGGATTTCTCAATTTGATGCCAAATGGAACATGCTGCTTTGCTTAGCATTTGGGGTTTTTTCAAATTGAGGTCAAAATCAGCAAATTAAGCCTCTTTCGGTTGCAGAAATTTGGGGCGTTTGTGAAAATTGGGCAATTAACTGCACATTGAAAATTGGGGCTTTTCAGATTGGAGCATGTAATTGGGGATTATAGCGGCGATTTGTCGCATATGTATACACATTGTGTGTAATTGGACAATTTGGTGCAGGTTTATTTGCATAGGACATTTGGTTGCGTGGCAATACACATTGGTGCTTGGTTTGGTTGCAGGTGTATTTTGTCGACATGGCTCAAAATGCTACAGATGTATTTGGTGTGCTCACCCAGGAGGACAAGTGCGATGGATCAAACTACTCTCTATGGAGTTTCATGATTTGTAATTTACTGGTAGCCAAAGGGCTTTGGGACATTGTGTGTGGTGATGACACACGCCCACTTACCATACAACCAGCAACTCCTCAAAGGGGAGGTGCTGAAAGAGCTCCTGAGGTAGAACCTGCTCCCACATAAGAGCAAAAGAGATGGGACTCTAGGGATGCACATGCCATGTCCTTGATAGCCCTTTCAATGAAAAGGACTATTATTCCGCACATTCGGTCTTGCAGGACATCGAAGCTTGCATGGGACGCATTGGAAGCAATGTATCAGGTACGCAACGAGGCAAGAGTTGCCTACTTGAAGAGGCAATTGGATCTTCTTTCTATGGATGAGGGTAACTCAATGGTAGATCATCTCACCAAAGTGAAAGATTTGCAGGAACAGTGATGAGGTTATTCCAAACAGACAGCTGGTCACCAACACTCTTCATTCTTTATCACCTTGCTACTTGGGCTTTCACACCTCTCTCAACCTCTCTATGAGAGGAGGTGGTGATCCCGTCACTTTTGAAGAGCTGGTGGGTTTACTCTTGCAGGAAGAGCAAACAAGAGCAAACTTATCTAGCAACCGTGGTGGAGACAAGGCATTTACAGCCAAGGATAAGGGTAAAGCAAAGAGCTTTAGGCATGGGGGACAACACTCTAGTAAGGCTGGTCATGGTGGACAACCCTCTTCTGGTGGTGAAAAGTCTGACAAAGGGGATGCAAACAACCCTAAAAAGAATGGCAAATGTCACTCCTGCCATAAGCCTGGTCACTACATCAATGAATGTAGAGAGCGGATTGCAAAAGAGAAAAAGAAAGATGCAGGCAATGCAGTAGCAGACTCTTGTGATGACAAAGCACAGCAATCGGCTAATGTAATTTAGGAAGAGTACACTTTTTTGGTCACATGCACTAGTGATACATAAAGTGCTTTAGACAATGATATGTCTTGCATTGCATGTGACAGACATGATGTATCATGGTATTTTGATAGTGGTGCTTCGAGCCACATCACTTCATTCAAAGATGTATTTCAGCACTTGGTTTATGCTTCAAATGGCCGGACTGTATCATGTGCAGATCATACCACATATCCAGTAAAGGGAATTGGCAATGTCATACTTATTGCAGCCAATGGTGCCAATATATGTATGAAAAATGTGTTGTATGTTCCAGGGATAAAGAAAAATCTGCTCTCCGTCTCAGCCATAAATGACCAAGGTTTAAAGGTTGAATTTGAAGATGGGAAGTGTTTGGTAAAAGACCCATGAAAGGGTTATGAATTAGTCACTTCTGGAACACGATACAAAGGCTTGTATGAGCTGGACAGCTATGACAACCGTACTTATGATGCAAATACAGTGGCTACCCACACTCTTGCTATGCATCATGCAGAGCTATGGCATGCACGTTTTGCGCATGTAAATTTTCTGAGTTTGATGCTTTTGCAGAAGCATCATATGGTTGATAATATGCCGCCTCTTGAGTCTCCAACAAGACATGTATGTGAGGGGTGTATTCTGGGAAAGATGCATCGAAAACCATTCCTCAAGGATGGAGTTGTTAGAGCTGAAAGTAAATTACAGCTCATACACAGTGATGTATGTGGTCCAATGAGGACACCATCCATAGGGGGGCATCTTTATTTCGTCACATTCATTGATGACTACTCCAGGTTTGCTTGGGTTTACCTCTTGAAAGCGAAAGCAGAGGTGTTTACATGCTTTCGACACTTTGCAGCAATGGTTGAAAATATGTGTGGATGTAAAGTCCAAACACTCCGCTCAGATAGAGGTGGAGAATATATGTCAAATGCATTCAAGGATTATATGCTTCAAAAGGGCATCAAACACCAATGTACTGTGCCTTATACACCGCAGCAAAATGGTGTAGCTGAGAGGAAAAATAGATTTCTCATGGAGATGTCAAGATGCATGCTGAAAGCACAGAAAAGTTGCCTCACAATTTCTGGATGGAAGCTATAGTATGTGCCACTCACGTGTTGAACAGGCGTCCAACAAAAGCTTTGAAAACCATAACACCATTTGAGACTTGGTATAGCCGAAAGCCAAAAGTGGATTATATGCGTACATTTGGGTGTTTGGCATATGCACATTGCCAGAACAACTCCGAACAAAGCTAGATGATAAAGCAATGCAATGCATTTTTGTGGGCTACAGCAATGAGAGCAAAGGATACCATCTTTATAATCCAACAACACGCAAGATTTTTGTCAGTAGAGATGTGGTATTTGCTGAAAATTCAGTACAGGACATGTATAGCTTGTATAAAAGTAATGATACAGGTATATAGGACATATTTGATGGACTATTATTCATTGCAATTAGGGGGGATTCAGATCAGCCAGCCCCTACACAAGAAAATCCTCGTGTAGAACATGTGGAACAGCCAGCCATTCAGCCCCCTTCTATGGAAGAAGTGGAAGATCTTGTTAGGGAAGAGCAAATAGCCATAGACACAGCCAAGTCGGTGCCAAGATGGTTGCTGAAAACGTTGCAAGAAAGCAAACTTGCAGCTCCACTCACAGGTAGAACAAGGGCTAGTTCCAGCCATGCATTGAATATGCATCATGGGGAGTCTGCATTAGCCATGGGTGGTCTCTTTGATTCACAATGAGTACTGGGTGCAAGCTATGCAAGATAAAATCTCTTCTATCATGAAGAACAATACTTAGGATCATGTGGACTTGCTGAAAGGCAAGCTTGTCATTGGAACAAAGTGGGTGTACAAAGTCAAAAGGAAGTCTGATGGTAGTATTGACAGGTACAAAGCAAGACTTGTGGCTAAAGGCTACTCTTAGAAAAAGGGAATAGATTATGAGGAGACTTTTGCTCCTACTTCGAGAATGACTACGATAAGATCATCGATTGCATTGGTTGCACATAAAGGATAGAAAGTGCATCAATTGGACATCAAAACTGCATTCTTAAATGGGGATTTACAGGAGGAAGTATATGTAAATCAGCCCATTGGTTTTGTAGTTCCTGGTGAGGAACATAAAGTATGCAGGTTACACAAAGCATTGTATGGGTTAAAGCAAGCTCTAAGAGCTTGGTATGATAAAATACATGCTCATCTAACTAGCCAAGGTTATGTGAATAGTCCAGCTGAAAGCACATTGTATGTGAAGAAAACTTGTGCCGATATTCTCATAGTCATCTTGTATGTAGATGACATGCTCATTACACGAACTAGCAAAGCACACTACTATCTCGACATAGAGTTTATGCATACAGATGATGGCATTGTTATGCAGCAAACTAAGTACATAAAAAGTTTGCTAAAAAGATTTCACATGGATGAATGTAAGCGCATTTCTACTCTAGTAGAACCAGGTGTACGGCTTACTATGCATGACATTGGAGAGCATTTTGAGGCCGGCATTTACAGCCAGGCAGTGGGATGCCTCATTTACTTGTGTAACACGAGGCCTAACATATCTTTTGGGGTGTCTTTGTTGAGCAAATTCATGCACAGCCCAGGCACAAAGCATTGGCAAGCAGTCAAACACATTTTTCGTTATCTTCAGGGTACCCTGGATCTTGGTTTGTTCTATCCCAGGGGGGGCAGCTTGCAACTTTATGCATACAGTGATTGAGATTGGGCTAGTGATTATGATACTAGGCAATCCACCAATGGAAATTGTTTTTTTCTTGGTAGTTTATGCATATCTTGGTTGAGCAAAAAACAACCCGCTGTTGCCACATCTACTTGCGAGGCTGAGTATAGGGAAGTCTTCACAGCTACAGTAGATTGTGTATGGTTGAGGAGATTATTGACTGATCTTCGCGAGTGTCAGCATGCGGTTCTCATAGTTACCAAGGTGCAGAGGAAGGTGTTCTTCAGGGTGGCCCAATCCGCAAAGTGGTCAGTTGAAAATTGATTGAATCACTTGTGTGCCGGGTAGACGGAAAGAGTACCAAGAAGGCATCCTGGCGGCCAAGGCCTCAGCTCTTGCATATGGAGATGAACCGTTAGATGTGGTCATCTACATCGTCAGTGGAGGATCCTTTGAAGATTGGAAGCTTGACATTGACTCGGCCTAGCACCATGGAAAGGGGTTCCACGCCAGAAGGATTGGCTGGGCCAGGAGGGTTGTCTTGGCCTCTAGCATTGTTACAGAAGGTGGGATTACCAAGCCATAGGGAAGGGTGGAAGGGGATCATCAGCGTATTGAGAGAGGACTCTAGGAGTGGGCTGACCGGACTACCACGGGAGCATGTATTGGGCATACAGAGGACACAGAGATGAGGGTGAGCTAATAGGACTCCAGGTTTCGAGTGTCCCAGTGGGCGTGCCAAATTTTAGTGTACCTGTAGCAGGGTTAGCTGCCCGGCACACTATGAGAGTGATTTGTACCATTTGGGGAGATATTATTCATACCCTAATGGCCGCTTTGGCCTGTATAGAGGGACCTTCTAGGTCAACACAAGCAAAGTGCGTAGTCTTCATGCAGGAGTAGGATCATGGGATTTTTTTCTCTTCAACTCCCATTGGACTGTGTGGGCATCACCACGCCCTTGTTTGGCTGCAACCACCTTACACTCTGTGATGAGGGTTTCCGGCTTCTAGCATGCTTAGTGGCATGCATTTCCAATGCGCCGGTCTTGGGGAGTTTATGGTCACAGATTGTGACATGTGGAAATTCGACCCATCATGCTTTCTTGTAGGAGATGATGATATGTAACTTTTTAGCTTCCGGATCAAATGCTGAATCTGGCCAATACATGCTCGCGAGAAGGCCTAGCACGAGGTGATGTACATGGTGGCAAGAAGAACCTGGTTCGCCACTACCACTCTACCTGCTAGGGAGAGTCTCGCACAAGTCCAGTATAAAAGCTTCTTCCGAATGCTCAAAAGAAGGGGGGCGAGCTGCTGCTCCGGAGAGAGATCAATGCCCATGTGGCATCCAAGGTAGCGAACTGGAGTGCCTCTCAAGATCCATTGGAAAGCTTCAACCGGTTGACAAGTCGGGGAGTTGCATGAGCCTACCCAGAAACCACACGACTTGTGCCAGTTGATCTGTGCTCCTGATGCGTGGCAAAAAACCTCGATCGCCTCTTCGAATCTCTAGAGATTCCTAAGATGAAGGCTACTGTGTCATCTGCAAACTCTGAATGAACTCTTGTGTGCGGAGGGGGAGACACAATCCTTGGACCCTGGTCTCCTAGGCTGAGAGAAAATTGCTCATGGCCTCGGCAGCAACGAATAGGAAAAGGTAAGGTGCCAAAAGGACAGCCTTGCCTTGCCGTACGGATCGGGAAAGCGGGAATCTGTCGCCACGGCCTACAAGAATGAGGACCTGGCTGTGCGAGGCTGAGTAAAGGCCTGAAACCCCACGAATCCACTGCACGGGGAATCCCATCGGGCACATCGTGCCCTCCAAAAAACTCCAATCCACTCTATCATAGGCTTTCTCAAGTCTAGGAGAAGCACAATGAGGTCCTGTTGCTGCATCCTGGCTGAAGTTTCCGCCTCCCAAAAGGTAAAAATGTTGTCCAAAATGCTCCGATCCTGAACAAAGCCAATCTAAGTGTCGTGAGTCAAGTCCGGGAGAAAAGGCTGAAGTCTCATGCTGATGGCCTTGGCCAAGATCTTATAGGCGGTCCCTAGAAGAGTGATGGGTCTCCACAGCCGGATGTCCAATCTGTGACCACCCTCCTTGGGAATCAAGCCCTCTGAGAGCCTCTCTAGCATGGCACGTGGGAGCATAATCTCATTGAAGGCAGCTCGAAGGCGGCCTTCTATGAGGTCCCAGTGACGAAGAAAGAAAGAAACTGGAAACCTGTCTGCCCTCGGGCATTTGCCCCTTGGAAGTGCAGTCTCACTGTCTCTGCCAACTCCTCAACAGTGAATGGTGTCAATAAGAAGGATCGAAGAGAGGGGGGAACCACCTCTCTTGTGTGTTGCCAAACCCTCTCGCGTGTGTCCATCACCTGTGGAGATAATGGGGCACCAGTGAGAAGAGATTTGAAAAAGTCCGTGGCGATGGCTCTCACATGGGGGGGATCAGAAACAATAGCTCCATCCTGGCCATGCAACCTACGAATGCCATCTCTCCTCCTGTGGGGTCGGCTATCTCAAAGAAATCCCCTGTGAGTCTGTCACTGGCCTGAGTCCAGAATGAAGCTTTGGCATGATACCTGTACTCCACCCTCCTTTCCTCAATGGATCTAATCTCCGTGCGGGTTGCAGCTAGAGCTAGCTGACACTGAATCCACTGGCTATTTGGGGATCTCTCTTGAAGCCCTTGCAAATAGGCAAGACCCCTCCTCAGACTCCTATCCTACTCCCGGAATCCCTCCAACCTACTTGGGCTGCCTCCTGCAAGGAACCGCTGATCTCCCCTAGGCCCACATCCAATGTACACGCAGTAGAGCCTGAGATAAAGTCCAATCCCGCCCATATCTACTCTATCCTACTACAGATCTCGGGGTCCTGAATGAGGCTGTCCGGAATCCTAGAGCTAGCATGCTTGTCATGCCTCCAGGGATCCTCTAGGGACAGAATAACCGGGGTGTGATCTGAAAAAGTAGTGCCTGCCAAGATACTGACCATGCCCCCACGGCTGCAAGCCCACTCATCAACATAAAACCTATCAAGTCTAGAGAGGTTAGGGACGGTGCTCCTCCTATCCGATCACGAGAAGTGAAGGCTCCCAAGGCTCTGCCTTTTTCCAACATTATATAGTCATGTGCAACTGCAATGGTCATTTCTTAGCTATTTCTTTCCTTTTGATCAACGCTGCTGTGTCGTTTTGCCCAAAATGTTTGTGGAAATGTTGTTTTGACATTTCTAGGGTCTGCAACAGCGGTTTTCTGCAGCTATTTCTTCACTCATGGTTGTAACACCCTCCCACCTATCCTGGTCAAACTGTTCAATGAGTATATTTTCTAGGTGCAAGTATGATTGTGCCTTGTAGATAAGTAATATGGTGCTTTTTGACCAAATTTCAGGGGGTCCCTAGAAAATATACTCATTGAACAGTTTGACCAAGATATTTGGGAGGGTGTTACAACCATGAGTCAAGACATAGCTGCAGCATATGGCTGTTGCAGACCAAACATTGTGGCAAAACAGCACATAGGCGGCTAGCAGCAGTGTTGCTCATAAGCAATGAGAAAAGACTGTTGCAGTTGCACACGACTGTTTCATGTTACACTTGGGTGGAAAATAGCAGCCGCCCATATGTACTTGCGGGAGTGCCCCACCCTATGTCTCCCCGGTTGCACTCTCAGGATTAAAAACAATTAAACAACCCAATTTTTATTTGGTTGGACCCAAACATTGAAGCAATTGCACAAATGGATACGCCCAACCTCTGTTTTGTGTGAGAGAAATAAAGCCTGCGGATTTTTCCTTTATTCCTTTTTTGTTGTGAAAAAGTTAATAAGCGCAATGATATAAGCTATAGCTGCCATTGTTTTCAACCCCGTTATACTTTCACCATTCATAAAATTGGAGTAACTCATGAATTGATGGGTTCATGTGTAAAGCCCTTCTTTACTTAATCAGCATTAATGCTGTAGTCAACTAGTTTGGGATCTTTGAGACGAACCCATTGAGCTCACCACCTAGCCATAGGATCTATCTAGATCCAACCCAGAGCTGGAAGCTGGGGTACTCGTCTAGGGCAAAGATCCAAGTGCAGTAAGACTTTGGTGTCCCATGCCACCAAGGCACACCTGGAGGGTGACCTTACACTGAGTGATCCTTGAGGACTATCCTGATTCGTCCAAACTGAGACGCTTGTTCCCCCAAACTGAGCCATAGGTCTAATTTACATAGGCTAACCTAGTATGCTATACTTAGGTTAACCCCGGATCTTAATTTTCGAACCCCGTTTTTAGATGCATTTACCGGGCCATGGGATATCCCCTTATCTTAGGAGAACGTGGGACTAACACTATGGTACTTGCCTCTTGGATGTCTTCAAGGTCCTATTGTTACTCTCTTCAAAGTCTTATCATGGATCATAAACAATTTGAGTTGTTGAAGAATAGTAGTCAAACTATTTAACTTTTATGGGCACACAATGAGTCTGATCTGAAGGGCATTGGCTGTTAATGTAAATGCACCTAGATGCCTCTTTGTTTTTTTTGTTTAAATAGGTTTTCTCTTGTCTTTTTCAATTATGAGCGTGTATCTTAATTCCTCCCATTGTATCAGAGTATACAGTCGTTATCACGAATGTTGAAGCGCATAGACACGTTCTTGCAGTATGACAGGTATCTTTTCCAACACTCTCATCTGTAATCCTGTCCGTTTTTTTTCCTCTGAATATTTTAATGACTTGGTCTCTTTACTAATAAGCAGGTTCTCAGTTTCTTCTTGTTTTATTGTTTTATTGTTTTTCTGTTTTATCTACTTGTGTGTGTGTGTGTGTGTGTGTGTGAGAGAGAGAGAGAGAGAGAGAGAGAGAGAGAGAGAAATGAAATGAAATGAAATGTTATATTAACGTCTTCAAAAGGCCATAATGACCTATGAGACCAAAAGTTACATCATGGTGTGTGTGAGAGAGAGAGAGAGAGAGTAATATTAGCGTCTACAAAAAGACCCCAAGGGTCTATGGACCAAAAGTGACAATGGTACGATGGATATACAGAGTCATGGAAAACTGAAAGAAAAAATAAAAAGAAAACATGTAACACTAGTGTATGTACATGTAATCAGCAGATGATCCTATGTAGAGTGACATGTGCCGTGATCAGCTGATGACGAGAGAGAGAGAGAGAGAGAGAGAGAGAGAGAGAGAGAGAGAGAGGAAAAGAGAGGAGGAGGAGGAGCAGGAGGAATATATTAACGTCTTGCAAAAGACCGAACGGGTCTATGAGACAAAAGGTTGAATCTCATCATGGAAAAAAAGGCAACATATCAAAGAAACTAACACTGATCCCTAGGTAAATGTAGATATGTATGGATTTGATAGAATGTGCAGCGGAAGAAGGGAAAGTGGAAACAAACGAGAGAGAGAGTGAGAGAGAGAGATGGAGAGGAAACGCAGGTGAGAACCTGCTCTTAATATCATCAACCAAGAATACATGTCCCGAGCAAGAGGGGAGAAAACATCGTATGTGAGGGACTGCAGGAAACAATGCTAAGCAAGGAGTGAAGATGAGGGAGGCAAGCCAGCTATATATATGCCCAAAAGTAGGTAGCTGACTAGCATCCACACGACTAGGTAAATGTCCACGACTAGGATAAATATCCAATACACCATAAAAATGGGGATAAAATAGGGGAAAAATATGTGAGGGGTGACCAACCCCTATAGCTATAACATGGTCAGCCCTAGAGGCTAAAATAGGACAGCAATTAGGAAGCCAGCAAGAAGGGGATGATGTCTAACACCCCCTCTCAGCATCGGATGCTGAGTGAACTCCAAGAAGCCAGAGACGTCGTCCTCGATCAAAGATGAAAGACTGCAGAAACAGGTACCAAGAAAGCTCCATAAGCAATCTCCTCAGCAACTCAGCTACAAAAGCACAGAACAAGCTGCCAGGTACACCGCTCCTTTGGAAGAAAACAACCATGCAGGCTGCGACGTGCTGCTCCAAATAATGATTCCAAACCCAAGTGTAAGAACACTCCCCGAAGTCGTATGTCGTGTATCCAGCTTGGAGAAGGTATGAAAAACCAAAACCAACCAAGATGAGATTCTGTATATAATCAATCCTCACTTGAACCCTCAAAAGAAATAGCGTCAATCTGCTCGAACTCTGTATCAAGAGTAGCCAAATGCTGTACAAAAGCATCCTCTGAAAAGGTCGGCATCACAAGATGTAAAGATTGTGTAGAAAAGATGGGGTCCATCTACTCGAACTCCGTATCATGAGTTGCCCAATGCTGTACATAAGCACACTCCACTGAGGTGGGCATCGCCAGATGAAAGGACTCCACATCCCCCTCTGAAAGATGATGTCATCGAACTGGTACAAGCCCAACCTGATTCCGATCCAAATCCAAAAAACTCTGGAAGTACCACTGTGCCCTAGGCACGGTTAGCAACCACAGATCCAAAGCATCCCATCGGGTCCAAAAAACCATCCTCCAAAACAACAAACCTGCAGAACTGGCAGGGGGAGGGGCATCCCCAGAAGCATCACAAAGAGAGGCAGAGGTAGACTCCGCACAATGAGGAAGGGAAGCAGGAATATATAACTTGCAATGGTAACAAGATCCCAAGAATCAGCAACAAACAAGTGATCCATGTGAAAGGATCGCACCTCACAGGCAAAACACCCTCCTTGTTTTGCAAACACTGCAAAGAACATAGGCTCGGACAAAATAAACTATGCTCAGGATCTCTGAAAAGATCACTGCTTTCCTTCAAAATCTGTAAACTCCTGTCACACAGAAGAAAGTCTCCACAGAAACAAAACAGCTCCCGAAACTGATCCTCAAGTGAAGTAGCGAGAGATTGGGCCCCCTTTGAGTGTAGAAAACTCCTTTGGGAAGCAAAAAACGTAGCCAAAACACTGCTGTCCAGCAAAAAACATCACTCCACCGCCAACAGAAGGCAAGGAACATGAAGAAACCGGGAAACTGTGTAGGCTAGGAACAAAGCATAGGTATAGATGCTCCGAAATCAGCAAAACGCTGACTGAAATTAGAAATTCAGTATCCTCCTCAAGTACCAAATTGCCTCCAAAGCCACAATCCAAACAAGAAACCCCCTCTGCAAGTGATCTGTGTCCATTGGAGAAGAAAACACAGCCAAACAAGGGCTACAAACTTGAAAATTCAGGACAACCAGCGTCCACACCTCCTATGAGGAAAAACGCTCAAGAGAAGGTACCTTCGGGTCCAACGGATGAAGCCCAAGTGAAGGTAGAGCTACCAGTAGAAATCAGTCCAGGAAAACGCAGAAACCATGGCTGCAAATCTGAAAACGCAGAGGTATTCGGGGCAGTAGAAAGGGCTGAATCTGGAAACGCAGAAGAAATAGGTACACCCAAGCCTCAAATCAGCGAATCGGCATCAGAAAACCTGTAGGAGAAAAAACGCAGCATGTAGGCTGTTGTTGTCTTGCACAGAATAGGCGGCCAGCACTGGGGGGGGGGGGGGGGGGGGGGGGGGGAGATAGATGTTGCTGAATACTAAAGACTTGCTGCAAAACTGCTGTAGACAACACCTACAGAAAAACGCAGCACTCCAAGGTGCTGCTGCCCTGAAAACAGAGCAGCCGACAGGTGAAGAAGGGATCTCAGGGGTCAAACCTATAAAGGATGACCTCGGGCTGCAATGGAGAAGCGCCTGGAAGAGGCAGGCGACCAGCAGCAAACCTGAGAAGAAAAAGCGCAGATCTGTCCATCTGCAGAAAAACGCAGAAACACAAGAGGTAGAGGAGGGAGCATCCAACACTGAAGCCACTGGCGCTCCGATACCATGATAGAATGTGCAGCGGAAGAAGGGAAAGTGGAAACATAGGAGAGAGTGAGAGAGAGAGATGGAGAGGAAACACAGGTGAGAAATTGCTCTCAATATCATCAACGATGAATACATGTCCCGAGGGATTGCAACAAACAATGCTAAGCAAGCAGTGAAGATGAGGGAGGCAAGCCAGCTATATATATGCCCAAAAGTAGGCAGCTGACTAGCATCCACACGACTGGGTAAATGTCCACGACTAGGATAAATATCCAAGACACCATAAAAATGGGGATAAAATAGGGGAAAAATATGTGAGGGGTGACCAGCCCCTATAGCTAACATGGTCAGCCCTAGAGGCTAAAATAGGACACCAAGCAGGAAGCCAGCAAGAAGGGGATGATGTCTAATAGGATCATCATCGTCATCACCATCCTTATCATCGTGGATACAAAGTAGGTGTAGAGGATACGGGGGTGCGAGTGTGGAGAGGGAGCTATCTATCGATGTATGGTAGAGGTCTATAAAGGATGTCCAGCATCGACAAGGGGGTGAGGAGGGTCCCTAGATCTGCAGGGCCGAGGAGAAGATAGGACGAGGTAGCAGCTATAGACACTTGGTGGCGGGCGAAGATCTCGTCAATCTGGGATTGGTGAGCTTGGGGTGCTCGAGGTCGAGGAGGGTGAGGCCATCTTGTTGGGAATCAAGGTCTTACTTGTGTGTGAACCCACTATTATGAGTGAGGAAGTATGTGTGTGTGTGTGTGTGTGTGTGTGTGTGTGTGTGTGTGTGAACTACCTCTTAGAGGGATACCAATAATATCTAGATATTTGTGTGTGTTGTGGCATAAGCAGTGATGTCAGGAGGAGAACCCTTGTGCTTATTAAAGGTACATGTACTTCGTTGAAAATTAATCAAGCAACTATCACATCATTTACAGTCATGTGAATCTCTCTACACTTGTACTCTTGTACTTTCTCACTGTCTCTCTCTCTCCTCCTCTCTTTGCTTCAATACCATAGCTATTTTTGACTTCACCTTCAAGCCACCATAGCTCAACTCTAACACCAACTCGTGTGGCTCTCCAAAGTGCGGTGGCATGAGGCAGGGTAACTCTAGTGGAGGGGCGAGATGGTGGCCCTCTCGTCGCTACTATGGCGGCCTCATTCGTCTGAGTGTCCTCCTCCTATGGGCATCCTTTAGAAGGACGTAATTGCTTTTGCCAAATGGGAGTTTTGCATAATTACATCATACCATAGAGCACTTTATCACCAATGTCAAAAACATTATCCCAACCATCCTTCACCTGCTCTGAGAGGACTGTTTTGGGTTGCTTGCACAATACCACATAATAGTCCTCATTGTCTGCATTTGTAGGTGCACTAATAACTGCAAAAATAGTCACCCAGCACTACCATGTTAGCCAATTGGTCGTTCTTATCTCAAGATGAAAAATCTAGATCCTACTATGCTGGGCATAGGGAACAGTAAATGATGGGATAGCTGAATAAAAACAGTCAATCAACCTTGTATACCGGGCAAGGGCTCATCCGCCCCGAGAGAGAGAGAGAGAGAGAGAGAGAGAGAGAGAGAGAGATTAAGCGTCTACTAAAGACATTTAATATATCTTAACCACACAAGGACTCATCCGGGAGAGAGAGAGAGAGAGAGAGAGAGAGAGAGAGAGAGAGAGATTAAGCGTTTACTAAAGACATTTAATATATCTTAACCACACAAGGACTCATCCGGGAGAGAGAGAGAGAGAGAGAGAGAGAGAGAGAGAGAGAGCGTCTACCATAGTCACATGGAACGGGAACGGACAGATGGAATGGGGGTCTGTTCTGGAACGGGAACGGGAACCTAGAAAGAAATGTCATCACCATATGGCTACCATTTGCAAGCTAAGGAGATGCAACAGCATATATTGCCAAGCCTTTTAGATGCAATGTCATACACCACATATAATATGATATAATCATAGAAAAATATTAAAATTCTCATTTACTCAGAAATTAAACCCAAAATGCCTTTAGCCAAGGATGCACATTTGCGGAACGGGAACGGGAACGACACAGGTTATGGAACACGTTCCCTCATTCCCAAGGCTATGGAACGGCATCCCATGTTACTATGGCGTCTACTAAAGACCCAATGGGCCTATGAGACAAAGTGATACAATAATGTCCATGGCATATCTCATCATGGAATGGAAAATAAATCAAAAACAAAACATAGACATAGCTATCTCATTGGGGTGATACAAAACTGTCCATGGAAACTCATCATCGAATTCTAGGAACATAGAAACATGAGAGAGAGAGAGAGAGAGAGAGAGAGAGAGAGAGAGAGAGAGAGAGAGCTCGCAACTGTGTATGCTGTTTATATTTTTTGACAGGTTGATTTCTGATTGACTGCAGGATAATGCCAAGTTACAACCATCTGCTTACCATTAGCTGCATTCACACACTTACAAAGTTAGCATTGAAATTTTCTCCTGTGCTACCACTGGTAGGGCTGTAATAATTACCACTCTTTTCAAGTTCATCTTATTTATCTGCTGAAATGACTTATGTATAAAGCAAAGGGCTTTGTGCAGGATCTCTTTGAACAGATATTGCTTCCCTTCAAAGATACAAAAACAATGCACTGGAAAGTACGAGCGGTAGTGTTGCAAGCATTCCTTGAGCTAGAGATCCATTTGAAAGGGCTTGATGCCGGGATCAACCTTGCTTTTCAGCTGATTGACACAGACCCATCTCTGAGAGGTAATAAAATAGTGCTATCGATTTGCAATCCATTAATGGGTGGTTAGGGGTCATTTCATGGTCCTTGTTAATGCCAAGAAGTTCCAGACTCTTTGATTTTTGATTGTTTCTCATCGGCCTTTTCTTCTGAACTTAATCTCCGAGTTTTTTGCAGTGCAAACCAAACTTTTTGCTTACATCTTACACATTAGTACCTTGCTAGAGGATTCAAAAGAATCCGTGCAGAGCACGACACTTTCCCGTTTGCTTTTTATTCTTCAAAGCAGGAAAGCCTTCAACAACACTCTCATGAGGCATCACACCTTCTGCATATTACAAGTTCTTGCTGGAAGGTAAATTTTTCCTATATTTGCAGAACTATGCATAACAGTGAAGCTTTTAATAATGTCCCTGTAGAGCCTATACTCTGAGCCTACCAAGTTACCAAGCTAGGCAAGAATTTTAGACTTGGTACATTTGAGTAGATTCCCTATTTACAGGTGTAAAAGAGTAATTTTTTTGGGTGGGTTATGTAATCCTTTGTCCCTACAGAGTGAGTGCAGCTCTGCAGTGGTCCATATTGTACTTGGAGCTGATCTATTTTACCTCTGTTCATCAAATTTTTGTTGTTAAAATATGAATGTCTCACTTCATTAGACATGGCGCGACGTTTTATTTCATGGGCTGTTTGTAGCCCTCTGTAGAAAATAAAGAAAGTTATAGTAATGTTCACAAAAGACTGAAAGGTGTATGAGACCAAAGATTTTGCATTACATCCATGAACTAAGGATATCACAAAATAAATATAAAACAATTTAGCTAAGAACACAACATTGAAGGGTATGACAATTTTACAATATATCCATTTACTTACTGAAACATGTAATATGAAAAACTTCCAAGCTTTAAAAAAAGGACGACTCAGCATCTGGGATACAAGCCCTCTATCTGGCCGATATGGATCAATGTGTCTCCACTGCATCTATGACCTCAAACGCTCTCCACATCCACTGCTTGTGGTTGTGCCTGTAGTGATGCACTCCTATCATAGTTGTCACGGTACGAAAATACGATACCGTACGGTACGATACCGTACGGGAATATTCGGTACGATATGAAATTTTGGGATACGGTACGATAAAATACGGTTTTTATTTTTTACACTTACAAGCTATGGAGCTTCAAGCTTGAATGTGAGGGAAGGTTGGGAGGGGAGGAGTCTACAGTGCTTGAGAAACCAGTACATGGATATGTGTCTCTCCCGGTTGGATCTCCCGATTGTCTCCAAAAAAGAACCTGGATGGGTAATGCAATACCAAAGGTCTCCCACTGTAGCGTTTATGACTAAGGGACCGTCCTTGCACAAATACGAGGAGTGCATCTAGGGTGATAAGTTTAGGGACTCCTCTCTAGATCAAAATGGCCATGTCCAAATGTTCTCCCTCGTGCATAACTTGAGAATCTAATTGTCTAGCCTACCTATACCAGGGATCCCCAAGTGATGTAGCAAGATTCTCTCATCCTACCAATCAAGTGTACACTACCAGTCTACCTCGCCAGATTTTTTAGGTCTCTCCACAACCCCATATGGAATACTGAGTGGACACGAAAGTTGCGAAGTATTGCGAGCATTTGGGATCTTCGTAAAGCAGGGTTTCTATTTTCTTTTAGCATTTGGAAATTTTTTTCAAGGAAAAAAAATTGGGGGGGGGAACCCTAACTCGTACCGTACGATATCGTACGAATTCGTACGGTATCGTACCGTACGACTCGTACGTACGAACAGGTTCGTACGCGTACGAGAAACAACTATGACTCCTATATCTCTGAAAGATATCGGCTCCAATGTGACCCCTGGGAGCAATTGTCATGTGCACAGTGTGTATCTACCGTATGCTACACGCACACAAGACTAGCTTCGAGGTTTGGGGAAGCTTGGAGCTAGGCAGGCTGATTAGCGAGCCGAGTTAGGGATAGACTAACGGGTGGGCACCCAAGTGTGGACGCCCGATGACCGGCCAAGAGCCTATAAAAGGGTGGCCAAGGTTAGTCATTAGATATATAGAGTCTCGCGAGATTTGTGAGAGCTCTATAGTCTGGAGCTGGATCTAGTGCAGACGTGCACCTGCTTTATGCAATCTCGAGGCCGGCAGCAATCTCGAGGCCCACGAGGGTAGCTTCGTGGCGGTATGGGACGTCGCGAGGTAGAGACTGGTCGGTATGTCAACCTAGTTAGCTCAGCTCGTGGCTCGGTGGGGACAGCCAAGACTATGGGCTTGCCCACGGCTGTCATGGTTGGGAGGTGAGTCAGGCCTGCACCCCCTTCTTGTTTGTTTGGTTTGTTTGCAGGTTTGAGTCATGTACCAGGAGCATTCTATGAGGAGATCCTTTGGGGTTTTGACAGTGGTATCAGAGCGTGCCTCATGAACGAGCAAGTCGGTAGGTAGAGAAGATGAGGTCGAAGAAAGGTATGTGTTCAAGAAGCTTGCTGTTTTGTTTATGCATGCTGCTGTTTTTTCAGATAGTATGTGCTTTTTCATCAAAGAACCCGTGAAGGAGAAGGTGGTATAGTAGGGTTGATTTGTTTTGCAAGAAGAAGAAGGCTAGATTCGGTGCTTGTGCAGTCGCACGAACTGTTGAGAGAGAAAAAAAAAGCATGTTTGCTTTTTGTTGAACGCGAGAGAGAGAAAGCGCGAGATGTGGATCGTTGGCGGTCGCGTGGTGATCGTGGGCGGTCGAGTGCTGATCGTTGGCAGTCGAGTGCTGATCGTAGGCGGTCGCGTGGTGATCGTGGGTGGTCAAGTGCTAGTCGTGTACTGCTGGCTGTTGGAGGCGCACGCATGAAGTCGGCCAGGCCTACGTACGCAGTCGGCCAAGCCTACGCAGGCAGGCGCCCAGGCCTACCAGGCAAGCGCCCAGGCCTACGCCGGCTTGTGGCCAAGCCTACGCAGGGCCACGCCTACGCAAGCAGGCTGGCGTAGGCTGGCACAGACAGCCACGCATGCACAAAGTGGCGCCGGCAAGAAAGCATGGACGGCAGCCAGGTGGCCGAAGACAGCAACGCAGGCGCCGGCAACGATAAATCCAGGAGGGAAGAGGGGGGAAAAAAAACAGAAAGGCATTGAAACGCCGATTTAGACTGTTTCGGTCTTTTTTTTAGATTAAACTTTTTTTTTAAGAGTTTAAAGGTCCCTCTAAGGTTTAAAGGTGTGTTTTTTTTTAAAAGAAAGCAATATATATATATGTATATATATATATATATATATATATATATATATATATAAACACAAAAGCAAAAGCTCAAGTTGCTTTTGGGGAAGGTTATACAAACCCCTTAAGTGGGCTTCTTGCCACACATCTCTCAAGTTTTCAAGCTCTCAAGCTCTCAAGTTCTCTCGCACTTTTATTGTGCAAAGATCGAAATTTCTCTCCACTTGTCCTCTTCAAGATGTCGACCCAAGAATCGGAGTTGGAGCCCCTTATCGAACGCGAAGGCTTGCCGGCTACGGAAGATACCGATGCCAATCTTTTTGACGATTATGTGTCAAAATCAGATTTCCAAGAGTTCAAAGTAGCTCTCGAAGCTTCTTCTTCGGAACGTCAAGCATAAATTGCCGCCCAGATGCAAGCTTTGCAGAATTCCATCTCTCTCTTGACCACTACCGTCTCTACTCTTTCGGGTATGGATACCTTGGCCTCTGCTTTAGGCCCCAACATTACTCCGAAACCGTTCGGGGGCGAGCAAAAGCAGCGTACCAAGGAGATCGTGGACACTTGGCTACATAAGTGGCAGGTCCATTTTCAGTTTTATCCATATGATGATGGAAAAAAGATCCAGTTAGCAACAGGTTTCCTCTGAGGCAAAGCTTTGCTTTGGTGGAAAGAACTCAAACCTAAGCCAACGACTTGGGCACAATTTGAAGACGTCTTCAAGAAGGAATCCTCAAGAGAGAGGATGATTATGATGATGTTGCCCGGTTTTCCGCTTTGACCATGACCTCGCAGCACCTCACTTATGAGGTCTACCTCTAGAAGTTTAGGGACTTGCAGCAGATGAAGCTACAAAGATGAATCCCACTACTCTTTTGGGGTTCTTCGTAGCTGGTTTACCAGACTCATACCGTTTACAGGTTAAAAATAACAAATGCAAAACATGGGACGAAGCCATTCATTCAGCTCGTATCTATGATGATACAATGGTCTCTTCCAAGTCTAAACCAGTTACCGAGCAGGGGAACAAGCATAAAAGAAAGTTCTCGGCACCTACGGCTAACACGACTGAAGGAAAGTCTTCGGACCAATCTTCGAAGAATTCAAGTTCGACACCAGCGAAGAAGAAACGACTCCTTAAAGCTTTGAAGCTCAAGGAGGAGGAACGTTGTTTCATCTGCGAAGAAAAAGAACACATGCGTAATGAGTGCCCGAAACAAAAGGGTGCAAAGACCAACGCAGGACCCAAGCCAAAGGCAGCTAACCAGTTGTCTTTGATAGGTACGTCAGTTACTATACTTTCTCGCCCTATTACATGTTCTGATTGTTTGTTCAACTCTAAAGTTTTTGACTTGAATGATCTTCTCCGAGTTTATGGAGAAGTGAATGGCCATAGAATCCACTTTCTTCTAGACCCTGGCAGTTCACACAATTTTGTTAACTATAAACTTGTGCAGAAATTGAGTCTTGATACGACACCCAACGATCATATCTATGAGGTACGCCTACCTGCGGGAAGGCAAGTATGGGATTGAAAGGTGGAGATGCTACCAATCCAGATTCAGGACTACAAAGATACTCTAGAATGCTATGTTATGCACCTAGAAAATATAGACTTGTTATTAGGGATAGAGTGGTTTAAGACTCTTCAAGTCCAGATAGATTAGTCTAGTCATATTTTTTATTTTCAACATAGGAACACCCTGTATAGTATTTTAGGTGATTATATACATCCCTCTCAGGGACCTCTTGTAAATACAGTTGATTTTGAAAATATAATGGATTCTTCTTTGTATATCGCTTTTCATTGTGTATTGATTCCACTTTCTTCATTTCTCATACCTTCCATGGATGTCAATGAATTCAGTGTATTTGAAAGCAAAGAATTACAGAAGATACTTGATTCGTTTCAAGATGTATTTCCTAAGGAACTGCCATCGGGTTTACCACTTGAAAGGGTAGTAGATCATCGTATTGACTTGATCCCTGGTGCTCATCCTGTCAATATTCCACCTTACAGGATGAGCCAAGCTGAGGAAGATGAGTTGGCTAAACAACTCGAAAATTATTTGAGGATGGGCCAGATCCGTCCAAGTAAATCACCTTTGGGTGCACCTGTGTTGCTTAGGAGAAAGAAGGACAACACCTGGAGAATGTGTATAGATTACAAGAGATTGAACAAGCTGACAATTAAGAACCGTTATCCTCTCCCTAGATCAGATGACCTGATTGGCCGGTTAGCAGGAGCGAAATATTTCATGAAGATAGAGTTACGTACTGGCTATCACCAGATACGTATTCATGAAAGGCATGTCGAAAGAATCGCCTTTCGGACTAGGTATGGCCATTACGAGTTTCTCGTATTACCTTTTGGGTTAACTAATGCTCCAGCCACTTTCCAGCAAATGATGAACGATCTTTTCGTGAACATTTGGGGAAATTTGTGGTGGTGTTCCTGGATGATATTTTGATATATAGTCATACTCTTGAGGATCATGTTAGACACCTCACGATTGTCTTATCTATTTTAAGACAGAATCGACTATATGCTAAATTAAGTAAATGTGAGTTTTTTATGACAGACATCATTTACTTGGGACACAAGATCACTAGAGATGGATTGAGCATTGACTATGACCGAGTTCAGAAGGTTCTGGACTGCCCTATATCGGGAACAATGAAACAACTTCGTTCTTTTCTCAGTTTTGTTGTTTTTCTTCGGAAATCTGTGCGGGAGTACTCTCAGATCACACTACCGATGACCGACTTGTTGAAAGGTCGTGGACGTAAGATATATATACATGTATTTTTATATCTTATGATAGTGGCCACACTACTTTAGTTTAGGGAAAAGGAGATCACGTGCAAAACAAAATGTTCTAGCATTTTCCACAGGCAATGATGTGAATAGCCTTAGAGTGTGTGTCAATTTTCAGCACTACGATGTTTTTAGTAATTTTCTTTTTAATATTTTTAGAGATTTCTTTTTTTATAAGATGTATATAATAGGCACTAACCCTCCCCTCTCATAATACTTCAGCATGATGCAGCACGTAATTTTTTGCAAGATATTTAAGAAATGTTATAAGTTGCGAAGGAATTTAAGGGGAGTATGTCATGTTGTGCACAGTGTGTATCTACCGTGTGCTACACGCACACAAGACTAGCTTCGAGGTTTGGGGAAGCTTGGAGCTAGGCAGGCTGATTAGCGAGCTGAGTTAGGGATAGACTAACAGGTGGGCACCCAAGTATGGACAGGCGGGCGCCCAAGTGTGGCGTCCGATGACCGGCCAAGAGCCTATAAAAGGGTGGCCAAGGTTTGTCATTAGATATATAGAGTCTCGCGAGATTTGTGAGAGCTCTAGGGTCTGGAGCTGGATCTAGTGCAGACGTGCACCTGCTTTATGCAACCGAGGTCGGCAGCAATCTCGAGGCTGGCGAGGGTAGCTTCGTGGCGGTATGGGACGTCGCGAGGTGGTCGGTATGTCAACCTAGTTAGCTCGGCTCGTGGCTCGGTGGGGACAGCCAAGACTGTGGGCTTGCCCACGGCTGTCATGGTTGGGAGGTGAGTCAGGCTTGCACCCCCTTCTTGTTTGTTTGGTTTGGTTGCAGGTTTGAGTCATGTGCCAGGAGCGTTCTACGAGGAGATCCTTCGGAGTTTTGACAGCAATGGTGGTCAAAGTACCTCTTGTCCTCTTAGTTTTGCTGCCTGGTCGGTTTGGTGAAGTCATTTGACTCCTGGGAGCGCAGTTGCCACTAATTGCCAACCTGGTGGCACCATCCACACAAGTTGCTGGAATGCGCTGCTGATCCTAATAAAAGTTCCAGAAGTAGGTAGCAGATGGAGAGGGCTGCAAGTGTGTGCTGGATGCTACTTTGACTTGTCAGCTGAACACATGTCAGCTGGACACCCGTCAACCGAACACTTGTTAGTTGGGACACTTGTCAACCAAACACATGTCAGCATAACATTTGTCAGCTGAACACTTGGGGCAGGGCTGGTGGGCTACATTTATCACAGACTGTGTAGTTCTAGGTTATGATGCTCTCGCATGGACACCACCTCTCTTTCGGCTTCAATTTGGAGCATGAGACCCTAATCTAGCCCATGGAAATCCCAAGGGTGTGACACATATGAATTCCAAGTTAATCTGGCATTTGGATAAACCCATCTGCATTCACTGTGAAGTGGTCTCAGTATAAGTTTATTTGTGGAGGAGAGTCTCAACATGTATCCATGTCCCATGAACATATATGCCTAATTTTGTCTCTACTGACTCTATTCAGCTCCAATGACTATTCAATTCCTGCCTTGCTAGCTGACCCGGACTGAAAAGTTGGCATCGCATCTATGGATTGGCCATGTGTTGTCAGCCTTCTGGTCACTTTGGCATACTAGCAGCTCTCTACCCCTTATGATACTAGATGCATTAATTAAGGTGTCAATCATCAGAGCTGTTGTCTTCCTTCTGTCATGTTCCCAAGAGATCCTACCCTTATGAAGTGACTAGCTAACCTGAAGCATCTGTGTGTAGCGGGCAGGCTGCATGTTCTGCTATAATAATGTGGTGCAGGATGGAGGGGTTGGTTGCTATCTATGAGATGTGCAACCTAGCTGCAACCTTTCTATGAAGCTCGAGTCAGTTATCAAAGAGCAAAAACTTTCTTCGTACTCGTTGGCATTGTGCCTGGAACCTTTCTATGAAGCTGGAGCCAGTAATCGAACTGGAAAAACTTTCTTTGTACTCGTTGGAATTGTGCCTGGAAGCATTGCCTCTACATATGCGTGCATGTGCGAATGCGCGTGCGCGCACACATACACTGACTGTTTACTGATTGCGCTTCTATTGTCTCTACATATGTGTGTGTGTGTGTGTGTGTGTGTGTGTGTGTGTGCGTGCGTGTGTGTGCATGTTTTCTTCCTCTCCTCAAATTTATTAGGAAACCTTGTTTCATTATATATGTACTTTTGTTTTTTTTCAGGCCAGCTACATTGTTTCGTATGGGAAGGTCTGACAGAAGCCTCCAGTCAGCTCCAAAAATGGCAGCTCCAGTGGAAAATATGACAGCCCAAGAGCCGAAAGCCAATACCACTTCCATAAAAGTACGCCTTCAACAACCGCCAGAGACTCCCGTGACTCCAGTTGAACCTGTTCGTATTCGTTTGGTTACCACTGGTTCACAATCATTGAAAGAAACTGTTCCAACAGCAAGTGGGACATCTAGTGGAAAGCAAGAAAGTGATCGGAAAGTGGGGGTTTTGAAACTGAGGTTGAAGCCAACATCATCTACCCAGGATAATGTTCTAGAAGATGTAAAAAATGAAGGCCATGGGTCTGGCCCAGTCCAGAGCTCTTCAATGTCGGTTGATATGGGTGTGAAGAAAGAGCTCCTTACTGCTGAGAGTCCCCTTAGTATTAAGCATGGAGGATCTGGAAATGCTTTTGTCAAGGAGGAAAGTGATGGCATAGATAAAAGTGAAGTGCAAAAGGATCCATCTTCTTCTAATGACAGGAGTGTTGGTAAAAATGGTGAATTGAGAAAACGCCAAAAACCTACAGGCTTGAAGGATTTGACAACCAAACAACGTACCAAGACCTTGGATGTTCTTGTAAATAGGATTGTGTTAGATGCTGGTACTTCTGTGTCTGGTAGGGAGCAACAAGCGGATGTTGCAGAAAGCCTTGTGGAGTACCGGCAAGAAGAGAATTTGCAGGAAAATATGGTGCAGCAACCAATGATCAAGCCAGAAGAGGATGACTCTTCTAAGATTGAGATGGGAGTTGCAGATGACAGTGCTGCACATAAGCAAAAGAAGAAGAAGAGAACAGAGGAAGAGAGGAAAGACGGGGGGAAGAAGAGAGAACGGGAAAGAGAGAAGCACAAGCATGATTTTGGCTCTCATGAGAAAAGGCAGGACAGACACAATGACCCGGATTATCAGGAGAAAAAGCGCTTAAAGAAGGAGAAACGGCGACAGCAGCAGCAGCAGCAGCTGTTGCTTCAAAACCCAGACAGGAATCAAGCACCTGAACCTGGAGTCGATTTTTTGCATTCAAGGCCTTCCATGGGCACTTCGGAGAAGGTTGTCCGCTTGAAGATTAAACGATTGTAAAAAAGGTTCAAGTGGATAGCTTAATGTAATCATGAGGCTCGCATTGTAAATGTGAATGCAAGGTGATGTAAAAAATTCCCTTGGTCTCTCTAGTGGTATATGCTGTCTGTCTCTGTCTCTGTCTCTCTCTCTCTCACGTAATAAGACCTTTCTTCAAAGTCTATGCGTAACCATACATGCAAGGCAAATGGCGCAAAATGTCTCCATTGCAATCCCTTGCAAGTTTTTGCTGAGAGGGCACACCTACTTCAACTCCATGCCTTTCACACAGTTGCTGCCTTTCGCAGTGCCCATCACCTCCCAAGCAAAGCATCAAACATTAGCATGACAGATCTGAAGGGCACTGAGAATAACTTGTTGGAATGCTTTGCCTATGATTAAGCAGTACATGCTCCCCTGACAGCTTTGAAGCAGTGCATTGACCCTTGCAGAGTGAGGCGCTAGAATCTAGTCAATTTTCAGTCTCTTGAATCTCTATGCTTGTTAATTGGTTCTCCTGGCTGTATTCGGCCTCAAAAGACATCAATATAACGTGTGTGTGTGTGTGTGTGTGTGTGTGTGAGAGAGAGAGAGAGAGAGAGAGAGAGAGAGAGAGAAATGAAATGATATATTAACGTCTCTAAGAGGCCATAATGGCCTATGAGACCAAAACTAAGTATATCTGAAGTTGGTGTCTCATCAAAGAGAACAACGAAATGAAACTGAAAAGTACAATAAACTGAGTCTTACAGTTATAAGAACTGTAAGTAAGACTTCTAGATGATACTGTGAATCTTACAGTTATAAGAACTGGAAGTAAGACTCCTAGATGATACTGAGTAGAAAATACTAGAAAATGTATATCAAGTAGATCCATATATGCTGATCAGTTGAAGTGCTGCCCTCTCCTCAGATCAAGTATCTCCGCCATGGGGCTGTCTAGAATGGAGAGGTCGCAGAAGCGAGGTAGGCGCTTCCGATGCCGAGCAATAGTGGCTCTGATAGGGCGATGGAGAGGATGCCGTGGTAGGGAACCTGGTGGGCATGGCCGATGAGCATGACACAAGATGATTGCTCTATCAGTGGTTACTCCTTGGGAGTGTGGCCGGTGCCTTGATGGCCCGATGGAGGAGGTATCAGGAGGGGTGTTGGCTGGGTTGTTGGTGCCAAAGAAATCTGTCAGGATCCTCTGTCTAGGTACATTGTGGCTCGGTCTCCTGTCTACCAAGAGGGTCTCTATGTGTCTCCTAAGCTCAAGTACAATCCTTGGCATCTCTGATCCTCAAACTCCATGACCCTGCGTAACGGCCCAAAACCCTCTCAGGAGAGGCAGTGATATCTCCCTCAGATCTCATAATAGATTGTACATCAGCAAATGTAGTGCTACTGTCTCTGCCTCCTGGTAGCATAGGTGATAAATGCGGTCATTCAAGATCTGATGCACATATCGCCTCGTCTCAATCCGCAGTTGGTGTGATGAGGTCCGAATCTGTCTAATGGCACAACGTATCCCATGTGATAGGTGTACATCCATGTACGTCGGGCGGGTGATAAAATCATTTGGTGAGGTGTAGAAAATGGCTCTTGTAATGAGCCATTTTCGTGCGAAGGGCTCATGGGGACTAGTCCATGTCCTCTCTATGTTCACTCTGACGATATCCATCCTAATCACGCGGTTCTGCTCTGAGCGGGTGAGATCCAAAAATGGACAATCCAGGTTGTAATGAAAGTGTGGTAGTGCCTCTATTGGCAAACCATGTAGGTCAAACCATGATCTCATCTGAGCATACCAGCAATGAGTATCTGCATCCTCTACCAACTGCATGGATGAGGTCAATGTCAATCGAGAGTACATTTGCCGAGGGAGCTCCCATAGCCGCTGTAAAAAGGTTAACTGCTTGGAATAGGGTCTTGGTCACTATTGGTGCGGCACCTAGCTCAGCCCGAACAATCTCATGTGGTATTGATGATTTGCTCCGAATCATGCGGGCAATCGTCATAATCAGTGGTCTCTCCATTTGCCTCCATCCCTCATCCATCCCTCTGAGATCTGTGATGCATGCTGGCCCCCCAAATTGGAGCTCCGTACAGGAGGGTTGGTGTGACAAGTGTATCAAATAGCCACAATTTGGTGTGTGGCTCTTGAAACTATATGTGTGCACATTGCCTCTCAAGTGTCCCCAAGGCTGCATGCCCTTGAGCTAATCTAGCTGCTGCTGCCTCCTTTAGGGAGAAACGCGGCCTTGTGAAAGCAACTCCCAAGTAGACATATGACCCGACGTACTCAACCGGCTCCCCTCAGAAAGTGAATTGAGGCTCTGATCTCGTCACCCATGCCTCTGTGGTGTTAAACACCATAACCTTGGTTTTCCCAAGGCTCACTGTCAGATCACTATCTGCGCAGAATACCTGTAATGCATCTAGATGTCTTTGTAATCCCTCCGGAGAGTCTGAGATTAGAACAATATCATCAACATATAACAAGATGGGTATCGACATCCTTGCTAGGCATGCCCCTGGGCCTCCCAATTTGTCTACATAATTGGAGACCACATCAATGTATAGTCCAAAGAGGGTGGGCGATAGCGGGCATCCCTGCTTCACCCCTATCGTGCTGGTCACCATATCGGATAGTCCGCTTGGATCTCGGGACTCTGCTTGTCTCACAGACTCATACAAAGCATATATCCCCCACTACATATCCTCAAGTACCTCAATGTCATGCAATTTGTGCATAAGCCTGGCACGTGGTATGGTATCGAAGGCTTTGTGGAAGCCCACAAAGCAGCAATATATCCTTCTCTTCTGTGCTTTGCCCTCTTCAATAAGTGCCCAAAGTGTCGGTATGTGATCCAAGGTAGTAAATCCTCTTTTGAAACCAGCCTGTCCTTGTGCTCGATGACCATGTCTCTTTGCCCAGCGGCTCAACTCCGACTCCAATATAGAGCCATATAGTTTGGCCAAGTAATGACCAATCATGATTATCCTGTAGTTGCCTGGTACCATGTACGATGATATGCTCTGTCCAACTTGTCGGGAAACCCTCACAAATGGCAGGATTAAACACGTACGATCAGCAGAGCCAAAGTGTTGCGTGCATATGAGAAGTGCTCTCCAACTTGCCCATCATGATTTTGTGCCTTTCCATTCTGTAACTTGTCTATCACATCTAGCACCATCCACATAGTAAAAAAGGTGCTGCTAGTTGGTCTAGCTCCCAATGGAGGAGGGGTGGGAGGGTTGTCCAGGTGCATCATATAGCTCTCTAGCATAAGCATGCCATGCCTTAGGTGAAATAATCGGAGTACCGGGCTGTCTCTCCTGAAACATCTTCCATGTCCTCTTGCTGTGTTATTAATAAATCTTCATAGCCATAAAAAAACTTGATAAATAGACAAGAAGATAAATAAAGCAAACTATGCACGACATAGTGGGTTCAATCTTCCGCTATGCATGAGTGAGCACGCTTCCTCATGCATGTATTTATGTATTAACCAAAAAGCAAGTGCTCACAAATATAGCTTGATACATTCAACTTTGGGCCATTAATATCAAAAAGTAAGTTGGTCCCCAAGCTAGTCTATTTACATTATAATTGTAGCAATTTAATTAAATGAATCTATGGGTCGACGACCATCGTTGCACATCAATATACGACGGTCGAGCACCGGCCAAAATCCATCGCATCCACGTTACTCCGTGCACTGATTTGCTCACCAAAAACACAAGACATTAAATCTTGCTTATCCGCCAGACATGATGCGATCATTGTCTACGCTCTCGCTTAGTCAATCACGACCATGTGGCAAATGGGTGTACCATAAATATCACATTCTCACTATCAGTCTCAAAGTGCATTGGAAATTATAAAAAACCCCATCTTTTATGCTCATAAAAAGCACGTTGAGGTGCATTATTGTTATTTCAAAGAGATGCCCCATGGTGGAGAGATTGACTTGGCATATGTGCCTACGCATGACAATGTGGCAGATGGTTTTACAAAGCCTCTTACTAGAGAGAAGTTTGAAGCCTTTCGCCAGGCTTTAGTTTTACTTCCATTACAGGATTGATATGTCATACCCATGTTTCTGTTCACATCACTCCAGGGGGTTTGTTACACTTACAGTGTCCCTCGGGCAGTTTTGGTGTGAACGTTCTCTGTACTCGACAATTTTTAGCCTAGTGTTAGCTAGAGGCTTTTTCCTCGTGCGACCACACCCCAGTGTGGTGGTTCTTAATACTCAGGGATATCCTTGTACATTCATTCTCATTCACTTATATCAAGGAGATAACATTCTTTTTGAGGGCATGTGTTTCGTAATTTTTTGTTTATCTTAGCACCTAGTCCATATCTAAGAGGTAGCTACCACTAGGGTTAACTAATATACTTCTAGAGCATAAGAACTTCGCATACTCCGTTGGCATATGTCTTACATCGTCTTTAAATAGAAATACCTTCTACTAAGTCCTCTAAGAATCTAGAAATCACTCACCACATAGTAACAACTAATGTAAAACTTAAACTAGCCAATTGTGTGTGAGCATGCAAACAATATATGCAAAAGTGAAAAGCACATAAAGAACAAAAGATTATGATTTGAACACCTGTTGTAGTGCTCGTTGATGTTGCGCGTTTGTCTTGATGCATTGCTGATGTGCAGATTGCTTCTCTTTGCTCTTTGTAGGCATTGCAATCAAATATTTTCATAATTAATTTCATAATTTTGATTTCAATAACATACTACGGGGTTAAAGAGCAACTGTCCTCAGTTGTGTGAAGTAAACAAAAGCAAGGGTGGCCAACCTCATGCAAATGTGCTGTCTCAGTCGGCGAATCGGTACTAAATCAACGTGTTGTGTCAGACGTCGAATCGGCACTAGAGTAATGTGCTGCCTCAGTCGATGAACCGGCACTAAATCAACATGCTATCTCAGTCTGCAAATGGGTACTTAAATAATGTGTTATCTCAGTCGGCGAATCGACACTAAATGAATGTGTTGTCTTAATCCGCGAATTGGCACCAAAACATGTGGAGGAACTGACACTGCCTCAGTCGACGAATCCGTGTCCATAAAAGAATCAATGTGAATGTGAGTGGTATGCCAGAATCAAGTGTCGGTAGTGCAGGGTAAGCGATGTTTCAGGAATCCACTGTGATTCCTCAATAAAATGATTCTTATACTTTACCAAATAATGATGATACATAGTGCTAATACGGGTGGTTGTCTGGTCATGGTCTATAATACTTTAAGGTACTAGAACTTCAGAGTCATCCTCGAGGAGAGGTGGATCATCAATAACAAGGTTAACAGGAGTGGGGCCTTTAAAGGGTCTCAATAAACTAATGTGGAATGACTTATGTATCTTCTAGTGAGTGGGAATGCCCAAGTGGAATGCATTTTCATTAATTTGTATAATCGTGAATGGTCCATAAAATCTAGGAGCCAACTTGATCTTAGGATGCTTGGCAATATTCTTTAAGCGTCTTTTCTCTATGCGAAGCCAAACTAAATCACTTTCTTTGAATTTCATTGGTTGTTGTTTCTTATTGGCTTGAGCTGTGTATTTCAACTGTGCTCGTTTAATAGATTTAGTGACTTCAACTAAAATAGTCGTATGGTCATGAGCTAGAGTGTCAGCAAGTAGAACATCACTAATTATAGTAGAGACAAGAATGGCAAGTTTCTTGCCATAGACAATTTCAAAGGGAGCTTTAGCAGTAGTCGAATGGAGGGTATTGTTGTATGCAAACTGAAGTAGAGACAAATGTTGATCCAAATTAGAGGGTTGGTCAATAGTGTAGGATCTAAGATCTATAATAGTGTTGTTGGTAGCTTCAGTCTAGCCATTGCTTTCTGGGTGGAAAGCGAATGTAAAGTCCATTTTAGAACCTAAATTCTTGAATAAAGCAACCCAAAAATGATTGCAAAAGCGGCCATCTTGGTCAGAGAAAATGACTTTGGGAAAGCCATGGTGAGGAAAGATAGTCTTAATGAATAGCTTAGCAGCTTGAGGGGAAGATAAGGTCTTCTTGCAAGGTACAAAGTATGCTTGCTTGTTGCTAAATATATCAACTATGGTTCATATCATGTCATTATGAGAGGAGATAGTCGACAAGCCAGTAATAAAATCCATTGAAATCTCTTCCCATGGACCTTTGGGAATAGATAGAGGCATTAAAAGACCAAAGGGTTTACCATGATGGCGTTTAATTCTTTGACAAACAATACATTTAGACACAAATTTTGTAATGTCATGTTTCATGTCAAGCCAAAAGAAATATTCTTTACATGCAGCTAATGTGGATTGAATTCCTCTATGTCCCATATATGCAGGAGCATGCATCTTAGTTATTGCTAGTTCTCTCAATGGTGCAGTGATGCAAAGTCTCTTTTGAAAGAACAAAAATCCATTTGTATAAGAATAATCATTTAGTTGCCAAGAATTGTTAACATGTATGGCATTCCATGTAGGTGAAAAATCAGCATATGAGTCAATCATGGCATCAAAAGATTGCACTTGAATAGCACACATTATAAACATGGTTAAGTTCATCAAATGAATTAGAATTGTAAATAGAAATTTGGTTATCATCAAAGGGTCTACGACTAAGAGCATCTACAATTACATTAACGCGGCCTGGTTGATATTGGATCATAGAATGAAAATTTTGGATAAAAGAAGTCCATTGGATATGGCGAACCGATATTAAAGATTGGGTCAACAAGTGCTTAATAGCATGTTGTTGATCCATCTTTATGAGTACCTCAGATCCCATGAGATAATGCTTTCATATTTTGAGGGCATGCACAATAACCAAAAGTTCCTTGTCATAGGTACTATACTTGGCTTCATTGGGTTTGAGCTTGCGGCTCTCATAACCTATGGGATGGTCATCTTGCATGAGGATTGCGCCTATGCCAGATTCGCTAGCATCTGTGACAACCAAAAAGAAAGGATGGTCAAAGTCAAGTAGTTGTAGGACAGGTGCATGGATCAATAAATACTTTAAAGTTTCGAAGGATTTTCGTTGACTCACCCCATCGAAAAACTGTCTTCTTACGAAGCAAGATAGTCAATGGGAGAGCAATGAGAGAAATTCTTTACGAACTTGCGGTAAAAACCTACTAGATCTAGACTAGACCTAGAAGATATCTAACTTCATGGGCGTTTTTAGAGGTAGGCTAGTCTTGAATGGTTTGGACTTTCTTAGGATCTGGCCAATATTATATGGCTTAGATACTCCATCTCAGTTTGAAAGAAAGAACATTTGTCAGGGTTAGCATATAATTGATTTTTCCTTAACAAATCAAAGACAATGTTTAAGTGATCCTTGTGTTCTTCTTTAGAGTGACTGTAAACAAGAATATCATCAAAGAAAACAATCACAAAGTTTTGATAATCTAAAAAAAATTTGTTCATCATGCGTGCAAATGTGGCAGGAGCATTAGTGAGACCGAAGGGCATGACAACGAATTTATAATGTCCTGATTTCTTGAAGATATCAGCAGGATCCATACGGATTTGATGATACCCAGACTTTAAGTCAATTTTACTAAATACACTTGCACCTTTCAATTTGTCTAACAAGTCATCAATTCTAGAGATTGGGTAGCAATCACTTTATTTAGTGCTCTATAGTCTATGCACATCCTAGTGTTTTATTCTTTTTCTGCACAAGCAAGATAGATGCACCAAACGGGGAACTACTAGGGCGAATGAGACCTGTCAAGTAATTCAACTACTTGATGTTGCACTTCTTGTTGGTGCAAAGAGCCATGTCTATATGGTGCTTTGTGAGGCGGTTGAATGCTTGGAAGAAGTTCTACCTCTTCTGGTCAAAGTCACCACGAGAAGGAGGTAGATGGGGAGGATAGTCATCTGCAACACAATCATTAAATGAAGAAAGATATTTTTGTGTTGATGTGGTGAAAGAGAAGATTCTTTCGTTTCCACTTGATTAACATAAATCATGTACACTCTCATGTTTCCTTAATGCACGACATGCTTGTGTGTGAGAGATAAGTGGAAACATTTCAAGAGAAGAGTGACTAGATAAAGAGAGATTGTTTATTGAAATTAAAAGGCATTGTGTGTGTATGATAATCAATCCGTGGATTATGTTGGTGTCTAAATGGCATACCAAGAATAACATCTGTGAAGTGCAGAGGTGTAATAAGAAAATTTTACTTTTTTCTATAAGGACCAATAGGAATTTCGAGATCTTTTATTTCATGTGTGCCATTGTACCTAGTTCCCTTGAAAAGCAGATTTTACTTTATAAGCAGAAGGAGAAGTTTGAAGTTGGAGTTTCCTAACAAGTCTTTCTGAGATGAAGTCATGGGAACTATCATTGTCATGTAAAACACATAGTTCAGAACCATTTATATGACCTTTCATTCGCAAATAAAGCATGTATTGAGGGAGGCATATCGGGATCAATATATTCTGTGTTCACCTCGGATTGAAGAGCATCTTCAGTCCAATAATCTAGAGCGAAGTCGAGATCATCAATAGTGCTATCCTCTTCAATATAGTGGATTTTTGTCGACGAAGGATTGTCCTTTGAAAGCTTAGCAGGACACTCAGATTGTTTATGGCATTTATAACAAAAGATGGGATATTTGTGCTGCGATCAACACGTGGTACGTGCACGCTATTGTGGCTAAGTTGGGGCTTTGAATGTACATCATTTGGCTTTGGAATTAGCCACATTAGATACATTTTTATTTGGAAAAGTTGCACGAGTGTGTTGTTAAAAGTGTCAGTGCTGCATGGAGTAACAAATGATTTACGAAAGTTACGATTGTTTGTTACCCAAGACGATTGTCGATTTTGAGTTGCCGCTTGTGGTGGGCGAATTTGAGTAGCCTTTTGAGAAGAACGAACCATCTGGGCAATAGATTGAAATTCTTTCTCTCCATCGTGAGCGAAAGAAATTGCTTCATAGAGTGAAGAGGGCTTCAAAGTATTGGTTTTTGCTTGTATACCACATTGAAGACCATCTTCGTATTTGCATTGAAGTGAATCTTTAAGCACATCTTTGAGCATACGAAGGAGTACGAGGTGTTGCCAAAAATGCTCAATATATTGACTCACATTTTCACCTTCAATCCATGAGAAATTTGACCATGCGCGACGCGCGTGAAGATGAAACTGAGGTGGTAAGAATGATTTTTTGACCTTTTCTTTGAACGAGGCCCAAGTGCCAGGGTGATCAATGCTATGGCGGAGCACATTCTACCATAAAGCAGCTTTATCATTCATGTGGTTGGTGGCACATTTGATTTTGTCACGCTCGAAAAAAATTTCTTCGGCAAAGTAGTCATGAAATTGACTCAACCATGATAAAGCAATTTTTTCATCTTTGCGACCATCAAAGCGAGAAAAAGTAAAGGAGGGACGACTTATCTTTTGTTCTTTGCGGGTTTGTTGAGCGTCGAATGCGGCTCGTAAAATTTTAGTAATTCGGTCATCCTCAGCGTCCGAATCCTGCAGTTGTTTGTCACGGTCTTGTAATTGTCGTTCCGCATCTTGAAGTTGTTTTTGCAACAAATAAGTTGTTCCGGAGTAGCATCGTATCCACGTCGGAGTTATGTTGCAATGAATTGTCGCTTGATGATAGCATGATGAAGAAAATTGAAAGTTACCCGAGCAAAAATGAATTAAGCTTGTGAGTTGTCCTTGATTTGCGCCAAAAAGAGATATATATAAGCTTCTCCTCTCCACGGCTATATATAGAGAAGAGAGAGACATATATATATGCTTTGCTGGATGTTTTTTTTAAGATTTTATTTATTTTAAAAACTGCACCAAACGCTGAATTACTGAAACGGCATAAAACGCCGGTGGTTGCTGTCATCGGCGGTCTCTGAGAGAGAGAGAGAGAGATGGCAGTGAGAGGCGGCCGGCAACTGTCGAAGACTTAATAAGACTTAATATAAGGCTTTATTTAAAGCCTTAAGAAGTACATAAGTCTTAAAGCTTAACAAATCCATGCGGTGGAGATAGTTGAGTGCGTGCTGAAGGCGGCATGGGTAGTGAGGCAGGAGGCTCCAAAGCTTGATAAATACCAATGTTATTAATAAATCTCCATAGCCATAACAAAGCTTGATAAATACCAATGTTATTAATAAATCTCCATAGCCATAACAAAGCTTGATAAATAGACAAGAAGGACATAAATAAAGCAAACTATGTACTACAAAGAGAGTGGGTTCAATCTTCTCCCATGCATGAGTGAGCATGCTTTCTCATGCATGTATTTATGTATTAACCAAAAAGCAAGTGCTCACAAATATAGCTTGATACATTCCACTTTGGGCCATTAATATCAAAAAGTAAGTTGGTCCTCAAGCTAGTCTATTTACATTAAAATTGTAGAAATTTAATTAAATGAAACTATGGACGGGTGACCATCATTGCACATCAAAATACGATGGCCACGCACCGGCCAAAATCCATCGTACCCACGCTACTCCGTGCACTAATCTACTCACCCAAAACACAAGACATTAAATCTCGCTTATCCGCCCAACATGATGCAACCACTGCTCCATGTTCTCGTGCATAGCCAGTCTCACGACCATGTGGCAAATGAGCGTACCATAAATATCACATAAAATATCAAATAATTTCACAATTAATTCCATAATTCTCATTTCCATAACATGTCTTTCCCCAGGAAGAGTTTGTAGATCTCCTTCTCTAACTTAGCCAAGTAGGCTCGTTTCTTCCTTCGCATAAGGCGCCAAAAGATCATCCTAGCCTGTCTCTACGTGAGTCCCAATCGCAATCTCACGCTGTATTTCTCCTCATGCTCAGCTTGGGATTTCTCCTTATTATATTTGCATTAGGCAAATTGTGACAATTTATAACAATTTCTCAAGTGTGTTTCACACAACGAATTTAACATAGTACAATCAATCTTAGTCAACTCATTAAAGAGTACACTTGATTCTATAGCTTTCTTTGGTTTACACGTACAAAGATGTGTTTCTTGGGTGAAGACAATATTTCCTCATCCAAATTGAGATAACTCCTTTGTGTCTGTTTCAGCTTGCTTGAAGAGTTTAGTTACTCCAAGCATAAATAGTGGTGTCAATTCCAATCTAAGGCCTATCTCATAAGAGTTTTTGCTACTTAAAGAGTTCAGTTATTCCAAACGTATATAGTGGTGTCAATTCCAATCTAAGACATATCTCATAAATGGTGTCTCTTGATTTCCAAAGTACATCAATTATAGCCTAAATGCATCAAATTCTTGGCATCTATACAGTTGGGTAATGGTGCATACTCTGACTCGTAGAGCTCATCTTCCAAAGTATGACGAAAAGCTTGGTACACATTGATTAAAATAGTCCTATATGTATGGTATTTTGATTCTTCTTCTAGGAACCCTCTAGCCATCGCGTAGACTTTCCATGTCCACAAGTTCACCTTTACCATTCTTTCAAAGGTAGGTGTGATATTTGTATCCTGGTCATAGTTCCAATATGGCTTCTTGTATGTAAGGTCACCCTAGGATCACATTATAGGATCCTAGTTGCTTGTAAAAATTCTTCACTAAATTGCTCAAACTAAAGGTTTTTACTTTTAGATCTCTCAAGAGTCTAAGTAGTTTAGTTATAGTTTTGTCTACCAGTTTCATAACCAAATCAGACGCCTTGAATGGGTGGTTTTATTGAGAGCTCCAAGCAATGTGCTTAGCGTTGACACCAACACCATCATCTAGTATTAATGTGGCTCCCTTTTTTAGGTGTATTTCATGTATTTGTGTACCATTGGTAGCATTTCCTCAATATCATCACTTTCATACTAATGTCCAAGCTTGTTTACATGCACATTAGGTAGCTTTTCCTTTTCCTCAGTCATACCTCATTTGGTTTTTCACACTGGTTTGGGTGCTAGCTTGGGTTATGCTTTGTCTTCCACAATTTGCTCATATAATCTCCCTTCCATCTAGTCCTTCAAATCCCTCATCAATCTTGTAATAGAGTTGAAATAGGAACCTTGATCTAAGTAGATAAGAATGGCATGAGTCCAACAATGTCTTGTGGGATATAACCTTGCAAAAATAGACTAGGCTTGCATTCATGTAAGGAATCTGAAAGGCAACCTCTAATAATGGGTCATCTAAATCATTTAATGTATTGAGGAAGAATTTCTTAGATAAATCATTAGATTCTTCCTCTAAATTGTCTTGGACAATGGGATCAAGAACTAAGGTCTCCCCCTTGGCCTATTGGCAATATATTAGTATGGACAATGTTCAGTCCCTTGTTTGTTAGCTTCCAATTTTGTTTGACAATCATGGACTAAGTTTGGGCTTCCTCTAGATGTTGCATCTCCTAAAGTTGGTCTTGATGTTCGCCTACTAGCTCTATGGGTGTGGCTACTTCCTCTCCCAATTTAATGAGTCACTAGTTTTAACCCTAAAGATAATTAGGGTTTGTTGAAGACAATAAATATAGATTCGTCCTCACAGCCACTTTGTATGGTGACCTTGTCTTCACCTCTTCCAATTTTTTTAGATCTATGCTTCTTGTCCCTCCCAACATATTAAGCTTTCTTTTGATTAGGCACCTCCTTGGATGTGCTAGCTCCATTAGCTCCTTTTTTTGTAAATCTTTGCTTAGCTTGCCAATGTGGGTACATATGACAATTACCTTGTGGCTCCATTGATGGAATCGCTTGCCATTGTTGGGATTACTAGTTTAGTATCGAGCACTTAACTCCTCTCCTATCATATTTAATACTAGCTTAATTAGTTTCGTACTATCGAGCACTAGTATTGAGAGCACTCAACTCCTCTCATGTCATGTTTACTATCGAGACTCAACTCCTCTCATGTCATGTTTTGTATCGAGCACTCAATTGCATGATTTATGTTCATGTTTTGTACTAGCATCCATTGTTTCTTTGGGTGTGTAGATCTTACAACTAAAGATGTTTGAAATTACCAATGGGGTAATATGTTCCTATCCCATCATGTTATCATTAAATCACATTTCTTAATTGCTGGCAACGCTTACAAAGGAGTCAAAATTTTGATTGATTAGCAAGTTGTTATGAAAATCCGTCATTGTGACTCCCAGAAGAAATCTTATCATCATGTATTCATCATTATTTTGAGTGATTTAGTAGGTTATACGAGTCTAATTATGCAAGTCCAAGTCATTGAGTCCCACAAGAAATCTTATCATCATGTATTTATCATTATTTTTTGAGTGATTAGCATGTTTTTATATGCAAGTCCAAGTCATTGAGTCCCACAAGAAATCTTGTCATCATTTATTCATGTGTAAACTTTTCTTGGAGATCATATCTAATATGTGCAGTGAAGTCATAGATGCACTCTCTATGTTGTCTAAGTAGCTACACTTCATTTTAATACGTGCAATGAAGCCACACAGAAGTCACAACGGACTCTCTATTGTCTGAGTGGCTACACTCCATTTTGCACCAATAAGCACAAATCTACAACATGGAGAGTTAGCTAATCAATATTTTAGATTGGTTTAAGAGATACCCCCAGAGAAGCTTCACACACTTTTCCAAGTGTTTGATAGGATCTCCAAACCATCAAAATTTTGTTAAGAGCTTTGAGATATGCATGGGTTGATGGTAATCTACCTTCTCATTGCATGTTCCATTCTTAACATGTAAGCTATGTAAGCTAGTGGTGGTGGTGCATTAGCATATAATCTAGCTATTGGCACTTGGGGTTTAGCCAAGTTTAGCCTAGCATGGCCCCTACATTCCATTCCTACTCATATGGGTCTAATACATGGCTTCCTATCCTTAACTCAACAATGGTTTTGGTTCAACGATCTAGGCATTATTGTTGGGACCGTGTTATCTCATATGCTAGATCAATGGGGGGTAGTCTAATTAGACTAAACATTCCCTCCCTTGTGGCTCCCCTTGATGATGGTGATGGTTTAGTAGTTCCCATTGGACACGAGGTGATTCTAAATATGGTTAAGATGGAAATTCGATGTAGGTTACCACCTAGTACCCACCCAAAGTAATCCGTCCATAGGATATTGCCGTCAGGGCATTCCATCCTCCCACTTTTCACCCAACTCATGCGTTAATTTATTTTCTAATTAATCCTACCATGATGTTTGACATAAAATAAGCAAGTTCCTTAATTAAAGGCCTTAGACATGGTTCATTTAAATAGTCTTTATCAACGATATACAATGTTTACAAACAAATGATTTAAAAAAATAGATACAATGTTCAAAATTATTCATAGCTAAATCCAAGCTCGTTACTTTATTCTACCCCCGATGATCTAGAATTCGGTCTTCCAGTCTCTATAGACTATGCAATCCTTATGGGACCATACACCTCATCGTGGGCAGCTGGAGAGAACTCAAGCCGCGGCCTGTCGCCTCCTCATGATCCATTGCTTGATCCTCCCGCTCCTCGGAGGGATATCTACGCGCTAGGGAGGGCTTATTTACCACGCTGCCTGGGCCCGTAGAGCTAGACAACATCACAATATTCACCTCGATTGGCGAAATGTTATTCTCCCAATGGTATGAGGGATACCTTGGGTCGACTTCGGGCCTCACTAACGTCATCGCCTGGCTACACAAGCATGGGAACATGGATAGCGTTGAGGTGGGAAAAAGATATACATGTACTTCTTAACTCAATCAAGATAACACTTTACAAACTGAACTTTAGAATATAACAGATTTCATCACTTTTCTTGAGAAAACAACAATTTCACAAAAAAATTGGTATAAAGAAAAGCAGCATCTCTTTCTTAATTTCTTTAAAGTTAACATTAAATATTAATAAATTTAAAAAAAATCTCCTTTTAAATGATGACCAAGCTAAACTGGTTATTTCTTTGTGGGGCTCCCAAGGGGAGAGATGGGGCGGCATCTGGAGCAACCTCTCTAGACTCATTGTTGTGCGCGTCTCTCGAGGTGATATTTTGGCATTTTCATGAAGGAACCATTCTACCCGCCTTCTTGTAGCCCACGACGTCATGAACCCAACGTTTCAGTTGGATCACAAATCGGAGCTTGTTTGCCCAAGTTATGAGCAAAAAACTTCTAGGTGTGAACCACCTCTAAGAGCCTAAAGGACCTTACTAAAGTCACCTGATGGGAGGGGGGAGGGGGGGTAGGAAGGATGTCCTTAAACTAGATTTGCAGAGATAAGGCTACAGCTAGAGGGAGAGGAGGGGAAGTCCTCCCTTAAGTCTATTCACACGGGGGGAGAGCAGCTAAGGACACTCTACCCTCAAGGGTGAGAGGAGGCAAGAAATATTCTACAGAGGGCTTACTTGGAGATGGGCAAAAATGACTGGAAGAGGGGTGTGGAGGGCTGTCGGGTACAGTATGGGTACAGTACCGCACAGAGTGTCGGGTGTGCAGACTGTCAGGTACAGGTGTTGGGCAGAGTGATGGTGGGTACAGGCAGAGCAAGGTGCTAGGGGTGTCTCGACCACGAGATACTGGGGGTTTATATAGGTGCAGGTAGGGGTGTAGGAAAAGGAAGAGCAAATCGTGGGTGCAAATGATGGTGTACGGTGAAAGTACACTGACATGTGGCTTACATGGGCCTGGGGAAAGGAATGGTGCATGTGCGTGGGCAAAAGCTATGGAACGCATGTACCTTTTGGGTCAAAGGTAGCATGGGCATCCACATGGCAGTCTGTGTGGACTGTACACTAGGGCGATCGGCCTTTGGCCTTGCACGGGCATTGCATGGGTGCCCAAGTGTGTGTATGACACCTTTTTGAGGCGGAGATCCCTAATTTGAGACACCGGCCTCGATATGCGTGTCGGAGGGTCCGATGGTGCGAATTTTTTTTTCAGCAAAAATGTCCGGGGTGTCTCCTTGGTCGTAGGGGTGCTGACCATTTGTCAATCGAACACCCGGTTGTGCATTTATTAAGGTTTAAGTTTACGATATTTTTAATTAAAAATAACTAAAAATTTACGTATAGGCTCGATCTGGTGTCCGTTTTGGATGATGTAAAATCCTATATTAGGGTAAAAGTGCATGTCGATTCCGAATTTAGACTCATAATTCTAAGATTCTAAGTGGAAACAACTCGTTTATTAAATTTTTTTATTTTTACACACAAAAGATCATAAATTCATGGGCATATATTATTATTGAAGATGGGCATGTTACATCCTTCCCTCCTTAAAGAAATTGAGATGTCCTCATCTCGTCATGAATTTAGGGTAATCCTTTAAGAGTGACACTTCATCTTCCCAAGTCGTATCTTCTTTATAGAATAATCTTTCCACTGTACTAGATGTTCTACAAGAGTTCTATTACGGAGTTGCCTTTCTCTAGAATCTATGATCCCACTAGGCTGCAACTCAAGGACTCCCTAAGTTGGGATTACAACTTGTTCATCATCAAGAATATGATCGAGACTAGGTACATAAGGCTTTAACAAACTTATATGAAATACATTGTGAAACTTGATATGGGCTGGGAGCTGGAGCTTATATGCACTTTTATCCAAACACTTGATAACTGTATAGGGCCCATAATATCTTGGGCTAAGTTTCTTATATTTCCCAAGTGACAGAGAACTACGCTTGGATCGCACTCGTAGAAGAACTTTGTCTCCTTCCTTGAAGATCCTTTCAGACCTCCTTGTGTCAGCATAATGCTTTTGCCGATCTTGAGTAGCTTTAATATTTTTTTGGATCCTTGGTCTGTTCCTCCATCTCTTCGAACATTTTTCTGGATGCCTCAACTCTTATGGTTGGATCAGAGAAATTTAGAGGAGAAACATTCTTGCCCATAGAGTGCTTTGAATGGTGACATTCCTATGCTCTAATGATAAGATGCATTATAAGCGAATTCTACCAAAGGAAGGTGTTGAATCCATCTTCTTGGTTCCCGTCTACAATATGCCCTGAGAATGTCTTCAATTACTTGGTTGACTCTCTCAGTTTGGCCATCGGTCTCTGGATGATAAGCTGTGCTAAAGCAAAGCTGAGTTCCTAAGTCCTGAAATAAGCACTGCCAGAACTTTGAAGTAAAATCAGAATCCCAATCAGTGACTATCCTCTTCAGAAGACCATGAAGCTTAAAGACCTCCTTGATGAATAACCGAGAAAACATTAAAAGCTTTGAAGTTTTACTTTGTTTGTATAAGATGAGCTACTTTGATAAGCAAGTCCACCAACACTAAAATGGAATCATATCCTCCTTGTATAATGGGGAGACTTGTGACAAAATCCATGCTAATGCATTCCCACTTCATCTAGGGGATATCCAAGGGTTGAAGCTTCCCAGACATCTTGACTTTTTCAATTTTGATCCTTTAACATGAGAGACATTGCTTCAAGTATCGAAGGACATTATTTTTCAAGCCTGCCTAATGATAGCGCCTTCTTACAGCGTTCAATGTTTTTGCATAGCCTGGAAGCCCTGCAGAGGCGAGGCTATCATGAGCTTCATAGAGGATTAGCTTCTTTAGAGCTAGATCCTTAGGAATACATAGCCTTTGATTGAAGTAAAGATTGCCATCATGGATGAAGTACCCCTTGATTAGATTTTTCTCTTTCTCTGAAGTTCCTCCTCCTTCTACTAATTTCACCATCCTATGGTGGTAATTAGGATCATGAGATGAGACTTCTTTGACCTTTTCTAGTATGGGATCCTTTGGCATCAAAATTGCACTCAAGAAAGATTTGCGGGGCGACTGAGTGCATCTGCTACCACATTATCCTTCCTCGTGTGGAATTTGATGTCGAAGTCATATTCTTGTAGGATTTTAATCCACCTTCTCTGCCTCATGTTGAGGTTAGGCTAGGTGAAGATCCACTTCAGACTCTTGTGGTTAGTTAACGAGCTGGGATTTGCTTCCCAAGAGATAATGTCTCCATAATTTGAGGTAATGAACAATTGCCAAAGAGCTCTAAATCATGGGTGGCATAATTTGCTTCATATTGTTTTAGTTTGCAAGAAGTATAATCCACTGGTCTCCCTTCTTGTCCTAAGACACCACCAAGTGCTAGACTACTGGCATCAGTAAACCACCTCAAATTCTCTGGTGAAATCAGAAAGTTTCAAGACTGGTGCTGGGATAATAATGGCTTTGAGTTGATCAAAGATGACTTGATGGATTGGCAACCAAACTGTTTTGCAATCCTTCTTAAGAAGATCCATCAAGGGTGCAACTACCCTTGACCTTGATGGGATCTATTGAGATACCATCTTGGGAGACAATGAATCCAAGATACTCAATCTTATGCTCTTCTTGGCATAGAGTTTATGTTTGCGCAGCAATTGCAAAACTCTACACACATGCTCCTTATGCTCTTCCACCGACTTAGGGTATACTAAGATGTTATCAAAGAAAACAAGTACAAATTCATCCAAGTAAGGACATAATATATCTTGCATTAGTTGGTTGAAGGTTGCAGGAGCATTGGTCAACCTGAATGACATTACAGTACACTCATAGTGGCCATAATGGCCATAATGGGCATTGAAAGTTGTTTTGGGTGTATCTGCTTCCTTGACTCTGAGATCTGGTAACACAACCAGACTTTAAGTCTATTTTTGAAAAAACTTTGGCTCCATGAAGCCTGTCTCAAGAAGCTCGTTGATGCGAGGGATAGGATACTTATTCTTGACGATAACTTGATTTAACCCCCGATAATCTATGCAGAGACGAAGAGTACCTACCGTCCTCCTTTTTTTGGAAAAGAACGGGTGCTCTCCAAAGGAGAGCTGCTAGGGTGTATAAAACCTTGCTCAATGAGTTGGAAAAGTTGCTCTTTACGCTCAATGGCTTCAGGAAGAGACATTTTATAGGGTGTTTTTGAGACAGGTTGAGCCCCAAGGATCACCTCAATTTCATGATCAACTTCTCAAGGAGGCGATAATCCTATAAGCTCGTCAGAAAAGATGTCAGAGAATTCTTGGAGCCAAGAGGATTCTATTTCTTTACTAGGTTTAGTATCTTTGTTGAGCTTAACTAGGAAAACTTGTTATCCCCTACGTGCTCCTTTGATGAGAAGATGCTTTGCTTTGAATACCCTAGATTTAGGTTTACCTGTCTTTCCTTGAACTGATACTACTTGGCCATGCTCATTTTTAAAATGATACTTCCTTGGCTACATTGAATACTAGCATTGTTAGCAATTAACCAGTCCATTCCAAGGATCCCATCATAAAGTCCTAATGGTAGGACTCTAAAATGACCATGAGATTTTTCACTACCCAATTCAAAATCAAGGTTTCCTACAGAATGTTGAGACACTAGTTCCTTCCCACTAGCTGGTTCTACAACCATTCTTCAAAATATTGAATGGCTTACCGAGTGGCTGGGGTTTGAATAACACCAAATTGTTGATTTGGATCTTGATGTTCACCGTCGCATGGATGGTGGCATATTCTTCTTTAGCTATCTCCAGAGTTGGTTCTTCGCTTAGCACATGCGGTGCGAGCAACTGCTCCGCAACCTCTGCCACGTCCATCACCTCTTACACCTTGGTGGATGGGGGTTCCACGGTCTTGATTTGATATACCGCATTGAGGTAGAGATGTTTCTAGTTTGGGACAGTTGGCCTTGAAGTGTCCCGGCTCATTACATTCGAAACAGAGAGGGGGCTCTCTAGAAGAAGTAGCATATGAGCAGGGAACAAAAGAGTTGGCTTGTTGCCCTCGATTATAGTAGGGAGCATTCTGCTGGGGCTTCTTGTAAGATTGATCTTTAGGGTTTGCCTTCAGGGTAAGGTCTCTTTTGAGGCTTGGCTTTACTAGACTTTAGCTCTTTCATGAGAGGCTTTGCTCGTATAAGAGCATCTTACAATGTGCTTGGCCTCATTGCTTCGAGGCGGGAATCTAAAATTTCATTCAAGCCTTGGAAGAAACAAGCCACTTTCTGGGAAGTTATGATGGCCGGGGCATACGTCCGGGAGAGTGATGAATTTAGAATAGTATTCTTCCAAGGTTAAATTGAACTGTTTGAGACTAAAAAATTCATTCATCTTGATGGATTCATGAGATGGTGGGAAATATCATTCCTTCACAGCCTACTTGATAACCTCCCATGTTTGGGAGTGTTCAATGACTCCTTTGTCACGGCACCGTTGTTTCCACTAGAGCTTAGCATCCCCGGTGAGTTGAAATCATGCAAGCATGGATTGGTTTGCCACTCCAGTATTGGCAGCTGAGAAATAATCATCCATTGCTTCGATCCAAACCTCAGCATCCTTCTCAATCTTTGAACCTTCCCCCTTAGAGGAGGGAGGTTGCATTTACTTGAGAAGGAGCTTCTTCTCCTGGACATTCGTATATATAATACATTGGAAAGTGGAGGCTGATCGTCTTGGTCATCATTGTAAGATGAAATTTTAGGATTACAAGACTCATACTTTACATTACTCTCATGCTTTTAAAACTAAAACTTTTGAAATCATTTTATTTCTCAAAGATTTACAAGGACAAGTTTTATTACAAAGGTTTAACACTAATATAATTAGTCTTATTCATCGTCGTAAAAGAAAAATCCTAGGCTCAACTAGACACGAGACTAGAGTGGTCCACATAGGTGAAATATGGGGGTTCCGCTGTAGTTTCTAAGACACAGAAGGCTGACAGTAAGGGTGGTAGACTCTGGATTAGGTTGTGTCCCAAAATGGCTACCCTGTTGTCTCGGCGGGAGTAAGACCTGTATTACTTGGTCATATACCTAGCGGTCCTGTGATATGCAATCCCCATCTATGGTCATGGAACTCTCAGGCTTGGGAGTACCCAGGAACCAAATAAACGGACCATCTTCAACTTTTCGATCCAACGAATCTGCTTTAAATCGGTGTGGTAATGTTTCCAATTCGGTCTACCCTGATGAAAAAATACCTCGGCCCGCGATTCCAAAGGTGATCTCTACCCCACCCTCTTTGGATACGAGAGGTATGAGGAGGGTATGAGGGAGGGACAATCTCTCAAGTATCTGCACCATAGTATCACAGAAATTGAAATTTGAAGAGAGACATGCCATCTGGAAGATGCATTGGAAGACTAAGAATCTTGAGTAGGCATCCCTCTTCCTACAATCATTCAATCACCAATTCAAATTATTCCAATAAGTTATTTTATAAGTCAGCATTAGGTAAAACGTATATTCCAAAACAATCTCGATTAACAAGTCCTAGGAACTAAGATTGGCTCTGATACCACTTGTAAGGTCCTCCCCTTCCTAAATAGGAAAAACCTTTAAGATAGTCTACTAAGTCTAACTTGGGATAATTTCCTACTCTCATAGACACCTTGACCATGTAAGATACAAGGATACGATTGGTAGGTATGACCTAGTTCTATCTCGTAAGGGGAGCGTGATCTTTTAAAAGGATTTCTAAAATTAAACCACTCATAGAGTGATCGACTTTAACTCAGGCAACCTCTATTCTTGACTTCCAGAAACAACACTTTTTTCCTCATCTATGATGCAAGGCACAATCGCTGACCTAGTGCTCTAGAGTAGGGTTGCCCAGGGATTTATTTATCTAATGTAGTGCTTTAATTAATTTATTGGAAAGTTACCCAAATCGGGTCCACCCACCATAGGATGTTGCCGTCACGGCATTCCATCCTCCCACTTTCCACCCAACTCACGCGTTAATTTATTTTCTAATTAATCCTACCACAATGTTTGACATAAATAAGCAAGTTCCTTAATTAAAGGTCTTACACATGGTACGTTTAAACAGTCTTTATCAATGATACACAATGTTTACAAACAAAGGATTTAAAAAAATAGATACAATGTTCAAAATTATTCATAGCCAAATCCAGGCTCTTTATTTTATTCTGTGCCGATGATCTAGAATTGAGCCTTCGAGCCTCTATAGACTGGGTAATCCCTACGGGACCATACACCTAATCGTCCGGCAGCTAGCGAGAACTCAAGCCGGCTTGTTGCCCCCTCAGGTTCCATTGCTTAATCCTCCCGTCCCTTAGAGGGATGTCTACGCGCTAGGGAGGGCTTATTCACTGCACTAGCCTAGGCCCGCAGAACTAGGGAGCATCACAATATTCACCTCCATTAGCGTGAAATCTTATTCTCCCAATGGTATGAGGGATACCTTGGGTCGACTTCGGGCCTCGCTAACGTCGCTGCCCGGCTACACAAGCACGAAAATGGGAGTTAGCGACGTCGAGGCTGGGAGAAGATATACCTGTACTTCGTAACTCAATCAAGATAGCACTTTACAAACTAAACTCTAGAATATGACAGATTTCATCACTTTTCTTGAGAAAACAACAATTTCATAAAAATTTTGGTATAAAGAAAAGTAGCATCTCTTTCTTAATTTCTTTAAAGTTAACATTAAAGATTAATAAAATTTAAAAAAATCTCCTTTTAAACGATGACCAAGCTAACCTGGTCATTATTTCTTTGCGGAGCTCCCAAGGGGAGAGATGGGGCGGCATCTGGAGGAGCAACCTCACTAGACTCGTTATTGTGCGTGCTCTCGAGGCGATATTTTGAAACTTTTGTGGAAGATCCATTCTACCCTCCTTCTTGTAGCCCACGACGTCACGAATCAACGCTTCAATTGGATCACAAATCAGATCTTGTTTGCCCATGTTATGAGCAAAAAACTCCTAGGTGTGAATCACCTCTAAGAGCCTAAAAGCCCTTACTAAAGTCACCACCGCTAATGTGGGGGCGGTAAGGTGTCCTTAAACTGGATTTGCAGGGAGAAGGTTGCAGCTAGAGAGGGAGAGAAGGGGGAGTCCTCCCTTAAGTTTATTCACACCGGGGGGGAGGGGGGAGAGCAGCTAAGGACACTCTACCCTCAAGGGTGAGAGGAGGCAATAAATATTCTGCAAAGGGCTTACTTGGACAAAAATGGCTAGAAGAGGGGTGTGAAGAACTGTTGGGTACAGTATGGGTACAATACCGTACAGAATGTCGGGTGCAGATTGCGGGGTACGGGCGTTGGGCAGAGTGACGCGTACTGGCAGAGCAGTGTGCTGGGGGTGTCTCGACCACAAGGTACTGGGGGGTTTATATAGGTGCAGGTACAAGTACGCGTACAGGTGTAGGGAAAGAGAGAGTGAAGCATGGGCGCAAATGACGGTGTGTGGTGAAAGTACACTAACCTGTGGCTTGCATGGGCTTGGGGAAAGGAATGGTGCCTGTGCGTGGGCAAAAGCTATGGTACGCATGTACCTTTCGGGTCAGAGGCAGCATGGGCGTCCACGTGGCAGTCTGTGTGGACCGTACACTAGGGCGGTCGGTCTTTTGTCCTTGCGTGGGCATTGCATGGACACCCGAGTGTGTGAACGACACCTTTTTGGGGCACTGACCCCTAATTTGGGGCACTGACCTCGATATACATGCTGGAGCGCCCGGCGGTGCGAAATTTTTTTTTTCAGCAAAAATGTATGGGGTGTCTCCCTAGTTGTAAGGGTGCTGACCGTTTGTCAATCGGACACCCGGTCGTGCATTTATTAAGGTTTAATTTTATAGTATTTTTAATTGAAAATAGCTAAAAATTTACGTATAGGCTCGATCCGGTGTCCGTTTTGGATGCTGTAAAATCCTATATTAGGTAAAATTGTGCGCACATTCTGAATTTGGACTTAGAATTCTAAGATTCTAAGTGGAAACAACTCGTTTATTAAAATTGTTGATTTTTACACCACAAAAGACCATAAATTCATGGACATATATTATTATTGAAGATGGGCATGTTACCTATAAATAGAAATTAAGGCTACAAAGGCTTATAAATAGTGATGTTTAACATGACACAAACTATTTTGTTTTACTTTTTGTAAATCCTATTATGTGGTAAGGAATGTCAAAAGGAAGTTGTATGTACTTTCTACACTAGGACATGATCATCTATACCATTCCCTTTTCTTGTTGTTGATTTGTTAAGTCTCAAGATTCTAGATCCTTCCTTTAAGATGCTCTATAAATAAACATTAATACTTAATTTTTGAGGATTAATTTACTAATCAGTGATTAATCAATGCTAATCACTATATTTTGGTGCAATTGAGGGTTCAAATTAACCATTAAGTATCTGATACAGATCTGTATAACTTCAGATTGTAATTTGGAGATGGTTTGATACTCCAACCATTCCGTACAAATTGGTTACCCTTGATTTAATATAATTTCTGGTGATTTTATGCTAATAAATCTGTTGTAATCATCTCTTAAACACCAGATTGAGTTGTAAAAGGGTAGACATTACCCTTGAATCTTGAAATTGGATCAAGAGGTGAGACCCACTTCACATCATCATGAGTACAGCACAAGAGGTAGCCAAATTTAATGGGGAGCAATTTTACACATGGTAGACAAAAACCATGTATCTGCTCATGAGGAAAAATCTATGGGGGCTAGTTGAGGGAAGAGATGAATGCCCAGAGGTGAGAGGGGGAAATGAGTGGAAGAGCAGGAATGAAAAAGCATTGGGACTTATTGCACTCAGTTTAAATGAAGAAATCATTCATCACATCACAAGGATATAATGGGTAAAAGATGCATGGGATGAACTCAATAAATTATTTGGCACACAAGCTAAAAATTCAAAGATAAATCTGTTAATGCAATTCTACAAATTGGATATGAAGGAAAGTGAACCTTTAATCACACACTTAAACAGAATAAAAGCATTAAGCAACAACTGACAGCTTGGCAAAAAGGTAGAAGATGATGAGGCACTAGCAGTGCTTCTGAAGAGTGTAGACAAAGGTGAATATGAAAATATTGTAGCAACACTAAAGAATGTACCTGAATTGAAGCTACACGAGATAGAAGGAGCTCTACTAGAGCAAGAGAGCAGAGGCAAAGAGAAGAAATGGCTCGACTCAACAGCAAAAGGAGAAGAAAAATCATTCTTCACCCGAGGAGGATTCTCTCGAGGACGAGGACGAGGAAGAGGCAAAGTAGGAGGAAGGACCTTCACTTGCCACCACAACTGTGGAAAGCCAGCACACATGGCAAGAGACTGCTACAGCAAACCCAGTGGAGAAGGAACGACATCGGCAAACTTCATGGAGGCTCCTAAGGAAGTGGAGTCGGATCATTTTTTCAGAGAGAGAGAGAGAGAGAGACCCCACAACCCAATGTAACCTGTCCCAACAGAGTAAAACCACATCTGAGCCACCGATGATATAGGCCATGTGGTAGATGTATGTGTGAGCACTTTAGTCAAGGTCACGGGCACTTATAGTAGCCTTGGACACATAGAGAGAGAGTGTGTCAAGGACTATGAGTTTAGGGACTTGAGGCATTGGTCGTAGACTATCAAGTAAGAGGAAAACTTGGTATAGGTTCCAGGTGTGCTAGGAGTATTCACTTGAGGGGAGTTGTTGAAATATACAAGTGAATAGGGTGTGTGCAGGAACAGGCCCTTGGCTAGAGGCTGTAAAAGAGAATGTGTAAATGTGAGAGAACCTATGAAAAGGTGAGAAGAATCTACTGGGAGAGAATAAAGGGTAGCATGAGAAGATTTAGGAAGTGTGGAGATATTTTGGGGGAGAGGTGGAGAGAATCAAGCAAAAGAGGTGGAGAGAATCAAGGAGAAATCAGTGGGATTAGATGATTGGATGTAAACTCTATAAATTGAGGCATTGGCCTAATGAGAATTTGCTGGTTTTTGATTATCCATGCCTACATTAAGCTATTAGTTAATTGCTCACTAATTATATCTTAATTATAATCTAATCTCTTTGTTAATGATGTTGATTCTAGCATTTGATCCACCATATCTCATCCCATTGCTATAATTTTAACACCAATCTCGATGACTGGCTTAGTCTTGTGATTGGACTATGTTGACGATTAGAGGTCTTGCGATCTAGTTTGGTGATATATATCTTCTTCTTAGTACATGGGTCCCAATAGTTGATTAGTTCCTAGATGCATATTTACATACACCCCTAGGTACAATTTGAAATGTGCAAATACACTCAGTGGGGGTCCATGGGCTTTTGATGGTGAGGTTCATGTGAGCTTCAGATTTACCTTTCTTCTCATCAACTTGAAACTTGACTCTTCCACATTGTCAAAGCCCATGATACTAAAGTGTTGACGCAGGTCTGCTAGGCTCCAATGCTTGCTTGCTGCCACTCGCTCAATCCATTTTGCATCATCATAGCTACCTCAATAGGCATAATTTCTTCTTCTGAGGTGGCTTGAAGTGGGATCCATGTCCCATGCTTTTGCATCCATCTTTGGTAGTACAGACGCATGTACAAAATAGAGCGTGCCTTCAAGAACCTGAAAGACACTATAGAATCTACTACATTGCACTTGTACGCATCACCTTGATGTGACCCCTCATTAACCTCCCAATCCTTGAATGAGGTTAGACCGTACCTCCTTACAAATATACATTGTTTTTGTTTGGTGCATTGGCATGGAATTGAACATGTGCACAAAAACATGTAAAGGACAAAACCAGTTTAGCCCTACTGACCTAGATACCTTTGATGAAAACTTGAGTGATGTCTTGATATCACTTATCATCTTAAACTTTAAGTATAAGATGGTCCAAGAATCAGGTTTGGGCCATTCGGGATTGTTAAGAGGGGGGTTGGGGATCTCTTCTAGCTTGCCAAATAAACCTGGTTTTTTATCTACAAAATATGAGTGAGAAAAGAAAAAGATATTGTTCTGTACTAATAGTGTAGCTCCGTCGCTCCTCCTGGATCATTTGGAATTGACCTTTATGCCGACCGCATCTCGCATAGTCAACTCAACTTAACCCTTATGATTTTCTCTCCAGCACAAGCGATTCAACATGTGAAAAATGGAATTATGCGCTGATGTACTAGCGATGTGACTGTGACTTCCTAGGGAATTACGCTTGGCTCATTTTTACCTTTTGCAACATCTTATAACTCAGGCTTGTTTTGGCCATTGGCGACTTGGTTTTTGAACTCTTATGACATTGGTTCATTTTGGCCTTTAGTGACTTAACTTAGGGTTGAATGATTACGTGGTAGCATTTCCTTGTTGTTCCTAGTCTTTTAGCAATGGCATTTTTAGCTTTGTTATTCGAGTTAAGGGTCCTATTTGCATCTCTTGATGAGATTGGCTTTTTCCCAGGTTAAGAACGAGGCTTTGATGATCCTTTAGCCTTCTTGACTTGGAGCAGTCCTTGCACTATGCTCATTAAAGGTTTCGAGACGGTGGGGGTTAGGGGACGCGGAGAGGGTCAATCAGATGAGGCCTTGAGTTTATGGATAATTACACTTACTAGTTTGATGGGATTTGCTTTTAATAGTGTTAGTAAACTTCTAAATCTTATTAGAGATTTGTCTTGGCTCTCCTTTTGTGAGAAGAACACTTACAATCTATTGCACAAGATTGATTGTGGATGTCCTCATTGTCCAATCTATATTGCAGTTATGTTTGGCAATCCATCCCCTTCTGAGGATGATCTCTTCTGGCATCATACCTATAGTCATAACATAGAAACTACCTTCCACGGTGGGGTAAGTGCTGATATGGAACTAAAGCTTTATCATTTCTTTATATTAATTATATAGGCTTGAGATAGTTTGTACAATAGCTTGAGCAGGATCAAGGTCAAATTTTCCTAAAGAGAACAAAGTTTCATATGACATTAAGTTCTTTCTACTCCTATATCCAACAAAGCAAGTTTGTCTATTGTTTGTGTGTTTATAGGGAAGTCTAGGTAAAAGCCTTGCAACTTTGACCTCTCCCTCCTCATGATCATTATAAATTTCAGCCATGTGGATAGATATAACACCTCTCGTTTTCTTGTCCGAGGTTTAGCTTCCTGTTGGGTTCGTTTCTTAATTTTAGCCTCTTGTTTTCTCCTTTCTTCAACCTCATGAATGGCTTGAAGTTGTTCATAGGATAGCATCCCATAGTACTTCTCTAAGTCTACTCCCATTGAGGATTCCTTCCATCTAGACTCCATTAAGGGTCTCTAGACATGCTTCCCCTCCTGTTGTGAGTTTATAGATCCTAAAAGGACTCCATTAAGGGTCTCTAGACATGCTTCCCCTCCTGTTGTGAGTTTATAGATCCTAAAAGGACCCATACCTCTCAATTTCAATTTACTTTTGTTTTCCTTGAGGTTATAAAGTAGGATTAGGTCCTCTTTCTTGAACCTCTTGGTTTTGACGTTAACATATTGACTTCATCTTTGATTGCTTTGGCATAGGTTTCATCATATGTGTATGTTCTTTGTTTGACTAGCTTAGCACCATCCACTAAAGGAATTATGTGCTAGAAAACTCTTGGAGGGACTCCTTTCAAATCAGCATAACTCCATGCAAATACATCTATGTATTCCTTGAGAACTACTACAAGATCTATCTCCTCCTTTTGAGTTATGTCTATGGCTATCCACACCAATTTGGTCTCCTCTCCAAGCAATGCTAAGTCCACCTATTTTGATTCTCTAGTCCATCTCATAGGTCACTCTTGGTTCCTCGGGTTTTTCCCTTTTTGGTGGTGAGGCACACACCTTTTGGTTTTCAATTTTAAAATTCTTGAATCAAGAAGGGACTTAGTCCTCCTCTTGATCACTGAATGTAGTCTTGTTTCATCTTCTCCGTCCAAACTTGGAAGTCTTTTTGGAGTCTATTAAAATCGTATCATAGCACTTTAGTTATTTCAAGATCTATTTTCATAGTACTTGCACTAAGTCTTTTCATTAGGTCCTTCCAGCTAGAGTAGAACTCCTTTGTTGCCTTTAAGGCTTCCATATATTATAAGTACTATTCTCCCTCCTTGAGGCTTGGTGGGTCTCTGACTCTAATCGTTGCTAGTTTTCTAGCTCTTTTAAGTAGATCTTCTCTCTTTTCAAGAAATTCAATGTTTCAATGGCACTTCTCCTTCATCGTCTTTACTGTCTAAGGAGCTTATTGGTGCAAAACTTGCACTTAAGCCCTTGATTGTTGGTACTATTTTTGGCTTTGCTATCTTAGGAGTTGCTTGGTGCAAAACTTGCAGCCCCTGATTGGTATTGTTTTTAACTCTTGGGAAGACACTTTTTGTGTTTTTTTAATTCATCTTCCTTTGTAGAATTGGTATCTTTGTTTTAGGAAGCATCGGGGCCACAGTCTTGATCGGAATCATGCCTCTATTTTTTTCATCATAAAACTATGTTCCCATCAACAGCCATCGTGGCTAGCAAAAGTGCATCCAATTTTCCTCCTCTTCTGGTAATAAAGATACGGAAGAACTTTTCATCCTCTGATTCATATCTTTATTGCCTTATCCACTAAAGTGGTGCATGTGTATTACATTAGAGGAGAGCGAACAATTGTATAATCCAGTCCCATGGGTTAGCCAACTGCCCAACCACTGTATTGATAGGATCCATTATGAAAATTTGGTTATGTTTTGTCCAAGGTACTAGAGGGAAAAGAGTTCCCAGGCCCCCTAGTCGGCTCTCATGCAAAACTTAAATAGTCACACCACTATACGAAGTTGCCATTTCTTAAACTCAACTATTTTCAAAATAGCATTGCAATAAAACCACAGAGTTTCCATCATAGTCCTCAGTATTCTAGGTCCAGGATCCAATTTATTGTCATTCCTTCCTCGGCGTACCTATGGCATCATTGGCAACCAGAACTCTCACCACCTGCTCACTCAGGGGCCTTTTCGATAGTTCCTAGCCCATAGTACCTAGGATAATCACATAAAAACCATATGGACTCTCAGTTGGGGATCAGCAAGATCAACCAACAAGATCCATGTAAAAGAGCCATAAACTTATCCGTTGAAGACTAGCAAGGCCAATCAACCAGATCCATGCCCGTGTTCAAAAAACAGCTCCAACTCATTTTCTTCCCCGACGCACGCGTGGGTATCCTGGGTGACCTAGAGCCCCCGAGCACCATATGGTCAGCACCCTCTAGGCTCCTTCACAGGTCCCCTAGCGCTACACTCATATGCCGCTTCCTTGGTCCCTCATCCACCGTACCAGAAGCTCACCATTTTAATCGAATCGAGGATGGTCAAGACCTCGACCGAGGACCTTGCCACACGAGATGTCCTTCATTGGCTCTCCATCAACTGTTGTAACCTTTTCACTTGGGTCCTCTCACGACCTTATTCGACAAGATAGTCAAAATGCTTCCCCATCATTCTTGACATAAAACAATCTTTAAAAACAGGTCTCAATTACAGTTTCCAAAAAACTCCCATCTTCCACATCATTCCACGTCATTTCTCATCATTCCACATTTTTATACATATATAACAAAAATTTCTCTTTTCTCTACTTAAACAATTATGCATAAATACTATAAAAGTATTTTCCATAAATATGACAAAAATCATTCTTTTAGCATAAAAATATCTATTCCTAGAATATGATGGGAATTCCTCTTTTTGCTTTATTAAATTTATGCATAAAAATAAGATTTATCTTTTTTCTAAAATTTTTTGCCATAGCTTCACTGCAACTTCTGAGAATGTTCAATTTTCTAACTTTAAATGAATATTCATAATTGAAATATGATAAGAACTCCTCTTTACTAAAATTTATTTATGCATACATAACATAATTATAATCATAATAATGATTAAATCTCTTGATTATTCTTAAATATCCATTTCTCATTTCTAAAAATGTTAGCATAACCCTCTTTCAACTTAAAATGAATTAATATGATTTTTCTTAATCATAAACAAGCTTAAAAAAATTAATCATCATTTTTAACTAAATTAAAATCATAAAAATACCTAATCTTTTTCTCTAGCTTGTCAAGCCTAGAGTTTTGTTTAAGATAATGAGTTTATCATTAAGAACCATCCTTTTAACAAGGATCTAACCATGAAGATGATGATTAATCTTTTCAAAAAGAGAGATTTACTAATAAAAATACTATAATCAAGCATAAAGATTAGTATTAAACCATTTAAACATTATGAATCATTAAAAATCTTGATTTCAAGAAAAAACCATTTAATTGAAAGCTTCCCAAGCATTAGAGGGGTTGGGAAGGAGATAACCATTGAGAAAGACAGAAAAACCATTGGATTAAGGCTTTACCTTTTATTTTGGCTTGATTCTTTAAAGAAAGAAGTGAAGTGCACAAAGCAAGCTTTGGCCACCAAGTTGGGGAGGGTAATCTCCAAGAGAGGATGGAGAATTGTGAAGCTCCAAAGCTTCCAAAAGTAGAGGCAAAATCGAGGGACAATAGAATTACACTAAAATGAAGATAATACTGGCATGTAATTACTCAAAGATGAAAATAGAAAGGAATAAGGGTCTATTTATAGGTGAGGGAGGCCACTAACCAAGTCCAACTGGGATCTAGAGGCTTCTAGCTTCAGTTTGATCCATTTTGGACAAGTTTTGACTTTTTGATCTAGTTTCTAGGATGAGAGAGGAGAGATAAAATATCTCATTTTTTTAAATTAAAAATGCAAGGTAATGATGAAAAAAAGGTGCCTCCTTCATGAGCCCTTTCCCTCCTTTTACTGAGGTGTCAAATTTTGATTTTTTTACTAATAAACCTTAATTTTTAACTAATAAACCTAGTACTTGGTCAACTCTTTATCTTATGTGAGCATTTACTCATTTTTGGGGGATTTTATTTTATTCTTTGTATTTTTGTCATCCCAACACTTGGATTAATCCTATTGACCCTTTAGAACCTTATTTGGACCTTAATAAAAATTTTCTGAAAATGTGGACCCTTAGGCTAAGGTCTCTAGTATGCCAGTGAGGATGAGATTGAGGATGAGCTTGATGCTTCTTTGGTACAAGCTACTCATGACCATGAGGCGAAATCCACTTTGTGGCTAGATGGTAGAGTCTATATCCTTTGTTTTCTGCATTGTATCCCACAAAAATATATTTTACCACATTATCATCTAGATTATTGCATTGTTGCTCAAGTACAAGAGTATAAGAAAGACAACCAAAAACATGCAAATGAGCCACAAAGGGCTTCCTACCCCATTGCAACTTCATAAGGGCTATAAGGCCTTGGTGTGGCATCTATTTAGTACATAAGTGGCATATGTAATTGCCTCTAACTAAAAAACTTGAGACAAATCTTGGCCTTTAACCATGTCACGTGCCATCTCCATGAGAGATTTGTTCTTTCTCTTAGCCACACCATTTTGCTAAGGTGTATAAAATATTATGTATCAATGTTTTATACCTCTTTTGATATATACTCGCCCCTCCATCAGTACGAAGGGTGCCAACTTTACATGTAGACACATTTTCAGCCATAGAAATAAAGTGTTTAAAGCATGAAAAAACTTTTGACTTTCCCTGACAGCCAGGTGTTCCTAGAGTAGTCATCAATAAAAGTTACAAAGTAGAGATATCCTCTGATTAATGGTGTCCCCATGGGACTACATATATCACTATCCTCTGATAAATGGTGTCCCCATGGGACTACATATATCACTACATATAGAAATAAAGTGTTTAAAGCATGAAAAAACTTTTGACTTTCCCTGACAGCCAGGTGTTCCTAGAGTAGTCATCAATAAAAGTTACAAAGTAGAGATATCCTCTGATTAATGGTGTCCCCATGGGACTACATATATCACTATCCTCTGATTAATGGTGTCCCCATGGGACTACATATATCACTATATATAAGCTATAATTTTTGGACAACAACCCTAACTGATCCATCTTTATGTTGCTTTCTCATGCATGTATTTATGTATTAACCAAAAAGCAAGTGCTCACAAATATAGCTTGATACATTCCACTTTGGGCCATTAATATCAAAAAGTAAGTTGGTCCTCAAGCTAGTCTATTTACATTAAAATTGTAGAAATTTAATTAAATGAAACTATGGACGGGTGACCATCATTGCACATCAAAATACGATGGCCACGCACCGGCCAAAATCCATCGTACCCACGCTACTCCGTGCACTAATCTACTCACCCAAAACACAAGACATTAAATCTCGCTTATCCGCCCAACATGATGCAACCACTGCTCCATGTTCTCGTGCATAGCCAGTCTCACGACCATGTGGCAAATGAGCGTACCATAAATATCACATAAAATATCAAATAATTTCACAATTAATTCCATAATTCTCATTTCCATAACATGTCTTTCCCCAGGAAGAGTTTGTAGATCTCCTTCTCTAACTTAGCCAAGTAGGCTCGTTTCTTCCTTCGCATAAGGCGCCAAAAGATCATCCTAGCCTGTCTCTACGTGAGTCCCAATCGCAATCTCACGCTGTATTTCTCCTCATGCTCAGCTTGGGATTTCTCCTTATTATATTTGCATTAGGCAAATTGTGACAATTTATAACAATTTCTCAAGTGTGTTTCACACAACGAATTTAACATAGTACAATCAATCTTAGTCAACTCATTAAAGAGTACACTTGATTCTATAGCTTTCTTTGGTTTACACGTACAAAGATGTGTTTATTGGGTGAAGACAATATTTCCTCATCCAAATTGAGATAACTCCTTTGTGTGTGTTTCAGCTTGCTTGAAGAGTTTAGTTACTCCAAGCATAAATAGTGGTGTCAATTCCAATCTAAGGCCTATCTCATAAGAGTTTTTGCTACTTAAAGAGTTCAGTTATTCCAAACGTATATAGTGGTGTCAATTCCAATCTAAGACATATCTCATAAATGGTGTCTCTTGATTTCCAAAGTACATCAATTATAGCCTAAATGCATCAAATTCTTGGCATCTATACAGTTGGGTAATGGTGCATACTCTGACTCGTAGAGCTCATCTTCCAAAGTATGACGAAAAGCTTGGTACACATTGATTAAAATAGTCCTATATGTATGGTATTTTGATTCTTCTTCTAGGAACCCTCTAGCCATCGCGTAGACTTTCCATGTTCACAAGTTCACCTTTACCATTCTTTCAAAGGTAGGTGTGATATTTGTATCCTGGTCATAGTTCCAATATGGCTTCTTGTATGTAAGGTCACCCTAGGATCACATTATAGGATCCTAGTTGCTTGTAAAAATTCTTCACTAAATTGCTCAAACTAAAGGTTTTTACTTTTAGATCTCTCAAGAGTCTAAGTAGTTTAGTTATAGTTTTGTCTACCAGTTTCATAACCAAATCAGACGCCTTGAATGGGTGGTTTTATTGAGAGCTCCAAGCAATGTGCTTAGCTTTGACACCAACACCATCATCTAGTATTAATGTGGCTCCCTTTTTTAGGTGTATTTCATGTATTTGTGTACCATTGGTAGCATTTCCTCAATATCATCACTTTCATACTAATGTCCAAGCTTGTTTACATGCACATTAGGTAGCTTTTCCTTTTCCTCAGTCATACCTCATTTGGTTTTTCACACTGGTTTGGGTGCTAGCTTGGGTTATGCTTTGTCTTCCACAATTTGCTCATATAATCTCCCTTCCATCTAGTCCTTCAAATCCCTCATCAATCTTGTAATAGAGTTGAAATAGGAACCTTGATCTAAGTAGATAAGAATGGCATGAGTCCAACAATGTCTTGTGGGATATAACCTTGCAAAAATAGACTAGGCTTGCATTCATGTAAGGAATCTGAAAGGCAACCTCTAATAATGGGTCATCTAAATCATTTAATGTATTGAGGAAGAATTTCTTAGATAAATCATTAGATTCTTCCTCTAAATTATCTTGGAAAATGGGATCAAGAACTAAGGTCTCCCCCTTGGCCTATTGGCAATATATTAGTATGGACAATGTTCAGTCCCTTGTTTGTTAGCTTCCAATTTTGTTTGACAATCATGGACTAAGTTTGGGCTTCCTCTAGATGTTGCATCTCCTAAAGTTGGTCTTGATGTTCGCCTACTAGCTCTATGGGTGTGGCTACTTCCTCTCCCAATTTAATGAGTCACTAGTTTTAACCCTAAAGATAATTAGGGTTTGTTGAAGACAATAAATATAGATTCGTCCTCACAGCCACTTTGTATGGTGACCTTGTCTTCACCTCTTCCAATTTTTTTAGATCTATGCTTCTTGTCCCTCCCAACATATTAAGCTTTCATTTGATTAGGCACCTCCTTGGATGTGCTAGCTCCATTAGCTCCTTTTTTTGTAAATCTTTGCTTAGCTTGCCAATGTGGGTACATATGACAATTACCTTGTGGCTGATCCATTGATGGAATCGCTTGCCATTGTTGGGATTACTAGTCTAGTATCGAGCACTTAACTCCTCTCCTATCATATTTAATACTAGCTTAATTAGTTTCGTACTATCAAGCACTAGTATTGAGAGCACTCAACTCCTCTCATGTCATGTTTACTATCGAGCACTCAACTCCTCTCATGTCATGTTTTGTATCGAGCACTCAATTGCATGATTTATGTTCATGTTTTGTACTAGCGTCCATTGTTTCTTTGGGTGTGTAGATCTTACAACTAAAGGTGTTTGAAATTACCAATGGGGTAATATGTTCCTATCCCATCATGTTATCATTAAATCACATTTCTTAATTGCTGGCAACGCTTACAAAGGAGTCAAAATTTTGATTGATTAGCAAGTTGTTATGAAAATCCGTCATTGTGACTCCCAGAAGAAATCTTATCATCATGTATTCATCATTATTTTGAGTGATTTAGTAGGTTATACGAGTCTAATTATGCAAGTCCAAGTCATTGAGTCCCACAAGAAATCTTATCATCATGTATTTATCATTATTTTTTGAGTGATTAGCATGTTTTTATATGCAAGTCCAAGTCATTGAGTCCCACAAGAAATCTTGTCATCATTTATTCATGTGTAAACTTTTCTTGGAGATCATATCTAATATGTGCAGTGAAGTCATAGATGCACTCTCTATGTTGTCTAAGTAGCTACACTTCATTTTAATACGTGCAATGAAGCCACACAGAAGTCACAACGGACTCTCTATTGTCTGAGTGGCTACACTCCATTTTGCACCAATAAGCACAAATCTACAACATGGAGAGTTAGCTAATCAATATTTTAGATTGGTTTAAGAGATACCCCCAGAGAAGCTTCACACACTTTTCCAAGTGTTTGATAGGATCTCCAAACCATCAAAATTTTGTTAAGAGCTTTGAGATATGCATGGGTTGATGGTAATCTACCTTCTCATTGCATGTTCCATTCTTAGCATGTAAGCTATGTAAGCTAGTGGTGGTGGTGCATTAGCATATAATCTAGCTATTGGCACTTGGGGTTTAGCCAAGTTTAGCCTAGCATGGCCCCTACATTCCATTCCTACTCATATGGGTCTAATACATGGCTTCCTATCCTTAACTCAACAATGGTTTTGGTTCAACGATCTAGGCGTTATTGTTGGGACCGTGTTATCTCATATGCTAGATCAATGGGGGGTAGTCTAATTAGACTAAACATTCCCTCCCTTGTGGCTCCCCTTGATGATGGTGATGGTTTAGTAGTTCCCATTGGACACGAGGTGATTCTAAATATGGTTAAGATGGAAATTCGATGTAGGTTACCACCTAGTACCCACCCAAAGTAATCCGTCCATAGGATATTGCCGTCAGGGCATTCCATCCTCCCACTTTTCACCCAACTCATGCGTTAATTTATTTTCTAATTAATCCTACCATGATGTTTGACATAAAATAAGCAAGTTTCTTAATTAAAGGCCTTAGACATGGTTCATTTAAATAGTCTTTATCAACGATATACAATGTTTACAAACAAATGATTTAAAAAAATAGATACAATGTTCAAAATTATTCATAGCCAAATCCAAGCTCTTTACTTTATTCTACCCCCGATGATCTAGAATTCGGTCTTCCAGTCTCTATAGACTATGCAATCCTTATGGGACCATACACCTCATCGTGGGCAGCTGGAGAGAACTCAAGCCGTGGCCTGTCGCCTCCTCATGATCCATTGCTTGATCCTCCCGCTCCTCGGAGGGATATCTACGCGCTAGGGAGGGCTTATTTACCACGCTGCCTGGGCCCGTAGAGCTAGACAACATCACAATATTCACCTCGATTGGCGAAATGTTATTCTCCCAATGGTATGAGGGATACCTTGGGTCGACTTCGGGCCTCACTAACGTCATCGCCTGGCTACACAAGCATGGGAACATGGATAGCGTTGAGGTGGGAAAAAGATATACATGTACTTCTTAACTCAATCAAGATAACACTTTATAAACTGAACTTTAGAATATAACAGATTTCATCACTTTTCTTGAGAAAACAACAATTTCACAAAAAAATTGGTATAAAGAAAAGCAGCATCTCTTTCTTAATTTCTTTAAAGTTAACATTAAATATTAATAAATTTAAAAAAAATCTCCTTTTAAATGATGACCAAGCTAAACTGGTTATTTCTTTGTGGGGCTCCCAAGGGGAGAGATGGGGCGGCATCTGGAGCAACCTCTCTAGACTCATTGTTGTGCGCGTCTCTCGAGGTGATATTTTGGCATTTTCATGAAGGAACCATTCTACCCGCCTTCTTGTAGCCCACGACGTCATGAACCCAACGTTTCAGTTGGATCACAAATCGGAGCTTGTTTGCCCAAGTTATGAGCAAAAAACTTCTAGGTGTGAACCACCTCTAAGAGCCTAAAGGACCTTACTAAAGTCACCTGATGGGAGGGGGGAGGGGGGGTAGGAAGGATGTCCTTAAACTAGATTTGCAGAGAGAAGGCTACAGCTAGAGGGAGAGGAGGGGAAGTCCTCCCTTAAGTCTATTCACACGGGGGGAGAGCAGCTAAGGACACTCTACCCTCAAGGGTGAGAGGAGGCAAGAAATATTCTACAGAGGGCTTACTTGGAGATGGGCAAAAATGACTGGAAGAGGGGTGTGGAGGGCTGTCGGGTACAGTATGGGTACAGTACCGCACAGAGTGTCGGGTGTGCAGACTGTCAGGTACAGGTGTTGGGCAGAGTGATGGTGGGTACAGGCAGAGCAAGGTGCTAGGGGTGTCTCGACCACGAGATACTGGGGGTTTATATAGGTGCAGGTAGGGGTGTAGGAAAAGGAAGAGCAAATCGTGGGTGCAAATGATGGTGTACGGTGAAAGTACACTGACATGTGGCTTACATGGGCCTGGGGAAAGGAATGGTGCATGTGCGTGGGCAAAAGCTATGGAACGCATGTACCTTTTGGGTCAAAGGTAGCATGGGCATCCACATGGCAGTCTGTGTGGACTGTACACTAGGGCGATCGGCCTTTGGCCTTGCACGGGCATTGCATGGGTGCCCAAGTGTGTGTATGACACCTTTTTGAGGCGGAGATCCCTAATTTGAGACACCGGCCTCGATATGCGTGTCGGAGGGTCCGATGGTGCGAATTTTTTTTTCAGCAAAAATGTCCGGGGTGTCTCCTTGGTCGTAGGGGTGCTGACCATTTGTCAATCGAACACCCGGTTGTGCATTTATTAAGGTTTAAGTTTACGATATTTTTAATTAAAAATAACTAAAAATTTACGTATAGGCTCGATCTGGTGTCCGTTTTGGATGATGTAAAATCCTATATTAGGGTAAAAGTGCATGTCGATTCCGAATTTAGACTCATAATTCTAAGATTCTAAGTGGAAACAACTCGTTTATTAAATTTTTTTATTTTTACACACAAAAGATCATAAATTCATGGGCATATATTATTATTGAAGATGGGCATGTTACATCCTTCCCTCCTTAAAGAAATTGAGATGTCCTCATCTCGTCATGAATTTAGGGTAATCCTTTAAGAGTGACACTTCATCTTCCCAAGTCGTATCTTCTTTATAGAATAATCTTTCCACTGTACTAGATGTTCTACAAGAGTTCTATTACGGAGTTGCCTTTCTCTAGAATCTATGATCCCACTAGGCTGCAACTCAAGGACTCCCTAAGTTGGGATTACAACTTGTTCATCATCAAGAATATGATCGAGACTAGGTACATAAGGCTTTAACAAACTTATATGAAATACATTGTGAAACTTGATATGGGCTGGGAGCTGGAGCTTATATGCACTTTTATCCAAACACTTGATAACTGTATAGGGCCCATAATATCTTGGGCTAAGTTTCTTATATTTCCCAAGTGACAGAGAACTACGCTTGGATCGCACTCGTAGAAGAACTTTGTCTCCTTCCTTGAAGATCCTTTCAGACCTCCTTGTGTCAGCATAATGCTTTTGCCGATCTTGAGTAGCTTTAATATTTTTTTGGATCCTTGGTCTGTTCCTCCATCTCTTCGAACATTTTTCTGGATGCCTCAACTCTTATGGTTGGATCAGAGAAATTTAGAGGAGAAACATTCTTGCCCATAGAGTGCTTTGAATGGTGACATTCCTATGCTCTAATGATAAGATGTATTATAAGCGAATTCTACCAAAGGAAGGTGTTGAATCCATCTTCTTGGTTCCCGTCTACAATATGCCCTGAATGTCTTCAATTACTTGGTTGACTCTCTCAGTTTGGCCATCGGTCTCTGGATGATAAGCTGTGCTAAAGCAAAGCTGAGTTCCTAAGTCCTGAAATAAGCACTGCCAGAACTTTGAAGTAAAATCAGAATCCCAATCAGTGACTATCCTCTTCAGAAGACCATGAAGCTTAAAGACCTCCTTGATGAATAACCGAGAAAACATTAAAAGCTTTGAAGTTTTACTTTGTTTGTATAAGATGAGCTACTTTGATAAGCAAGTCCACCAACACTAAAATGGAATCATATCCTCCTTGTATAATGGGGAGACTTGTGACAAAATCCATGCTAATGCATTCCCACTTCATCTAGGGGATATCCAAGGGTTGAAGCTTCCCAGACATCTTGACTTTTTCAATTTTGATCCTTTAACATGAGAGACATTGCTTCAAGTATCGAAGGACATTATTTTTCAAGCCTGCCTAATGATAGCGCCTTCTTACAGCGTTCAATGTTTTTGCATAGCCTGGAAGCCCTGCAGAGGCGAGGCTATCATGAGCTTCATAGAGGATTAGCTTCTTTAGAGCTAGATCCTTAGGAATACATAGCCTTTGATTGAAGTAAAGATTGCCATCATGGATGAAGTACCCCTTGATTAGATTTTTCTCTTTCTCTGAAGTTCCTCCTCCTTCTACTAATTTCACCATCCTATGGTGGTAATTAGGATCATGAGATGAGACTTCTTTGACCTTTTCTAGTATGGGATCCTTTGGCATCAAAATTGCACTCAAGAAAGATTTGCGGGGCGACTGAGTGCATCTGCTACCACATTATCCTTCCTCGTGTGGAATTTGATGTCGAAGTCATATTCTTGTAGGATTTTAATCCACCTTCTCTGCCTCATGTTGAGGTTAGGCTAGGTGAAGATCCACTTCAGACTCTTGTGGTTAGTTAACGAGCTGGGATTTACTTCCCAAGAGATAATGTCTCCATAATTTGAGGTAATGAACAATTGCCAAAGAGCTCTAAATCATGGGTGGCATAATTTGCTTCATATTGTTTTAGTTTGCAAGAAGTATAATCCACTGGTCTCCCTTCTTGTCCTAAGACACCACCAAGTGCTAGACTACTGGCATCAGTAAACCACCTCAAATTCTCTGGTGAAATCAGAAAGTTTCAAGACTGGTGCTGGGATAATAATGGCTTTGAGTTGATCAAAGATGACTTGATGGATTGGCAACCAAACTGTTTTGCAATCCTTCTTAAGAAGATCCATCAAGGGTGCAACTACCCTTGACCTTGATGGGATCTATTGAGATACCATCTTGGGAGACAATGAATCCAAGATACTCAATCTGATGCTCTTCTTGGCATAGAGTTTATGTTTGCGCAGCAATTGCAAAACTCTACACACATGCTCCTTATGCTCTTCCACCGACTTAGGGTATACTAAGATGTTATCAAAGAAAACAAGTACAAATTCATCCAAGTAAGGACATAATATATCTTGCATTAGTTGGTTGAAGGTTGCAGGAGCATTGGTCAACCTGAATGACATTACAGTAAACTCATAGTGGCCATAATGGCCATAATGGGCATTGAAAGTTGTTTTGGGTGTATCTGCTTCCTTGACTCAGAGATCTGGTAACACAACCAGACTTTAAGTCTATTTTTGAAAAAACTTTGGCTCCATGAAGCCTGTCTCAAGAAGCTCGTTGATGCGAGGGATAGGATACTTATTCTTGACGATAACTTGATTTAACCCCCGATAATCTATGCAGAGACGAAGAGTACCTACCGTCCTCCTTTTTTTGGAAAAGAACGGGTGCTCTCCAAAGGAGAGCTGCTAGGGTGTATAAAACCTTGCTCAATGAGTTGGAAAAGTTGCTCTTTACGCTCAATGGCTTCAGGAAGAGACATTTTATAGGGTGTTTTTGAGACAGGTTGAGCCCCAAGGATCACCTCAATTTCATGATCAACTTCTCAAGGAGGCGATAATCCTATAAGCTCGTCAGAAAAGATGTCAGAGAATTCTTGGAGCCAAGAGGATTCTATTTCTTTACTAGGTTTAGTATCTTTGTTGAGCTTAACTAGGAAAACTTGTTATCCCCTACGTGCTCCTTTGATGAGAAGATGCTTTGCTTTGAATACCCTAGATTTAGGTTTACCTGTCTTTCCTTGAACTGATACTACTTGGCCATGCTCATTTTTAAAATGATACTTCCTTGGCTACATTGAATACTAGCATTGTTAGCAATTAACCAGTCCATTCCAAGGATCCCATCATAAAGTCCTAATGGTAGGACTCTAAAATGACCATGAGTTTTTTCACTACCCAATTCAAAATCAAGGTTTCCTACAGAATGTTGAGACACTAGTTCCTTCCCACTAGCTGGTTCTACAACCATTCTTCAAAATATTGAATGGCTTACCGAGTGGCTGGGGTTTGAATAACACCAAATTGTTGATTTGGATCTTGATGTTCACCGTCGCATGGATGGTGGCATATTCTTCTTTAGCTATCTCCAGAGTTGGTTCTTCGCTTAGCACATGCGGTGCGAGCAACTGCTCCGCAACCTCTGCCACATCCATCACCTCTTACACCTTGGTGGATGGGGGTTCCACGGTCTTGATTTGATATACCGCATTGAGGTAGAGATGTTTCTAGTTTGGGACAGTTGGCCTTGAAGTGTCCTGGCTCATTACATTCGAAACAGAGAGGGGGCTCTCTAGAAGAAGTAGCATATGAGCAGGGAACAAAAGAGTTGGCTTGTTGCCCTCGATTATAGTAGGGAGCATTCTGCTGGGGCTTCTTGTAAGATTGATCTTTAGGGTTTGCCTTCAGGGTAAGGTCTCTTTTGAGGCTTGGCTTTACTAGACTTTAGCTCTTTCATGAGAGGCTTTGCTCGTATAAGAGCATCTTACAATGTGCTTGGCCTCATTGCTTCGAGGCGGGAATCTAAAATTTCATTCAAGCCTTGGAAGAAACAAGCCACTTTCTGGGAAGTTATGATGGCCGAGGCATACGTCCGGGAGAGTGATGAATTTAGAATAGTATTCTTCCAAGGTTAAATTGAACTGTTTGAGACTAAAAAATTCATTCATCTTGATGGATTCATGAGATGGTGGGAAATATCATTCCTTCACAGCCTACTTGATAACCTCCCATGTTTGGGAGTGTTCAATGACTCCTTTGTCACGGCACCGTTGTTTCCACTAGAGCTTAGCATCCCCGGTGAGTTGAAATCATGCAAGCATGGATTGGTTTGCCACTCCAGTATTGGCAGCTGAGAAATAATCATCCATTGCTTCGATCCAAACCTCAGCATCCTTCTCAATCTTTGAACCTTCCCCCTTAGAGGAGGGAGGTTGCATTTACTTGAGAAGGAGCTTCTTCTCCTGGACATTCCTATATATAATGCATTGGAAAGTGGAGGCTGATCGTCTTGGTCATCATTGTAAGATGAAATTTTAGGATTACAAGACTCATACTTTACATTACTCTCATGCTTTTAAAACTAAAACTTTTGAAATCATTTTATTTCTCAAAGATTTACAAGGACAAGTTTTATTACAAAGGTTTAACACTAATATAATTAGTCTTATTCATCGTCGTAAAAGAAAAATCCTAGGCTCAACTAGACACGAGACTAGAGTGGTCCACATAGGTGAAATATGGGGGTTCCGCTGTAGTTTCTAAGACACAGAAGGCTGACAGTAAGGGTGGTAGACTCTGGATTAGGTTGTGTCCCAAAATGGCTACCCTGTTGTCTCGGCGGGAGTAAGACCTGTATTACTTGGTCATATACCTAGCGGTCCTGTGATATGCAATCCCCATCTATGGTCATGGAACTCTCAGGCTTGGGAGTACCCAGGAACCAAATAAACGGACCATCTTCAACTTTTCGATCCAACGAATCTGCTTTAAATCGGTGTGGTAATGTTTCCAATTCGGTCTACCCTGATGAAAAAATACCTCGGCCCGCGATTCCAAAGGTGATCTCTACCCCACCCTCTTTGGATACGAGAGGTATGAGGAGGGTATGAGGGAGGGACAATCTCTCAAGTATCTGCACCATAGTATCACAGAAATTGAAATTTGAAGAGAGACATGCCATCTGGAAGATGCATTGGAAGACTAAGAATCTTGAGTAGGCATCCCTCTTCCTACAATCATTCAATCACCAATTCAAATTATTCTAATAAGTTATTTTATAAGTCAGCATTAGGTAAAACGTATATTCCAAAACAATCTCGATTAACAAGTCCTAGGAACTAAGATTGGCTCTGATACCACTTGTAAGGTCCCCCCCTTCCTAAATAGGAAAAACCTTTAAGATAGTCTACTAAGTCTAACTTGGGATAATTTCCTACTCTCATAGACACCTTGACCATGTAAGATACAAGGATACGATTGGTAGGTATGACCTAGTTCTATCTCGTAAGGGGAGCGTGGTCTTTTAAAAGGATTTCTAAAATTAAACCACTCATAGAGTGATCGACTTTAACTCAGGCAACCTCTATTCTTGACTTCCAGAAACAACACTTTTTTCCTCATCTATGATGCAAGGCACAATCGCTGACCTAGTGCTCTAGAGTAGGGTTGCCCAGGGATTTATTTATCTAATGTAGTGCTTTAATTAATTTATTGGAAAGTTACCCAACTAATCGGGTCCACCCACCATAGGATGTTGCCGTCACGGCATTCCATCCTCCCACTTTCCACCCAACTCACGCGTTAATTTATTTTCTAATTAATCCTACCACAATGTTTGACATAAATAAGCAAGTTCCTTAATTAAAGGTCTTACACATGGTACGTTTAAACAGTCTTTATCAATGATACACAATGTTTACAAACAAAGGATTTAAAAAAATAGATACAATGTTCAAAATTATTCATAGCCAAATCCAGGCTCTTTATTTTATTCTGTGCCGATGATCTAGAATTGAGCCTTCGAGCCTCTATAGACTGGGTAATCCCTACGGGACCATACACCTAATCGTCCGGCAGCTAGCGAGAACTCAAGCCGGCTTGTTGCCCCCTCAGGTTCCATTGCTTAATCCTCCCGTCCCTTAGAGGGATGTCTACACGCTAGGGAGGGCTTATTCACTGCACTAGCCTAGGCCCGCAGAACTAGGGAGCATCACAATATTCACCTATTTCCTATTTTTTTGGCGATGTGAAAGGTATTAAATCCGGATGTCATTCTATAAGGCATGTTTTTTCATTTCCTCAAAATGTTAAGTACCCAACAACCAAGGTGTTATGTTCCGAAGATTGTACTCTTCACTCTTTAGGGACCCTTTCTTACAAGTGCCATTTTGCTGGAAAAAAAAATTTCGCACCGCCGGGCGCTCCAGCATGTATATCGAGGTCAGTGCCCCAAATTAGGGGTCAGTGCCCCAAAAAGGTGTCGTTCACACACTCGGGTGTCCATGCAATGCCCACGCAAGGACAAAAGACTGACCGCCCTAGTGTACGGTCCACACAGACCGCCACGTGGACGCCCATGCTGCCTCTGACCCGAAAGGTACATGCGTACCATAGCTTTTGCCCACGCACAGGCACCATTCCTTTCCCCAAGCCCATGCAAGCCACAGGTTAGTGTACTTTCACCACACACCGTCATTTGCACCCATGCTTCGCTCTCTCTTTCCCTACACCTGTACGCGTACTTGCACCTGCACCTATATAAACCCCCCAGTACCTTGTGGTCGAGACACCCCCAGCACACTGCTCTGCCAGTACGCGTCACTCTGCCCAACGCCCGTACCCCGCAATCTGCACCCGACATTCTGTACGGTATTGTACCCATACTGTACCCAACAGTTCTTCACACCCCTCTTCTAGCCATTTTTGTCCAAGTAAGCCCTTTGCAGAATATTTATTGCCTCCTCTCACCCTTGAGGGTAGAGTGTCCTTAGCTGCTCTCCCCCCTCCCCCCCGGTGTGAATAAACTTAAGGGAGGACTCCCCCTTCTCTCCCTCTCTAGCTGCAACCTTCTCCTTGCAAATCCAGTTTAAGGACACCTTACCGCCCCCACATTAGCGGTGGTGACTTTAGTAAGGGCTTTTAGGCTCTTAGAGGTGATTCACACCTAGGAGTTTTTTGCTCATAACATGGGCAAACAAGATCTGATTTGTGATCCAATTGAAGCGTTGATTCGTGACGTCGTGGGCTACAAGAAGGAGGGTAGAATGGATCTTCCACAAAAGTTTCAAAATATCGCCTCGAGAGCACGCACAATAACGAGTCTAGTGAGGTTGCTCCTCCAGATGCCGCCCCATCTCTCCCCTTGGGAGCTCCGCAAAGAAATAATGACCAGGTTAGCTTGGTCATCGTTTAAAAGGAGATTTTTTTAAATTTTATTAATCTTTAATGTTAACTTTAAAGAAATTAAGAAAGAGATGCTACTTTTCTTTATACCAAAATTTTTATGAAATTGTTGTTTTCTCAAGAAAAGTGATGAAATCTGTCATATTCTAGAGTTTAGTTTGTAAAGTTCTATCTTGATTGAGTTACGAAGTACAGGTATATCTTCTCCCAGCCTCGACGTCGCTAACTCCCATTTTCGTGCTTGTGTAGCCGGGCAGCGACGTTAGCGAGGCCCGAAGTCGACCCAAGGTATCCCTCATACCATTGGGAGAATAAGATTTCACGCAAATGTATGGGGTGTCTCCCTAGTTGTAAGGGTGCTGACCGTTTGTCAATCGGACACCCGGTCGTGCATTTATTAAGGTTTAATTTTACAGTATTTTTAATTGAAAATAGCTAAAAATTTACGTATAGGCTCGATCCGGTGTCCGTTTTGGATGCTGTAAAATCCTATATTAGGTAAAATTGTGCGCACATTCTGAATTTGGACTTAGAATTCTAAGATTCTAAGTGGAAACAACTCGTTTATTAAAATTGTTGATTTTTACACCACAAAAGACCATAAATTCATGGACATATATTATTATTGAAGATGGGCATGTTACCTATAAATAGAAATTAAGGCTACAAAGGCTTATAAATAGTGATGTTTAACATGACACAAACTATTTTGTTTTACTTTTTGTAAATCCTATTATGTGGTAAGGAATGTCAAAAGGAAGTTGTCTGTACTTTCTACACTAGGACATGATCATCTATACCATTCCATTTTCTTGTTGTTGATTTGTTAAGTCTAAAGATTCTAGATCCTTCCTTTAAGATGCTCTATAAATAAACATTAATACTTAATTTTTGAGGATTAATTTACTAATCAGTGATTAATCAATGCTAATCACTATATTTTGGTGCAATTGAGGGTTCAAATTAACCATTAAGTATCTGATACAGATCTGTATAACTTCAGATTGTAATTTGGAGATGGTTTGATACTCCAACCATTCCGTACAAATTGGTTACCCTTGATTTAATGTAATTTCTGGTGATTTTATGCTAATAAATCTGTTGTAATCATCTCTTAAACACCAGATTGAGTTGTAAAAGGGTAGACATTACCCTTGAATCTTGAAATTGGATCAAGAGGTGAGACCCACTTCACATCATCATGAGTATAGCACAAGAGGTAGCCAAATTTAATGGGGAGCAATTTTACACATGGTAGACAAAAACCATGTATCTGCTCATGAGGAAAAATCTGTGGGGGCTAGTTGAGGGAAGAGATGAATGCCCAGAGGTGAGAGGGGGAAATGAGTGGAAGAGCAGGAATGAAAAAGCATTGGGACTTATTGCACTCAGTTTAAATGAAGAAATCATTCATCACATCACAAGGATATAATGGGTAAAAGATGCATGGGATGAACTCAATAAATTATTTGGCACACAAGCTAAAAATTCAAAGATAAATCTGTTAATGCAATTCTACAAATTGGATATGAAGGAAAGTGAACCTTTAATCACACACTTAAACAGAATAAAAGCATTAAGCAACAACTGACAGCTTGGCAAAAAGGTAGAAGATGATGAGGCACTAGCAGTGCTTCTGAAGAGTGTAGACAAAGGTGAATATGAAAATATTATAGCAACACTAAAGAATGTACCTGAATTGAAGCTACACGAGATAGAAGGAGCTCTACTAGAGCAAGAGAGCAGAGGCAAAGAGAAGAAATGGCTCGACTCAATAGCAAAAGGAGAAGAAAAATCATTCTTCACCCGAGGAGGATTCTCTCGAGGACGAGGACGAGGAAGAGGCAAAGTAGGAGGAAGGACCTTCACTTGCCACCACAACTGTGGAAAGCCAGCACACATGGCAAGAGACTGCTACAGCAAACCCAGTGGAGAAGGAACGACATCGGCAAACTTCATGGAGGCTCCTAAGGAAGTGGAGTCGGATCATTTTTTCAGAGAGAGAGAGAGAGAGAGACCCCACAACCCAATGTAACCTGTCCCAACAGAGTAAAACCACATCTGAGCCACCGATGATATAGGCCATGTGGTAGATGTATGTGTGAGCACTTTAGTCAAGGTCACGGGCACTTATAGTAGCCTTGGACACATAGAGAGAGAGTGTGTCAAGGACTATGAGTTTAGGGACTTGAGGCATTGGTCGTAGACTATCAAGTAAGAGGAAAACTTGGTATAGGTTCCAGGTGTGCTAGGAGTATTCACTTGAGGGGAGTTGTTGAAATATACAAGTGAATAGGGTGTGTGCAGGAACAGGCCCTTGGCTAGAGGCTGTAAAAGAGAATGTGTAAATGTGAGAGAACCTATGAAAAGGTGAGAAGAATCTACTGGGAGAGAATAAAGGGTAGCATGAGAAGATTTAGGAAGTGTGGAGATATTTTGGGGGAGAGGTGGAGAGAATCAAGCAAAAGAGGTGGAGAGAATCAAGGAGAAATCAGTGGGATTAGATGATTGGATGTAAACTCTATAAATTGAGGCATTGGCCTAATGAGAATTTGCTGGTTTTTGATTATCCATGCCTACATTAAGCTATTAGTTAATTGCTCACTAATTATATCTTAATTATAATCTAATCTCTTTGTTAATGATGTTGATTCTAGCATTTGATCCACCATATCTCATCCCATTGCTATAATTTTAACACCAATCTCGATGACTGGCTTAGTCTTGTGATTGGACTATGTTGACGATTAGAGGTCTTGCGATCTAGTTTGGTGATATATATCTTCTTCTTAGTACATGGGTCCCAATAGTTGATTAGTTCCTAGATGCATATTTACATACACCCCTAGGTACAATTTGAAATGTGCAAATACACTCAGTGGGGGTCCATGGGCTTTTGATGGTGAGGTTCATGTGAGCTTCAGATTTACCTTTCTTCTCATCAACTTGAAACTTGACTCTTCCACATTGTCAAAGCCCATGATACTAAAGTGTTGACGCAGGTCTGCTAGGCTCCAATGCTTGCTTGCTGCCACTCGCTCAATCCATTTTGCATCATCATAGCTACCTCAATAGGCATAATTTCTTCTTCTGAGGTGGCTTGAAGTGGGATCCATGTCCCATGCTTTTGCATCCATCTTTGGTAGTACAGACGCATGTACAAAATAGAGCGTGCCTTCAAGAACCTGAAAGACACTGTAGAATCTACTACATTGCACTTGTACGCATCACCTTGATGTGACCCCTCATTAACCTCCCAATCCTTGAATGAGGTTAGACCGTACCTCCTTACAAATATACATTGTTTTTGTTTGGTGCATTGGCATGGAATTGAACATGTGCACAAAAACATGTAAAGGACAAAACCAGTTTAGCCCTACTGACCTAGATACCTTTGATGAAAACTTGAGTGATGTCTTGATATCACTTATCATCTTAAACTTTAAGTATAAGATGGTCCAAGAATCAGGTTTGGGCCATTCGGGATTGTTAAGAGGGGGGTTGGGGATCTCTTCTAGCTTGCCAAATAAACCTGGTTTTTTATCTACAAAATATGAGTGAGAAAAGAAAAAGATATTGTTCTGTACTAATAGTGTAGCTCCGTCGCTCCTCCTGGATCATTTGGAATTGACCTTTATGCCGACCGCATCTCGCATAGTCAACTCAACTTAACCCTTATGATTTTCTCTCTAGCACAAGCGATTCAACATGTGAAAAATGGAATTATGCGCTGATGTACTAGCGATGTGACTGTGACTTCCTAGGGAATTACGCTTGGCTCATTTTTGCCTTTTGCAACATCTTATAACTCAGGCTTGTTTTGGCCATTGGCGACTTGGTTTTTGAACTCTTATGCCATTGGTTCATTTTGGCCTTTAGTGACTTAACTTAGGGTTGAATGATTACGTGGTAGCATTTCCTTGTTGTTCCTAGTCTTTTAGCAATGGCATTTTTAGCTTTGTTATTCGAGTTAAGGGTCCTATTTGCATCTCTTGATGAGATTGGCTTTTTCCCAGGTTAAGAACGAGGCTTTGATGATCCTTTAGCCTTCTTGACTTGGAGCAGTCCTTGCACTATGCTCATTAAAGGTTTCGAGACGGTGGGGGTTAGGGGACGCGGAGAGGGTCAATCAGATGAGGCCTTGAGTTTATGGATAATTACACTTACTAGTTTGATGGGATTTGCTTTTAATAGTGTTAGTAAACTTCTAAATCTTATTAGAGATTTGTCTTGGCTCTCCTTTTGTGAGAAGAACACTTACAATCTATTGCACAAGATTGATTGTGGATGTCCTCATTGTCCAATCTATATTGCAGTTATGTTTGGCAATCCATCCCCTTCTGAGGATGATCTCTTCTGGCATCATACCTATAGTCATAACATAGAAACTACCTTCCACGGTGGGGTAAGTGCTGATATGGAACTAAAGCTTTATCATTTCTTTATATTAATTATATAGGCTTGAGATAGTTTGTACAATAGCTTGAGCAGGATCAAGGTCAAATTTTCCTAAAGAGAACAAAGTTTCATATGACATTAAGTTCTTTCTACTCCTATATCCAACAAAGCAAGTTTGTCTATTGTTTGTGTGTTTATAGGGAAGTCTAGGTAAAAGCCTTGCAACTTTGACCTCTCCCTCCTCATGATCATTATAAATTTCAGCCATGTGGATAGATATAACACCTCTCGTTTTCTTGTCCGAGGTTTAGCTTCCTGTTGGGTTCGTTTCTTAATTTTAGCCTCTTGTTTTCTCCTTTCTTCAACCTCATGAATGGCTTGAAGTTGTTCATAGGATAGCATCCCATAGTACTTCTCTAAGTCTACTCCCATTGAGGATTCCTTCCATCTAGACTCCATTAAGGGTCTCTAGACATGCTTCCCCTCCTGTTGTGAGTTTATAGATCCTAAAAGGACTCCATTAAGGGTCTCTAGACATGCTTCCCCTCCTGTTGTGAGTTTATAGATCCTAAAAGGACCCATACCTCTCAATTTCAATTTACTTTTGTTTTCCTTGAGGTTATAAAGTAGGATTAGGTCCTCTTTCTTGAACCTCTTGGTTTTGACGTTAACATATTGACTTCATCTTTGATTGCTTTGGCATAGGTTTCATCATATGTGTATGTTCTTTGTTTGACTAGCTTAGCACCATCCACTAAAGGAATTATGTGCTAGAAAACTCTTGGAGGGACTCCTTTCAAATCAGCATAACTCCATGCAAATACATCTATGTATTCCTTGAGAACTACTACAAGATCTATCTCCTCCTTTTGAGTTATGTCTATGGCTATCCACACCAATTTGGTCTCCTCTCCAAGCAATGCTAAGTCCACCTATTTTGATTCTCTAGTCCATCTCATAGGTCACTCTTGGTTCCTCGGGTTTTTCCCTTTTTGGTGGTGAGGCACACACCTTTTGGTTTTCAATTTTAAAATTCTTGAATCAAGAAGGGACTTAGTCCTCCTCTTGATCACTGAATGTAGTCTTGTTTCATCTTCTCCGTCCAAACTTGGAAGTCTTTTTGGAGTCTATTAAAATCGTATCATAGCACTTTAGTTATTTCAAGATCTATTTTCATAGTACTTGCACTAAGTCTTTTCATTAGGTCCTTCCAGCTAGAGTAGAACTCCTTTGTTGCCTTTAAGGCTTCCATATATTATAAGTACTATTCTCCCTCCTTGAGGCTTGGTGGGTCTCTGGCTCTAATCGTTGCTAGTTTTCTAGCTCTTTTAAGTAGATCTTCTCTCTTTTCAAGAAATTCAATGTTTCAATGGCACTTCTCCTTCATCGTCTTTACTGTCTAAGGAGCTTATTGGTGCAAAACTTGCACTTAAGCCCTTGATTGTTGGTACTATTTTTGGCTTTGCTATCTTAGGAGTTGCTTGGTGCAAAACTTGCAGCCCCTGATTGGTATTGTTTTTAACTCTTGGGAAGACACTTTTTGTGTTTTTTTAATTCATCTTCCTTTGTAGAATTGGTATCTTTGTTTTAGGAAGCATCGGGGCCACAGTCCTGATTGGAATCATGCCTCTATTTTTTTCATCATAAAACTATGTTCCCATCAACAGCCATCGTGGCTAGCAAAAGTGCATCCAATTTTCCTCCTCTTCTGGTAATAAAGATACGGAAGAACTTTTCATCCTCTGATTCATATCTTTATTGCCTTATCCACTAAAGTGGTGCATGTGTATTACATTAGAGGAGAGCGAACAATTGTATAATCCAGTCCCATGGGTTAGCCAACTGCCCAACCACTGTATTGATAGGATCCATTATGAAAATTTGGTTATGTTTTGTCCAAGGTACTAGAGGGAAAAGAGTTCCCAGGCCCCCTAGTCGGCTCTCATGCAAAACTTAAATAGTCACACCACTATACGAAATTGCCATTTCTTAAACTCAACTATTTTCAAAATAGCATTGCAATAAAACCACAGAGTTTCCATCATAGTCCTCAGTATTCTAGGTCCAGGATCCAATTTATTGTCATTCCTTCCTCGGCGTACCTATGGCATCATTGGCAACCAGAACTCTCACCACCTGCTCACTCAGGGGCCTTTTCGATAGTTCCTAGCCCATAGTACCTAGGATAATCACATAAAAACCATATGGACTCTCAGTTGGGGATCAGCAAGATCAACCAACAAGATCCATGTAAAAGAGCCATAAACTTATCCGTTGAAGACTAGCAAGGCCAATCAACCAGATCCATGCCCGTGTTCAAAAAACAGCTCCAACTCATTTTCTTCCCCGACGCACGCGTGGGTATCCTGGGTGACCTAGAGCCCCCGAGCACCATATGGTCAGCACCCTCTAGGCTCCTTCACAGGTCCCCTAGCGCTACACTCATATGCCGCTTCCTTGGTCCCTCATCCACCGTACCAGAAGCTCACCATTTTAATCGAATCGAGGATGGTCAAGACCTCGACCGAGGACCTTGCCACACGAGATGTCCTTCATTGGCTCTCCATCAACTGTTGCAACCTTTTCACTTGGGTCCTCTCACGACCTTATTCGACAAGATAGTCAAAATGCTTCCCCATCATTCTTGACATAAAACAATCTTTAAAAACAGGTCTCAATTACAGTTTCCAAAAAACTCCCATCTTCCACATCATTCCACGTCATTTCTCATCATTCCACATTTTTATACATATATAACAAAAATTTCTCTTTTCTCTACTTAAACAATTATGCATAAATACTATAAAAGTATTTTCCATAAATATGACAAAAATCATTCTTTTAGCATAAAAATATCTATTCCTAGAATATGATGGGAATTCCTCTTTTTGCTTTATTAAATTTATGCATAAAAATAAGATTTATCTTTTTTCTAAAATTTTTTGCCATAGCTTCACTGCAACTTCTGAGAATGTTCAATTTTCTAACTTTAAATGAATATTCATAATTGAAATATGATAAGAACTCCTCTTTACTAAAATTTATTTATGCATACATAACATAATTATAATCATAATAATGATTAAATCTCTTGATTATTCTTAAATATCCATTTCTCATTTCTAAAAATGTTAGCATAACCCTCTTTCAACTTAAAATGAATTAATATGATTTTTCTTAATCATAAACAAGCTTAAAAAAATTAATCATCATTTTTAACTAAATTAAAATCATAAAAATACCTAATCTTTTTCTCTAGCTTGTCAAGCCTAGAGTTTTGTTTAAGATAATGAGTTTATCATTAAGAACCATCCTTTTAACAAGGATCTAACCATGAAGATGATGATTAATCTTTTCAAAAAGAGAGATTTACTAATAAAAATACTATAATCAAGCATAAAGATTAGTATTAAGCCATTTAAACATTATGAATCATTAAAAAGCTTGATTTCAAGAAAAAACCATTTAATTGAAAGCTTCCCAAGCATTAGAGGGGTTGGGAAGGAGATAACCATTGAGAAAGACAGAAAAACCATTGGATTAAGGCTTTACCTTTTATTTTGGCTTGATTCTTTAAAGAAAGAAGTGAAGCGCACAAAGCAAGCTTTGGCCACCAAGTTGGGGAGGGTAATCTCCAAGAGAGGATGGAGAATTGTGAAGCTCCAAAGCTTCCAAAAGTAGAGGCAAAATCGAGGGACAATAGAATTACACTAAAATGAAGATAATACTGGCATGTAATTACTCAAAGATGAAAATAGAAAGGAATAAGGGTCTATTTATAGGTGAGGGAGGCCACTAACCAAGTCCAACTGGGATCTAGAAGCTTCTAGCTTCAGTTTGATCCATTTTGGACAAGTTTTGACTTTTTGATCTAGTTTCTAGGATGAGAGAGGAGAGATAAAATATCTCATTTTTTTTAAATTAAAAATGCAAGGTAATGATGAAAAAAAGGTGCCTCCTTCATGAGCCCTTTCCCTCCTTTTACTGAGGTGTCAAATTTTGATTTTTTTACTAATAAACCTTAATTTTTAACTAATAAACCCAGTACTTGGTCAACTCTTTATGTTATGTGAGCATTTACTCATTTTTGGGGGATTTTATTTTATTCTTTGTATTTTTGTCATCCCAACACTTGGATTAATCCTATTGACCCTTTAGAACCTTATTTGGACCTTAATAAAAATTTTCTGAAAATGTGGACCCTTAGGCTAAGGTCTCTAGTATGCCAGTGAGGATGAGATTGAGGATGAGCTTGATGCTTCTTTGGTACAAGCTATTCATGACCATGAGGCGAAATCCACTTTGTGGCTAGATGGTAGAGTCTATATCCTTTGTTTTCTGCATTGTATCCCACAAAAATATATTTTACCACATTATCATCTAGATTATTGCATTGTTGCTCAAGTACAAGAGTATAAGAAAGACAACCAAAAACATGCAAATGAGCCACAAAGGGCTTCCTACCCCATTGCAACTTCATAAGGGCTATAAGGCCTTGGTGTGGCATCTATTTAGTACATAAGTGGCATATGTAATTGCCTCTAACTAAAAAACTTGAGACAAATCTTGGCCTTTAACCATGTCACGTGCCATCTCCATGAGAGATTTGTTCTTTCTCTTAGCCACACCATTTTGCTAAGGTGTATAAAATATTATGTATCAATGTTTTATACCTCTTTTGATATATACTCGCCCCTCCATCAGTACGAAGGGTGCCAACTTTACATGTAGACACATTTTCAGCCATAGAAATAAAGTGTTTAAAGCATGAAAAAACTTTTGACTTTCCCTGACAGCCAGGTGTTCCTAGAGTAGTCATCAATAAAAGTTACAAAGTAGAGATATCCTCTGATTAATGGTGTCCCCATGGGACTACATATATCACTATCCTCTGATAAATGGTGTCCCCATGGGACTACATATATCACTACATATAGAAATAAAGTGTTTAAAGCATGAAAAAACTTTTGACTTTCCCTGACAACCAGGTGTTCCTAGAGTAGTCATCAATAAAAGTTACAAAGTAGAGATATCCTCTGATTAATGGTGTCCCCATGGGACTACATATATCACTATCCTCTGATTAATGGTGTCCCCATGGGACTACATATATCACTATATATAAGCTATAATTTTTGGACAACAACCCTAACTGATCCATCTTTCGGGAATGATGCCAGTTGCATCTTGCCCAAAATGCACCTCTCACATACATGTTTGACAGAGGCCTCAAACTTTGGCAACTTTGACACCATCTCTTGCCTTTTAAGGAACAACAAATTGCCAAAATTCAAGTGACCAAAGTAGGCATGCCGTAGCTTTGTGTCACCCGTTCGAGAGCGGGTAAGATGACAAAGCACCTTACGGCGGTAGGTTGGAAAGGTGAAACCATGTTAACCTATGAAGTGGTAACAACATGTTATTAGTTATAACAACTAATTAGTTTTCACATGGTGCATTTATGTGATATTTTGGGATAGGGTAACTTAAATTCAATAATTTAAAATGCCCTTTCAAAAACCTTTTAAAATTAGAGGGATATACTTGTTAACTTGATTTTGAATCATAAATTAGTTTATAAAGAATATACCAGACTTAAATCTTGTTGTGAAATTAGCAATCAGACTAAGTTTAATGCGAAGATTTCATATCAAAATTTGGTTAGTAAAGTTATGTGTATGGACCTAAACCAAAAGAAAAACTTGATTCAATTTACAAATGTAGTTCTGTTGGCTCTATTTTTTTTATCTTCCTTGGGTTTTTGTTTTATCTATACGGAGAGATGCCAATGAAGATTTCATATCAAAATTTAGTTTATAAAGTTGTGTATGGACTTAAACACAGAGAAAAACTTAATTGAATTTTCAAATGTAGTTTTGTTCGCTTGGATTTTTATATTCGTTCGGTTTTTTGTTCTATCTATATGGAGAGCCGCCACCATGACATGAACAAGTGACATGTATTTGAAATTGGGTATGTGCTTTTTCCAAAAATGCTAGTGTTGGCATTTCTTAGTTAGGCCAACAAATTCATGTTTTTTCTCATTCAGTGTACTCTCTCAGATCCATGCACGATCATCTCGATGGTGATTTTCAAGATCGTGAGAACACACCCTTACTCTCCCAATCGTGTGAATGTTAAAATTTATCTTGAATTTCTTTTTTTAAATCATGGTGTAAAAGTAGAAAGTACACATGTTATCACCCACACACACAATTATGACCCACACCCACACACACAAAATGCTAAGCTATTCCTTGGCTTAATGTAATAAAATCGAAGTCTTGTGAGCTCCAAAATCACTCAAATCACCAAGACGTTAGTGTTTTTCCCTTCCGAGATATAAAAATTGTTAAAACCTTTAAGACACTTAGAGAAGAAATTCTAATTCTCAAGCACAAAAATTATAGCATAGACTTGCACAAACCTTACATAAACAAAAATAAAATAAACAAGAGAGCTAGAAAATAGAAAAGAGATCACCGTTGATACAAGGACACACGATTGGGTTAAATCTCCCCTACATGAGTATGGCTCCTTGTACCACTCACCCATATTTATATATATTAGGGCTTGCTTTTCAAAATGATAACTCCAAAAATAAAGCATAAGTGCTTTTGAGTTTTTGAGCATAAAAACTCTTACAAAAATATACCAAGCTACAAATATAAAGGCTTGGGCCTATTAAAAGTATAAAATACTAATTGGTATATACAAAGGTTTGAGGCCTTAGCCTTACAAAATATTAATGCCAAAATATGAAACCATAATAGGTATTCACATGTTGTCCAAAATATCTCATAGTGGTCCAACACATGTTCCACCTGCAAAAATTAGCACATAATCCACCACTCAATCATCGTCTATATCCAAAATAATATTAGTAAGGACACATAGCCAATCAAACACATTAATCCTGACTTTATCATAGCAGTGCACAGTTGATTAAACACATTAATCTTGGAAAATGACACTATATCATACAAGCGCACATAGTTGACTAAACACAGTAATCTTGGAAAATGATATAAATAAAAAGCACGTTCGAAATAAAATATCTCTAAAAATAATAATGAACGTGCCCATAGAGGTTATGACTAACATTAAAATATCTCTAAAGAAAATAATGAACTTCCCATAGAGGTTATGACTGATCGGGGGCCATAATAGGGCACAATTATTCTCCTTATTATTATTATTATGTGGACTGTGTGGGGTTGACTTGTCGAAAATCGATGGCGTGCGGCGCAAGACTATGACGGAAGAAAACAGACAAAATTCCAAGAATCTTTTTACGCTTTTGGATCTTCTGCTGGTGACCGTCTCTTCGCCTGGCGCCTTGTTTCGTCGTCGTCTTCTTCTTCTTCTTCTTCGTCTTGTCCTTCTGCAGCTCTGCGCACCAGTGCGCAGAGATAGGGATTAGGGTTTCCCACATTGTTCTGCCATACGATAACAAAGAGTTGATGCCACTTTTAACACGGTTCTTAAGTGTTTGATTAGGGTTTTATCGGTGTATGCTAATCGCCATAGGGTTAGAAGATTACTAGGATTTTCAAAGCCCTAGTACTTCACCCTGATACTATATTTCAGTTGAAAAACTTAAGAACAAATCAACCCTAAGGATGCTGTAGCTACACAGTGAGTGTCAGAAGAAAAAAAAACACATTTTTTTCTCAATTTGTCTCAAGCAGACAAAAATAAGGATAGAATTTTGCCTTGGTGGGTTTTTTTTTATATAAAAAATCTGCACATAAACCTGTTTTATAATTAAAACTCCACCTTTAATTTCACAGAGTTCAACCGGTTAACAACAGGACTCACTATCACAAAAGGAGCTACATACAAAACTGTAACCCTTGCCATAAGTTATCTGAGTACACAACCCTTCAGAAATCAGAGCTATACACCAAAAGCCTGAGTCTTTCAGCAATGGTGGAGCATCACTCCTCTGCAGATGACAGAGTATATTCATCTCTGCATGATGAAGAGAATCTGCTCAGGCTGGATGAATCTAATAACAGCCCTGGGTTCTCTTTCCAGCATAAAGACATTCCTACTGTTGACAATTTGCAGCCATGCCTAAGCTGGAGAGAGGTCAGGATGCAGTGCTCTTTGGCTGGGCCCCTCATCATTGGCAACCTGCTGAGCTTCTGCTTGCAGCTGGTTTCGCTCACCTTTGTCGGTCATTTCGGTGAACTCGAACTCTCAGGCGCCTCCATAGCCAACTCATTTGCAGTGGTCACAGGCTTCAGTGTAGTGGTATGTTAACTTCATCTCCTTTATCATAAACTTAGACAGGGGATGCTGTTTGATTTCCTGTTATGGTGCTAGAAGGACTAGTTTTGTTAGAAGGGAAGATTGTAGTTATGTGCTGGAATGGGGATCTACTCAATCTTCTTACTGATATTATGTTTTCTAAAGAGTCATAGGAAAAGCCTTTATGTAGCCTATGGACATATTGATGCCGGGTTGGTTTGTCGCTTCTAAACAGAGAGATCCCTGTGGAGGCCCACATGGTGAAGGGCATTGCTGGCCTTCGGCTGGCACCGCGCTCATGTGTAGAGATTACTTTATTACTGATTCTTAAAACAGTGGTGTGTAATGCAGGGCTGAAATTCGAAGGCCTACCCTAACCTTCAATTCGAAGGCCATAAACTAGCTTGACCTTCAAAAGTTGACTAACTATGTATGTTTGCGTAAAATTTAGAGGAAACACGTCTTCTTTTGCAACCTAAGAGGCCTTCTCTGCAAGGTTTGAAGGGCTTTGATGCCCTCTGAAGGCTTCATTTCAGCACTGGTGTAGACATTGTTTGCTAAAGAGGAGATACATGGAATGCATTGTATGTATATTTGTATGTGCATGTGTGTATGCACATATATACATGCATGTATTTTATATACAATTCTTTCTAATTAGTGAATTGCATTATAACTACCCTGGTATGTATGTGTTAATACTGATGAATACATGGGCCTTATTCTCTTGTAGCTCAGACATTTTGTTTGTGACACCCCATAAATCAAGTAACTAAGCATGCAAAGAGGAACACCGGTGCTATTGTGCAAACGAATGCCCGAAACATTTGCTATTTATTATCTGTTGCACATTATTTGAGCTGACATGGGACTTGTCATTTATGATAGGGCAGCTGGGAATGGGTAGTGCTTTGGAGACTTTATGTGGACAAGCTTATGGAGCAGGGCAGTATCACAAGTTGGGGGTTTACATGCAGAGAGCAATATTTGTGCTTAATGTAACCTCCATACCTCTAGCATTTATATGGGCCAACATTGAGAGCATACTTCTTGCACTTGGACAAAATGCACAAATTGCAAGCAAAGCAGGAGCCTATGGAGTATGGCTGATCCCTACCTTGTTTGCCTCTGCAACATCCCAGCCCTTTGCCAAGTTTCTGCAAGCACAAAGTCTTGTGTCCCCGTTGCTTTTGATTTCTCTGACTACATTGCTTTGTCACGTGCCCATCTGCTGGTTTATGGTCTTCAAGTCCGGCCTGGGCTTCATTGGGGGTGCTGTTGCAAACAGTATCTCCTACTGGATCAATGTCCTTCTGCTCGCTCTTTATGTGGGATTTTCCCGCAGTTGTGCACGGAGTCGAGCGCCCTTGTCTCTAGAAGCACTACAAGACTTGAAAGGGTTCTTCAAACTAGCAATCCCCTCGGCCGCAATGATATGGTACTGTGCATTCTAAGCTTGCTGCATCCTTACATTCTAGAGAGATCAGTTTTTCTAGTGAATGCCTCATCTCATCTTGGGTTTATCTTGTCTTTGTGTCTCAATCTCAGTTTAGAATGGTGGTCATATGAGGTTTTGGTCATCCTTTCTGGACTTTTGTCCAATCCAGAGCTTCAAACTGCAACAATCTCAATCTGGTGAGTTATTATCATAATTTAAGCTACAGTACTGTTTTATATGCATCATTTGAAGTTTGGATTTTGACTACCCTTTCTGCTTTTCAATGAAATAGTGTGAGTACAGAATCACTGATTTTTATGTTACCATTCGGTCTGGGTGCTGCTGCCAGGTTAGGGCATGGAAACTCTTAAACCTATGTTTTTATCTTAGCCTTGGATACTGAAGTTAATATGGGTATATGACATTTCAGATGTGCATTATTGCTCAATGTGATGCAAAACCACTTAATCTCTGAATGAAACTGTTGTGACATTTTTCAGCACAAGAGTGTCAAATGAGCTAGGAGCCGGCCATCCACAAGCAGCCCGTGCAGCCGTCAATTCTGCATTGTTTCTTGCCCTGTCAGAAGCTGTGTTGGTTGCAGGTGTTCTGCTGTTAGTTCGGAATGTATGGGGCCTAGTTTATAGCAACGAGAAAGAGGTGGTTGACACTGTAGCAGGCCTTGTTCCCTTGCTTGCAATTTCGACAACTCTCGATGGTCTACAGGCAGTGCTTTCTGGTGTGCAGGCTTGACTTTAAAAAAGTGTAGAGTACAACATTTTGCTTCTTTCTCTTAAAAGTCATTGTGCATTTGCAGGGGTTGCAAGGGGTGCAGGATGGCAACAAGCTGGGGCTTACATTAATCTGGGCTCATTTTATGTTGCTGGACTACCAACTGGTTGTCTCCTAGCATTTGTAGCCCATTTTGGGGGGAAGGTTTGTGTCTGCCAAAGCCTTTTCTTCTCTAAGTCCATATGTTTAATCAAGAGAAGATGGGTCATCAATTGTGCTCAGGGAAAATGGCTTTTGGCATCCCTGATTCACCATCTGCCATTGGAGATGCATTGTGAGGTTGATTTAATTGGATCATTTGCATCATCAATGAGACTTCAGAGTACTGCTCCAATGTTTTCATAGATAACACCCTGAGTCAACAAGGCATATATGGTGCATAAATGACTACCTTATATAGGTGCTTTGTGTGCAAGGCATGTGTTTTTACCATGTTTCACAGATGAGTATCTTCTGTATGTGTATTTTGGCATGTGTTTTACCTTATTTCATAGATGAGTACCTTATGTATGTGCAGTTTGGCATGGGTCTTTAGGTGTTTCATACACGAGTGTCTGATGTATGTGTATTTCGCATGTGGTCTTACCATGTTTTGCAGATGATTAGTGTATGTATTTCATGTGTTTATACCATGTTTAGTAGATGACTGCCTCATGCATGTGTATTTGACCACTTTCTGATGTACAGGGTCTTTGGATGGGGTTGACACTTGGTGCTTTCATTCAGTTTCTTGCATTTGTTGTCATCACCCACTTCACCGACTGGCAAAAAGAGGTAATATAAGGTGGAAGTAAGCATCTTTGGCATGCATGATGTGGCTCAAAATCTCTTAAGTGTTTCTTTTCCCTCAGATGCAAGCTGCATGGACTTAGGTTGGATTGTCTTTCCTGTTTGTAATAAAACCATGTAGGCTAAGAAGGCCGCAGCTCGTGTGGATGCTCTTCCATCGGCGGCGACGCCGCTTCTTATTTCGGATAAGTGAGCATCATCACAGGGAAATAAGGCAAGGCAGTGCCTTTCTGGAAGCTGTCTGCAACCAGCTCACATATAGTGAAGTGGTTCACATGCATGAAAGATTAACTTTCCAGTCACATTTTCAAGAAAAAAATGCTCAGGGAATCAATTTTGAGGGAGAGAAGTTTTTTTTTTAAAAAATGTCAAAGAGACCAAATATGATCGTAAGAGACCAAATATGATCTATCCGATGGAAGTGAGATTCGAACAAGGGACAATCCCATGTGATCTATGTGAGAAGAGAGAGAGAGAGAGAGAGAGAGAGAGAGAACTTGTGGTGTCATCATGTGGAGCTCATGCTTCCAAAAGCAACCAGGCCTCAGACTTTCATGGAAGAGAAAATTTTGAATTTTGAAGGGAAATTTTGATAACGATTGAAATATATTAACATTATGTGATGTCTTGTCAATATCAAGCTTCTGTAGCTTCTATGACCATGTACCAACAAAGAGACTTGTAAATCTTAAGTTTGCAAACAGAAGTGGATGAGAGAAAATCAAAGATTTGGTTACTTGATCAATTTACTTCTTAATATGTGTGTGTGTGTGTATAAAACCATTGCATCTCCTGTCCTTTAAAAGTGCAACAATCATAAGAAAAGGAGTTTATTTACTTTGCAATTTTTTAAAAACATTTGTTTGCTTTTTTCAACACTAGCTTAATGAGGATTTATCTCATTTGCACGGTTTGAAAATTGACCACAAAATAATATTTGCTAGCAACACCTAGCTCTAGAAATGTATATTCGTAATAGCCCTAGCTTTACCTAACAAGATTCTTTGAATGGTTTTTTTTTTCGTACACACCCGGGGCCCACTCAAGTGGGTGGAGTCGATTTCCCCTTCCAACAATTAGCCAATTATCATGGTCGGGCAAGGGCCACGTACCATCGGGCAAGGGCCACGAATTAGGCATCCCCCATGACCACCGCGATGAGTCGAGCGCTGGAACAACGGAGGAGTCTCGTATGGATCCTCCTATCTCGGGTGATCCACCACCCGAGGAGGAGGAGTCACTCGAGTGTTCAAGGGGCAAGAGCCCGAGCAACCAAACACATCAAGCGAGCATAGGTGTCCCTTTATAACATGAGAGAGCCTAGTGGGACTTGAACTCATAACCTAGAGGTTACAAGTCACAAGCTTGACCACTACACTAACTCAGCTCTGGGACGATTCTTTGAATGGTTTACCACAATATAATCTTTGCTAGCAAACCTTAGCTCTTGAAATGTAGATTCTCAATAACCCTAGCATTAATATACTCTACCTATTTAGGTTAATATGGGACTCACAAATCTCTAATTAGTCTACATAGTCATCTTATTTTATCTAGCAAGATGACACATGTCATCACAAACATCAATCTACAAGACCTTGAATTTTCTAATTCAATTTGACTAAGATTTCATATTCTATACTACATAATCATACAATATACATAATTGCCACAATGTTGGTTATTAAACACTAATCAATCAGATATACGTAGATATTGGTTAAAATATGACCACATAGTCAAGCATATCATACTCCAATCACCACTGCATTTTATCTTAAGATGTATGTTGGAATTCCAATGAATAAATGTGCTAAGCCACCGAAGCCTATTCTCATTCCAAAAATGTGACTTTAAGCACCAAATCTCAAATAATTTACAAAACAAAAAGCACAAGTTGTAGGCCATTTAAACCAACTATGAAGTCCATGAGTATATTTAATACAATTAAACATATTTATGGGCAAAACAAAAAGTACAAGTTGCAGGCCATTTAAACTAATTATAAATTCCATGAATATGTTTAATATAGTTAAGCAAGAGAACCACAGCCAAATGTTATACAGTATATAAAGTTCATGAATATGTTTAAAATAGTTAAGCAAGAGAACCACAACCAAATGTTTGATGAATTAAATATCAAATATTAAATATTATAAAGCAATTAATTTTCCAAACCTCCATCATAGGCATAGCCTGCATCAACAAAAAGGATTCACTCTTCTTGGCATGCCTATGTATGTTGGGAAAATCTTTACCAAGCTACATGTAATAAACTAACCATTGTCAGGGTTACTTACATGCTTGTAAACTTGCTTACAAACAATGAAAGCTTGCTTGAAAACACATTCCATCGTCATCCTCTAGCATTTTAACTCCATAAAGGACATTGGACAACTATTTGACATCGTTCCCGATTGCTACCACAAGCTTGAGGGAGCTATACTAGCCCTTTTAACTAGTCATATGTCGACATGCTTCACTATCGATGATCCATGAACCATCGGATGTGGAGGAATATTTTGCCTTTGCATAGATTTCATCAATTTCCACAAGCATCTAGGGTTGTTCCTAGACTTCTTTAAAGGCTTCAAATTCTTCTCATATGCTTTCTTCAATTTGACTATATGACCAATAATGTCACCTTTGATTTTTTCTTCTTCTCAAAAAGAATTGGGGTTACTGGAGCCCTTCCCCTTGCCTTTATTTGCATTTGTGGAGAATGCAACATCACTACCATCTATGGCTTTAAAATGCATCTCCTCGTCCACCAACATTGTGCCAAACTCTCCAAAAGTAAGAGGTGCATCATGTACCTGTGTGTTCAGTAAGGTCACCAAATTATCATATTTCAGGGGAAAAACCCTAATGCATCTATGTGCTAGTTCTTTATTGGTCTTGGTGACCCCACCACCATCATTTGATATTGTAGGCTCTTTATCCACGATATGAATTGCTCTGCTAATTGAGGGTTTATATTGAGATTCAATAGGTAATCTATATTGATATTGTAGGCTCTTTATCCACGATATGAATTGCTCTGCTAATTGAGGGTTTATATTGAGATTCAATAGGTAATTTATAACTTCTTGAAGAATTGTTTGTCAGAATTGTTTGTCTGCGAAAATCAACCCCCCACCAAAGTAAAAAATAAATTATAGAAATCGATTTGTTTCTTAACTCTATTATAGTAACTAGGCAAACATGGTGTAGAGGGAGAGGAGCCTATAAAAATAAAATTTTATGGGCATTGCATTGTGCGAGGTTTTGGCTTAGACGAGCTAGTTTTCTCATTTCTAGCATGGTGGTGTTGACCAAGGATTAGTGTGGAGCTCATTTAGGCCTTAACTTGGCAAGTTATACTACAACTACATTTGGCTACTAGTTTTTAAATTTAATTGGTACTACTTGGAACGTTCTTTTGACGGGAAGCTATCGTTGGATGTGTAGCTGTGCAACATGAGAGGCATTGGGCACTAGGTTGGAACATATAGGGCTTGGTTGGCATCTGCACCCCCCCCATCCTTTGACAAAACTAGCATATTGCATCTAATGTTAGGTAGGAGTTTTCTAGCTAGCACCTACTTAGCACTTATCACATGTACATGACACATAATTTGGCATCTATCAGTAGTAGCTTGCACACATAATTTGGCATCTATGAGCTAGCACACATAGCACTTTGCCCCAAATGGTATACAACATCTAACATTGGGTAGGAATTCACCCGCTAAGCATATGGCACATGAAAAATTGTACATCTATTTTTCAATTGGCATACAACATAAATAACTGTGTTGTTAGCATATAAGGCATGGACCTCCTTTGGATTCTCTTTTATTTGGGATATATATATATATATATTAGTAGTGATTGAAGTGCACTATCACCTAATCAATACATATAGCGAGACCTTGCTAACAAGATAAAGATGAGCCACCAAAGGCCTATAGTAATATGACCCTAAATGAAAAACATCTAGCAAGGCAGTAGCTCACAATAGTAGAAGGGAAATATTTGGTAGCTAAATATCAAAGATAAAACATAGTTGAAGGGAGATGCCCAAGCCCCATATATAAAATTTTCCCAAAAAGAGTGATCTCTCCATGTTCAATATCCAGTAGAACTTCATATCCAGAATCACCCTAACCATTGATTATTGAACTAGACATGTGCACTTAGTTTTGCAAAGAATCTTGATCTAAGTGACTTCCAGTCCCTAAAGATCTAAGTCCCCAAAAAAGCAAAGCATTACTTGAAATCCATAACTCCTAAAGACAAGTAAATCTCACAAGATAAGTCCCTAAAGATGATATGAGTCCCCCCCACAAAGTAAAGCATTCCTTAAAATCCTAACATTGCATTCCTCAATAGGGGACCCTAATGGTTTATCCCCACCAATAACCATTGAGACCAAGAGACCTTGTACCCTAAGAAAACCATAACCCATTTGCTCATCTAGGTCCACATAGTTCTGATAGTAGGGGCATCCCCAATTGGCATGACACCCATGCTCCACGTGACTCTAATAGTAGGACATCTCCAAAAGGCATGCTTCACATCCTCCAAACATGTTCTACATCTTGGACATTTATGTGAAGGCAAGTTCCTTTAGAGCATGACACCCATGCTCCACGTGACTCTAATAGTAGGACATCTCCAAAAGGCATGCTTCACATCCTCCAAACATGTTCTACATCTTGGACATTTATGTGAAGGCAAGTTCCTTTAGAGCATCTTGAACCAAATGGGAAGGGCCCCCATAAGGATCTCTAGATATTTATACTACCTTTCTAAGGGAAGAGATAGAATCCATAAAGTCTTCCATCTCCACACCCAAGTCTACTAAGACCATTTAGGGTTTAGGTAAGAATCATTCTCAGTTAACTATGCAAGTGGATCAGATTCTAATTTGGATCTCCTTTGGGATTTAAACCATCATGTGGAATAAATTTAGCATATGACTACCTTTCTAAGGGTAGATATAGAAACTGTAAAGTTTTCCACCTCGTCACCCAAGTCTCTTGAGACTGTTTAAGGTTTCATAGTCTATTTAGGTAAGCATCACTCTTAATTTCAAGTTCATTTAGGCTTTAAAATATCAAGTGGAATAAATTTAGCATTTGTTGGCAATTCGTTTTTGTCTTTTCTAGTTACCACATGATACATAGGCATTTTACATCTAGTGTGGTGTAGGATTATAAGACGTTTAAAAAAAACATAGCACAAAACATCTAGAACATCTCTATAATATACTATTTGGAACATGGATAACAAATATTATTATACTTGTATTTTATTTAAAACTTAACATTTCACTAATCGGATAATTTTAACATGGATGGTAAATACTATACTTGTATTTTATTTAAAACCTGTAATTTCACTAATTGGATAATTTTAACATCACCATAACACTAAGCAAATCAATTTTGTCAACATAACACTAAGAAACTCAGCATACATTACAAAGCATGCCATTTCATTAACTAGATAATTTTATCATCAACACGACACTAAAAAACTCAACACACATAATAAATTGACTTATAAATAGTAGAAATAAAAAAGTAATAAATTACATTAAGAATGTGAATCATAATAGAGAGCTTATTTCTAATTGCATTGGTTAGAGACCATGCACATCTTAAAGATATCCTCTAATCTACACATGCTAGATCAAGGCCCTTCACATTGATAGTTACCCTCTTTGCATGGATGCATGGATGGCAAATAAATTATTTTTCACTAAGAAAGCAAGTAATGCTTTTGTAGTTTCTTGAATTGCTTCCAAAGCACAGCTATAGTCTTGTAATGTAGAACCAAATTATATCTTCCATTGCATAGCTATAGTCGTGTTTTTTTAGTAAGAAAGCAAGTAATGCTTTTGCAGTTTCTTGAATTGCTTCCAAAGCATAGCTATAGTCTTGTAACGTAGGATCAAATTATCTCTTTCATTGTACAGGTAAAAATGGAGTTCTTTGAATGAGGAGATTAATATATTTTTGAAACCTTCTAATCTCAAGGAAAATTCATTTCTCCTAGGCATGCATGATTAAGAATGATTTTTGTGAGGCATGCATGATTAAGGAACATGTTGATCATGCCTATGTTGTGGATATTTACAACTTGACAATGGCAAGTAAAGCTCAAGTAAATCCCCTTAGAGAACATGTTCCATCATCATTGTTTTGGGGATGTGTTTTAATTTCTTCACTTCATTGATGGTGGAGGATGGGAGGGTCCCATGCCCTGCTACTAGCAAGTTATTTCCTAGCTAATTTCCCTAGCGCTTGGAATGGCCAAACACAAGGAAGGTGAAAGTGGAATTCCTTCTAGCATGCCTACCTCTGTTGGGGAGTTTTGGTGACAATTGAGGAATTATCTCCATGTGCATTGACAACTCTTCCATTTTTTCTACTTAAATCATTACTAGATGAGGAGATTTAATTTCCATGCCTTGAGCCCACATCTTAAGAAATCATTAGTCCTCAATGAACTAGGAACCAAGTGTATAAAGGATATGTCGCAAAAAAAAAGTGGATAAAATGGTTTTTAAATCTAAACCAAAGTCATAGTATAATATGACAATCAAAGCCTTTCATATGTTAAACGGACATGGATTGGCCTTTGTATCTTAATTTAACATGGATTAGTTGTGCTGGTCTTGGTATCTCAATCAAACATGCACTTGATGTTTTAAAAGATAAATGTGTGTTGACCTTAAATTTCTCTAGTCCCTCAACATGAAGTTTTTTAACAAGCAACTTACTACAGCCTAATCATTTATATGTAGGGTGTCCTTTATTTAGATAACATAGTATTGAGTGTTTTTTGGATACCTAAAAAAGAAAACTAATCACCTTATCATCTTTTTTGATTAGATGGTAAAACAAGGCTTATTTATCTTATCTGATTCATCAAGGTCAAAGTAACCCACTCTCTCTTGTTCCCTTTCACTCTCTAACACTCATCCTACTTCAAAAGCAAATTGAAATATGTTTATATTCCCTAACCACAACCGTAGAAAGAACTTCAAAATTTTCTTAGAAGTCAACATAGAGATTATCTATGATTCAAGCCAATAAAACCAACAAATCTACATGCTTAAAAGTGGCATGGGGAATCTAGTGAGAGATGAATTATTATACAAGCTAATCATGGTGCAAATATTTTGGTGATGTTAGCAAAGATATAATTAAACTTAGTATAATGAAAAAGATCATTTTCGTCCATTTTTTCCTAGAGGAAATACTCTCCAACAACTAAGCCCTTTAATCGATAAATTTTATCTTCTTCAAGCCACTCTTAACACTGCAAGAGCACTCCTTACAATATAAAGCACAAGGGCATATGCTCTATATTTTAAAATATTACTCTACTTACTCTATTCAAGGGCATGCTATATATCTTGGAGAATTCCTCATAGCCTCGTGAGACAAGTTACACTAATAGGCATCTAAGAATCTTGTCACATCATGTAATACTTCATTTAGGGAAACAACTTGAATGTGGATCTTCAAGAAATGAGATGTGACTTGAATGTGGATCTTCAAGAAATGAGATGTGACTACTTTAAGTATGACTTGAAGTAGATAAAGTAGAGATAAATAAGATGACATGACTGTTTGAAGTATTACTTGAAATAGATAAATGAGATGTGACTACTTGAAGTATGACTTGAAGTAGATAAATGAGATGTGACTACTTGAAGTATGACTTGAAGTAGATAAATGAGATGTGACTACTTGAAGTATGACTTGAAGTAGATAAATGAGATGTGACTACTTGAAGTATGACTTGAAGTAGATAAATGAGATGTGACTAATTGAAGTATGACTTGAAGTAGATAAATTAGATGACACTACTTCACGTATGACTTGAAGGGAAGTAGATGTGATTAGTAAATGAGATGTGACTGCTTCAAGTATGATTTGAATAGAACTAATCCTTCATTCTCTTCATTTTCCACTTACATTGTAAAATAAGTTCCTAACAAAATTCACCAAAAAAAAACAAATTATGGATATAATCTGCATGTCTTTTTAACCATATTTAACATAAATGAGATTTGACTACTTCAAGCATGATTTGAAAAGAACTAATCCTTCATTCCCTTACATTGTAAAATAAAAGAAGTTCTTAACAAAAGAAGTTCATAATCCTTCATTCCCTTACATTGTAAAATAAAAGAAGTTCCTAACAAAATTCACCAAAAATAAATAAATTATGGAAATAATATGCATGTATTTTAACCATATTTAATATAAAGAGTCATAATATAAAGACTTGTACTTGTATTTTTCATGCTTCATCATGTACATCAATGTTTCCCATGGTATATCCAAAGACCGTTTCCTTTCCTTGTACCCAAGTGTAGTGTGCTTAATTCTTTTATTCACTATTGTGTTAAGTGTACAATGCTCTTTTGTTATTCACAGGAGAGAGAGAGAGAGAGAGAGAGAGAGAGAGAGAGAGAGAGAGAGAAAGATTTTATTAACGTCTTCCAAAAGATAGAACTTGGCCTATGAGACAAATCGATGTACCTATATGGGGTATCCTCTATCATCCCAACAAAATGAAAAAGTACTGAACTAAAAAGCTGAATCTAGGTGTGCAATAAATACAATGAGTGGGGGGAGGGGATGGAGCTCTACTACTAGGAGAATGCAAAGCTATATGCATGGAGTATACAATCATGATATGCAACCTAGCTAGCTCCATCCTGTACCATACTGGGGGTATAAAATGGTATACATCAATGAAGGGGGTGTCCACAGCTCCCTGAAGAACATGCCTGGGTGTGCAATGAAGCGAGCCAGTCGCTCCGCACCCTTTCATCTCTGTCATCTCTTTTTGGTATAGGCGTGGTGTCCGAAAGCCAGGTGTCCTCTATCTCCTGTGGGCTCTGAGTGTCTCTGCTCTCTGGAGAGTAATTCCCTGCCCGCGTAGGGGCTGGGAGTGGGATGGATCTCTAAAAAAATGTAGTAATCTGTGTCTATCGTCCCCCCTCTTCACTTTAAATAGAGAGAGAGAGAGAGAGAGAGAGAGAGAGAGAGAGAGAGAGAGAGAGAGAGAGAGAGAGAGAGAGAGAGAGAGAGAGAGAGAGAGAGAGAGAGAGAGAGAAATAAGGGAGAACTTTAAAGGAGGGGATGGTTGAGAAAACTGTGCACTAGGTAATATGATTGAGAAAAACATGCACTCTATAGTCAAAAAGGTTGAGGGGAAGACTAAAAAAGATAAGTGAAGAGGGGGAAAAGGGTGGAAAGGAGGCCCGATGGGAGACAGAGGGGATATTTTTTGGGGGGGAAGGGGGTGTGGAGAAGAAAATAAGAGATACTACAAAGGTTATGTTGAGATGCTAAAATTGGAGATAATGGTTGTAATTTATGATTATTTAGACTTTAAAAATACTAATTTATTATAGATAAGTTAAGTGAAGCTTTTGAGGGTGTTATGGGAGCTTTATGAGGGAAATTTTGAATTTTGAATTTTTAAGGTTTCTTTTTCATCAAGCTAATAATGTGGCAAATAAAGTAGGGTTTTGCTTTGTTTTTTCATTAGAAGGGGAGGGGGGGGGAATATACAAGTACATGTACAGGTAGGGGAGGAGTGTAGGTGTTGGGTCTAGGGAATGTAGGGGGAACATAGGAGGGAGTAGGGAGACAAAAAGTGAAAAGATTCATGGCTTCATCTCCCCTTTCCTAGTGAGTTAATATCTTTTCAAAACTTAGTAGAGGGTGCCATAAAAACCTAGAGGTTAGAATTTGTGTAGGTGGTGGTGAGTCTAGGGAATGTCAATGGAAAGTAAGAAGTAGGGAGATAAAAAGTGAAATGACTTATGGCTTCATCTCCTCCCCTTTCCTAGTGAGTTAATTTCTTTTCAAAACTCCTCAAGCAGTTCCGTAATGATATCGATGGGTGCCAATGTTTGTAGTAAAGTTAAGAGGCTAGGGTCAACACAACTAGTTATGGTGTTAGACATGGGTAATGAAAGTAGCAGTAGTAGTGCTGAGTATGTTAGTGTTTATACATCAACATCTAGCCAAGAACTTTGACGTGCTAGTTAGTTGGGTTAGCACTTTTACAAAGAAATCAACTTAGTCTATGTATAGTAGGGAAGTGGGTAAGAGTGGTTATGAGCCAATTATGCAATCGAGTGTGAACTAGAGACCAAAGTGGAGCATGAAGGAAAATAGGGTGAAGTGGTTATCGTCGTCTCTAATAAGGTGAATAAGGCTAGATACATGATGTAAACACAAGAAAAAATGCAACATAAGAAATAATAAGAAGACTATCATAATATGATGGTGCTTTGTGCTAGTGTAATTCACTAAATAAGCTTAAGAGTTGTGGTTGTGATTTAACAAAGATGTGGGAGCAAAGTTGGTAGTTGGCACCAAGATGGAATATCAATATGATTGCATACATTAGGTGAAATATTCACTCTCATTTTTGTCCCTTAAGGATTTCCACACCTCCTCTCTCTAGAAAAATGGGCTCATGGTGAATTTTTTACAAATCAATTCAAAACTTGGTGGAGATTGCACATTTGGAATCTACTCATCAAGACCTTTCCAATGATATAGTAACATGCCACATCATCACCAATTTGGGGACTTCGTGAATAATCAAAATTTCCCATCATGATATATATCATTGGAAAGGTATGGATAAGTAGATTCCAAATGTACAATCTCTGCCAACCTTTGATTTGATTTGCAAAAATTTTACCATGAGCCCATTTTTCTAGAGAGAGGAGGTGTGAAAATCCTTAAGGGGACGAAAATGAGAGTCCATATTTCGCGTAATAATATGTATAGTGATGCTTGATTATAGTATTTAAGAAAAGATTGAGAGAATAAGTCCAACCATGTGTGTGTGTGTGTGTGTGTGTGTGTGTATTCCTCTTTTGTGATCTCTAACTTAATTAAGCTTATCTACTATTAACTACTCTCTCTCTCTCTCTCTCTCTCTCTCTCTCTCTCTCTCTTAGTCCAACCATGTGTGTGTGTGTGTGTGTGTGTATTCCTCTTTTGTGATCTCTAACTTAATTAAGCTTATCTACTATTAACTACTCTCTCTCTCTCTCTCTCTCTCTCTCTAATAGTTAGAGAGAGAGAGAGAGAGAGAGTAGTTAATAGTAGATAAGCTTAATTAAGTTAGAGATCACAAAAGAGGAATATATATTTATAGATATATATATATATATATATATATATATATATATATATATATATATATAGAGAGAGAGAGAGAGAGAGAGTAGTTAATAGTAGATAAGCTTAATTAAGTTAGAGCTCACAAAAGAGGAATATATATATATAAGAATATAAATAAATTTAAAATATAAAAAAATCATTATTAATTAGAATATAAAAAATTAATTTAATTTTAAAACTAATCAATATTGATAATTAGTATTTCAACTAAGCAACTAAATCAGGCGTACTTGGAGGCTTTTCATTTGAGGGCAACTCTTTAGAAGCCAGAGAGGATGTCACCATTCGGCCACCCAAATGGTCTTCCCCTATTTCGTGCCAAGGTACATGAGGCCAGGGAGCTTCATGTCGCCCTTACTGAGGCCAAGACTCGTGTCACCTATGGGGGCCAAGCCTCATGTCACCCGTAGTGTGGCTAAGATGTGGAACCCACTATCAAGGATCCCAATTGACACTTCCCAGTGAGCCAGTTCTATGCTCGAGAAGACATGATTTCTACAAGTTCCAGGAACGGGAGATATATCCATTGCATAATGCACGTGCACACATCTCTGCTTGCTTGAAACTGGTTTTGCATGGATATAAAAGTATAAAATATAAAATATAAGAAGTGCAAATTAAAATCAAATAAACTAAAGGAAACATTTAAAATAAAAAAAATATTAAAGTATAAAATATAAAATATAAGAAGTACAAATTAAAAGTAAATAAACTAAAGGAAACATTTGAAATAAATTTTATATTTTTTATTGAGAGAGGGGGAGGGGGAGAGAGAGGGAGGGAGGGAGAGAGAATATAATAATGGTAATTCTAAACGGTTATTAAGGTATCGAGTAATAACGCATGTGTTTGTGTGTGTGTTGTTGGCAAAGGTCCAGTCCTCACATATAAATGAAGTTAATTGTGGACATAACCAAATATTGCAAATGGAGAAGATTGTTTTATAGAGGTTATAATAATTGGACATGGACCATATGTAGAAGATTAAAGAGATAAAGTGGAAAATGTAATAACACAGGTATATATAGGCATAGCATTATGGTTTAATCATATACAATGGGTGGGATAAGGAAATATCATTGTAAGTGAAAGAAATCATGCATAACCCAATGCATATGCACTTTTTTATTTTGCATCAATCTATCTCCTTGTTTAATTTGGTACGTGTACATAAGCATCACATTTAAAGACTCACATCCAAAATGTCTCACATCTAAATAATCTCAAGTGATAAATACATGGTTTGAATCCCAAGAAATTTTCTTAAAGAGTCATACAATTCAAATAAAATATGCGATGTGAAAAATTAGCACTCTTTTTGCTCTCATAAAAAATTAGCTTCATAACTAATGATAAGCTTTTTTTCATAAGGTTCAAATAATTTATTCAAAAAAATTGATGCATAACCAATGCATATGCACTTTTTTGTTTTGCATCTATCTTTATCCTTCTTTGATTTGGTACATATGCATAAGCATCACATTTAAAGACTCTTAAGTAAAAAATATGTGGTTTGTATCTCAAGAAGTTTTCTTGAGGAGTCTTTGCTTGAAAAGAAATTTTCTAAGGAGTCATTGTATTCAAGTAAAATATATGATTATTACAATTCAAGTAAAGTATGCGGTTATTACAATGTAAAGTATGTGATTATTTTACTCTGCGCACCATTTTGTGTTAAGGAATGTAGGTTGTGCATATGCACTTTGTTATTTTGCATTAATCTATATCCTTATTTCATTTAATACATAAGAATAAGCATCACATCAAAATATTCTCAAGTAAACAATACGTAACATATGCATCAATCTTTATCATTTTTTAATTTGGTATATAAGAACAAGCATCACACATCTAAAGACTCTCAAGTAAACAATACCTGATATATGAACTTTTGTTATATTACATCAATCTTTATCCTTCTTTCATTTGGTGCATAAGAACAAGCATCAAAGATTCTCAACAAGTAAACAATACGTGATATATGCAGCTTTTTTTTTATATTACATCAATCTTTATACCTCTTTCATTGGTACATATGCATAAGCATCACATCTAAAGACTCTGAAGTAAAAAGTACATGGTCTCAAGCTCAAATTATTTTCTTCAGGAGTCATAATCCTTACTCTACTTTCTAACTTAATTTTCTAGCCTTGCTTTGAGCTCTTGAAACAAACACTCAAAAACGTAGGACTTGTGCTCCAAGAAGAGTACACCTAGCACTTCCATAAGTAATTATCAATAAACATGGCATAATATGATGAACCTCCATGAGGTTGTGTGTTGGAGAGGAAGCCCAAATATCACTATGAATCAAATCAAGCACACCTTTTTTTCTATATGCTTAATGTTTTGGAAATGGTGTTCTTGTTTGTTGCCTCATCATGGTCTTCGTTTTTCTTGTTAGAAATGGTGTTCTTGTTTGTTACGACATCATGCATGGTGTTCTTGTTTGTTACCCCATCATGTATGACTCACAAACACCAAAAAATTTTTGTTATCTAAGAGCCATAACTTTCCCATAATGAAGCAATTAAAGATTGCCATAACTTAAATGTCCAAATCTCTCAAGCCATAATTAATTTGTGTCATCCCTTGAAGCTTCAAAGCATGTTGGTCCAAAACAACATCAAGCTTATAAAGCTTCATATTATTTTTCACTTCATGAGCAACAACCTTTGAAGTTTCAAGCTTTATATCCTTGATTTGGCACATGTCTTTGTACAATTTGATTTATAATACAATCCATAAAAAGTAAGTTTTTAATAATTTTAGATATAGAAAAACATATGTGACATGTACTACTTCACCAGAAGAAAGCTAAATTGGGATATCGTACCCCTTAAATGTACCACTTCAATGTTGTGAGCACTATTATCTCCAAGAATAATGATATTTAACATGTATTTCTTCACCTAAATGAAGCTAAATTGGGATATTATACGCCTTCAATCTCCAAGAACAATAGTATTCTTACAAATTGGAAAAACAATCCTTAAGGAAAGTCATCATATCTGAAGATGCAATGGTGTTAATTAAGGAACAATTCACCATCCCATGAGTAAAAATTCATCCTTGTGCTCTCTTTCATCAAAAAACTTTGATAATTACCTTCCATGATTTGGAAATTTTCTAGCTCTTCCTCTTACTGCTTTAACCAGGAAATTTATCCACTCAAGGTCACCATATCCATCTTCTTGAGATCAAGAAAATCAACAACATCAAGAAAATGCAAAAATAAAAGAAAATTCAAGAGAATGAATCAAAAGAATGAGCTCTAATACCACTGCAAGAAGGAGGGCCACTCATTACATGGAGTAGACAACAAGGGTGTAGGTCACCATCCTAGAATCTCATGAAGGGAGAAGCTCACCATGGACGCTTGTTCCATAGGCATCAAAGTAATGTGTATTCATAAAAGATATCAAAGATTGGTACACAAACTATCCCATACATGACTTATATAGTCACTTACTCCTAGGACCTTTCACACATGGGCTACCCATAAACCCAAGTCCTATGCCCCATATCATGTGCCTAGGCACTCATCCCACATGTGCATGTGTAGTAGAACGAAGCATATAATTTCCTACATTACAAAAAGTGTAACCTCTCTAGTTAACTTGAGGATGTACAAAAGCCAAAATGGCTCATTTTTAACCTCTCTCCTTTGGTTTTTTACTTTTAAATTGTCCCTTTTTCTAGCTCTATAAATTTCTATACACTCACTCATGCAGTGGTGAGAGAGGGAATCATCTATACATTTTTATCTAATTTTTAGAAGGTAAGACGATAGAATATTGATCTTTTTCTAGTTTGGTTTTGTGTATTGAATTTTCTCTTATCAATCAAGGACATGAAATGACTATACTAAAAAATCCATGCAAAATCTAGTGTATTCTCTAGGAGGAAGCAAGTGTTCCTCCTTCCTCTTGATATTTGGTGAATTGCTATGGAGTTTTTTTGAAGTTTCATTTATATAGTTGATGGTTACTTGCCGTAGGTGATGACTCCTTGCCATAGTCGATAGTGTCAACAAAGAGTGGTTTTAAGATGAACACTAACGTTCATTACTAGTAGGTAGTGATGGCTAGAACCATTAATTTTGGTAAATATAACATGCAATAGTGAATAAGAAAGAGGCATACATCATGTTTAGTGAAATCCTAAGAAGAAATATGTTATCATGGAATGCAATTTTGTTTAGATATACTAGCATGGACACAGTCTTCTTGGTTTTGATCCTTTTTCAAAGATGCAATGGTATAATGTCTCTAGACATGTTCTTACATATATTTATAGCTTTCTTCTGGCAACATAGGGACTATAATCAAGGGTTGATATTTCTTAAGAAGAAGTTTAAAGAGTAGCTTACCATGCACACAACACTAAAGGTATTATAACTAAAGCATATAAGATATCATTGGAAATGAAAAACCCTCCCACCCCCAAAAAAATCATGGATCTAAGGAGGTTCAATGCATAAAACTAACTCCATGATAAGCTAAGAAAGTAATGGCACAAGGATTCTTAATGCACTAGGATTAAGGAACCATCTTGAGTTGAAGTTCAATGCGTAAGTAATGGCACAAGGATTCTTAATGCACTAGGATCTTGAGTTGAGGTATTTGTTTCCATAAGTAAAAATTTATCCTTATTCTCATCAACAAAGTTTGATGAATTTATTCCATGATTGGGAAATTTTATACATCTTTCTCTTGCTCCCCTTAAACACAAGGGATTTTCCCCTTTTATGCTTAACTCCTCGTGAAGTAGGATGCTTAAACCAAAAGGAGGGAGTGTTATAGCCATTAGATCCCTACAAAAAACTATCAGAGAGGGGATGTACAACCTTAAACACAATGTTCACCTTATCCACATTATGAATTTGTTCTCTAATTCCCCATAGCTCATCACATGCCTCTTTGCAATAATGACTTCTACAAATCTTGTTCTTTCATCTCCAAACTATTAGGCTTTTAATTTAAGTGAGGCAATCAATTTAAAGTCATCACTACAAAGATGTAGAGGGAATCACATGCCTCATAGGAGAAAAGGTCGAGTTGATATATGGGATTATTTATTCTTGTACGAACATATTGATCATATATATAGCCCTTTGGGCTTTTGATCACACTCTATAACCTTTTGCTAAAGCTCAGCCTCAAGACTTGCTTGGTGTCTAGTTGTCAGCTTTACATTATGAACTAATGTTCCTTTTTTAAGTTTATTTGTCTTCTTCTTGAAGATATTTCTTATGGGCATACACGATTTTCTTTCCATATATGTTGTGATCTCCCATAGATCCTTTAGAACGAATAGGATTTTAAAGTTGAGATTTTATATAATTTTTAGCATCTAACTTACTATTGTTGGGCAACCTTTCACCTATCTTCATAACTCCCCTCACTAAAAAAAAGGGGCAAGGTTAAGGATCTTTTCAATAGAGGTCTAATCATGATATAGTGTATCAAAGACTATTATCCTTCTTGGACAACTTAGAATATACTATAATTCTATACTATGTACTTATTTTGGTAGTTGGTCATTTGTTTCACTAAAATGGCTTCATTAAAATGGCTCACTATGTACTTATTTTGGTAGTTGGTCATTTGTTTCACTAAAATGGCTTCACTAAAATGGCTCACTAATATGGCATAGACTGTGTTACTAAATATTCACTAAAAGGGCTCACTAAAATGGCATAGACTTTGCTTCTTCGAGATTATGACTCCTCTACGGGATGAGTCAATATTTTATGTAGTAAAATTATTGGCGATTTCTTTACTCCTCACCTCTACCCAAAATTTACGTTGGGTAGTATGGTGTTCTAGTACTCTAATAGTTTTATTTTCTCCTTAGTACTAGTAAATGGTTTTCCCTTATAGTATGAACTCTTATCTTTATGTCATGGCTATAGAGAAGAGAATAGAATAGAAGAAAATTCATCTCTCTTGTGTGCTTACCTACTCTTGTGTGTGTATGTTTGCTTACAAGGAGCTCAAGCTCACCCTCTCCCCAACATTTTTCTCATGGTATCATAGCACTAGTTTATGTGAAGAGCTAAAGATGCAAGCAAATGAAGCAATACATTGGTAAGGGTAACTCCAAATATTTCCCTTTGATTTGGAAACAAATATCTTCCTGCAAGCAGCAGAGCAGAGCAGAGGTAGTTGCTAGTCAAGAGCAGCAGGAAAGCATCACAATAGTAAGGTGTATTATCACATCTTGAGCCACCCTTCACGAATAAAGTAGGGGGACATTATATTATGTGGGAAGGACCACACTATTTTTATATTTGGGATATGAGGCCATTTTGGGCCCCATAAAGATAGATGGTTTGTCTTTCCATGAGTCAAAAGTTGTGGGTATAATGTCATTTTGAAATTAGCAATATTTATTTCACGATTTTATTTTTTGGAGTCGTGAACAAGTAATAGTATCGAGTAAGGCTTCTCTATTTAAAAGGTTTATGGCCAGGACCACACTATTTTTATATTTGGGATATGAGGCCATTTTGGGCCCCATAAAGATAGATGGTTTGTCTTTCCATGAGTCAAAAGTTGTGGGTATAATGTCATTTTGAAATTAGCAATATTTATTTCACGATTTTATTTTTTGGAGTCGTGAACAAGTAATAGTATCGAGTAAGGCTTCTCTATTTAAAAGGTTTATGGCCATCCATAGTTAAGGTATATAATGCCTAAAGATAGAGAGTCTGAAGTGTCAATAGCTATTATTGTAAACCTGGACAAATTTTGAGCTTATTAGGGGAGTGTAAAGCTATAATTGGCTACTAAGAGGGCAATGCTAATTGATAATGAATGGTAACATACAATTTACAAGAGTATTCATTCTTAAAATTTAAGCTACATGTTATCCACTTCATAGGTTAACATGGTTTCACCCGTTCGACCACTTCGTAGATTAACATGGATTCACCTACTTGACCTATCATAAGGGGGTAAAGGAAGAGCTCTCTTTGTCTACCTCACCTATCATAGATCAACATGGTTTCACCTACCTGACCATTTTGTGAGAGAGAAGAACCACCACAAGAAGGCGAATCTCTATTTTCCTCCATCTAGACAAAGGGAGCTCTTCCTTCACCCCCTTAGCAAAAAAGCATTCAGGTATGACAACAGAATGATGATGTAATGAATAAGCTAGCACACCCACATTGGCATTGTGGATCGAAGGCATGACCTAACGACACATGATTTGGCAAGGCTAAGATAAGCTCTTGACTTATAAATATTTGGTGCTATTAGAAGGGAACTAGCTTAGGGGTCTTAGCTCCATTTAGAATCACCCAATATTTCTTTGTGTTGGATTAAAGGGTCACACTCCAAAAAACATATGGCTTTGGAGCTTTGTATTGCTAGTTTATTGTTTTTAATTTGGTTCTGAAGTTTGTTACATTCTACTTATATATTTTTGAGAAGACGAAACCCTGGTCTCTTGGAAGGGGAAACCCTAGTCTCTTGGAAGGGAAAGCCTTAGTCTCTTGGTGATTTGCATGATTTTGGACCTCATAAGGCTCAGATTTCATTCTATTCAATCAAGAAATAGCTTAGCAATTATGATTAGAAGTGGAATCTCACTCCAAAAACATAAGCATTGGGCTCCATAAGGTGTGGATTAGAGATAGTGAATTTTTGTGTATGCATTTCATAATTTTCATGCAAAAAGAGTGTGAGATGTGCCAAAGGCTAGGTCAACCGAATGATTCAGAATAGAACGCCTCACACCCTGATACTAGAACTCAAGCCATTCCAAAAATGGGGTCTAGACTTTGTAGGCCCGTTCAAGCTAGGAGCTCAGAAAATGAGAAATAAGTACATATTGGTTGCACAAATTACTACACAAACTGGGTAGAAGAAAAGCTTTGAAAGACTGCAAGGCATCATTAGTGGTGAAATTTCTGTATGAAATAATCATGATAGGATTTGGATGCCCGATTGAGATAGTCAACAACCAAGGAAGCCACTTCCTCAATGAAGTGACCAAGAGGCTGACAAAGCAACACATGATTATACACAAGAAATCAACAATCTACTACCCACATGCTAATGGATAGGCAGAATCCACGAAAAGAATCTTGAAAGGAATTCTGATCAAGATAGTCAATGAGAATAGGATAGATTGGGACACAAAACTGCATTCTACATTGTGGGCGTTCATGATAGATTACAAGAATGCAACAAAACTTATGTCATTTAGCATGGTGTATAGGTTGGAAGTAGTAGTGCCTATGGAATTCTTCACACAGTCTCAGAATAGCTGTGGCAGAAAGATTATCCCCTAAAGAATCAAAAGTTCACAAAATCGAGCAAGTCCTTAAATTAGATGAAAAAAGAATGTATATAGTGCATAGACAGCTACTAAGACTATGCAAAAAAGAAGGAAGCTCCAAGTGGACAAGAACACCAAATTCAAAATCTTTAAAAGGAAGGAGATGCAATCCTGTTATTCTCCTCTCACGAATGGGACCTAACCTAGGATAGCTAAAGATGAGAAGGACAAGTCCATAGAGAATCATCAAGAAAATGGGAATGGGAACCTTTGAACTAGCAAGCTTGGATGTAAAAAGCTGGTGAACAGATATAGGATAAAGCCTTATCATGGAAGGATGCCAGAATGGGAAAGGACACAAGTAGAACAAGCATGTCAACAAGAACCAGAAAACGTCCAAGGAGAAGAATCTAAATCCAATCAAAATCAAGAAAGGGAATCTCGGGACAAGATTCTCGAAAGAGAAAAAAGGAAGAAGCACAAGATCTAAATTTAGAAACTATCAATGTGGATATAATTTCAACATGTATAAAAAGAAAAGAGCCATCTTGTGAGATCCCTCCACCTCTGCACATCATCTTTGAAGTGCTGGCAACGCAAGTAGCCACCTTGTGTGCAAGGCAGATCTTCCCACTCGGGGCCTTGCCCATGAATGTCCAGACAAGAGACTAATCCAGCGGCTCTTCCAAAACCGAACCCAGAAAAAAATTCCCTTGCCCAAAAAAGCATAGGCGATTCCTCCAGGAAAATCTTCTAATGTAGTCAAGAGTCTTAACTATCCTTTGTATTCTGACCGAACCCGCGGGTCACATGGGCGAATCAAAGGAGGAACTTGCACTTGGTTCTTCATAGAGACCAACGCTTTTTTCCCCATCAAAAAAGGCACAGAGCCGATTCTTTTCCATAGAACAAGGATTATCCTGTGACTTACTTCAACTATTGTAACTTGAATAGAATTGAATTTTATTATAAGAATCCATCGATCCAGTCGGGTAAGCCAACCGCTCAACCACTATGTTGATAGGATCCATTATAAAAATTTGGTTATGTTTTGTCCCGGGTACCAGGGAAAAGAGTTCCCAGGCCCCCTAGCCGGCTCTCATGCAAAAATTTAAATAGACACACCACTTATGCACCTGATATGAAATTACCTTTTCTTAGATTCAACTATTTCCAAAACAGCATTGCAATAAAACCACAATGTTTCCATCATAATCCTCAATATTCCATTTCCAGGATTCCAATTTCTAACTTTTCCACTTATCGACCATAAATCCAAATTCCAATCATTCCTTCCTCGGTGTACCTATGGCATCATTGTGGCAACTAGAACGCTCACCACCTGCTCACTCATCATCAGGGGCCTTTTCAATAGTTCCTAACCCATAGTACTACACCCAGGAATATAATCTCATAAAATCCATATGGACTCTCCGTTTGAAGATCAGCTAGATCAACCAAGATCCATTTAAAAGAGCCATGAACTCATCCATTGAAGACCAGCAAGGCCAATCGACCAAATCCATGCCCGTGTTCAGAAAACGACTCCAACTCATTTTCTTCCTTGGCGCATGCGTGTGGGTATTGTTGAGATATCGAGCTCTAGTGAGGCGGTGGACACTGATGACCCGCCTGGGGGATAGGCCCCGCACTTACACCACTGGCATGGTTGGTGAGATCTTGGGTGATATGCGGCCAGTGGGATGACAGGCTGTGTGACAGCCACTCTAGAGACTGGCATAGTTATAGCGCCAGCTCATTTAGTCGGGTTCACACTATAGAGAACCCGTGTATGTATTTGGTTGAGTACCTTTCACCTTGTGTGTTCTCTATTAGGGTTTTGTGAGTGTGTGTGTGTGCTTGCAAGAGCTCAAGCTCTCTTCCCCCGTGCATCTTTTCATGGTATCAGAGCCTGGTTCGTGCTAAGGGCTGAGCTGCAAGCAAGAGAACCACAGGAAGCGGTACGAGGGTAAGAGCTGCAACTACTCTTCCCTATTGTGTTGGTGACTACACCCTTGTCGGGAGCTCCACGGGAGGCACCGGCAAACGATCTCCGATTGAGGAGCTTTCTTCGCGGGAGTGAAGCTATAGGGCAACTATACAGTCCTACGGACTGTCCTACGAACTGATATTTTGGGCCGAAAACGCGTTTCGGGCGCGTCTGGACCTCCGTTTTTCAGAAAGCAGGCGATTTCGAGCACTGCGGGTAAGTCATCGATTCTCTGCAGAACTCTGTTTTAAGAACTGCAGGAAGACAGATTGACTGTGCAGACACTGTGGGTGCTGCAAAGAGGTCTACAGTTGCCATTGGGTGTATGTATGCACATTGAAGTCACTGTTGGTGACATTTGAGAGTACTATAATACCGCTGTGCAGAAAATACAGCAGTTCTGCAGGAAAAACCAGAGTGCAGTTTCTGGTAAAATTGTGTGTTTGGCAAGATGTCTAATGATGGCATAACACAGATTGTGGCTGAGAAGCTGGACAAGAATAACTTCCATGCTTGGAGGTTCAGGTTGACTAATTTCCTGATGGGAAAAGGCTATTGGGACTACATAGAAGGTGAGCATGAAGAGGCACCGGAGATACCGGATATAAATCCGACTGCTGCAGATGTAAAAGAGTTTAAAGACTGGAACCAAGGAGCCAGGAAGGTTATGTATTGGCTTTCCATTAGTATACAGGACACCATGATTGGGCACATTCAGGATGCCAAGTCCCCCAAGGAGGCGTGGGACACCTTGGTAAAGCTTTATGAAACAAACACCAAGGCACGTAAGATACAGTTGAAGAATGAACTTCATACTGTGGAGAAAAAGAGCATGTCTGTGAATGACTATGCGCTGAAGATAAAGGGTATTGTGGAATCCCTTGCATCTATTGGTGTGTCAGTAGATGATGATGACAAGGTGGAAGTCTGTCTACGTGGTCTCGGGCCACAATACAAGGCGTTCAAGACGTCTATTCAGACTCGGGAAAACATTCCCAACTTTACAGACTTGGTGTCTATGCTGATTATCGAAGAGAAGAACTTGGGTGAAGACCAACAGTCTTCACAAAGTAAAAACAGTTCAGAGCAACAGGCCTTCTACACGAGTTCAGGAAGAGGACGAGGTAGAGGAGGCCGTGGACGCGGTCAAGGAGGTGGCCGAACAGGTAATCAGAATTATGGCCAGCAGCAGCAGCAACAACAACAACAGTCCCAGAATCAACAACAACAACAACACGCAGGTGGAAGAGGCAGATTCAGAGGCAGGGGGAGTCAAAGAGGCTGTGGAAATTAGCAAAGACAATATAATGATGCACGTGAATGCTATTATTGTGGTAAGCCTGGACATGTGCAGTCAGAATGTTATAAGAAGCAGGCTGACATGCAAAATGGGAAAGTGCAGCAAAACAACTATGCGTCCTCAAGCAGAAATAACGAGGATAATGAAAGGTTGTTTGTTATGCAGCATGTTGTGAATGCCATGTCTGAAATTGTTGATGCAGCACAAAAAGATAATGTATGGTATGTGGATTCAGGCGCTTCGAACCACATGACGAGTCATGGGGAGTGGTTCAAGGAGATGAAAAACCCGGAAAGACCAGGTTTTGTGGAAACAGGGAATGACACTGCTCATCCAATCGCCCACGTTGGAGATGTGCCATTATCTATGCAGGATGGCAAAGTGAAGTACCTTGCAGATGTACTTCATGTACCGAACATAACAAAGAATCTGGTTTCAGTTGGCCAGATGATTGAGCAGGGTTTGCAGGTTAGGTTTAACCCTGATGGGTGTTATGTCGAAGACTTTAAAGACAAGTGCAGGTTGGTTGCAAAAGGCAACAGAGTGGGCAGAATGTTTACGTTGAATGTAGACATGCCTGAAATGAGTGCTGCGATGTTTGCAAATGGTTCAGGAGTTGTTGCAGACACAGACATATGGCATAAAAGAATTGGACATGTAAATGTGCAGAGATTGAAGTCTATGCAGACTAAAGGAATTGTGACAGGGCTGCCAAAATTTAAAGTGGAAGGTATGCAGAAAATATGTGAAGCATGCCAATTTGGGAAGCAAACAAAGCATGTGTTTCCACGTAATAGATATGTGAGCAGAAATGCACTAGATGTTGTGCATTCAGATGTATGGGGTCCTACGAAGACCGTGTCTATGGGAGGCTGCAGGTACTATGTCACTTTCATTGATGACCACACAAGGAAAGTGTGGGTATATTTCATGAAGGAGAAGAGTGAGGTTTTCACTCACTTTCAGAATTTCAGAGTTTTGGTTGAAAAGCAAACAGGAAAATATGTCAAGTGCCTAAGGTCAGATGGAGGGGGAGAATACTTCTCCAATGAGTTCTCTGAATTTTTGAAGAAGAATGGAATTCGGAGACAGTATACATGCAGATACACTCCGCAGCAAAATGGAGTTGCTGAGCGGAAAAACAGGCACATTGCTGAGATTGCGCGGGCATTGATGGAAGAGAAAAATATGCCGCATTGCTATTGGGCTGAGGCTGTTTCTACAGCAGTATACATCATGAACAGGACTCCAACTGCAGCCATACATGATGTAACTCCAGAGGAGAGGTTAAATGGCAGAAAACCAGATTTATCTCATCTGAAAGTTTTTGGATGCATTGCATATGTGCATGTGCCAGATGAGCTGAGAACCAAGCTGGATCCGAAAGCTGAAAAATGTGTGTTTATTGGATATTCCCTTGAGCAAAAGGGATACAGGTGTTATAACCCTGCTACACGTGAGTTGAGGGTAAGCAGGGATGTTGTCTTTGATGAGATGAGCAGCTGGTATGCTGCTGAAAAAGAAGCTGTTGGGGCTGATTTGAGTGGAAGTGTGGTTGCACAGAATGCAGGTCAGCAATCACAGTCTTTGAGTGGACCAGGAGAGTCCTCATCTAGTGGGTCTGTTGATAGACCATGGAGTGGCAGGCTGCGTCATAATACCAGCCCTGCAAATGTGATTAGTACATCACGTAAAGGAAAAGAGAAAGTGGTTGAGCCCCTTGGTATGCCTGACATTTCTGCAGGGCATTCTCATGTTGATGGAGAGTCTAGTGGCTCAGATATGAGCCTTGATGAGGAGCTTGGGATCCCAGCTATGAGAACACCTGGTGTAAAGAAGGCTATGGAAGCCATGAATGAAAAGCTGCGAAGATCAGGGAGAGTGAAGAACCCTGTGCAGAGATTTACATATGATGGTTATGTGGCACATCACTATGCATATATGGCAAAGGTTGTGCAGGTTGTTGAACCCACATGCATTGATGAGGCTGTTGGAAATGTGTGTTGGGAGAAAGCTATGGATGAGGAGATGGATGCACTATATGGAAATGAAACTTGGGATTTAGTGCAATTGCCTGAAGGCAAGAAAGCCATTGGATGCAAGTGGGTGTACAAAGTTAAACATAACAGTGATGGAAGCATAAACAGGTACAAGGCTAGATTGGTAGCCAAAGGATATGCGCAGACATATGGGATTGATTATGAGGAAACTTTCAGCCCAGTTGCCAAGATGGCAACGGTGAGAGTTGTGATAGCAGTGGCTGCGTCAAAGCAATGGTCTTTACATCAGATGGATGTAAAGAATGCATTCTTGCATGGGGATTTGCAAGAAGAGGTGTATATGTTGCAGCCACCTGGTTATGAGGATGTGGGTCACCCCGAGCATGTTTGCAGGTTGAAGAAAGCCTTGTATGGCTTAAAGCAAGCACCAAGAGCATGGTCTGACAAGATTTCTGAATATCTTGTCACTATTGGCTTTCATGTCGCCAATGCAGATTTCTCATTGTATGTGAGACATGGTGATAGAGGAGTTGTGCTTGTTGTCATCTATGTAGATGACTTGATCATTACGGGGGCCATGATGCAGAGATCTTTGATGTAAAGATCTTGCTTAGACAGAAGTTTGAGATGAAGGATCTAGGGGAGCTCAGATATTTCTTGGGCATTGAGGTGATTAGGTCACCACATGGTATTGGATTACTGCAGAGACAGTATGGCTTGGACATGTTGTCCAAGTATGGTATGACAGGCTGTAAGCCTATTTCTGTGCCATTGGATCAGAATGGCAAGTTGAGTGCAGATTCAGGAGAGATCTTGGAGGATCCTACTATGTACAGGAGCATAGTAGGAAGTTTGATCTACATGACGATCACCAGACCAGATTTGAGCTATGCTGTTGGGTTGGTGAGTCAGTTTATGCAGGTTCCACGGAAACCGCATTTGGATGCAGTGAGACGCATACTGAGGTATGTGAGGTCTACTTTGCATTGTGGACTATTCTATGAGACTGGGACAGAGATATGTGTACATGGGTACACAGATGCTGATTGGGCTGGTAGTATCTCAGACAGAAGATCTACCAGTGGATTCATGTTTTCTTTGGGGAGTGCTGCTGTGACTTGGAGCAGCAAGAAGCAGCCTACGGTTGCTCTATCGAGTACAGAGGCCGAGTACAGAGGAGCTGCTACTATGGCAGCATGTGAGGTAGCTTGGTTGAGAAAGCTACTTGCAGATTTGGGTCTATCAGTGGATAGACAAGTTGTCATTTTCTGTGACAACATTAGTAGTATACAGTTGGCCAGGAACCCAGTCTTTCATGCTCGTACGAAGCACATAGAGGTCCACTACCACTTCGTCAGAGAGAAGGTCTTGGCAGGAGACCTTGACCTTGTTTATGTCAGCACAGAGGATCAGGTAGCTGACATCTTCACCAAAGCATTGGGTACAGAGAAGCTCCGCAGATTCAGGGCTTCGCTTGGTGTACATGAGATGGAGTTGAGCTCGAGGGGGAGTGTTGAGATATCGAGCTCTAGTGAGGCGGTGGACACTGATAACCCGCCTGGGGGATAGGCCCCGCACTTACACCACTGGCATGGTTGGTGAGATCTTGGGTGATATGCGGCCAGTGGGATGACAGGCTGTGTGACAGCCACTCTAGAGACTGGCATAGTTATAGCGCCAGCTCATTTAGTCGGGTTCACACTATAGAGAACCCGTGTATGTATTTGGTTGAGTACCTTTCACCTTGTGTGTTCTCTATTAGGGTTTTGTGAGTGTGTGTGTGTGCTTGCAAGAGCTCAAGCTCTCTTCCCCCCTGCATCTTTTCAGGTATCCTTGGCAACCCAGAGCCCAAGCATTGTATGGTCTGCACCCTCTAGGCTTCTTTGCAGTAGCAACACAGGTGACCTAGTGCTTCACTCATAGGCCATTTCCTTGGTCCCTCATCCATGTACCAGAAGCTCACCATTTTAATCGAACCGAGGCTAGTCAAGACCTCGACGGACCTTGCCACACGAGACGTCCTTTTTTGACTCTCCCTCAACTGTTGTAAGATTTTCACTTAGGTCCCCACGACCTCATTCCATAAGATAGTCAAAATTCTTCCCCCAGCATTCTTAACATAAAACAATCTTTAAAAAATAGGTTTCACATACAAATACAATTTCCAAATAAAATTCCCATCTTTCCTCATCATTCCACATCCTTTCTCATCATTCCATATCATTCCACATCCTTTCTCATCATTCCATATCATTCCACGTCATTTCTCATTATTCCACATTTTTTTACATCAATTCAAAATAGAAAGATATACGATAAGAGTAACAATATAGCATCAACTCTTCACAAACTTTATTATAACACCACCTAATTTTGACGAGAGGGACCTTGATTACTTTGGAAGGAATGACCCGGCATCTGGAATCTTAGTCCTTGACTTCCTTGTCCTAAAAACCTTGATCCAAAAGGAGTTGGGCAATCCATGCTACGATGACCATATCCTTATTGGCAGTTAAAGCATTTTATTCCTTTGTTCAAGCGTGGAACTTCTGAAGTTGAGTTCTCGGGGATTGTGTTCCAAGGAAAAGGCCTTTCTTCCATTCTGGAACTTCTCGTATCCTGGGTTTGACTAGGACCTTGTTGTCTCTTAGGAGGCAGAAAGTTGGTGGTTAGGGATCTTTTGAAAGACGATGGTGTTGGCTTCGGCGAAACCTTGACAACAAAGGCCTTAGCGAAATCCTTTGCCATCCACACTGCTTCAGCCATAGAAACTGGCTTAGCATTTTTCACCAAGGTATCCAAGGGTTCGTTCATTCCCCGAATGAACCTAGCCATCAACTGTTCTTCATCCACAGCGGGGTGAGTATTTGAGGAGGAGACCGATTGCCTGCTGGTGATATTCCTCCATAGTTCAACTCTCCTGGGTTAGCTCTAGGAACTTGTTCATCTTTGTCTCCAAGAAGCCTGGAGGAAAAAATCTTTTTTTTGAGGTATGCTACTCACTCGTAAGAAGAGGACAATGGGCTACAAATACATGATGAAGGGATGGATGCCTATTGCAAGAGTACATGTATGGGTATAAGGTGCATATACCTTTTATTGCATTCAATGAGGAGAAGGTGAATCCTCAAACCAAAGAGGAGATTGAGAAGATGTGTGCAATATTGCAAAGGTGCAAGGATAACATGGCTAAGACACAAAACCAAATCAAGCAATATGTCGATGAGTCAAGGAAGCATGTGGTGTTCAAAGAAGAGGATTATGTATTCTTGAGAATCCCTAAGTCAAGGTATGCTTCATTGAAGGGAGACACCAATACAAAGTCGCCACAAGCACTCCAAGCCTCACTATGACCAACACATTAGAACATGTGTGTGCATCTTTGAAAACATAAATCAAAGACAAATCTAAGAATGGGAAGAGCTTAAGGAACATTTATAAATCAGTTGAAGAGGCACGCAAGGTTTGGGAGAACCTAAATTCCTTTGTTGAGGAGGTGGATGCAGTTTACCTTTTGGAGATTAAGATTGCGAATGGAATTGGAATATGGCGTACTTGTGGGTACATCAATATCAACAAGGAGGAGCTCCTCCATAAGGAGCTTGTTAGTGAGTGCAATAAAACTAAGGGAAGGTTAATTGTGATGTCATTTAATAATCACTAGGGTTAAAGCACATCTCATAATTGTAGTGCATAATTTTTATTATAATCATCTTCAACACTTTTAGGTTTTAAATTTCTCCTACATCATGGCTTAATATTTTAGAATGTTCTTGAGAGAGAGAGAGAGAGAGAGAGAGAGAGAGAGAGAGAGAGAGAGAGAGAGAGAGAGAGAGAGAGAGAGCATGTGTGTGTGTGTTTGAGAAAGAAGACTACAAAAAATTTGAGAAAACATTAACTAAACAATATTTGAGAAAACATTAACTAAACAATATTTGCAAATCATATGTGCCACATGTCCTCATCTCTCTCTCTCTCTCTCTCTCTCTCTCTCTCTCTCTCTCTCTCTCTTAATGTAACAAACTAAATTTGTGGGCAAAAATAGACAATATAAATAAGAAGATGGAGAGAGAGTGTGTGTGAGAGCAAGTGAGTGAGAGCTTAAGGTAAGTGTAAAAAGGGAAAACAAAAGAAGATGGAGAGAGAGTGTGAGTGAGAGCAAGTGAGTGAGAGCTTAAGGTAAGTGTAAAAAGGGAAAACAAAAGAAGATGGAGAAAGAGTGAGTGATTAGTATTGTAAGAGAATGGATAGTAAATAAAATGACATAGATAATAGAGTGATAGTGGGAGACAGAGAAACAATGAAAGAGAGTGGGAGAGACATAAAGTAAAAGAGAGAGAGAGAGAGAGAGAGGGAATAGCGAGAGACAGTGAAAGAGAGAGTGGGAGATAGAGAGAGTGGGAGAGAGGGGCACAGAGTGAAAGTGAGAGGGAATAGAGAAAGAGAGGGGGGAGACCTAAAGTGAGAGAGAGAGAGAGGGGGGGGAGACCTAAAGTGAGAGAGAGAGAGAGAGAGAGAGAGAGAGAGACAGAGAGAGAGAGAGAGAGAGTGTGAACGAGAGTGAGAGAGACAGAGAGAATGAGAGATAGAGGGTGGGAAATAGAGAGAGAGAGAGAGAGAGAGAGAGTGTGTGTGTGTGTGTGTGAGTGTGAACGAGAGAGAGAGAGAGTGTGTGTGTGTGTGAGTGTGAACGAGAGTGAGAGAGACAGAGAGAATGAGAGATAGAGAGTGGGAAATAGAGAGGGAGAGAGAGAGAGAGAGAGAGAGAGAGAGTGAGTGAGTGAGAGACACACACACACATACACACATAGAAAGAGAGAGTGGGAGAGATAGTGTTATCCCCATTTCGGGTTAACTTAGCATCTCTCCATTACATAAGAGAGAGAGAGAGCACAATAAGTGTCATAAAACGACACTATAAATGTTGTAATTATGAGAATGGCTGGCAAAGCCATAAAACTATGTATCTTGTAAGATTTAGTCCATCTTTCATTAAGTTTTGGGCACCCTAGTGTGAATAAGGGCCAGTTGTATAAATAACAACATTCTTATAATGAAAGACACAATCCCTCTTTATCCCAATTGAGTCTAGCCTTATCTCCTTGATCTCTTATATCTATGATGTGAGAGAGAGAGAGTTGAGAGGAGAGAGAGCTACATTCTTGATGCATGTTACTCTTATGTGAAAAAGAGATAAAGAGGGGTTTTTTCATTGTTTTAGCATTTGAATTTATTATTTGCATTGTTTAAGAGTTAGGAAAGCAACAAAACAAGTACTTGCATAAATATGTGCATGGTCAAAACTCCATAATTAAGACCGTCTTCTGCAAAAAACGCAAGCAGAAATTCTGCATGCAGGCAGTCTGCGAAGAATAACTCAAAAACGATGAGGAATTTACGAAAACTTTCTTCTGCTAAGTTGTAGATCACGATGATTCCAGTAGGTATCCTCAAAAACACATTCGTTTAGCAGAAAATAAAAAAAAATAAAAAAATGCCATTGAAAGTGAGGTTGTTGAAGAGGACTAGAGGTAGAGGTAGAAGGATAAGGAGACTCTATGTGCGCCACCACCTTGCTCTGATACCATGTGAGAAAGAAAAGATGAGAGAAGAGACAATGTAATCAAGAACTTATCAATGAATCTCTAGCCAACTTAATTAGAAATGAACTACAATGCCTCATATATATACGCACAAGATGAACGGATCTCTAGAAAAGTTCCTCCACCCTTTCCTCCACCCAAAAATGTGTAAATAGGAAAAAATGGAAATGAATGCTATAAATCCCAAAAATGCCTAGAGACTAAAGAGTGTGCCACTAGCGTAACACCATCTAGAAATGACACCTATCCAACAGATCACACCCGTGATTCTCGATCATGCTTGTGATTGTTGATCATGACCATGATTGTCACGTCAGCAATCATGGCATGTGATTTTCATGTCATAAAAATAGCGCCCATGATCATCGCACGATGTTGTGATTACCAAGTCACCAATCATGGTGATAAAACTTGACAATTTGAAACAGTTACTTGGGTATCATGGAACTCATTTGAACAATCATTAGACTTGTTTGGTTGAAGATCATCATCGTAATTCTATAGAGGATCACGACTGTAACTCTCAACCTTGCAAAATCACGTTAAACTGATATCTTGAGAATCAATAAGGGAAGTGCTCAGAGATGTTTTATGGACTTCCTGACAGTAGGGGAAGCTGTGAACACTTGAAAATAAATAGAAATATTAGCGTGATTTCTGTCATGATCACGTCCGTGATTTTTTATCACGACTGTGATATGAAAAAAACTATTAATTATAGACCAAATAATTCCAAGTGTGTGCAAATCCAAAATTTTGGCCAGATAAAACCATTTCATGCACTTAAGGTCAAGTTGGCTTGTTGTGGTGAGACGACATCACCCCTAATGTTAGTGCATCTAACCAACCAAGATCCTCCTACCAAATAAGCTTAGGGTCAACTCACACGGCCATAAAGGAGTGTGTTTATTTTACATGGGCAAAATTTCTTTGAATCATCAAGTAGTGAGGAATCCATGGAGAATCCTATTAAAAAACGAGAAAGTGGCAGGGGGAGAAGGGTACTTCTTCTCCACACTGGCTAGAGAGTTCATGGGCTTAGCCCGAGGAATCTTAGGATATGGTCATGAGCTTAAAAGGGAATCTCTACACGCTGCCAAGGGATAGCCATTGAGCTCAGACACAGAGGAAAGACTTGAAAGTATAGGGCAAAACTGAGGGAGGAACCATTGCCAAAGAGGGAGCCATCCTCAACCCTCGATGCAATATACTCTGAGAATATGAAGGGATCCTATAAGTGCCCAAAGAACAGGGGCATTATACTTCCCCACTTTAAAAGAACTAGAGATTGAGGAAAGAGTAGAAGCATAAGCCCAACACAAAAGGCTTGAACAAGAGGAGATCAACTTAGATCTCCATAGGGCTGAGAGACGTGCTTTTGATATGGTAAATGCACAAAGAAGGCCCTTCCTATGGAGATCAACTTAGATCTCCATAGGGCTGAGAGACGTGCTTTTGATATGGTAAATGCACAAAGAAGGCCCTTCCAATGTCAGTGGGGATTGAGGCATGAAGAGGACTTGGTTGCATGAGTCAAGGCTAGGGAGAGGAGGGTATGCCACCTCTAGATCCTAGAGCCTTGAGAAGACCTAGGCACTCTCGCACTATCTCTCTCACACAACAATGACCCATCGAGAGGTAACTCAGAGAAGACTTACACCAAGGCTAAAGTAGATGCAATGTTAAGTATATGAGAGTTCTAGGAGTATATGCCACCTCTAGATCCTAGAGCCTTGAGAAGACCTAGCCACTCTCGCACTACCTCTCTCACACAACAATGACCCATCGAGAGGTAACTCAGAGAAGACTTACACCAAGGCTAAAGTAGATGCAATGTTAAGTACCCCAGAGTTCTAGGAGTATATGAGAGGCATGTTGTTACATGAAGGGAACCTAGCAGAAGTAGTCTTGAATGATGATTTCTTGAACAATGATGTGAACAAGAGTGTAGGAGACGTTCCAATACCACTTGAGCCAAGGATACATGTAAATCGACATGTTGGAGCCACAAGAGGCCTAGGCCTATACGAAGGATGGCGTGCAAGGACCCACCACGGGATCCAATTAGAGTAGCCCCTTATGGTTGCAAAACACACCCGCCGTTGACCTATAACGGATGGTTGAAGAAATAGGAAGGAGTATTGCTAGGGAGTTAGGTACCACACCGGAACCACAAAGAGCAACACCAATCAAGTCCAATTATGTGGCAAGATTAATGTCAATTCTCAGGTGATGGTGATGTGCAACACCCGGAGATATTTGAATCGGTGTGCAAAAGTTGTGGTCGAATCATTGACCAAACAAAAATATTTGTGTTCTCCCTTACACTACAAGGGAAAATGCATCTCAATAGTATCAATTTCTTAAGCCAAATGACATGATTAATTTTGCATGGCTTAAGAGTGTGCTTGTACCTAGTTTGCATGAAGTGGAGATAAATGGAGCCATGTGGCTCAATTACACAACATCAAGCAAGGTAGCATGAGTCTTATAAGAGATTACATCTCACACCTAAAAAACTAAACTCAAGGTGTAAGCCTATGGAGAGGTTGACAGAAGAGGTTGACAGATGAGAAATTGCTATCATGCTTCCAGAGTAAGGGATACTAAGATGCATGACTACTTGTTGTTGGCCAAACCAGCATTGCTTGATGATTGTTGCTGCAAGCTAGCCACCATCAACTTTGAGGATAACATGCTTGAGTTACCACAACATGATAACATGCTTGAGTTACCACAACATGATAACATTAAATCTATCACTACAGTAGCTCTGTCGCATATGCATGGGGCCAAACGAGGACGACAACCTCAAAGAGACGAATAAAGGATATGACTTTAGATGTGCTAAGCACTACGCTTCTAGATAAGATAAAGCTAAAAGAGGTACAATGAGGTCATTGAACATCTGCTGACTAGATTTTTGGTGGCGCACTAAAAGTTATCACCATACTACCCTCAAACTAATGGGTAAGCTAAAAGTACTAATAAAGTCCTTTGTGGTATCCTAACCAAGAGTGTAGAAGCTGGCCGTAAACAATTGGGAGCAAAAGCTAACAGTAGCAATGTGAGCATGTAGGACATCCTTTAAGGTAGCTACAGGACAAACTCCTTTTTCGTTTGCCTATACAATATTGAGCCAATGATGCTTGGAGAATATTTAGTGCCCAGCTTGAGGATAGCTGTAAGATTCCTCCTCAGCCTGAATAATAAATAAGCCTTTACCTCAATACCCTATAATCATTCCCTGTTTTTAAATATAAGAAAATATTATTTTTCCTTGTTTTTGCCTAGTGAGATGAAAAATTCTAGAGTGGTAATTCAATATTGAGATATTTTTGGATATATAGATTCTAAAAATATCAAAAATATGTTTCCTTGAAACAAAAAATCAAAATAAATTTTCCAAGGTGCAATTGGAATTAATTAAAAATAATTTAAAAGACCTTGGCCTAAGGGTCGAGGTTTTCTAAAATTTTGGATTATGGTCCAATTAAGGTTCCTATTATGGACCAATAAGATTAATCCAAGTGTTGGGATGAGATAAATCCAAGAAGGTTCCTACTATTTCGAAAAATGCAGTCCAAAATCTTGACGTGAACTTGGGATCTCGATCACTTACTATTCTCCTGGGTAGGGCATGCAATCTGAAGATTTCGTAAGATGAAGAGTTGACCGAGTAAAAGATTTATTAGTTAAAAATTATGAAATATTACTAAAAAAATGAGATATTTTGGAGTAATCATTCATTTTTGACACCTTGGCAAGGAAAGGGGGAGCCTTCAAGGAGGCGCCTATTTCACACATGTGAATGAGTTTTAAACTCAAAAATATTAAGATATTTTTATCTCTCCTCTCTCCTTGATCAAACCAAATCAAAAAGGGAGCCAAATTGGTCCAAATCTTGTCCAAAGTCAGCCAAACTGAAGCTGGAAAATTCTAAAACTTAGTTGGACTCAGTTAGTGGCCTCCCTCACCTATAAATAGGCCCTCATTCTTTTGTATTCTCATCTGTGAACTAGACCATGCCAGTATTACTCTAAAATAAGCATATTTTCTATTATCCTCTAAAAATCCTCTACAATTTGGAGAGATTGGAGCTTCTCTCTCTCTTCAACCTTCTTTAGAGTCTTGATCAACATACTAAACCAATTGATTGGTTGGGGGCCTCTCCTAAGACTAAAGATTCAAGCAAAACAAGAGGTAAAGTGTGACTTTATGATTTTTTTCTTCTTCTAAATGTTTTTCACTTCTCAACCCCTCTCAAGCTTGAGAAGTATTCAATTGAATGATTCGTCAATGCAAAGGAAGCTCTCTAATGAATTTTAGTGATAAATCATATAAAGTTTATATTTATGCCTAAATTAAAATATTTTTTAAGCATATCTCTCTCCCCCCCAGAGAATGGTCATTCCTATGACCTATTCTATATTCAAATGATGCTTCTCATGGAGCAATTCCTAATTCTAAAAGTAAACTCTATGCTTGTCAAATTAGAGGCCAAAGAAGTGGCTTTTTAATGCTTTTATGCTAATTAAATTATGAAAAACTTAGGAATCAAGTCCATAATTGGATATTGATCCAAATGATAGATATTCTATCATATTGTATTACTAAACTTTATGCTTTTCAAAATTATTAAAAATTATCAGTAATAGCAACAACGGAGCTATGGCAAAATTTTTAAAAAATTAACACATAAATCATTTTCATGCATAATATGAAAAGAGGACTCCCTGCCATATTCTAGGATTAGTCATCCTAGGTTAATTGAATAATTCTCATCATAACCATGAAAAAATTTATTTTTAATGTTTATGCATAAATAGTTAATTAGAAAAAAGAGAAATTTCTAGTAATTCATTTTTATGATAAAACAAAAATTTTCATGACAATGGAATTCCATGTATTCCAATGAAGAAAGAGAACATTTGGAATACTAAAATAATAGATATTTTATTTAAAAATTAAAGAAGAATTTTGGTAAAATTTATTGTTATGCATGAATAAATTTAAATGATGAAAGAGGGATTCCCACCATATTTGGAATTCAATCATTTAAATGAGAAAAGTGGAATTTCTAGCATAATGGAATTAATGGATATTTTTATATAATTTTTAAGAGAAATTTTAGTTAAAATTATTTTATCCATGAATAGATTTAAATGATGAAAGAGGAATTTCCATCATATTTGGAATTCAATCATTTAAATGGAAAAAGAAGAATTCTTGGTATATTTAAAATATTAAATATTTTTATTTAATTTAAAGAGAAATTTTAGATAGATTTAATTTATGATAAAAGAGGAATTCCCATGATAATTGGATTGCACTCATTAAATGAGAAAAAGAGAGATTTCAAGTTTATTCAAAAAATAGATATTGGTATTTAGTCAAAAGAAGAAATTTTTATGATATTTAAGAAAAGAAGGATTTGAATTAATTTTTAGTGTCAAAAGATGAATTTACACCATAATTCTATCTAAGGAATTAATGTCGAGAAATTATGTGGCAAAAAGAATATCTTTCGATATTTTAAATATGGTAAAATCACTAAATTGGTATTTACCCAAAATAAGATGTTTATATGAAGAAAATCCTTGTTAGAACTAAACCGAATGAATTTGGTTAGACTACGAGAGGGACAGACAGTAAACCTACTTGTCCATCTCTTGATCTGAATCAAGCTAAAAATTCGTGACCAATTCCAATACAAAGAATAGACTACCGTTGAACTAAACTAGTTTTCCTTTGACCGAACTCACCAAGAATCTAGTTGGATAATCAGTCAAATGATGGGTAGATTACCCTGATGAGAGATCAAGGATCCTCATTATGAAACTGGGAATTACGCAAAAAGGGTTTTGTGGAACCAATCTCAAACCGAGAATTTTACTTGCATTGGAACCTCTGTTTTTTATTTAAAGGACTGTTCTACGCCAGAATGCTAGAGGAAGCATTTGGCATGTGTTTTACTAAGAGGAGGTTTGTTTTGGAACATCTGGCGGAGAGTCGTCGAGGGACGTCGCTCACGGCAAAGCCTGCCAAGGTCTTGACCAACCTCGGTACGGTGAAAATAATGCGCTTCCGATACGATGGGAGAGGATCGACAAAGCGGTCCCTGAGTGAAGTGCTAGGACACCTAAGGAGGATCCTAGTAGAGGGTTCTGACCAAGCGATGCACGGGCTCGCGGTTGCCCATGCGTACGTTGAGGAAGATTCGGATGGACTAAAAGGAATTATTTTTGTGAATCAAATTTTGATACTGGATCTTGTTGGTTGGCCAGCTGGTCTTCAACGGCGGGGAGAGTCCAGAGGACACATTTTGTAATACAATGGACTCAAAATTTTGGAGGATGATGATAGTAATATTATGATTTCTATTGAAGGATTGTTTTAAAGTCAGTCGAATCTGTTATAAATGGTAATTTCATATCGAGTGTATACGTGGTATGCCTACTTTAGTTTTTGCTTGAAATTCGGCTAGGGGGCCTGGGAACTCTTTTCCTCGGTACCCGGGCAAAACACAACCAAATCTTTATAAAGGAATGCCACCAATATAGTGGTCGACGGGTGATTGGCTAACCCATGGGCCAGTTGGTTAGGTTGGATCAGAGGATTCCTGTGAAACAATTAAGATGCGATTAGTTACGTTAGTTAGATTAAGTCCTGAGAAGACCTTGTTCTATGGAAGGGGATCAGCTGGCTGGCTGCGCCTCATTAAAGGAGGAAAAAAGCAGTGATTCCATGGACCAAGTGCAAGTCTCTTCTTGATCTGACCATGTGACTTTAGGTTTGGTCAGATCAGTTTAACTAGTTAAGACTTTGACTCGTTAAAGCAATTCCCCCGTTAGAAGATTTTCCCATGGCGGAATCGCTCGTGCCTTCCGGGCGAGGTGAGTTTTTCGGGGCTTGGTTTCGGAGGAACCGCCGCAGGCTAGCCTCTCGCTCGAACATCCACGGGCGAGGCCTTGAGTGTGGATCCCCGCCCCGCATGGGAGGCCGATGCTATTTCTGCCGCCGCTGGGACCCCTGAGGGTGCATGGGTCTCACGCAGCTGGTGTCAGAGCTTTGTTGAAAGCTAATAAGGAGAAATGAATTCTTATGAGACAATTGTAATAAAAACTTAGAAAGAGTATTTACATATTGTATTTTCATTCCGTAAGCCTCATTAATGAAAAAAATTTAATCAAAGAAATTGTTTTTATAGATGGAAGTTCCACACTTATCTGGTGTTCATGACTCACCCAATCTCACAAGACATGACTACATTCGCCTTCAAGCATCTCATCTCTTCCACTACAACTCGAACGACTCGCAGGCCATTTTGAGGATCTATATTTTCTTGACCCAGCGGAGAGATGGCAGCACAAGTGGTTTGCACGACAGTATGTTCATGCCTCTTGTGACCAGCGTGCGATGCTAAGGCAGAACCTCTCATTGACCATGATTCTGATGAAGCTGAATGTGATACATGGTGTTATTTTATATCACTCAATGCCTCAAAATTTCAGACTTTCATGATGACAAATCTACAGACTCCTTAGTCGCTCTATTCCTAAGGAGAAGATAGTAGCTCCCTTGGCAGTAAGGGAACAATTATATCTGGGCATGTCTATAGCCGAGTACCATCGTCTTATGCATCTCTCGAGGAGATTTTGACTTCTGGAGCTGAGCTGCTCTATGTACATATTGCAACCTTTCTATAAATAAATAAATGTTTTGTGGAGAAAAATTCCCTGTTGTATAAAGTGATTGATTATGGACGAACTGATAAAGCAAAATCTGTTACCGGACATATGTCATAGATCTCCAATAAGATCATTTATCTTGTTTAAGAAATTATTTTTCGAACCTCTTAAGTCTTAGGATCTCATGGACAATATCAAAATAAAAATTTAATAATATGTCATTTTGGCAGAATCATGAGACAAGGAAACCGTGGCCGTCAGCCAGACCCTCTCTCTGAAGATGAAGAGCTTGACCTTAACGTTCACAAGGCTCTTCACAGAACTTAGCCAGGACCCTTCAAAGGAGAAGGGAGAAATTTGGCAAGGCTGTGAACAAATGGACGGAAGCTATGAAAGAGTATTTTGATGTCACAGGCTATAATGAGCGGAGCGAAATGGCTCGCTTGCCAGGCTAAAAATTGTGGAAACAGCCAGGGTGGCATGGAGGAACCATTGTGACACCAACCATCTGGACAGGAATACTCAATCCTGGAATGACCTTAAAACCTATTTGAGGAAGAGATTTTGTCCCCCCGGGTTTTTAGAAACCAAAATAAATGAATTCTTAGAGCTAAATCAGGGGAGAAAAACCATCAAAGAATATCACCAGGCATTTGCTCTTCTCCTCAAGTATTCACCGCCTCTAGATGAAGAGCAACTCATGGCCAGGTTCATTCGGGGAATGAACAAACCCTTAGACACACTGGTCAAGCCAAGCCAGTCAGAATAGCGAAGGACTTTGCCAAAGCCTTCATCATGAAAGTCCTGCCAAAGCCAGCTCCCTCGTCCTTCAAGAGATTTTAGACACCAGGAAGTTCTTCCAACCTTCCGCCTCCAAAGAGACACCAAGGTCCCAACCAAAATCTAGAGACGGGAAGCTTCAAGAATGAAGGAAGACCTTTCCCTCAAAGTACTTTCTCAAGAACTCCGGATCTCTCAAGAGTGCAAAGGGAAGAGCTTCGAAGCGAGAACATATGCTTCGTGGATGTTAGGGGTTTGGGCACCAGCTCAAAGATTGCCCATCTCCTTGAGTGGGCCAAGGAAGCCAGGGACCCAGAATTCAGAGATAGAATCCTTCGTATCAGTCCAATGTCCCACGCGCCAAGATCAAGGCAACCCCAGAAGAGTGCCAGCTCAGCTTGCAGCCTCCATGCAAAGCAATCTCCGAACTCCCTCCCAGAATTGGAATAACCAAAGAGAGAGAGTTCCACCCACCTCAGACTATAGCAACTAGAGCTGTTACTATTTCTGATGAAGTGAAGGAAGAAAAAGGACAGATCTATGCACCAATAGAGCATCAGGGGAATAACCGTCAATTCTCAGTCCTCCAGACACTAGCAGAGTACCAAGGTAAGCAATTCAAGCTTTTGATTGATTCAGGCAGCAGCACTCATTCTTGTATTTCCCCAGGATGTCTGCGTAAATTAGTCCTAAATCAAAAATCAGGGAAACCTATGCAAGTGGAATTGGCCAGTGGAAAGATTCTTTTCACACACCTTGAGACTGACCTTATTTAGTTTAGCCTAGATGGGAACGTAACAGAGTGCCAGTTCATAGTCCTACCCTTGGGAACGTAACAGAGTGCCAGTTCATAGTCCTACCCTTGGGAATCTATAATGGAATCCTTGGAATGGATTGGCTTCAAAAGAATCAGGCTGGCATTCATTTTGTCACAAAGGAACCATCTCTTTTCTTGACCTTCACGGGAATAAAGTTCAAGGAATTGGAATTTTCGGATCCCCAGTGCTACAATTAGTCAAGGCTTCCAAATTATTAAAAGGGCTCAAAAAGAGGCAAGCTGTGTATGTCGTTAAAATGAATCCAGTAGACATAAAATGCAAGGCTAAAGAACCAGAATGGTTAAATGTTTCCTGAAGAGCTGACTGAGATGCCTCCATCTCGAGAAGTAGATCATGAGATCGAGTTAACCCTCGGAGCTCAGCCAGTGGGCTCAACGTGCATACAAAATGCCAGTCCCTAAAGCCATAGAACTTAAGGAGTAGTTAAGACAACTGTTAGAATAGGGATTCGTTAGACCCAGTGTCTCACCTTGGAGTGCGCCCGTTCTCTTTCAAAAGAAGAAAGATGGAACGCTAAGACTCTGTATTGACTACAGAGGATTGAATCAATTAACAATTAAGAATAAGTACCCTATTCCTAGGATTGATGAACTTTTGGATCGGTTAAGTGGGACCCAAATGTTCACAAAGATAGATCTCAAATCTAGGTACTACCAAATCAGAATCAAGGAGCAAGACATCCCAAAGATAGCATTCAATAATCGCTATGGGCATTATGAGTTCAGAGTCATGTCAGTTGGATTGACTAATGCCCCGGCGACATTCAATCGTCTTATGTAGGATATACTTGGATGATTTTGTTCTTGTCTTCTTTGATGATATCTTGGTATACTCAAAGAATGCTGCAGATCACGAAGATCATGTGCGCAAGGTCCTGGAAATCCTAAGGAAACACCAACTCTTTGCAAAAAAGAGCAAGTGTTCTTTCTCTGTTGACCAGGTGGAATACTTGGGATTTATAGTGTGAAAGGATGGGATTTCTCCTGACCCTACAAAGATCCAAGCAGTCGTAGAATGGCCAGAACCCAAGACAGTAAAGGAAGTCAGAGGACTCCTAGGACTAACCAGATGTTATTGGATCTTTATACCTAGGTATGCTCAGATAGCATCCCCTTTAACTAACCTTTTCAAGTAGAGTACACTTTTTCAGTGGACTGCAATGTGTCAGAGTGCCTTTGATAAACTGAAGACAGCCTTAGTAACCAACCCTGTCCTTAAGTTACCAGATTTTACCAAACCCTTTGAGGTAGTTACTGATGCCAGTGGGTTTGTGCCTTAGGAGGTGCTCTTATGCAGCAGGAAGGTCATGCAGTGGCCTATGAATCCAAAAAACTCAGAACACATGAGAGAAATTATGCCGTCCATGACTTGGAGTTACTCTCAGTAGTTTATGCTCTGAAGTTGTGGAGATATTATCTTTTGGGACAGAGGTTCACCTTGATTGACAGATCATCAAAGTCTGAAGTGGATCTTCACCCAAAGGGATCTCAACATGCGTCAAAGGAGATGGACGCAGACCCTGCAGGAATTTGATTTTGAAATTAAATATCGATCGGGGAAAGAAAATCTGGTTGTAGATACGCTCAGCAAAAAAGCCTCCTTGCTTGCAATTACAGTGGTGTCAAATCCATTGATCAGTGAAGCAAAGGAGAAAATCATGCAGGACAAATTCTTTGCCCCTATTGCTACCCATCTAATGCAGGAAAGCAAGAATCCTCAGGAAATGAGTCGAGTTCTTGGGTACAAATTGGATGAAGGATGCATGTATTATAATAATCGGCTATGTATCCCCAATGATGAGGAAATAAAGGGAAGAATTCTGAAAGAAGCCCATGATAGCCTGATAGCTGGACATCCAGGGTTTATAAAAACCTATATGTCTGTGAAGAAAAGCTTCTTCTGGCCAGGACTCAAAAAGGATGTACTTGTGATCATGTACGGAAATGCTTAATGTGTCAAAGAGTTAAGACAGAGAGAGTCAAGATGCCAGGGAGACTGCAGCCCATGATAGCCTGATAGCTGGACATCCAGGGTTTATAAAAACCTATATGTCTGTGAAGAAAAGCTTCTTCTGGCCAGGACTCAAAAAGGATGTACTTGTGATCATGTACTTGTGATCATGTACGGAAATGCTTAATGTGTCAAAGAGTTAAGACAGAGAGAGTCAAGATGCCAGGGAGACTGCAGCCTCTAGATATTCCATAAATGAGGTGGGAGTGTATCAGTATGGACTTTGTCATTGGATTACCTTCAGTGCAATCAGGTTACAACTCCATTTTTGTGGTAGTTGTTGCCCATCTGATTCCAGTAAAAGAAACATACATTGCAGTGGATGTTGCCAGAGTTTTCCTTAAAGAGATCTTCAGATTACATGGCTTACCCAGGAGGATAGTAAGTGATAGAGATCCCAAATTTACATCAAAATTCTAGACTGCATTCTTCGAAGCAATAGGAACTTTCTTGGATCTCAGCACAGCATATCACCCCGAAACAGATGGCCAGACTGAAAGAGTAAATCAGGTAATAGAAGATATCCTTCGGTCATGCTATGGCAAGGAACCCAAGAAGTGGTTAAGCCATTTGCATCCGGTCGAATTTGCTTACAATGCCATTTGCATCTGGTCGAATTTTCTTACAATGCCATTTGCATCTGGTCGAATTTGCTTACAATGTTTCTTATCATCGAAGCATTGGGATGAGTCCTTTCAAAGCTTTGTATGGACAAGATTGCCTTACATCGTTGACTTGGTCTGACCCATTGATCAGAGTTGAAATGTCCAGACAAATGCTTGATGACATGGACCAGCAAATGCAATCAATCCGTAAAGATATAAAGATAGCCCAAGACATACAAAAGCAATATGCAGATAAAAAGAGATTAGAGAGAGAGTTTGAAGAATCACATATGGTCTTTATTCGAGTACGACCAAAAAGAAGTTCCTTATCCTTAGGGAAGTACAAGAAGCTCTCCCCCAGATACTGTGGGCCGTATGCTGTTATAAAGAAAGTGGGCAATCTAGCCTACAAACTTCTTCTGCCTCCCCATCTCAAGGTACATGATGTATTCCATAGTCCTCATAGAATTCTTAGTAAAGTGGAAGTTCTTTCCTCTTGAAGACACCACCTGGGAGAAAGAAGAAAACTTGGCGAAAGATTACCCCCACTTTACGAGATGAGGACATCTCATGTTTTTCAAGTGGTAGAGGATGTAAGATTCTTCGTCAGCCTGAATAATGAATAAGCCTTTACCTCAATACCCTGTAATCATTCCCTATTTCTGAATACAAGAAAATATTATTTTTTCTTGTTTTTGCCTAGTGAGATGAAAAATTTTAGAGTGGTAATTCAATATTGAGATATTTTTGGATATACAAATTCTACAAATATCAAAAATATGTTTCCCTGAAATAGAAAATCAAAATAAATTTTACAAGGTACAATTGGAATTAATTAAAAATGATTTAAAAGACCTTAGCCTAAGGGTCAAGATTTTTAAAAAATTTTGGATTATGGTCTAATTAAGGTTCCTATTATGGACCAATAAGATTAATCCAAGTGTTGGGATGAGATAAATCTAATGAATAAAAGAAAATACCCAAAAATGAGTAAATGCCCACATAAGATGAAGAGTTGACTGAGTACAAGATTTATTAGTTAAAAATTATGAAATATTACTATAAAAAATGAGATATTTTGGAGTAATCATTCATTTTTGACACCTTGGTAAGGAAAGGGGGAGCCTTCAAGGACGCACCTATTTCACACATGTGAATGAGCTTTAAACTCAAAAATATTAAGATATTTTTATCTCTCCTCTCTCCTTGATCAAACCAAATCGAAAAGGGAGCCAAACAAATCTTGTCCAAATTCAGCCAAACTGAAGCTGAAAAATTCTAGAACCTAGTTGGACTCAATTAGTGGCCTCCCTCACCTATAAATAGGCCCTCATTCTTTTGTATTCTCATCTGTGAACTAGAACATGCCAGTATTACTCTAAAATAAGCATATTTTTTATTATCCTCTAAAAATCCTCTACAATTTGGAGAGATTGGAGCTTCTCTCTCTCTTCAACCTTCTTTGGAGTCTTTATCAACATACTAAACCAATTGATTGGTTGGGGGACCCTCCTAAGACTAAAGAATCAAGCAAAACAAGAGGTAAAGTGTGACTTTATGATTTTTTTCTTCTTCTAAATGTTTTTCACTTCTCAACCCCTATCAAGCTTGAGAAGTAAATTCAATTGAATGATTCTTCAATGTAAAGGAAGCTCTCTAATGAATTTTAGTGATAAATCATATAAATTTTATATTTATGCTTAAATTAAAATATTTTTTAAGCATATCTCTGTCTCCCCCAAAGAATGGTCATTCCTATGACCTATTCTATACTCAAATGATGCTTCTCATGGAGCAATTCTTAATTCTAAAAGTAAACTCTATGCTTGTCAAATTAGAGGCCAAAGAAGTGGCTTTTTAATGCTACTTAAATTATGAAAAAGTTAGGAATCAAGTCCATAATTGGATATTGATCCAAATAATAGATATTCTATCATATTGTATTACTAAACTTTATGCTTTTCAAAATTATTAGAAATTATCAGTAATAGCAGCAGCGGAGCTATGGCAAAATTTTTTGAAAAATTAACACATAAATCATTTTCATGCATAATATGAAAAGAGGACTCCCTACCATATTCTAGGATTAGTCATCCTAGGTTAATTGAATAATTCTCATCATAGCCATGGAAATTTTGATTTTTAATGTTTATGCATAAATAGTTAATTAGGAAAAAGAGAAATTTCTAGTAGTTCATTTTTATGATAAAAGAGAAATTCCCATGATAATGGAAATCCATGTATTCCAATGAAGAAAGAGAAAATTTGGAATAATAAAATAATGGATATTTTATTTAAAAATTAAAGAAGAATTTTAGTTAAATTTATTGTTATGCATAAATAAATTTAAATGATGAAAGAGGAATTCCCATCATATTTGGAATTCAATCATTTAAATGAGAAAAGTGGAATTTCTAGCATAATGGAATTAATGGATATTTTTATATAATTTTTAAGAGAAATTTTAGTTAAAATTATTTTATCCATGAATAGATTTAAATGATGAAAGAGGAATTCCCATCATATTTGGAATTCAATCATTTAAATAAAAAAAGAAGAATTCTTGGTATATTTGGAATATTAAATATTTTTATTTAATTTAAAGAGAAATTTTAGATAGATTTAATTTATGATAAAAGAGGAATTCCCATGATAATTGGATTGCACTCATTAAATGAGAAAAAGAGGGATTTCATGTTTATTCAAAAAAAAAATAGATATTGGTATTTAGTCAAAAGAAGAACTTTTTATGATATTTAAGAAAAGAAGGATTTGAATTAATTTTTAGTGTCAAAAGATGAATTTCCACCATAATTCTATCTAAGGAATTAAGGTCGAGAAATTATGTGGCAGAAAGTGTTGGAATTAGGTGTTACCATATTATAGTAGTGATGTGTGTGAACACACTTAGGACCGCCGGGGCACTTTTTCCCTCACTAGGAGGTTTTTTCCCCCGTGCATTGTATATACGCCCATTATCTTCTAGGGCTTGTAATCTTTCATTTTTGGCACTCATAATACACTACTGTGTTGTGCTCAAGCTTCCTCATCTTCTTGAAGTTGTGTGTGCATTCCTGCAACCCTAATTCCAACAATTGGTATCAGAGCAGGCTTCCTTCTCCCGGGCAGCATCACCGGCACCTGCCGCTTCATCTCCTCCGATTGCGACGAGGTTTCACGAGCGTCTGCAGGTTAGTATATGCCGTGGGAGAGCTCGTAGGGCCTGGTCGTTTCAGAATTTTGATCTGAAGTCATTTCGCCCTCCGTTTTTGCATTCCAAGTACTGCGCAGGCAAAATCGTCCTACTGTGCAGATTTTCTGTCAAGATTAAAATCTGCAGGACAGGTGCCCATTGGTCTGTTTTGGGCTGTGCTACATAGCACAGGTCGATTTTATACAGGTTTACCTCTTACAGACAGCATTTACATCTAGTAGTACAGTCATTGGCCATGGCAGACAACAATGATGTATTCCGCATGTTGGCTGCTGAGGATAAGTTGGATGGCACCAACTATCCATTGTGGGCATATATGATGCGACATGTATTGGTAGCAAAGGGGTTATGGAACATTGTGCAGGGTATTGATGCACGTCCTATTGTGGCTGGGAATGCTGCAAACACATCAGAAACAGGTACTGTAGATGATGGTGCAGGCACAAGTGCTGTAGCAGCTGTTCGAGAACCACCACTTTCAGCAGAGCAGATTCGTTGGGATGGTAGAGATGCGCAGGCTCATGTCTTGATTGCGCTGTCTGTCAAACGTACCATTATCCCACATATTCGCTCCTGCAGGACTTCTAAGGATGCTTGGGATGTACTTGCCACATTGTATCAGGCAAGAAATGAGGCTCGTGTTGCTTACCTCCGAAAACAGTTGGAGAGTGAGCATATGAACGAAGGTGATTCTATGGATAGCTTTTTGACAAAGATCAAGGATTTCAAAGAGCAGCTCATTTCTGCAGATGAAATCCTGTCAGACAGTTCACTTGTGCAGACTGTTTTGAATGGTCTACCAGATTCTTATCAGGGTTTTGCTTCCACTCTTCGCTTGATGATGAAAGGCAATCCCAATGCCTTATCATTTGAGGAGTTAGTTTCTATTTTGCTGCAAGAAGACCAGTCAAGGCAAAACAGGAATATTATGCGTGTCGCAGATCAAGCTTTCGTTGCTAGTCAGAGAAGCGGGAAAGGTAAAGCTGGCTTTTCTTCTAGTAAGCAGAAATCTGCAAATGCTGCGCAACCAAAGAAGGAAGACAAAGATGAGAAGAAGGGTGACAAACAGAAGACATTTTGCAAGTACTGTAAGGGAAATGATCATGTCATCAAAGCGTGTCCTAAGCTGGCTGCGAAAGAGGCTAAGAAGAAAGAGGCTGGTATGGCTGTTGCAGATGCCTCTCCTTCTAACAATGAATCTGCTAATGTTGTGCAAGATACAAAATGGGCATTCAATGCGCAATGCAGTTATGACCCATCTTTGCATGACACATGTATGTCTGCAGTAGATTCAGATGTATGGTACTTTGACAGTGGTGCCACTAAGCATATCACCTCGCAGCGCAGTTTATTCACTTTCCTTGAGTCTGCTCCCACAGGGAATACTGTCACTTGTGCCAATAACTCCTCTTATCCCGTTGAAGGAGTTGGACAGATTGTGCTGAATGTTGCAAATTGCAACACCTTTACACTTTTTGATGCATTGTATGTGCCAGGGATCAAAAAGAATCTGCTGTCAGTCTCCGCATTTGCCAAAACAGGTTTGGTTGTAAAATTTGTGGATGACAGATGTACTGTTCATGATCTCTCTTGTGGTGACATCATTGTAGCATCTGGTTCACTATGTCGAGGGCTGTATAAGCTCAATATGAATGGCAAATGTGTAGAGGATTCAGCATGTGCTATTATGGATACGCAGGCTATTTCAGATGCAAAACTGTGGCATGCACGTTTTGGTCATCTGAATTTTGCAAGTTTGCTGCGCCTGCAGAAATCTGAAATGGTGTCTTCTTTGCCTAAGCTTGAGGCACCTGTCAAGCATGTTTATGAGGGCTGCATATTGGGTAAAATGCAGCGTGCTTCCTTTCCCAAAGATGGATCAGTGAGAGCTGAACGCAGATTGCAGCTTGTTCACAGTGATGTTTGTGGTCCCATGCAAACTCCATCATTTGGAAACTACCTTTACTTCGTGACTTTCATTGATGATTTTACCAGGCATGCATGGGTATATCCTTTGAAGGCAAAGTCCGAAGTGTTTTTGTGCTTCAAACAGTTTTTGGTTATGGCTGAAAATGTGTCAGAAAGTAAGATGGGCACCCTCCGTTCAGATCGAGGGGGGGAGTATATGTCTTCAGAATTTAATGCATTTCTGGCTGAGCGTGGGATAAAACACCAATGTACAGTGCCGTATACACCACAGCAAAATGGTGTGGCTGAGAGAAAAAACAGGTCTCTCATGGAAATGGCAAGATGTATGGTTAAGAGTCAAAGTCTACCACATGGTTTTTGGCTTGAGGCTGTCATGTGTGCCACTTATGTACTAAACAGGTGTCCCACCAAAGCATTACAGGTTGTCACTCCATATGAGGCTTGGCATAGCCGCAAGCCATCTGTTGGCCATTTACGTGTTTTTGGTTGCCTGGCATATGCATTAGTGCCTGTGCAACATCGCAGAAAATTGGATGACAAAGCTGTCAAATGTATTTTTGTTGGATATAGTGCTGAGAGCAAAGGCTATCGTTTGTATCATCCACAGACAAAGCGCATTTTGGTTAGCCGTGATGTTGTATTTGTGGAAGATGCAGTTCAGCCCTTGGTTTCATGTACTAAGGAGACAGATATCAGCTCACGTGATGTCTATGATACATTGTTGCCTCTTTTCAGTGGTGCACAGTCAAGTGCAATACCTCATGAGGCAGTTTTTCAACCTATGCAGGTTTTAAATGATGGCACAGATCAGCCTATATCTGATGCAGATGTGCATGATGCACTTGAGGATGAGAGACAAGAGATTGAGGGCTCTAGGAATATGCCTAGATGGCTGGTGCAGACTTTGCGTGACAGCAAGTTGGATGCCCCTTTGTCTAGTCGCACTCGTTCTGGCTCTCATGGTGCCTCTTATGCGTCAGATTGTTATGCATTGGCTGTTTCTAGTATGTGCGATGAAAGTGAGCCTGTTTCATTTGATGAGGCACAAAGTTCAGAAAATTGGATGGCTGCTATGCAAGCAGAATACGATGCTATTATGAAGAATGGTACATGGTCTTTATGTGACTTGCCCCCTGGCAAGAAGGCCATTGGCACTAAGTGGGTATACAAATTGAAGCGTAAGCCTGATGGCACAGTGGATCGCCATAAGGCTAGGCTTGTTGCAAAAGGTTATGCTCAAGAGAAGGGCATTGATTTTGATGAGACTTTTGCTCCCACATGTCGTATGACCACTGTTCGTAGCATCTGTGCATTAGCAGCTCATAATGGTTGGAATGTACATCAGCTGGACATAAAGACTGCGTTCTTAAATGGAGATTTGCATGAGGAGGTGTATGTATCGCAGCCTCGTGGTTTTGTTCAAAGAGGGCAGGAAAACAAAGTGTGCAGGTTAAAAAAGGCTTTATATGGTTTAAAGCAAGCTCCACGAGCTTGGTATGAAAAAATACATGCATATTTGACTGCACATGGGTTTCAGAATAGTCCAACAGAAAGTACTTTGTATGTTAAACGTGTGGATGGTGTACATCTAATCATTGCTCTCTATGTCGATGACATGCTGCTCACAGGACCAAATGAGAGTCATATTGCTGATTTTAAGGCTGATTTGAATGCCTCTTTTGAGATGTCAGATTTGGGGCATTTGCATCATTATTTGGGGATACAATTTAAGCAGTGTGATGGAGGTATTGCTTTGTGTCAGACAAAGTATATTGAAACATTGTTGCGGAGATTTGGCCTTGAAGACTGCAAGCCTATTGCTACTCCAATGGAGACAGGTTTGAAGTTGAGTCTTCATGATGCTGGAGATCACTTTGATGTCACACTCTATCAGACAGCTGTTGGTTGCCTCATTTATGTATGCATTACGAGGCCAGACATTCAGTTTGCAGTCTCACAGGTGAGCAGATTTATGCATAGCCCAGGCATTAAGCATTGGCAGGCAGTGAAGCGTATCTTTCGCTATTTGAGTGGTACTCGGCATCTTGGGTTGTTTTATCCCAAGGGGGGATCATTGCCGCCAGATTTACATGTTTTTTCAGATTCTGACTGGGCTGGTTGTTATGACACACGCGTGTCCACGAGTGGTTTTTGCTTCATGCTTGGAAGCTCATGCATATCATGGTTGAGCAAGAAGCAGCCTACTGTGGCCACTTCTAGTTGTGAAGCTGAGTGTACAGGGCAGCTTTCACAGCTACGGTTGAGTGTGTGTGGCTCAGACGCCTTATGGCTGATTTGGGTGTTGGGCAGCCATCTGCCACCACCATCTTCACTGACAGTCAGAGCGCATTGGCAGTTGCGCGGAACCCAGTGTTCCATGCTCGTACGCAGCACATTGAGATGCACTACCATTATGTCAGGGAGAGACTCTCTGCAGGAGAGATCAGTTTGGCTTATGTGCCAACACAGGATAACCTTGCAGACCTTTTCACAAAGGCTCTGCCTCGTGAGAAGTTCGAAGCTTTTCGCAAAGCTTTGGGCTTACTCCCTTTTGTGGATTCGTCCACATAGCTAGACACTTCCCTATACATGAGTGCTAGCTCTTGTTCACCGCATCACTCCAGGGGGGATTTGTTACCATATTATAGTAGTGATGTGTGTGAATACACTTAGGACCGCCGGGGCACTTTTTCCCTCACTAGGAGGTTTTTTCCCCCGTGCATTGTATATACGCCCATTATCTTCTAGGGCTTGTAATCTTTCATTTTTGGCACTCATAATACACTACTGTGTTGTGCTCAAGCTTCCTCATCTTCTTGAAGTTGTGTGTGCATTCCTGCAACCCTAATTCCAACATTAGGGTTGCAGGAAAGCACACAAAGCTTAGAGAAGAAGAAGCAAGAATGCACACAACACACAGTGTATTAGATTGTGTCAATGTACAAAGATAAGTTAGCCCTAGAATAATGGGCATATATATAAGCCGGGGGAAAAAACCTCCTAAAGAGGGAAAAAGTGCCCTGGTGGTCCTAAGTATGTTCACACACATCACTGCATATATGGCAATAAATCCCCCGTGGGAGTAATGGTGTAAACGAGAGCTTACACTCATGTATAGGGAAGTGCCATGCCCGAAGTAGATCAGTCCACAAAGGGGAGCAAGCCCAAAGCTTTGCGGAAAGCTTCAAACTTCTCACGAGGAAGCGCCTTTGTGAAAAGATCGGCGAGGTTGTCCTGTGTCTACACATAGGCCAAGCTGATCTCTCTTGCTAAGAGTCTCTCCCTGACATAGTGATAAGAGTCTGCACATAGGCCAAGCTAATCTCTCTTGCTAAGAGTCTCTCCCTGACATAGTGATAATGCACCTCAATGTGCTTTGTGCGAGCATGAAAAACTGGATTTCTCGTAACTGCGCTTTGACTGTCAGTGTAGGTAGATAGAGGTGGCAGACTGTCAGTGTAGGTAGATAGAGGTGGCAGACTCCTGTCCAACACCCAAGTCAGCCATAAGCCGTCTGAGCCACATACACTCAACCGTAGCTGTGAAAGCTGCCCTGTACTCAGCTTCACAACTAGAAGTGGCCACAGTAGGTTGCTTCTTGCTCAACCAAGATATGCATGAGCTACCGAGCATGAAACAAAAACCACTTGTGGACACTCTTGTGTCATAGCAACCAGCCCAATCTGAGTCTGAAAAAGCATGTAAATCTAGCGGCAACGATCCCCCCTTGGGATAAAACAACCCAAGCTGTATGGTGCCACTCAAGTAGCGAAAGATGCGTTTAACTGCCTTCCAATGCTGAGACCCTGGGCTATGCATAAACTTGCTCACCTGTGAGACTGCAAACTGAATGTCTGGCCTCGTAATGCATACATAAATGAGGCAACCAACAGCTGTCTGATAGAGTGTGACATCAAAATGATCTCCAGCATCATGAAGACTTAACTTCAAACTTGTCTCCATTGGAGTAGCAATAGGCTTGCAGTCTTCAAGGCCAAATCTCTGCAACAATGTCTCAATATACTTTGTCTGACACAAAGCAATACCTCCATCACACTGTTTAAATTATATCCCCAAATAATGATGCAAATGCCCCAAATCTTACATCTCAAAAGAGGCATTTAAATCAGCCTTAAAATCAGTAATATGACTCTCATTTGGTCCTGTGAGCAGCATGTCATTGACATAGAGAGCAATGATTAGATGTACATCATCCACACATTTAACATATAAAGTGCTTTCTGTTGGACTATTCTAAAACCATGTGCAGTCAAATATGCATGTATCTTTTCATACCAAGCTCGTGGAGCTTGCTTTAAACCATATAAAGCCTATTTCAACCTGCACACTTTGTTTTCCTGTTCTCTTTGAACAAAATCATGAGGCTGCGATACATACACCTCCTCATGCAAATCTCCATTCAAGAACGTAGTCTTTATGTCCAACTTATGTACATTCTAACCATTATGAGCTGCCAATGCACAAATGCTACGAATGGTAGTCATACGACAAGTGGGAGCAAAGGTCTCATCAAAATCAATGCCCTTTTCTTGAGCATAACCCTTTGCAACAAGTTTAGCCTTATAGCGATCAACACTGCCATCTGGCTTTCGTTTCAACTTAAAAACCCACTTACATCCAATGACCTTTTTACCAATAGGCAAATCACACAAAGACCATGTACCATTCTTCATTATAGCATCATATTCACTTTGCATTGTAGCCAACCAATTTTTTGATTTTTGTGCCTCATCAAATGAAAGAGGTTCTTCCTCTTCACACATACTAGACATATCCAAAGCATAACAATCTGATGCATAAGAGGCATGCTGAAAACCTGAACGAGTACGACTAGAAATAGGTACATCAATTTTACTATCACGCAAGGTTTGCACTAGCCATTTAGGCACACCTCTAGCCTGCTCATTTTCAGCCCTATCTTCATAAATTACATCCTGTAAATCTGCATTAGAAATAGGCTGATCTATGATGTCGTTTGAAATCTGCATAGGCTAAATATTTGCCTCATTAGGACTTACATTTGCCTCATTAGGACTTACATTTGAATTTCCACCTGTAAACAGAGGCAACAACGTATCAAATACATCCCGTGAGCTCACATCTGTCTCTTTGGTACATGATAACAAAGGAGGCTGCACAGCATCTTCCACAAAAACAACATCTCGACTAATCAAGATACGCTTTGACTGTGGATGATACAATCTGTAACCCTTGCTCTCTCAGCACTGTAACCAACAAAAATGCATTTGACAGCCTTATCATCCAATTTTATACGTTGTTGCACAGGCACTAAAGCATAGGCCAAGCAACCAAAGACACGCAAGTGACCAATAGAAGGCTTCCTGCCATGCCAAGCTTCGTATGGAGTAATAGACTGCAAGGCCTTAGTGGGACACCTGTTGAGTACATATGCAGCACACATGATAGCCTCAAGCCAAAACGTATGTGGCAAAGCTTGGTTCTTGACCATACATCGTGCCATCTCCATAAGTGACCTGTTTTTCCTCTCAGCAACACCAGGGGTATACGGCACTGTACATTGGTGTTTTATCCCACGACTAGCTAGAAATGCATCAAACTCTTTAGACATGTACTCTCCCCCCCCTCGATCAGAATGGAGGGTGCCCACATTACAATTGGATACATTTTCAGCCCATAAGCAAAAATTGTTTGAAGCACAAAAACACTTTGAACTTTTCCTTCAGTGGATATACCCATGCATGCCTTGAGTAATCATCAATGAAAGTCACGAAGCACAAGTGTTTACCAAATGACAGAGTTTGCATAGGCCCACATACATCACTATGTACAAGTTACAATTTGCGAGTGGCCCGCACAGAACCATCCTTTGGAAACGCAGAACGCTGCATTTTGCCCAAAATTCAGCCTTCACAAACATGTTTCAATGGTGCCTCAAGAGGAGACAATGAAGCAACCATATCAAATTTTTGCAAACGCAGCAAACTAGCAAAGTTCACATGACCAAAACGAGCATGCCATAGTTTTGCATGTGAAACTACCTTTTCATCAAAAACTGCATTTGTTGAATCTTCCACACACTTGTCATAAGAATTGAGCCTATACAGCCCACGAAACAAGGTGCCAGATGTAATAATCGTATGACCAGAAGTCAAATCATGAACAGTACATCTGTCATCCACAAATTTGACTACAAGTCCAAGTCTAGCAAGCGCAGAGACAGACAATAGATTCTTCTTTATCCCTAGTACATACAAAGCATCTGAAAGTGTGAAAGCACTGCCATTTACAGCAGTAAGCATAATTTTACCAATGCCCTTCATTGGATAAGAAGCATTATTGGCACATGTGATAGTATTCCCATTAGAGACAACCTCAAGACAAGTGAACATATCATGATGCGAGGTAATGTGCTTTGTAGCACCACTGTCAAAATACCATACATCAGAGTCAACAAAAACTGCCAAACATGCATCATGTACAGATGGATCATACTGGCAATACACGCTAAACGCCCATTCTATATCCTGCACAACATTTACAGAATCTGCATTTGTCGAAGCATCCGCTATTGTGGCTGCATTTGACTCTTTCTTCTTTGCCTCTTTAGCCTCTTTAGCTTAGGGCAATTCTTAATGACATGATCAGTTGCATTACAATAGTTGTACCTGATCTTTTTCTTGCCTTTATCACAAGAGCCTTCTAAGACCTATTGTTGCTACCTGTGGAAGGAGAAGAAGTTGCAGACCTAGTAATAGGAGGAGAAACAGTGGAAGGGGTTGCCTTACCACTTCTTCTCTGTTGGGCAACAACAAATGCCTGATCAACTGCACGCTACCTAGCTCTATTTTGCCTAGACTGCGCTTCTTGCAAAAGCTTATTGGCTAAAGTATCATACTTGACATCAGGTCTGTCCTCAGTAACAAGTCTCCACGTGGAAGCAAAAGTCTGATATGACTCAGGTAAAGCATCAAGAACAGTCTGCACAAGAGAATGATCAGGAATCATCTCACCTGTGCAAAAATCAACTGTTCCTTGAGATCTTTAATCTCAGCAAGAAAAACATTCATGTCATCATCTTCCTGCATAATCTTCGATTCTAGCTCTTTACGTAGAGGTAAGAGATTTTTGCCTCGTTTTTATGACCTGCATACAAACCAACTAGAATATCCCAAGCTTGTTTTGCTGTTTTAGCTGAACGAATATGTGGAGTGATGTTACGATTGACAGAAAGTGCAATCAAGGCATGAGCCTGCGCATCTTTACCATCCCAACGAGCTTGTTCGACAATGGGTAAAATAGCAACAATAGTAGAGCTGCTAGAACCTGCAACATTCTCAACAGATCCTACATCCACAGAACCTGGACGTACATCCATACCCTGCACAATGTTCCACACTTCTTTTGCAACCAAAATATGCTACATCATGTATGCCCAAAGTGGGTAGTTACTCTCCATCCAATTTGTCATCAGAGACAACATGCGAAATACATTGCTGTTATCAGCCATGGCCACTAACTGAAATTGATGCAAAAGCTACTTGTAATGAAGTAAAGACTGAACAGAAAGCAACTCGTGCTATGTAGCACGGTCCACAATAGAATACGTATGCCTGTTTTGCAGAAAATTGCACTATCAAAATTTCTACACAAAATGACGAAAACACCTGTGCAGAACTTGTAATGCAAAACCGGAGCCCGAAACGATCTTAGATGTAATTTCTGAGAACGTGAAAGCTCACCTCAATCAGAGAATGTGAGTTGGAGGGTGCTAGCGGCATAGCCCTAGGAGCCAATGCCTGCTCTGATACCAATTGTTGGAATTAGGATTGCAGGAAAGCACACAAAGCTTGGAGAAGAAGAAGCAAGAATGCACACAACACATAGTGTATTAGATTGTGTCAAATTGTGTCAATGTACAAAGATAAGTTAGCCCTAGAATAATGGGCGTATATGGCAAGCCGGGGGGAATAACCTCCTAAAGAGGGAAAAAGTGCCCCGACAGTCCTAAGTATGTTCACATATATCACTGCCTATATATATGGCAACAGAAAGAATATCTTTAGATATTTTAATTGATAAAATCACTAAATTGGTAATTTACCCAAAATAAGATGTTTATCTGAAGGGAATCCTTGTTAGAACTAAACCGAATGAATTTGGTTAGACTAGGAGAGGGACGGACAGTAAACCTACTTGTCCATCTCTCGATCTGAACCAAGCAAAAACTTCGTGACCGATTCCAGTTCCTAAATACAAAGAATAGACTACCGTTGAACTAAACTAGTTTTCCTTTGACGGAACTCACCAAGAACCTAGTTGGATAATCAGTCAAATGATGGGTAGATTACCCTGATGAGAGATCAAGGATCCTCATTATGAAACTGGGAATAATGCAAAAAGGGTTTTGTGGAACCAATCTCAAACTGGGAGTTTTACTTGCATTGGAATCTCTATTTTTCATTTAAAGGACTGTTCTATGCCAAAATGCTAGAGGAAGCATTTGGCATGTGTTTTACTAAGAGGAGGTTCATTTGGAATAGTTGGCGGAGAGTCGTCGAGGGACGTCGCTCACGGCAAAGCCTGCCAAGTTCTTGACCAGCCTCGATACGGTTAAAATGGTGCGCTTCCGGTACAATGGGCGAGGACCGACAAAGTGGTCCCTGAGTGAAGTGCTAGGACACCTAAGGAGGATCCTAGAGGGTTCTGACCAGGCGATGCACATGCTCGCGGTTACTAGGGCACCCATGTGTATGTCGAGGAAGATTCGGATGGACTAAAAGGAAACATTTTTGTGAATCAAATTTTGATATTGGATCTCGTTGGTTGGCCAGCTGATCTTCAACGGAGAGTCCAGAGGACACATTTTGTAATATAATGGACTCTGAATTTTGGAGGATGATGATCAATAATATTATGATTTCTAATGCTCTAGGTGAGAGGTTGATCAAATTGGAAAATCTCGATGAGACTAGAGTAATTGCTCTACATGGGGAATGAAATGCTGATGAAGTTGGATCTCAGCTCTATGAGTTGCAAAGTAAATTGAGAGTAAAAGACTGCACACTCGTCATCAGGGGGATTCATATATACATTCCCACTTTGGAATACGTGCGCCGATACTCCGGTAACAATCTCAAATCTGAGAGCAACTAAGGCCACCTAAGATGTTACTATACCTTCCTGCACCAAAAGCGCCACCAGCACCCAAGAGCGAAGATGCCAGTGTGCTAGGCAGGGACCAGAATCCTGCCTCACAACGAAACTCTAAGAACCAACAACCTCATGCTCATCAATATTGGGTTCCCAAATGATTGCTAAAGGCACATGGATAGTATGAAGGGAATAGAAAGGTATGGGTACCCAGATAACTAAGCCTTAAAGTAAAGCCTTCTATGTAAAGACCTCATCATCCACACCAATCATACAAACTCCCACATCCAAACTAGCTAAGAAGAATTGGAAAATAAAGGGAAGGTAGAAACAAACCCCATTCAAGAACACCACCCTTCTAGGTCAAGTAACAAATCAAGTATGGGTTCCCAAAAGAAAACCAAGTCAAAAATCTGAGCTCAATAATTCCAACCGAAAGGTTGAGATGAGGTGGAAATGGAGACAAAAATCAATGCTCACTGCAAGTGTGACTTGGAAGAAGCCACAAAAACCTAAACAAAAGCCACAAGAACCTTCCCAACTCAACGTTACATAGGATGCCACGCAAATTGGGGTAAAACAAGTGAATTGCCCAATTCCTTGCTCCAAGGAAAAAGTTATTGCACACATGTCCACACAAGACATGTTCACACAAGAACCTACTAACAGATTCTATGGATTGGCTAATTCAATAGATGGAGCAAGGGTTGTTGTTACACAAAAGAACTACAAATGTCCCACCAGCACACACCTTCTACATCAATATTTTCATCCAAATATACTTAGGCCTATCCCATGGAGTATCAAGCCAGTAAATCAGGATGATCCTGTAGAACAGACCCTGGAGGACTAACTTGCTAACAATCTAACAGTACTAACACCCCTCTGGAAAACCTTAGATTCTCCACGAGTGTGATTCTACAAAATCATGTCACATAACATTTGCTCAAAGTCATCCTAGAAGTCTAAAATCACTCCTACATTGCATCATGATCCAATCTGTGGACCCTAACATGGCCATAACCTTATAGTCCTATCATCGTGATTCTGGTTGAATCACAGCCATGATTCTTACACCAACAAAATCATGCCACCAAGAATATGTCAAAACTAATCTTTTATGAGCCCTAGGAATATATAGTGAGTTGTAAGAATGGGATCACATGCTTTTAATTTTTCACCTAATGTGACCATCGTTCACGGCCCCGATCATGGCCACCATTGACATGATCACACCAACCATTGGCGTGATCATGATAGGCATTCTAAGACCAATAACATGATGCCACATGTCATGCATTTAACATCCAACCACTCCATGATCCCCCTAGCTATAAATAGGTGGGAAATTCTTCTCTTTGCATTGTTTTCTCTATTTTTCCAATTTCTTCATCTTCAATTTCAATTGCATCTGCGCTTGTGTTGCCTGTCAACTACATGCCATCTCAATACCCTGACCACAACTTTTCATCAGGTAGGATGTCATGTCCCTTATTCCCCTTCTTATTTGCTATTGATTGATTCCTACAAACACTGATATATGGGTAAGCCGTAAGGTTTATCATGTGTAATTATCTTTCTTTTCATCTTCTATTTCAATGCCTCTCCATCCATAAATGCACACATTAATTGTGGTTCCCATAACCCTTTGTTAATGCTCTTCTCACCCCTCACATCTAAAACTATGGTTTGTAAAAAACATGATTATGTAGTTTTTTTATATCATCTTTCACCTTAAGCATGCTTACATCCAAAGTAAATGTTCTGCCCAATCTTTTGCCCTTTGTAACCAAACAACATTTGTTTTTGAAGTCCTTAACATAGTAGCCCTCAGGGTTAAAGCATACCTGCAAACCTTGCTCGATTATCTGCCCAACGAAAACCAAATTCTTTGTTATGTTAGGAACTTGAAGAACGTCAGCCAAGTATCTCATCTTACCATCTTGCATAGCCAATGGCACATTCCCAAATTCTTTATTATGTTAGGCACTTGAAGTACATTGACCAAGTACCTCATCTTACCATCCTGCATAACCAATGGCACATTCCCAATCTAAGCAATAGGATGAGCCATATCATCCCCCCATCTCTACATAACTTGGTTTTCCAGATTTTTGGCATCTCTAAACCACTCATTTTGAGACAAGTCATGTGGTTAGAGGCTCCTGAATCCACATGTACCATCAATCATCACTGTTTGTGGATAGATTTGTAGTCACAATGAATTCAACATGTACTACATAACAAACAACTACTCACATCTATCTTTAGCTTACTTGCTTGAAGATACATAATTGTTTTGCTGCAACCTGACACTTTTTATGTCACTCTTCTTCTTATGGCATTTTGTTGCAAATTGACGTGGTTAACCATAATAAAAGAAATCCTTTGAACATGATCCTGATTGATTTATTTGCCAATTACCTCAGCCTCTTTAGCTCCCCCTTTGTGGAGACTAGCCTCTTCCACCTATGTGTGTTGCAACTCATTGGAATGTTTCGGCCTCAACCGTGACCCCTGTACCTCTACCTCAAGTCCTGTTCTAAAGTGCTCTTGCTTTGGGAAGAAGGGCCTTCACCCAAAGACGTCTCTTCTATGATTAACATATGTTAAAAGATGTAATCGTGGTGTTGTGTGTATGTGGCAAAGCACCCTAAAGGTGCAAGATATTGTGGCAATATAAGAATGCCACATGTAATATTGAATGGTGTGTGAGTGTTGACCAAAAGAAGTGGAAAAGGGAGTGCCACATGGATGATGACAAAGTGGGATAAGGTTAGAAAGCCTATATCATTATATGGTCTATTGTGAATGCAATAGAGCAATAGAGCAATAGAATTGAGTGTTGAGTGTGCAATCTCTCTCTCTCTCTCTCTCTCTCATGGATTTTTTAGTGTGGTTTAATCCACCTTAATCTATGCTTAATCTATGTCCTTCACCATGATCAATCCCATTTTAGGATTGTTAACATGGTATCAGAGCTTGGATGGGCTCTTGGTCATGGTGATTATTATGTATATTAGCTTGTTTGTGTGTTTGTTTGATTAAGCATGTTATTATGGTTCATTTTTATAAAAAAAATATGTACACTCTATTATTGTTCTCTATTTGCATTTGAGAGAGGAGTTCAAAGCTGCTTATGAAGCTGAAAATCAAGATTTCAGCATTATGAAGACTATGGAGTCTTCATCAAACATCAAAGAAGCTACCCAAGAGAGTTGCAAATGGGAGTTTTGCAACATGAAGAGCCTGCTTATCATCATGGAAGCTGAAAATGGAGATTTCAGCATTATGAAGGCTATGGAGTCTTCATCATCGTCAAGGAGAAGCTGCCAAGAGAAGATATGCTGCTGATTATGCCTCAAGAAGGTTAGTTTTGTGAAGTTTTGCCTCATTATTTTGGTGTTAGCATGGGAGGATGCTCAATGTTCAATGAAGGGTTTCTTAGTGATGGGATTTGTGAATCCCATGGTTCTTTGCATTTGGGCAAAGATCATGTGTAGAGGTGCATGCTTGTCAAGATTATGGCAAAAGTGAGATGGTGGACTCAATGGAGTTCACATGTGTGTGCATCAAGAAGATGATGTACTTGTGGATGTTGCTCAAGGAGATGAGCAAAGTGGTGGAAGTTGTGAGAACTTTCAATATGCGTATGCACCTATGGTTTCTCAATGTGAGAAACTTGACAAAGCACCCTTGAAGTTTGTGTGCAAGGAAGTAGCATGCAAGTTTGGAGCTCAATTGAGCGAGCTCATCGTGGCTATAATGGTGGTCACTATAGACCTCACAGAAGAGGTTAAGGAGGCAAAGATAGTGTAGCTGCTTATGGAGGTCAATGGGAGTCCCCTTGAGGGCTGAAAGCAACAGATCATCAAGGTATAAGAGAGTAGTGGCATCATCAGTCTACAGACTGCGAAAGAGAAACAAGCCCATGAATCAAAGGATACCTTATTTAAAATCAAAGAATGGACATGCCACTAGTAAAGTTTTTCTTGTCAAGATTCCCACTGATAATTTGGTTGATGTTATCATACATCTTTGATTTTTACAACCACCAAAAACCTAACAAACAATCTATGTATGCAATATCTGTTATAACTCCTACACAATCTACATGTCACAACATAATCTATATGTTACAGCACATGGCCAGAGTACATGTACATACACCCACAATCAACAATACATGTGCAATCATTGTTTGGGCACCCAAAATACACTACTACACTGCAATAAGCAGTGTTCAGATAGAAGCAGTTCCAATCCGAAACTTTCTAAAAGTGCTTGAATTAAAAACGGTTAAGGAGACAAAGATAGTGTAGCTGCTTATGGAGGTCAATGGGAGTCCCCTTGAGGGCTGAAAGCAATAGATCATCAAGGTATAAGAGAGTAGTGGCATCATCAGTCTACAGAATCAGTCTACAGACTGCGAAAGAGAAACAAGCCCATGAATTAAAGGATACCTTATTTAAAATCAAAGAATGGACATGCCACTGGTAAAGTTTTTCTTGTCAAGATTCCCACTGATAATTTGGTTGATGTTGTCATACATCTTTGATTTTTACAACCACCAAAAACCTAACAAACAATTTATGTATGCAATATTTGTTATAACTTCTACACAATCTACATGTCACAACATAATCTACATGTTACAGCACATGACCAGAGTACATGTACATACACCCACAATCAACAATACATGTGCAATCATTGTTGAACCCAAAATACACTACTACATTATTGCAATAAGCAGTGTTCAGATAGAAGCAGTTCCAATCCGAAACTTTCTAGAAGTGCTTGAATTAAAAATGCCTTAAACGGAGGCCAAAACGCAAAACTGGCTGCTGCAAAATATTAGTACGAAATACTACGCACCTTATAGGCACCTCAATGCTTGCAAAAAGAGAGCTTCTTAATCAAAGATGTGTAGCTCCCAGAGCTACCCACCAGGGGGTGTAGCACCAAAATAAGAAGGGGAAGAGATGATGATGCTCTTACTCATGTACTGCTTCCTTTTCCTTCATAGCCTCCTTTGCTCATTGCTCAGCTCCTTAGCCTGAACCAGGCTCTCATACCATGAAAAGATTGGGGGAGGAGAGAGAGCTTGAGATCTTGCAAGCACCACACACACACTTAACACAACAATGGATAAGACACACACAAAGATGGAAGGCTAAAATCTTCTTCTCTTTGTTGCTCTCAAAAGACATCTACAAAAGATAAGTGAAAGACATCTACAAAAGATAAGTGAAAACCAACATAAGTACTAGAGTACTATGTACAAGCGGTCCATCAAAAGACATCTACAAAAGATAAGTAAAAACCAACATAAGTACTAGAGTACTACGTACAAGCGGTCCATCATATGAACATACTTAAGTAGGTGAGCTAGCAAGATAAATTTACCATAAATCTGTTGGACTAGGTATGTGTAGTCCAATTGTGGAATCACTTGGCAAAGATATGTCATATCAGCTCCCAACACATGCCAGTGGTGTAAGTATGGAATGGTCACCCAAGCACATTAGCTCATGTTGAGCTTGACATCTCAATAAAGGCTCCCACTTAACACCATGATCAAGATGTGGCAATTCTACCTTCAACCCCATTCTCGATCTCCTGGCTCCGAAATATGAGCAAATCATCATGGAGTAGGAATCCCCTACTAAAGCCTCATCTAATGTGCCAAGCTCTCTTATAGATCACTCCATTCAACCCCACCACTCTAATCTAAGCAGAAGCCTATGTAAGAGGGGCCCATTTAGCTACTACTATTGTACCATACCCTTTAGTGGGAGAGAGGTCAGAGGTAAGAGAGCTGGGGCAAATGGATCACTTAGAATCATTGTGGTCCAATGCAAAAAAAGGATCAAGGCTTGCCAATCCATGCCTAGTTGATTTTCTCGAGATACAAATCATCACATTCATGATCGCCCATGCCTACAAGCGATGTGGTGGCACGAGCATTCAGTCGAGTCACGGGGAGGGTATGAAGAGATACTTGCTGATGTTGATGGCCAAGTTGCGATCAACAACTATGGTATCAAGATGGCTTGGAGATTACCTTGCCTCTAGACATCAAAGAATATGATAATATATACAGGGCATCCCCAAGGCATCAAAGAATATGATAATATATACAGGGCATCAAAGAATATGATAATATATACATGGCATCCCTAAGGCACCTTCTTGGTTGTTGACCCAATGGTTTATGCCCATTAAACAAAGGTTTACTGCCAAGGAATTCCATGAAAGACATGCTCAAGACTCTCACTTGATCTACAATTTTCCTTACTTTGAGCACAACCTCTTCGATACTCTGAACCAACAAAGGTAGTTCATGCTTACTACCATCTATGCATGGCAAGCGATCCCCGATCTCACCATAGCCGCTATTGTTAGGTTCTTCAAGCTAATCATTCTTCTAATTAACATTCAAGATGCTTATGTCCACAGCTACAATAGGGAAGGCATGTGCTTTGACCTCAACAAAGGGCCCTCTGACAGTGGAATCATGTACTACTATCATCAGTTGTGCGGCATGTTGCCATTGTATATGCACACCACATTTGAAGACATGATGGATACTAGCTTACGGAGACCACTATACTTTCTTTGCTGAACCCTTCATGTCCTCTAGATAAGACAAAGCTGCTATAAAGAATATCTGAGGTAGCAGGCCCTATGGCAATAGATTTTGAGAACGGAATCTCCATTAGATAGAGGGGGATGCTAACTCCATTTTGGATTAACTTAGTATCTTTCCATTACATAAGAGAGATAGCACAATAAGTGTCATGAAACGGCACTATAAACATTATGATTATGAGAATGGCTATAGCAAAGCCATAAAACTATGTATCTTGTAAGCTTTTATTCCATCTTTTATTAAGTTTTGGGCACCCAAGGGCGAATAAGGGCCAGTTGCACAAATAACAACATTCTCTTAATAAAAATACTCCTTTGAGACGATTGAGTCTAGTCTTATCTCCTTGCTCTCTTGTGTCTATTGTGTGAGAGAGAGAGAGTTGAGAGGAGAGAAAGCTACATTCTTGGTGTATGTTCCTCTTATGCTTGTGTTTTGGAGTGTGAGAGTAGAGAGGAGTGAGTGTCCTTGTATAGAGAAAGGCAACCTTATGGTGTCAACTTTTGAGGAGGAGGCAAGAGAGTGGAACTAGCTACCACTAGCATAGCTTGGAGTCTTTAGAGACATAAGCTTGGATGCTGGCAAGTTCCCAATGACAAGTTAAGGTAAACATTGTCCACTGCACTAGGAGAGGGATGGTGGAGCCTATAACACACACACACACACACACACACACACACACACATAGTGGGGGATGGAGAGTGTGTGTGTGTGTGCATGTGAAAGAGATAGAGACAGAGACAAAGACAGAGACAGAGAGTGAGAAAGAGGAAGTTAATAGAGAGAGAGAGAGAGAGAGAGAGAGAGAGAGAGAGAGGGAGGGAGGGAGGGAGGAGGAGGAGGAGGAGGAGGACGTGGAGAGGACGAGAGATAGAAGGGGAGGAGTTGGGCGGTGATGGAGAAGAGGAGCTGGGTGGTATAGTGGAGGTGATGGTGGGCGGGGGGGGGGGTAAGGATTTGTGAGAAAATTTGGGTTTAGCCCTTGCAAAGTTTGACACATGGAGCTCCATCCAAAAGCTCCCTCCATGAAGCTTCCTTAAAAATCACACTCGGTGTTTGATTAAGAAGAGGATTAGTGTAAAGGAAGATGGCTTTGGATTTTTGAGTGGATTTGTGAAACCATAAATGGTTTCACAAATGGAAAATGATAAATGGTTTTCCACCTCCCATAGACCTTTGGACAATAATCAATGCATAAAATTACCTCTAGATTTGAAGGCTTGATTAAAACCTTTGATTTGTTCTTTTTCCCTTCAATTTCTTCACCTTCTTGTCCATTGGTCCTTTGGTCCTTCACCACTTTAAGATTTGGACTTGTCCTTGGTTTCTTCTTCGATGTAGTACACTCTTGCAAACAATGATATTTGTGATGTGTTTCATTTATCATGGATATTTATTTTTTTATTATTTGTCACATGGCTAGAGAAAGATGGTTTTGAATTTTTGAGTGGATTTGTGAAACCATAAATGGTTTTCCTTGGATAGTAACCAATGTATAAAATTACCTCTAGCTTTCAAGGTAAAACCTTTGATTTGGCATTTCTCCCTTCAATTTCTTCACCTTCTTGTCCATTGGTCCTTTACCGCTTAAGATTTGGACTTGTCTGTGGCTTCTTCTTCGATGTAGTACACTCTTGCAATAGTAGTATTTGTGGTGTGTTTTATTTATCATGGATATTTATTTTTGATTATTTACTGCATGGTTAGTTATTTATCACAAGGTATTGGTCACACCATGTTGGGTAGATAGTCATTGGATATAATATTTGGCATGTGTTTTTGATACAGATTAGTGGGGTAGGACTACTGCGGGTGACTTAATGAAGGTTGCACATGTGTGCGACTAGTACTTTGTGGTAAGTTACTAACCATGCGGCAAAATTTAATAATCAAAAATAAATATCCATGATAAATGAAACACATCACAAAAATATCATTTTAATAATTTCCAGTGTAAGAGTATGATGATTCTCTTACACAAAAATAATTAAAATAATCCCCATCTCTCTCTCTCTCTCTCTCTCTCTCTCTCTCTCTCTAATTGCTTGTTCAAAATCATTCTATAAAAATATATCCAACTTGCTAGAAGAAGGACTTCATGTATTTACTTGCTTAAGACTAGTACTAGAGGCTAGACCTTGGTCAACCTAGTGTGAAAACTAGCCACTTGTATTGACACTAAGTAAGACTCAATCATTCCCTTGTAATAGAAATACTTGTGATCTCTTCTCTTGCTTACTTCGATGCTATTGGATTCATGCATGCTAGACGAATGCTTGAATAGGTTTGCTTTTAGGAATCCTCTTTCATTAGCTTCTTCTTCTTCCCCCGCCTTTTGTGAAAGAGAACCACCACGAAGGATAATCTCTATTTGCCTCCATGTAGGCGAAGAGAGATCTTCCTTTAGTCCATTGGTAAAGGAGCATTCCGGTGAAGTGCACTATGATTTTTAAAAATGGAAAAAAAGAAATCTTCGTGTTCTAGTAGAGTGAGTGTGGTGGAAAAGTGTAGCCGTGCTTCAAACATTTTCGACTAAAGTGTGTTTTTAGATAGGGTAGAGAGGTCTTCTCAAAATCAACAAGGTGCATCAACTAGTCTAGCCTACCAACTATCTTTGCTCTAAGCAAAGCTTTCCTTTTTCGTAGGGGTCGGAAGTTAACACCCGAATGAATGTCCATGATGTGGCACTTTATCAAATCAAGTTTTGCCACATAAACCTCCCCACTTTTCCACCACTGTGAGCCTTAAGGTGTGGACCTAGGTGCTATAACTATTAAAAACTCTTTCTTTTAATTTAAAAACGAATGCATAACAATAACAATAACTGTGTGTGTGTGTCTCTCCCTCTCTCTCTCTCTCTCTCTCTCTCTCAAACACACACGCGCGCGCACACACCCATGGGAGGCAAGAAAAAGAAACAGACCACGTCCGTGTCTGCCACACCAACAGTGGCGGATGGAGCTCATGAAATTGACGAGATTTTCTCGAGATGCAAGAAACCAGCGTCTTCTGAGAAGGCTGCCGCCGATAGCAACAAATCCGGCCGGGAGAAAAGGAAGCCTGACGAAGCAGCTTCGGTCGAAGCCGACGCATCTCTGAACAAGGGTTCCGGCAAACAAGCCAGAAAGAAACGGAAAACTCTGTCTGTTGGAAAAGGAGGAGGAGGAGAAGGAGAAGGACCGCCCCTGTCAGAATCAGGGCCCAAGTCTCGCAAGAAAACCAAGGATGGGTTTTCTGTCTACACAGACGATGAGCTTGGTTGGAACAAGAAAAATTCAGGCGGTACCCCCCTTTGCCCTTTTGACTGTGATTGCTGTTTCTAGGGTTTTAATCCAACCCTAACCCTACTAAACCAAGAAAGTATTTTGATTTAGAACACAAGCTTATATTCACGATACCGATTATGTTCTGAAGCATGTAACATGAGGGTGACATTAATACATGATGACAACAGCTTCGTATTTTTGTCATCAGTTTTAGAATCCATTATTTCACTTGATCTTAGCATTCAAGTTTGAAACATGTTTTCACTGTTGGCGTGGGTTTTTCTACATTCAATTCAACATGTTCAGGTTTGCATATTTTATCATGTGGCATTGGTTCCATGTTCCGTCATAGCCGCCGGTCGAGGGAGGCGCCATCCAAGCTGTACATTCAGGAGGTATTATTTTGCAGAATGGTCGGAGATTTCCATCAACTCAGCAGGCAGAATCCATTCTGCAGAATGCTGACGTGTCACAAAACGCAAGATCCCTTCTGCAGAATGCTGACGTGTCACAAAAATGCGCGATCGCCTCTTCTCCCAGCGGCCATGACGGCCAGGAAAGGCCAGCAACTGGCCTTTCCCAGTCAAAAACCAGCTCGTGGCTGCTGCTGCTAGCTGGGTTTCCTCCTGGGAAAAGCTTTCCCTACTCCATCTGAGCTTTTCAAGCATATAAGAGCTTTATGGATGCAACAAAGTTGTTTTTCAAAGCTTCTTGTCCCTGGTTGAAGAAGTTGAACTCTGAATGGTTTGATAGTTGTGCTAGTGATGTTAGGGTTTGAACCTTGACACACTGATGATTACTGGAACCACACTTTATAACCCTGATATTGCTGCACAGCATTTGCATGTTTCTTAGGAGAAAGCGTTTGTGACTTTGCCATCTTTTTCCAAGTAGATTTCAGAATGAATGCTTAAATAGGGTGGCTCATGAGCTAACCACTTGGGCAACTGCTACTTTGCCATCTTGTATCAGTAAGCTTCATTTTATGAAGTGCAACTTCTTGGAAGAGAAATACGTGCTCTTTACAATTATGGACGTGGATATAAACTTTATGGACTTGTGTTAAAAGTAGTGAAACCGTTTTGAGAGGACCTGTTACATGACGTGCACCAAAAGAGAGCATAAATGCAGCAAGATGAATATGCAATTTTAAATCCAGCAAAGTATCTTCAGGTCAGACCGTCAGACATGTTTGTTCACATAGGTAGGCAAACTACAGAGCACTCTAGGCATTCAGATTCAAGTGGCTTGAGGCTCTGGCAGCAACAAAAGCAGATTGGCTGAAAGGTTGTATGGATAGGTGTAGCAGCGTTGGTTGAGCAACTTCACTAGAGGACGATTTTTGAGGTGGTCACTTGTTCTAGTTCTTTACATCAGTATGTGACTTTTTTTGACAGGTTTTTGCATTCAGCAGCAAGTCAGCCTTAGCCAGTATTAGAAGGCTTTTGGGCATCTTGTCACGTGCATCCCGCACTTGGATGCCACGTAGACATTCTGTACAGAAGGTGCAGGACCTGGGATGGTGAACTGGTCCCATGTGAGCCCAGTCCGGGACGAGTCAGCCAGGGATCCATCTCAGTCGTCCGAGGTCAGGTGTGCATTGTCCTGCACATGAGTCCAAGGTCAGGTGTGCAATGTCCTGCACAAGAAGCAGTGCCAGTCCGCGCTGTGAGTCTCCCTCTGGAATGATGTCAGATGTGCTGAGTATCTGGTTTGCAACTGGATGCCAGGCCTCTGTAGGCATGTAGGTTGCATGTAGAGATGGGGCCAGCCCATAGGGCTACCCCAGTGTAGGTGTTTGCATTGGCATAATTAGTATGGGCATGGGGGAGGCATAGAACCACCCCCAAGGGGCCAGGAGGGCCCAAGACTATGCCCACCAGCCAAGGCAAGGGCTGGAGGGGCAGTCGGCCAGCTCCAGACCCTCTGGACAGGCAGCCGACAGAGGGTATAAGCCCTGGACAGAAGGCGGCCAGGTGTGGGGGGCAGTCCCACACCTCTGCGTTGAATGCCCAGCAGCCAGGAGGCTGTCCAGGGGTCATGCGCAGGCTGGACAGGCTCTAAACCAATGTGAAAACACTTTATTGAGTGTGAAAGCATTTAAGATTTTTATTCAGTCGTGGGCTGTCCTGAAACCAGCCGACTGGATGTTTTGGGAAGTATAAAAGCCCAGCCCATAGTTTCATTAGAAGCATCTCATAATTCACCAAGAGCTCCAAGCAACCAAGGGCCAGGACAGCCAAGAACAGTGCTAAAGCTAAGGGGTGAAGGACTGAAGGTCAAGGGCAGGTTTTCCAGCCAAGAAAAGGTCAAGTACTCTTGTATTTGTTTTCAGATTCACATCATTCTAATAAAGCAAATACACCATCCGTGGTGGGGGCCCTACAGAGGGTAATTGGGACCCAATACTGTGTCCTCTCCATCTCCCCCTTCTCTCTCTATTTTCTGCACATAGTCTTTCAGTTTGTGCGTTAATTCCGTCGCGAAAAGAGTGCTGTTTTCTGAGTTTTGAAGTACCGATCCTTCTCCGAAGCTTCCGCATATTACAGTGGTATCAGAGCCTACTTCAAGGACGAAGATTCAGCAAAGAAAACCAGAAAATTTTTTCGCTCGTGTGGTTGGTTTTTAGACGCCGGTGGACTACCCTTTTCGGAGTGACTCCTGTCCCTCGAAGGACGGTTGGTTTTTAGCCTCCGGAAGTCTCCCACACAGACAGTGGATGGTCAGATTGCGTTCCGGAAAGGAATTGCAGATTCCCGCTATGGCGAGCTTTGGCGACGAGAGAGAACCAGAACCATGGGACCAGAGTGCACCAGGCAGCCCAGCTAGGGCACCCGGCTTGAGTGTACAAGACATGTTCCAGCAGATGATGCGAGCAATCGCAGACCAGACAACCAAGTTGGACGAGCAGAAGGCGCGGATTTTGGCTCTGGAGGAGCGTTCTCGCTCTCCAGCGTCGCGTTTTCCATCTCCTCCTCCCTCTCCTTCCGTACCCCAGATACCAGATCCTCGTCACAGGGACCCTCTCGAGGGGTCACAGCCGCAGTCAAGCTCTTTGCTTGAGATGCAGATACGGGCATTGGAGATTCGACAACGAGAAGACGAAGCCATGCGACGAGTGGAACACGAGCGTTACCTCCGAGCTTTGGACGCCAGATTGACACCGGCGGCGCCCTCGAATCATTTTCCCGAGAAAATGAATTTCAGTAAGTATAATGGTAAACTCGATCCCACTACTCTGTATTCATGGTTACATCAATTTGAAGCTTACTTTGCCGCAGTTAGGAAAACAGATATTGACAAAGTGATCTTAGCCAGTTGGTATTTGGAAGGTGAGGCCATTCCTTGGTGGACTCAGTGGGCTCATGCCCACACCAGATCAGGTATGGCAGCTTATGGGTGGGACGAGTTCGTCCGTGACCTTAAGCAGCGGTTTTTACCGCCCCACTACCTTGAGCGACTCGAAGACGAGTTCAGGGGAGCGCGTCAGAACGCGCAACCAGTCCTTCAGTTTGCCAATAGAATTTCGACCTTGTGTCTACAATTAGGCTTATCTGATGCGGACAAGAAAGGGCAGTTTTTGTATGGCCTGGACACGCAAATCCAATGGGAGGTGCGTATGTTTAGACCGGCCACCTTTGAGGACGCACTCTCGCTTGCGCAGAGTGCAGAAATGAAACACAATGGTGGCAAGCCCAAGACTTCCCAGCCGGCTTCTCCCAAGGCTAACACCTCGGGGGGCAAAAGCCAGAACCAGACGGGGTCTTCCCCAGGACAGAGCCCGGGAGCCTCTGGCTCCAAGAACTCGAACAATGCGTCTAAGCTTACTCCAGACCAGAAAGCGGAGGCAGGCAAGACAGGTGGCAAGTTGAGTGCTGAGGAGCTTGCTCAGTACAGGAAGGAGGGTAGATGTTACTTTTGTCACACAAAAGGACATACTTCTCGGGATTGCCCGAAGAAGCCTCCAAAGCCCGCCGCCGCCTCCACAGCTTCCGTGGTGAGCACAGCTCCCACACAGACCCCAGTGGCTACCCCTAGTTCTTCAACCCCCGGTGCTTCAGTTGGCGCAATTATTAGCCGGGAGCTCGAAGATAAGCAGAAGGGCGCCCATGACCAGGAGTATGAGCGCAACGAATTGCTCAAGTCCTTTGGCTACATAGGTGGCCAGAGAGTCGTTGTCTTGTTTGACAGCGGCAGCACGGAGGATGTGATCACGGAAGAGGCCGCTAGGCGTGCCCGCTTCGAGCTCACTCCGGTGGACAAACAAGTTGAGGGATTTAGCACAGGAATGACTACGAGCGTCAAGTATGAAGCTCTAGGTGCTAAATTAGTCATTCAGGGCATAGAGTTTGTGCGTGATTTTATGGTTGCCCCTCTTGTAGGAGCAGACATAATTTTGGGTATCCAGTGGTTTCACAAGTTCCTTCCTGATGTCAAGTGGGACAAGCACACGTTCCAGATTGATCGGAATGTGTCAAACACCCCTGTGACCATTAAGTGTGAGCCAGGTATTCCAAACTTTCCGCTCATAAGCCACTTGCAGGCTAAGCGAGCAGTCAGGAAAGGCGCACAATGTGCGATGATTTACGTCCAGACAGCCCAGACGGTGGCCAGTGCTTCCGAGAAGTACTCGGTTCTCCATGAAAAGTTCCAGAAGATTTTTCTTCGGGACAGTCTCCCTCCCCAGCTTCCCCCGTCCAGACCGGAGGATCACAAGATTGACCTCCTCCCAGGCTCGGAACCCCCGAGCAAGTTTCCGTATCGCCTTTCTAAGGCAATGGAATCGGAGTTGGACCGCCAACTCCAAGAATTGTTGCAAGCTGGCTTCATCCGCCCCAGCGTGTCGCCATTTGCTTTGTCAAGAAGAAAGATGGGTCTTCTCGGTTGTGTGTCGATTATCGTGCACTCAACAAGCTGACTATCAAAAGCAGATTCCCGATGCCTCGAATTGACTATATTCTCGAGAGGCTGAATGGAGCTAAGGTGTTCTCTAAATTGGATTTAAAGAGTGGGTACCACCAGGTTCGGATTGTTGAGGGGGACATCCCCAAGACAGCTTTCCGTACAGAACGGGCCCACTATGAATTTGTAGTCATGCCATTTGGTTTGACGAACGCCCCAGCTACATTTAACCGCATGATGATGCGTATTTTCCGGGAGTTGATTGGAGTGTGTGTGTTCATATTTTTGGACGACATACTCATATTTTCAGCTACAGTTGAGCAGCATGACATTGATGTGGAGAAAGTCCTTAGGTTGCTGGAAAGCAACGAGCTCTATGTCAATGAAAAGAAGTCAGAATTTTATCTGTTCCAGGTGCATTACTTGGGATATATAATCAGTGCCGAAGGCATTCGACTTGATCCGGCTAAAGTGGCCGAGATTGTTAACTGGGAAGTACCTCAGACTGCTTATGACATTAGATCATTTGTGGGTATATGCCAGGCATATTCCACCCACATTGATAAGTTTTCTGATCTCTCGGCAGACCTCACCGATCTGCTAAAGGGAGTGAAAACAAGGAGGCAAAAGATTCGAATGACTCCACGAGCGTTGGAGGCATTCCAGAACCTCAAGGTGGCTTTGTCAGAAGCGCCTTGTTTAGCCCTTGCCTCGTGGGACGAACCATTTCAGGTGATCACCGATGCGAGTAACATCGCAATTGGCGGTGTATTGCAACAGAATGGTCATCCAGTAGCTTACATGTCTCGTAAGTTACTGCCCGCCGAAAAGAATTACTCAGTCTACGATCGTGAACTCCTAGCAGTCATTCAGGCCTTGAAACATTGGAAACATTTCTTGTATGGCCGTGCCTTCGAGGTTCGCACTGACCATCAGGCATTGCGCTGGATTCAGACGATGCCCAGTGCACAGTGGAGTGATCGACAGCACCGCTGGAGTCAGATATTCCAGCAGTTTGGTGGCATGATTGAGTACCTTCCAGGAAAGGCCAATCCAGTGGCCGATGCTTTGAGCAGGAAGGGACAAGTAGCTGCGATTCAGACCACTAGACTAGACCTTGTTGGTACAGGACTAGAAGACATGAAGCACACGTACGCGGATTCCGAGGAATTCGGTACACAGTGGGAACAGGCATTGGATGCCACAGGACCATGCCATTTTCTGATACGCGATGGTTGGCTTTACTACAAAGGCCGACTGTGTGTCATGAAATCATTCCGGGCAGCTCTTCTCCATGATGCCCATGACGCCATTACAGGTGGTCATAGGGGCATGAATTCGACTCTGGAGAAATTAGAACGGCAATACTATTGGCCAAAGATGAGGCGTGATGTGTTTACCTATGTACAACGCTGTGACATTTGTCAAAAGGTGAAAGCTCCTCGTGGAAAGAAGATAGGGTTGTTACAGCCTTTGCCAATTCCTGAGGGTCCTTTCCAAGACATTTCGATGGACTTTGTCACAAATCTGCCTCCCAGTCCGAGTAAGCGTAATACACAGTGTTTGACTATTGTTGACAGGTTCAGCAAATTTGTGATGCTTATTCCTTGCAGGGCCAATGTGACCGCCGAAGATGTTGCCCAGCTTTTTATTCGGCATTGGTACCCGATTGGTGGGATTCCTAGGACCATAGTGTCAGACCGAGATGCCAAGTTTACCAGTCATTTTTGGAGGGCATTGTTTGATAATTTTGGTACTAAGTTGAATTTTTCCAGTGCATTCCACCCACAGACAGATGGCCAGACAGAGATATACAACCAGTTGGCCTTTGATGTGCTGAAGTGTTACGTCCACGATCAGCAAGGTAAGTGGGAATCGTTTTTGCCTTTAGTTCAAGCTGTTCTGAATGACTCTTTTTCTTCAGCTATTGGCAGGACTCCATATGAGGCAGCGTTTCGAAGGCCTTTCCAGTCGTTGTTAACCAGGACCTCGTCTTCAGTACCGGAGGCGAACAGAGTGACGGAGTCTTACCAGGAGATCCTAGAGTCCGTCAAAGACAGGTTGGCTAAAGCGCAAGAGGCCTACACTCGACAGGCCAATAAAGACCGAAGGGACATGAAGTTTTCGGAAGGAGATTGGGTATATCTTCGGATTATGAAGCAAAGATTAAAGCAGGTGGGCAAGCGATGCCCAAAGTTGTCTTTCAGGAGCTTCGGACCATTCCCCATCCGGAAAAAGATTAATGAGGTGTCTATGCAGTTAAAGCTACCTCCGAGTTGGACTATGCACGATGTATTTCATGTCAGTTGGTTAAAGCCATATGCAGGTCCACCCCCTTCAGAGGTCAAAGACGAAGCGGAACCAGACATTATAGATGAAGCAGAGGTAATGGTTCCAGAACAGATCCTTCTGCACCGTTTCAAGCATGGCTCAGGCCGAAGACTACGACAGTTCCTCACGAAGTTTCAGGACCGAGGAACTCATGAAGCGGTATGGCTCGACAAGGAATTCTTCGAAGACTATCCGGCTTTATTGACGGATTATTTGGAGGCTATGCAGCTTCCGTCAAGTTAAGCAGAAGGGGATGTCACGTGCATCCCGCACTTGGATGCCACGTAGACATTCTGTACAGAAGGTGCAGGACCTGGGATGGTGAACTGGTCCCATGTGAGCCCAGTCCGGGACGAGTCAGCCAGGGATCCATCTCAGTTGTCCGAGGTCAGGTGTGCATTGTCCTGCACATGAGTCCAAGGTCAGGTGTGCAATGTCCTGCACAAGAAGCAGTGCCAGTCCGCGCTGTGAGTCTCCCTCTGGAATGATGTCAGATGTGCTGAGTATCTGGTTTGCAACTGGATGCCAGGCCTCTGTAGGCATGTAGGTTGCATGTAGAGATGGGGCCAGCCCATAGGGCTACCCCAGTGTAGGTGTTTGCATTGGCATAATTAGTATGGGCATGGGGGAGGCATAGAACCACCCCCAAGGGGCCAGGAGGGCCCAAGACTATGCCCACCAGCCAAGGCAAGGGCTGGAGGGGCAGTCGGCCAGCTCCAGACCCTCTGGACAGGCAGCCGACAGAGGGTATAAGCCCTGGACAGAAGGCGGCCAGGTGTGGGGGGCAGTCCCACACCTCTGCGTTGAATGCCCAGCAGCCAGGAGGCTGTCCAGGGGTCATGCGCAGGCTGGACAGGCTCTAAACCAATGTGAAAACACTTTATTGAGTGTGAAAGCATTTAAGATTTTTATTCAGTCGTGGGCTGTCCTGAAACCAGCCGACTGGATGTTTTGGGAAGTATAAAAGCCCAGCCCATAGTTTCATTAGAAGCATCTCATAATTCACCAAGAGCTCCAAGCAACCAAGGGCCAGGACAGCCAAGAACAGTGCTAAAGCTAAGGGGTGAAGGACTGAAGGTCAAGGGCAGGTTTTCCAGCCAAGAAAAGGTCAAGTACTCTTGTATTTGTTTTCAGATTCACATCATTCTAATAAAGCAAATACACCATCCGTGGTGGGGGCCCTACAGAGGGTAATTGGGACCCAATACTGTGTCCTCTCCATCTCCCCCTTCTCTCTCTATTTTCTGCACATAGTCTTTCAGTTTGTGCGTTAATTCCGTCGCGAAAAGAGTGCTGTTTTCTGAGTTTTGAAGTACCGATCCTTCTCCGAAGCTTCCGCATATTACACATCTGGTGTAAAGGCACATCCTAGAATCGATATGTTAGTGTAAATCAGGCAAAGCTGGGGACAATACCTTTATACTTGCTTCACTGTATGCTTTTTTATTGCCTTCACTTTTTTGGGTTTTTGATGCTTTATGTGGAGACCTGCTTGCATGAGGCTTATAAGGTATTGGATGTAGACTCACAAACATTTGAGCCTTAGTTTTGTAGATGTGTTCATCGTGTCTCTCATTCCCATAGGACAGCGACATGAGTCCACCTGCAGCAAGATGTTGGTTGAAGTGCTTAAAACTTGGGCCATATTTGACATCCAAGGCCTTTGGTTCTGCCAGTTAGGACTATCTAGTTGGAAACATGGTGATTAGAGGTGTTTAAGTAATTCCTTAAAAACTAATTTAGTTTGACAGGTGACCAGTTGAGGAAGAGCAAGGTTAACTTTTAGCAAACAAGCTTACAGCAAGCCCTTAGCATGCATACACGCATGCTTAAGTACTAAGTCTTGTGAATTGGTAATCTCCATTTTTCTCATTATAATTGGTAAAGGTCTGCACAACCTCACCAATGTAGTTGACAAACACTTGTGTGAGTCAAATAAGTACTTTATATCCTGCAATATGTTTTTACTTTAGTTCATTGATGTATAGGCTTTGTGCTATCAAATGTGTCATGCTTAATTGATGTATACTTTTCTTTGTAGCTACATTATGAAGACTTGAAGTTCGCATGTACGAGCCAGTGAGGGTGTACCATGTAGTGCAATGCACTTCATTTATGTAGTGGCCTCCTAAAGATTCTAGACATTCTTTATCATATGCAATTATGCAGAACGCAAGCCTCTTGGCTAAGGAACTTCCAGCTAGCCTCAAGAGCCAAATGTGACTTCAAAAACCATTAGCACCTTGTTTCCAGTCTTGATGAGGCTTCCTTTGAATTCATTTAGGGCATGAATTATGCTATGTTCTTGAGCCAATAAAGAGCATCTATCATTGCTTGCAAGTGTTGTTCCATCAGATTAGGTTATTCATTGTCTGAAGAGTTTTGTCACTTTTTCATCCAAAGGAGAAGACATCATTGATGCATTAATTTTGGTTTGGGAGACACTATATTTGTTAATGCCACTTCTAGGACCACGATTGAAATCCCCACTTTGTTGAAGCCACAACTTGCAGGCTGAAGCCAGTGCTCCTTGTTGAAGGAAATGCCAAAGGAAACAAGGCTTTCTGAAGCATCAGGAAAGTGTCAATGCCCCTCTGTCACCAAAGGCTTAATGTAATAAAATGTAACGTGTATATCATCGCCGATACATGGTTTTCCTAAGATAAAGAAGATACAGATTTTTTGGAGGCTTCAAAAGAACTCTCTATATCATAAATACTTTAGAACAAAATTTCAATAAATGAGTCTATTTCCATCTTAGAAAAACAATGGTTTACATATGTACTGATAAGGTTGAAACATGCTCCACGTTGTAGTAGTAAGCCCTTAGTGATAGATGGGCGGTGATGCTCTCTTGAAGCTTCGAAAGCCCTTGCAAACCGAGCACTTGCAGAGGTGGTAATTTTACAGTGGGTCTTACAAAAGGCATTTGCAATACTTGCTCCTCCCAAACTAACATTTAATGCAAGAGTGATGTCTTCTTCCTTGGGGTGAAAAAGACAGCAAAGTCTTCAAATGATGCATCAATAATTGATAGATACTCTTAATTGGACTTCATATCATAGCATGTTTTGGGACTTCAAAGGAAGCCTCAAAGAATGTGCCCCATCCCACCTAATCGGTTGTTTCAAGTCACATAGGCCAAGTTAGAAGTTCCTTAGCCAAGAGACTTGCACAACACATACTTAGCATGGCTACTGTAGGGGCTTCCGTAGCTGTACAGTAGAGTGGGATGGATGAAGGAGGTCAGAGTTGTGCCTAACACCTCATGCTTCCAAGAGACAAGAGACAAGAAGCACAAGTTGGGAACAGGCCAACTTGATTTACACAATTATTATCCTTTCAAATCCATACAAAAGGCAGGGAATAAATGTTAGTGTTATCAGCTGACTTTTCGTTTCTTTAGTTTTGATTGCTATTAATACAATTCGCAGTTTCTATGATACCGTAGGAGAATCCCCAATCTATACGGTCCATGATTGTTTCGGAGAATAAGACACGGTTGGCTGAGAAAATCACACGGTTTCGGCCCGTTGGGAACATCGGTTTGGTCTCTGCTGGGAGTGTTGACACAGGTTTACCTCTTGCAGACACAGATCTACTTCTTAATACTGAATATTCTCTGCATCAAATCCTAAAATTCTATTTACTCTGCAATGAGTTTAATGGCGCTCGTACCTATCCGTAGAGGCTTCTTTCAAAAGATCTAGCAACTTTGAATGGAGTTTACCTTATTGACATAAAAGTTGCAAAACACTCTCTCCTTTAGGATCCACAATGTCACCTTGTACAAAGCTCCTATCACTATTATAAGTGCATTACTTCACACCTTGTATAGACTAGCCAACTTAGTGACACCATGCCTTATTGCAAAAAAGAAAAAGAAAAAAGTCATTGGATAAATGGATTTCTCTTCGCCAATTTCCAATCTCAAGAGCTTTCGAGGCTTTTAAAAAATCATAGCATAAAAGAGCCGAGTGTCAAATTTTCAAATATCATGTACTTTTTAGTGTATCTAAGGGATTGATTTAGTGACATAACAAGGAGCAAATTACGAATGTTTGGGAATGATTATAAGGACACCAATTTGATGAATCACACACATTAACAAATCAACAAAAATGTTCCTTTGTCAAACCTTGAGGACGAGCATTAACTTTACCTTCCATTGTGACAATTAAGGGAAGGAGTGGGTGGTCATTGGAATTATCACACCAATGGCCCGTCTATCCTAGCCTTTAGAGTTTCAACTTTAAAAGTGCATTAAATATACTTTTTCATAAAATAATTCATACAAGAATCAACCACAATAATAGGGCCCTAACATTTGTAAAAATCACAATCAATTAATTAGTTGGGATGAATTTCTGGAAACATGGAAAGTGAAAGTTTTTTCAACCTTAAATTAGGCCTAAGTTTTACCATCGACCTCCTCTCTCTTCTTTCTATCTGCTTTCACTTGCATTCAATTATGCATGTTGCATCACTCTCTAACTGCTTTTAGGTGCATTTCTTTGTGGTAGCAATACTCCTTTCTACATAGAAATCTAAGAGGATCACTGGGAAAAAAATGTAGATCAATTAATTATTTTTCACACGTGCACAGTTCAGTAATTCCGTCCAATGTCTACCTTTGTTGTCCCGAACTTATGATCTATAGTCAAAAATAGTCCACAATGTTAGATCACAATTACTTTGGAATCACTCACAAAAATAATACTGACAAATGGAAATCATTCACTACCATGCTTCCCATATAAACCATGCATTACACATAATTAATCGGATTCACTCCCACATTGAATTCACTCACAATGTCTTCACACGCGTTGCATGTGTCATAAAGTTGATTCACTCCCACATTGAATTCACTCACAATCAAACTCACACATTCCTTACATGTGTCACACGTGTCACAGTTGGTCCGATTCACTCACAACCAACTTGGGTCACCCTCTAAATAATTAATCAGATTCGTTGTTAATTCTTATACCACACTTGGGTCACTCTCTCAAGAATTAATCATGTGGATAACTCCAACGGTCCTCACTAGGAAACTCGAGGGCTACTGACACAAACACTATGGTTGGGAAAAAGGGAGCGTGGATCCTCTCAGGCAAGTATACCCGTCAAGGATGAGTCGCCCTTACTGGCTGGACATGCAAGACCTATGATCTACACTGTCTACTACCGTGCTCTCCGACCACCACCTAGCACTGCAGTATCCCTACATGCGTCTCACTCACACCACACCCACCACTGACCACTCACTCACCTCACTCACACAGAGAGATAGATAAAAACACCACAAGAGCGCAACATTGTATACCAATTGTAGACAAGAATGATACAAGAGAGACTGTGCTCCAACACAGAGAATGTCATACACCAAAGAATGTGCTCTCCATAGAATTTTATCTTAGCGGGTGGATGACTCCACCGGTCCTCACTAGGGAACTCAAGGACTACTGACACAAACACTACGATTGGGAAAAAGGGAGCGTAGATCCTCCCAGCAGGGAACCCACCAAAGATGAGTCAACCTCACTGGATAGACATGCAAGACCTATGCTCTACATTGTCTATTGTGCTACCAACTGTAGACAAGAATGGTACAAGAGAGAATGTGCTCCAACACAGAGAATGTGCTCTCCGCTGAATGTGCTAGAGTGAATGTGACACAAGAGAGATCTCCTCTATGAGAATGTGCTACAATGAATGTCCTACAGAGAGTCTCTCCCTTCGAGAGAGTGTGCTACAATGAAGGCGATACCAAAGAGTGTGTCCTACTACCGAGACAGTGCTCCCCTTATCTCCTCCTTGGGTGTCCTCCTCCTTAAAGTCACAACCCTCATCATGTAGTGTAGAGGGAAGATCTTCCGTCGAGAAAAGAAAGATGATGCTCAAGAGGATCTCGAAGAGGATCTTGCCATCCTAGGAAAGGGAGAGGGGTGCTGCCTCCATGAGTGCCACCGGAGTTGGCCATGCACGTCGAACATGTCAGAGGGCACCGACGGCGGTCGGAGGTGCACTGGCGGTGACGACGATCGGAGCCGTCGGAGGGTACCGATGGTTGGAGCGGTCGGAGATGTCGGAGGTGATGGTGGGAAGCTTTTGGTGGAGTGTGGAGGACCTGGTTTCCTATCCACAGGTCGCCCACTACTACTCAATTCATTGTCCCGGTGAATGGCATAGAAAAAACACAAGTGGTTCTCTGGCAACCTAGACTCTGGGCAAAACATCCGGTAGGCGGGCTCCCAAGCATACCTCATACCAACAAACCTTCTTTCTGGAGAGATACACAAATAAAAAAAATGATGCAACTAGGCTCATGAGCAACTTCATCCAGCAAAGCGAGCTGTGGAAAAAATGAGTGAACTGAGAGCTCTTGGGCACTTCATCCAACAAGCCATTTCTGAGAGCTCTTGGGCACTTCATTCAGCAAGCTATCACTAACTGTACTACCACTATTATCCCCGGGCAAAGCATCCGGACGAAGGTTACACTGATGCCAACAAAGGCACAAAACCAATCTAAACAATAATCATCATTAGCCACTTTGTCCAAGAAAAACTTTCGGCATGAAGTCCAGGCATACAAAGATACAAAATGAACCCTGGCCATGGTCAGTACATAAAAGATCCACTTCTCAATAACAAAAAAGATCTGCTTCTCCCAAGCCTCAGTAATATCTGCCAAGGCAGCCTCCAAGAGAACTTTTGTTTCAGGGTCAAGACTGCTCATAAATTGCCACGGAGATGGCCATACCAAGGGCTATACAATCAAAGGGTTGAGAAGAAATGCACATGCTATGTTATGGTACTTCATAGGGATGAAGAAGGGACTATGACCTTGAGAGTTTTACTCCAACCCATCTGCACCCCATGCTAGAAGCTCTGTTACACATTTAGTTGACCCACCTCGGACCGCAAAATGCAAAGGCGTGCTCCTAAATCAGAGGCTGCTTCCAAATTATCTAAATTCAGTGGAGGTGCCCATTGCTTGTAGTGTAGTGCATGCAAGTCCTCCCACGGGATGCATAAAATATGAAGACATTAGCTCCCCATTCCACTGACATCGTGACGCAAGCTACTCTTCCATGCTTGCAAGAAAAAATGAATGGTGTCTATTGGTGATGATTCAATGTATCCACCATAGCCCCACCCCATTCTCCAAAAGCAACGAAAGCACATCTGGTTGGCCATGGGAAGCTCCATGGTGGTAGTCTAATGGTTGAACTATTCAACCCAAAGATAGCCATAACCATAGCCAAAAGAGGCTTCCCTCTCTCTGAATCCGAGTTGTTCCGGCAAGCTCCATAGCCATGGCCACAGCCATGGCAAGCTGGCAGGCTTCATCAGAAAAGCCCTTCAAGAATCAAAAGCTCGCATAGGCATAGCCAACAAAGTTGGGTGCAACCCGATTCTCTACATCGAAAGAGGCTTTGCTTTTCAACTCCTATCCCCCATTGCCATGGCTGCCTGACCTTACACTGCTTGGTAATCTGCACCATCACAGGGGGACAGGAGTGAGGGGCAATCGGGGTGAGAGGGTGAGAAGGTGGGAAGTGGGGGTTTGGTGAGTGAGAGAGCTTGATCGGTGGGGTGAGGGGGAGAGGGGTGGGGAGACCTGGAGTTGAATAAATTTCTTATTTGGTCTATTAGATGATAGCTTCCACATATTCTGAAGGGGTATCCTAGTTTGCAAGGTATACTCTCTACAATTTCATGCACACTTTTGAACCTGCCGACGAGGGCAGGGGGAGTGAAGAAGGGGGGGGGGGGGGTGTCACAAGGTTGCTTCGTGCGCTCTCACTTTTTCTCTAAGCTACCCGCACTAAGCTCTTGTCTCCAAGACCTTTTCAATCAACCCGCAGCCCTCTAGCTAGAAACCCCCTCTTCTCCATCTAGGTAATCATCACATATATTCACAGCACTAAGAATATAAGAGCACAAAGACATTTCATCACACACCCACCCAAGGAGCCACAACTCCACTGAGCATGCACATGAATATCTATGAGGCCACAACCTCTTCACAGCAAGCACTTCAGCTCATCAGGCTTTACATATGATATCAAAGAATATACAATGTAACTTCAAATGCCTATGCTCTGCTGAATCCCACACCCTCTTCCTAGACACCACAAGAACTCCTTCTCTGGCACCACGCAGGTGTGGACCTGCTGAGATTAAGCCTCCTTTCTCTGTAGGTCACTACGCAGGTGTAGCCCTGCCGTAGTTGTCTTCTCTCTTTGTAGGAACCACGCAGGTGTGGACCTGCTGTGTAGAACCACCTCTGCAGCCCGTTCCCTACAATGAAGCCTCCAGCCCTAGAGCCATCGCTTAAGCCCCATGGCCTACTTCAATCTGTGTGTTGGCGTTGCCTGTGCCAAGCCATGACCTTGCAAGCTCTCCTTGCCTTGCCACAGCCTTGGTTGAAGGCGCCTCAAGCCCACGACCTCCCTCTGGAGTGTAGAAGCCCACGATTGCTCTCAATCGCCTACGCCTTGCACCAACGAAGGGCCACGGTCTGTTTGCTACAGCCGGGTCCTCAATGAACACAGTGTTGTGCCACAGCACACTCACACGATCAGCAACATGCACCACAAACAGCCCACGGCGTCAGTAAGAGAGAGGCGATGAAGACACGGCTGTTCCAGAGCAGCCCGCCATGGAGAAGCAGCACGCGACCTCCAACGCCTATGCGCCTATCTCTGAGGATGCATCAATTATCAACTTACCTCATCAATGGTGCACGATTGCTTTGATTGCTGCCGATTAGCGCCTCGCCATTCTCTGTCATGCGCTCCCCAGCCCGTGTGCTTGCAATCGTCCTCTATGGTTATGCCCAACCAACTCCTCCATTAGTTGTTGGTTGGTTGGTGGAGAGGTGTCCCTTCACATCTCCAGGTTGGCCGCCGTCCATTCCAAGGCGCCCAACTCCTAGTTGGACATAGTGCCTCCACACTTGTCCTTTTATCATGTCCAGCCAATATCCCCTTTTGACCGGATGGGCATGATGTCTCCACACCACGCCCTTGTGAACCTCCATTGCTTGAACCCCTAGTGAGCTCCCTAGGGCTAGTTCACATGCAGCTTCATACGCCTAGCCATCCGTTGCCAAGACGACGCTCCATACCTACAGCTCCTCCGTTGGCTGCAGCAATGCGAGAACATTGTCCCGCGCGTCACTATGTGACCTTGCAACGAGCGGCCTCGTTACATCTCCCCCCTCGATTCCGGACCTCCTTTCCGGCGAGGCCGAATGATCGGGTGTTGTAAATTATACTGATTTACTATCTGCTCGAACCTCCACAGAGTGGGGGCCTTTTGCCACGAATCCTCTTCGTTGCCTTTGCCTTTCCATCTGCAGAAATAGGTTCTATTTGGTCCTGACTGGTTCCACCAGTCCTTATGCTTCAGAATCTGCTCCAGCTCGAAACCTTCCCCACGGTCAAGCACCAAGGCTGGACCACGAACCGCTACCTTCCGTTGAGGGTCGTCATCCTTGGGTGCGGCTCGGAGCATGGAAATGTGGAATACGGGGTGAACCTGTATATGAGCTGGCAGCTCCAACCTGTATACAAGATCACTAATCTTCTCCACAATCCTGAAAGGACCGTCATAGCGCCGGGCTAGACGATCTGTTAAACCTGTAGGCAATGTAAAATGTCCTGGATCCATCTTTAGATAGACCTTCTCTCCGACGGAAAACACATCATGTCTCCTCTTCTTGTCTGCATACTTTTTATACCGGTTTTGGGCTTTCTCCAAAGTCCTCCTAGCCACCTGTAACCTCCCTTTCCATGACTCCAAGAAACTTCCACCTGAGGGTGCTGCCCTGGCCACAGGCTGCACGGCGAGGTCTCCGGGTGAAAAAGGTTGATACCCGCAGCTAAGTTCAAATGGAGAGAACCCAGTAGAGCTGTGTCGGTGAGAGTTGTATGAATATTCAGCTATGTCCAAGAACTGTGACCAGTTCTGCTGATCCAACTGTACATAATGCCTTAGGTAGTCTTCAAGGATCTGATTGATCCGCTCTGTTTGTCCATCCGTTTCCGGATGATAGGATGAGCTAAATTTTAGCATGGTACCTGCTAGAGCAAACAGAGTACTCCAGAAGTTTCCTGTAAACCTGGAATCTCTATCACTGACTATCTCCCTAGGTAGACCATGATACTTGAACACCCCTTTAAAGAAGTGTCTGGCTGTGTCCTCAGCCTCACATGGCGTACCAATCGGGATGAAGTGCGAGTATTTGGTGAGCCTGTCTACCACCACGAAGATGCCTGTATACTGCCCTGAAGGAGGCAGACATGTTATGAAGTCCATGGAGACACTCTCCCATGGTCTCTCAGGAATCTGAAGTGGCTGCAGCAAACCTGCAGATCTCCTCCTGTCCGCTTTATCCTGTAGACACACATTACATGTGCGTACATAGGCATCTACATCTTTGTCCATGAGCGGCCAGTAGAACGATTGAGCCACCAGCTCCAAAGTCTTCTCCTGTCCAGGGTGTCCAGCCCACATGGTATCATGGTGCTCTTGCAGGAGCTCTCTCCGCAAGCCCCCAGTGGCTGGGACATAAAGGCGTCTCTGTTTGTAATAGACCAACCCATCTCGCACAGTCACATGCTTTACCGGCTTCTGATCTGAACCCGTCAGGTAAGTTAGAGCCAGTTCATCCTCCGCATAGCCATTCCTAATGGCTTCCAGCAGCTCATATGATGACAGGATTTGGGCTGAGGCCAAATGAGCTCTCCTGCTCAAAGCATCCGCCACCACATTATCCTTCCCGGGCTTGTACTTCAACTCAAAATCAAACCCTGCCAGAAAGTCCTGCCACCGAGCTTGCTTCGGTGTAAGCTTTGGTTGTGTCACAAAATAAGTCGTGGTGACATTATCGGTGTACACTATGAAATGCTTCCCCATCAGGTAGTGCTTCCATACCCGAAGGCAATGCACCACCGCTGTCATTTCCTTTTCATGAGTGGGGTACCTGGTTTCCCGATCAAGAAGCTTCCTGCTCTCATATGCTACTGGCTGCCCATTCTGCATCAGCACACCTCCCACGGCATGGTCAGATGCATCAGTATGCACATCGAACGGCTCTTCGAAATTGGGCAAAGCCAAGCATGGTTCAGATGCTAGAATCTCCTTGATTTTGTCGAAGGCTGCTTGGCACTTCAAGGTCCAGTTCCACTTATGACTGGCTCTTGTCAAGTTGGTAAGCGGGGTTGCCAAGCCCGCATATTCATCCACGAATATCCTGTAAAACTGTGCCAACCCATGAAATGACCTAACATCAAACACCGTCCTGGGAGTGGGCCATTCCACAATCGCCTTCACTTTGTTCTCATCGGGCATGAGCTGTCCATTGCTCACTTTGAAGCCCAGAAAGTAAACCACTGTTACTCCAAATTCACACTTGCTCTCTTTGAGGTAGAGAGTATTCTCCTCCAGCACGATGAACACCTTCTCCACATCCTGTAAGTGTTGAGACCAGGTTGGGCTGAACACTAAGATGTCATCCAGATAGACAACCACAAACACATCCAGGTACTTCTGAAAGATGTGGTTCATTAAGGTTGAGAAGGTTGCTGGCGCATTAGTCAAACCGAATGGCATCACCAGCCATTCATAGGATCCATACCTGGTTCGACATGCGGTCTTCTCCACGTCCTGGTCAGCAATCCTGATCTGGTAATACCCCGACCTGAGATCTATTTTTGTGAAGTACTTGGCCTTGCCAAGCTGATCAAACAGCTCTCTCAAGTTTGGCAATGGGTATTTGTTCTTGATAGTGACCTTGTTGAGTGCCCGGTAATCTATACACATCCTGAGACTCAAATCCTTCTTCTTGACGAAGAGTACCGGGGCACCATATGGTGAACGGGAGGGTCTGATGAAACCCGCCTCCAGGAGTTCATCCAACTGTTTCTTCATTTCCAGAGTCTCTTCCCGATTCAACCTGTAAGGAGCCTTAGAAGGGGGCTCGCTGCCGGGCACCACTTCTATCCTGTGATCCACCCATCTCTTTGGTGGTAGCTCCTTTGGTAACTCTTCGGGCATGACATGCCGGTACCTGTCCAGCAGTGCCTGCATTTCAGGACGCACATCCTCTTGCTGTCCTGGGCCTTCTTTCTTCTCTACCAGTACTGCCAAGAAGAGCTGTTCTCTCTTCCGTGCAGCTCTCTTGACCTGTAGAGCTGAAAGTAGCTTTGGGAATGCGGGTGGGGGCTCGGAAACCGCATCAACAACCTGTATGCGTTGATCTCCAAGCATTAGCAGCTGCTCGGTATGAGATGAGATCAGGGCCTTGGCTGCTCGCAGCCAGGTTTGCCCAAGGGCAATCTCGAAGTCGTCCATCTCTACCACGCTGAAATCTATCTTGTGGGTAGAGTCACCTACAGTGATGGGCACACTCTTGGCCCGCTTGCTCACTTTCCTTGCTGCTGAATTGACAGCCTTCATGACACTAGTTGTGTCTGCTTCAACCTTCATCCCGCACTCTTTGGCTTTAGCAGGAGTGATGAAGTTATGGGTGGCCCCACTGTCCACCATGGCTCTCACTGGCCTGCCATTTACAATAGCAGTTACATACAGCAGCTTATAAGGTTTGTCATGGTGCTCTTCCCCCATGGCACTCAGCCTCTGAATGGTACCCAGGCTTTGTACACTGGAGCTCGGGTCTCCACTCTGCTGCATTCCCTGCATGGACTGCTTAAGAGGGCAATCACGAGCAAAGTGATCCCCACTACATATAAAGCATTCCACCACTTTACTCTTCCCTGTGGACTTGGAAGAACTGCTTGGGCCTGACTTAGAGCTCTCTGATTTGCCCCCCGAGTTTCCTTTCTTTGAAGCCCTGGAGGCTTCTCCTGAGCTCTCCTTTGGTACATACATGCTGGTACCACCTTTAAACTCTTTCTTCTGAGTTTTAAAGCCAGGTTTCCCCTTGAATTCCCCTTTAGATCCAGCTTTAGAAGGGGTTGTTCCAGAATCTCCTCCTTTCTTTAACTTGTTGCTTGCTCCCCCTTGCCGACCAGCCTCTTGCCAATCAGTTAGGCGGTCTGCTGCCTCATAGGCCTGAGAAAGATTGGTTACATTCTGACGCCTCAGTTCATTCTGAGCCCAATCCTTTAACCTGTGAGTGAAATGGAAGAACCTGTCCTCATCTGACATGGTTCTAACCTGCAGCATGAGAGCTTGAAAGGATTTGATATAATCTCGAATGCTGGCTGTATGCTTCAGATTATCCAAAGCTTGCCGTGCCTTCCACTCCGAGTTGAGAGGGAGGAACTGCTTCTGCAGAGCTTTCTTCATTTCGTCCCATGTAGAAATATTGAAGACGTTCCTCCTGTTGGCAACATCATCAAGATGATTTCGCCACCACAGCTTTGCATCCTTTGTCAAGAAAGTAGATGCATGAAAGATCTGTTCTGCATCAGTACTCAACTTAGCACTCTTAAAGAATTGCTCAGCATCATAGAGAAAGTTCTCTAAGACCTTTGCTTCTCGAGACCCTTCATAAGCCTCAGGTTCCTTCGGCTTTATGCGGCTTGTAGCCCCAGCCTTAGCCTGCACATCTGCTTCGAGTTGAGCAACTCTAATACGAGAATCTGCAACCTGTCTTTCCAAGGTCGCCAAGTCAACCTGGACCTGTCCATGTTCACCATCCAAGCGACCTACTTCATTCCGGAAGTAATCTGCACCCTGTTCCAGCACAGCCAGGCGTCTCTCAAGTTCTCTAACCTTCAGACGAGTAGACTGCCTGGTAGGTTGCAGGAGGACTCTCCCTCCTATCTGCCTGTCTGCTTGGTCAGATTCTTGACCAGCATCGACCTCAGCTTCTATCTCTTCGATTCCCTCCATCGAAGGGTTTTCTTTGGGTGATCTACTTCTAAAGCTCTGATACCACTGTCACAAGGTTGCTTCGTGCGCTCTCACTTTTTCTCTAAGCTACCCGCACTAAGCTCTTGTCTCCAAGACCTTTTCAATCAACCCGCAGCCCTCTAGCTAGAAACCCCCTCTTCTCCATCTAGGTAATCATCACATATATTCACAGCACTAAGAATATAAGAGCACAAAGACATTTCATCACACACCCACCCAAGGAGCCACAACTCCACTGAGCATGCACATGAATATCTATGAGGCCACAACCTCTTCACAGCAAGCACTTCAGCTCATCAGGCTTTACATATGATATCAAAGAATATACAATGTAACTTCAAATGCCTATGCTCTGCTGAATCCCACACCCTCTTCCTAGACACCACAAGAACTCCTTCTCTGGCACCACGCAGGTGTGGACCTGCTGAGATTAAGCCTCCTTTCTCTGTAGGTCACTACGCAGGTGTAGCCCTGCCGTAGTTGTCTTCTCTCTTTGTAGGAACCACGCAGGTGTGGACCTGCTGTGTAGAACCACCTCTGCAGCCCGTTCCCTACAATGAAGCCTCCAGCCCTAGAGCCATCGCTTAAGCCCCATGGCCTACTTCAATCTGTGTGTTGGCGTTGCCTGTGCCAAGCCATGACCTTGCAAGCTCTCCTTGCCTTGCCACAGCCTTGGTTGAAGGCGCCTCAAGCCCACGACCTCCCTCTGGAGTGTAGAAGCCCACGATTGCTCTCAATCGCCTACGCCTTGCACCAACGAAGGGCCACGGTCTGTTTGCTACAGCCGGGTCCTCAATGAACACAGTGTTGTGCCACAGCACACTCACACGATCAGCAACATGCACCACAAACAGCCCACGGCGTCAGTAAGAGAGAGGCGATGAAGACACGGCTGTTCCAGAGCAGCCCGCCATGGAGAAGCAGCACGCGACCTCCAACGCCTATGCGCCTATCTCTGAGGATGCATCAATTATCAACTTACCTCATCAATGGTGCACGATTGCTTTGATTGCTGCCGATTAGCGCCTCGCCATTCTCTGTCATGCGCTCCCCAGCCCGTGTGCTTGCAATCGTCCTCTATGGTTATGCCCAACCAACTCCTCCATTAGTTGTTGGTTGGTTGGTGGAGAGGTGTCCCTTCACATCTCCAGGTTGGCCACCGTCCATTCCAAGGCGCCCAACTCCTAGTTGGACATAGTGCCTCCACACTTGTCCTTTTATCATGTCCAGCCAATATCCCCTTTTGACCGGATGGGCATGATGTCTCCACACCACGCCCTTGTGAACCTCCATTGCTTGAACCCCTAGTGAGCTCCCTAGGGCTAGTTCACATGCAGCTTCATACGCCTAGCCATCCGTTGCCAAGACGACGCTCCATACCTACAGCTCCTCCGTTGGCTGCAGCAATGCGAGAACATTGTCCCGCGCGTCACTATGTGACCTTGCAACGAGCGGCCTCGTTACAGGGGGGGGGGGAGGGTGGTTCGGGTGAGCGAGCAAGGGGGGCAGGGAGTGGTGAGTTGAGTGGGGGGGTGGGTTCGGGTGAGGTGAGTTGGGGTGGGGTGGGGGAGGGGCTAGTCGATGAGGTGTGCGCAGGGGGAGGCAGGTGAGAGTGGGGACGGTCAGTAGCGAAGCGAGGGGGGTCGGGTGAGAGGGCGGCGAGAGAGAGAGAGGGGCTGGGTGGTCGGTGGGGGGTGTAGATGATAAGGGGGCGGTGGACAGGTTGGTCGGCCGGGTGAGGGGGTCGGGTGGGTCGGCGGGGTGATGAGAGAGGGGTGGGGAGACCTATACATCTGACACAAGGTAGAGCAGACTCCTCACTGGTCGGAACGCATAGTTTTTAGAGGACTTGGCCGTGGCTGATTCAGCACCCATGAGTAGACATTAGCCACCATAGCTTTTGGCGATTTGGCCACCGTGAAGATTTTCCACAGTCAAGGTGGTGTAGTCAGTGGGCAACAACCAGGGTCGGTGGCGTGGGGAGCGCACCTAAGAGAGAGGAGGGGTGGGAAAAAAAAAAGGGGGGGCGGTGAGTGAGAGAGGCGGGGCGATGCGAGGGAGAGAGGAGTGGGCATGGTTGGTGAGGGGGGGTGTGCACCCGAGAGAGAGGGAGAGGGAGCGTGGCGAGAGGGGGAGTCATGAGGGAGGGGAGTTTGCACCCGAGAGGGAGAGAGAGGGGGGGTTGACGGGAGGAAGGCGAGAGGATGCGCAGGGGAGAGAGGGGGAAGGAGGGGATTGCAAGGGAGAGGGAGAGAGAGGGGTTTGCGCCCGAGAGGGAGACGGAGGGGGGGTGCGCAAGGTCGGGTGATGATGAGAGGGAGAGGGTGCAGTCGCGAGAGGGGGTCAGTGAGTTGCAAAAGGGCGGGCGGGGAGAGATGGTCGGGGGGGGAAGGGCGGCACTTGGTCGGTGGGGGTGGTGGGGGCAGGGTGGAGACGGGCAGGGTGGCGAATGGGGAGAGAAGAGAGGGGTAGTGAGGTGAGAGGTAACCGGGGGTGGTTGGTGGAGTGAGGGGGTGGTGAGGGGAACGGTTGGTGAGGGGGGGGAGAGAGAGAAGTATTAACGTCGATAGAATGGAACACGAGGGCATATACGACCAACGGTGGGACTTGAACTTGGGTGGAGAGAGAGAGAGAGAGAAGTTTTGTGGGTTTTTTTTGGTTAGTATTTGGAAAAATACTAAGGGGAGATTTTTTGTATTTTTTTTATTTTGGGGAAAAAAAACAGAAGGGGATTTTTTATTTTTTTGGGATTTTGGAAAAAAACTAAGAGGATGATATTTATTTTTTGGTTGAAAGGTGAGAAAGGGGATTGGGTGGTACGAGGGGGTGGGGAGTGAGAACAAGGGAGGGGTCAGGTGCGAAAGAGCGGAAGAGGGTGAGGTGTGAGAGAAAAAAAATTGGGTTTTTTTAAAACATGTAATGGAAAAAATAACTAAGAGGGGGGATTTTTTGTTTGTTTTTGTTTTTGTTTTTGAGAGGCAGAGACTCTCGATACCTGGCACTTCACGAACACTAGGAAGAGTTGAGGCAGGAGTTCCGCTCTATGAGAGGCAAGGGAAACCCATCTTTGATTGTGCACTGATTGAGGGGTCTGAAGTCTACACATATCCTGATCTTGTTGGTCTTCTTTTTGGGAATCACCACTCTATAGGTGACAACCACTCGGAGTGCTCGATGGGAACGATGATACCTGCCTCGTCCACCTTGTCTAGCTCTTTCTTCCCCACTTCGGAATATTTTGGATGCACGCAGTGTATACCCTTCCTGACTGGCCGACTGCCTTCTGTTAGTGGAATTCTGTGAGTGGAAATGGTTGGGTCTATCCCTGGGAGATCCTTGTAAGGCCATGCAAACCCATCTTGGTGCTCTTTGAAAAAGTTGGTGATTCTCTAAAGAGTGGAAGGGTAGACCCACCAAGCTGCCACCAAGATGGGGGCGTGGCGCCTTTATTGTGCCCAGGTTCATCTCTCTCACCTCCTCGTGGTAAGTGGTGGGTGGAAGAGGAGTGGTGCCGAATGCTCCTTGATGGAGAGATAAGGGGTCATGGATTGGGGTGATGTCCAGAGGGAAATCACCAATGCGTTCCTCCGTCCAGCCAGGGGGTATCTCTTCTACCAACAAGGCTTCCTCCCTAGTCTTGAGGTGCTATGCCCGCTGCTCCTTTTGCGGGTATATCTAGGAGGGGGTATAGGCACCTCTAATGACTCCTCTCTTGAGAGACCTTCTTGCGAGGTTGTCGAGAAAACTCAGGTTCCCCTAGACCTATGACCTCTATCTCTTCCTGTTGAGGCACTGGTGCAAAAGAGGAGGCCAGAGTGAGCAAAGATTATGTCCAATCCCATACTGCTGAGAGCTCTTCTTCTTGGGACACCTCTTGAATGGGATATGGGTCCAACCCCACTATATCCACCGTATTGCATTGGAACCCCTCATAGGCCAGAGTGAGCCGAATGGATCCCAAGCCTCATCCACTGGTAGTCCTTGCCGTTCCACTTGCTCTTCCTTGTCATTGGGTCCTTCCTCTCGAATGGGAATCATGTCATGTAGGGCAGTGCCCCTTGCACTCTCATCAGGGCCTTTTTCCAAGGGCAAGGTCACCATCCCCCCTAGGTTAGGGATATGCAAGTTGTCTTAGCCCCAATCATGAATCATCTGAGCTGCCCTTAACCAAGGCCTTCCGATGAACAAGTTGTAGGCCCCTCTAGCTGGTGGAGGTATGATACCACAAAATTCATTTCAAATACTAATCCCTCAAAAGTGATCGGAACTTTCTTAACTAGTCCCAAGGGCATCACTTCTCTTTGGTTTGCCACTCGGATGGCAAAGGGAGCTGGCTTAGTAATTCAGAGACCTAAGACTTGCCTAGTAGCTTCAGGCATGATGTTAACACCAGAACCACCATCCACAATGGCCCCTGGAATTTGATTTCCTCCCATGGAGAGTTTCACTCTCACGCTTCAGCCATCGGCCACTCCAAGGGCAGTGAGGTATACCCTTGCTGGCTACTTGGGTCATCTCCCACTACTACTAGATGTGGCCTCACCCCTAGTTGCCTTCGAATCCATCCAATGCTGGACCAAGCCTACCAAATGCTCTCCTATTTCCTAGCTCAAACCACATAATTGAGGAAGTGTGATTTCCACCTTTGCTCCTGCCAACACTTCCTCCCAACAACTTAAATTACTAACCTTGGGTTGGGTGGACCCGTCACCCGCCTTTAAAGGTATGGTGGTTGGGGGAATGACCAAGGTAGGCGCCGCTTTCTTCTCCATGGGTGGTGTTTGAATGAATTCCTCCACAGCCTCCTTATAAGCTTGTTCCACAATGGATGGGTAGATTGCACCATCAAGAGGAGGAGTTGGTGACTTTGGGGCTCCTTGGGACCGGGTAACGGCCGCCACTATTGGAGTGCCAACAGTCGGAGGCGGCACCACAGCTTCCACCATGTTAACCAATGGGGTTCTATGACAATCCCAGGTGTAGTGGTCTCGGCTCTCCAGGCAATGGAGGCATGAGGGCGAGCCCACTGGTACAGTGCATTAAGCTTGCATGTGGCCGCTCCCCCCACAACGGTAGCATTTAAGAGGCCGGGTGGGGTTTTTGGGAGAGGATGGCGATTGGTGAAACTTTGGTTAGGCTGAGCCCCATACGTGTTGTTAGCAGCTGGAGGTACTGGAGGAGCTGCCGCATAGACCACGTTTTGATAGACTTGGGGTGTTTGTGGGACCGGCGCACGGGTGGGAGGTATGGCTAATAGGTTGAGAGAGTGCTTTCTTGATATGGGATTTGCATAGGTAGGGGGTTTTATGTTAGGGTTACTCTAGGATGAGGGGTATTGGTGTATGCTATTGTGGCTACTTGAGCTCCCTACTGAGATGATGTGGCTTTGGACGGTGGAGGAATTTGTACAAAAGTAGCCATGGGGGAGGGAAGGGTATGTGGGGCTGCTAAGTAGGAGGGGCCAAGGGTGACAGGGTTAATATAAGCTTGGGATTAGGGGGTAGAGACTCCAGCTGATTGAGGGTTCAAGAAGGGTGTTGGGTTTAGCTGGTGGTTAGGGGACCTGGGCAGAAGTTGAAGTACTACTGGTTAGGGTCACCATGTAGTCTTCAGCGAAGGGATTAAGCGGGGTGGCACCTTGCTTAATTTGTTGTTGCATAAGGTGAAGTCCCTTGAGGGCCATATTAAAAGAAGAATAAAATATGTAATTCAGATAAGGCATTTGGGTAAGCGTTATGGGTCAAAGATGTGATGTCAAAATCCACCATTTTTGTAACTGAATCCCAAGCAATCCACACGTCCACAAAATGAGAGGTCCCCATCCATCAACGAAAGACCAAGGAGGAGGTTTGTGATCAATGAGCTTTTCTACCAAGAGATAAATGTGTGGTCCGGATGTGTCTCTAAGAGCCAAAAGGAGTAGCTAGATCGAAGACTGATTGGCCAATGCTGATATAGAATTCAAGACAAGGTAATAGAAGCTTCATCTCAAAGTCTTGGCAAATTAGCTTGTAAACAAAAGTGTTTTTGTGGAAAATCGAGGCAATATTCTCAAACCTTTTAAAATATTGCACATGAAACTTTGACTAAATAAGAAACATAGATTTAACTTAAACTCTTCCTTTTGCCACACTTAAATTTGAAAATTCTATACATTAATGAGTTAAGGTCATAAGACATTGGTTGGAAAAAGAAATAAGAGCAAATTTCTAAACTACGCGAATTTGAAGAAAATCTCCAAACAAGGTCTTATAGCCAAGAAGGATCTCATGTGAACGCACATTTGTATAAGCCGAGAGAATAAAGAAGGATCAAATCCTTAATTGCATGAGTTATGCTATGCTTTATTAAGATTGTCTTATGGGTCTCTGTAACTAAAACCCTCACACCAGACAAATCATTGCTCAAGTACTTGAGGAATGAGGTTGCTTAAGTCTAGCATATATATATATATTTATACACACACACATAACTAAGCTATGAAGTATCTTTGAATGACTCCTCTTTAAAAGACTTCAACCTTGTACTTGAAAACTTTAAACTAAGACTATAAATATAATTTCAACTTGTAAACATAACCCGATTAAGGTTATTTATTTATGAATTCTTCCAAACCTAACTAAGGTTATATTAAACTATGACCTTATTAGAAATAAAACCTTTACTAATATGGCTTGATATTCTATGCATAAATATTTAAGCACGTGCATGTATCTATAAGAAACTATGGTCTCTAGATAATTTTAATGTAAGTCTATGCACACTTTCTACTAATTTTGTATAAGAACAAAGTTTCAATTTCCGAATACAAAAGAAATTTGGAAAGGTTCAAAAGGGAAAGTTGCAAAAGGATTGTATAAAATTTCAATGTTTAAGTCCATGAGCTGGAAATCTCAAACATTTGTAAAACCTCTTAGAAGGTATATAAAAGCTTTTATAAGTCTCATAAAAACAAGGAATTTAGCTTTAAAAATAAAATTTCACATTGTGAAGTTTTTATCCAAGTTGCAACCAGTTGATATTGTGTTAATTCTTTCTATCTTTAGTGATCAACTACTTTTTTGTTGTAATAATTCTTTCTATTTGTTATGATCCTTAGTGCTAGGCTTCATTAGGCTGAGTCTGCCCTGTATCTCCATAGCTCTGATAAAAACTCAGTACACAAACCTTTGTATGAATGTATGCTCTTACGTGTGTGTGTGTATGCTCTTACGTGTGTGTGTGTATGTGTGTGTGTGCGTGCGCGCACACGTGGGGAGTGTGTGTGTGGGAGCATATATTGATACCAAGTTCTACACCCACTATTGGGCACTGATGACGTTAGTGGGGATGTCGTAGTATCTAGTCTATACTATGCATGATGGAGTTGATGGTTTATTGTCTTGTGGATGACTACCATGAGGTTATAAATTGCACATTCTTAAAAGGTGAATTTGGGCATGTTCCTAGATTCATCTAGGTATATATATATATATATATATATATATATATAAAAGCTTAATAAAGCTTCACTAAAGCTTATTAAAGCTTGTTTTAAAAAAAACTTCAATAGAGTCTGCATTGTAACAGTCCACGGACGGCCATCGCTTTTTTTTAAAAAAGCTTTAACGAAAAGCTTTATTACAAAGCTTATTAAAAGAAAGCCTCTCCATGCTAAATACTCGTGTAGTGCGCGAAGGAGAGGATAAATTTTTTATTTTAAAAAAACCGCCATCTCCATCGACAACTGCCGCTAAGAGAAGGAAAAATTCAGTTGCATGACCATCGCACTAGGAGGGGCGGGCAGAAAATAAAATCAATTTTTTTCTTTGATTAAAGCTTTTAATCCACTTTTTTTTCTTAAAATATGTGTTTTTCCCTCAATTGATTTATGGTCAATTTTCCACCAATCATTATGGGTTTTAAAAGTTCAAGGAGCTTAGCAAATCTAAAAATAGAGCTTTGATCTCCTCAATTTGCTATTCCATCCATACAGATGAATAATGGAGAGGATTAAGATTCAGAAAGGCGATTTTGGGAAGAAGAAGAGTGCTTTCTCTTCAAAAAGAGTGGTATTATGATCAAAGTTGATACCCTTGATCTAAGTCTTGATCCAACGGCTTAAAAGTTCCCATAACCCTTAGGCTTTTAGAGAGTCTTTCACTACTCTACCCTTTGGATTTTAAAGAGCTTCTCCCTATTCTTCAAATCTAAGTACCACACTAATGTGAGACTCCTCTGCCCCCTTCGCGCACCGGATTCCCGGTTGCTAGCAACAGAAGTAGCTTCCTCTTGTGCGGGGCAGGGTTTCCCACTCGAGGCCTCGTCCTCGAATGTCCGGACACAAGACTAATCTGGTGGTCATTCCGAAACCGAAACCAGGAAAATTTTCCTTCCTCGGAAAACGGGGACGATTCAACATTTTTTATTTTCTTAACAAATTTTCTAACGGGGTCAAGAGACTAAACTATTCTTCACCTAATTAAACCAGATAGAAGGAAAACTATCACTGACTTAGTTTGAAGAAATCAATGCTTTTTTCCTAACCGAAATCAGGCACAGCCGTTGATCTAATCATTTGAGGAAATCAACACTTTTTTCCTAACCGAAATCAGGCAGCCGTTGATCTAATCATTTGATCTACTCATTTGAGAAATTCTTCAGGTTTTTATTTAACTACTCGAATTCTAAGCGTATTCCTATTATTTCAATTTAATTATTAAAACTCCACTGATTCCAGCCTAACCCCATCTGGCCCATGGGTTAGCCAACCACCACTGGAATCGATAGAACCAGACAATTACTCACCCACCCATAATTGAATGCCTTTCTTAACTTTTGCTTTTGAATACAGATACGCACACACTCCTCTTTAAAACTTTAACATATAAAATAATCCATTGACAAATAGTTATTGGTTACAGATGTCATAACTCAAAAATTCCATCCAGTCCCTTGTTTCTCAAAAAACAGTATCACTCTGGACTCTCCGTTGAGACCAACTGGTCAGCAATAAGATCGAGTAATAACAGATTACAAAATTTCGTCCATCATACATATCTTCCACGACATACGCATGGGTGTCATAGGCACCGCGAGCCCATGCATCTCCTGGTCATAACCCTCCAGGATCCTCCTTAGGTACCCTGGCACTTCACTCAGGGGGATTGCTTCGTCGGCCCTCGCCGGTCGTACCGGAAGCGCACCATTTTTCAACCATACCGAGGTTGGTCAGGCTTTGCCGCATGAGCCGTCCTTTGAACACTCCCCGCCAGCTGTTGCAACCGAACTTCCCTTAGAAAAACATATACCAAATGCTCCCTCCAGCATTCTGGCGTAAGAGAGTCCTTTAAGAAAACAGGGTTTCTAAGCAAGTTTTCGGTTTGATTTTCTTTTGAATACAAGGAGTATTTATTAAATCAATATCCCCAAAACTTCTTGATCGAAATTCTGAATTTCATACCAGAATTCCTTGAATTCTATAACCTTGATCCACAGATCAATTCGAAGGGTCTCAAACTTAGTTTCAGATTTGGCGGGAGTTTTGAGTGTATTTTTCTAAAGTGGTCATACCTTCTTTCCTTGAAACTGACGAAAGAGTTTGGTCTTGATCATAGTCTGATTCAAGGTTCGACTCGGATAAGATTTTTCCTGAACTATCTTTCTCGAAAAGCTTTGGTAATTCAATTACTATTTTACACTGAATTTCTTTCTTTGAATATTCACTTAACTGATTTCTAAATAAGTTACGAATTCCAATGAGGAATAAATTAATCATTTGTCTGAATATTTCGATCTCGATAGATTTCTTAAATTTTCTTTTTACAATCTGTGTGAATATAAAACGATAGAAATTTCTCTCTTAGAGTATTTAATTATTCATTTATCAAATACTCATAGAATTTAAGAGAATTCTAATTTTGATATAAAAGAATTTTATGCATCTATTTATGCATAAAAATCAACTTCAATGGGAATAACACTTTTGTAATAAAAAAATTTCCATTATGCATCTTTCTATGCATAGAAATCAATTTAATAAGAATAACACTTTTATAATTTGAAAAATTCCATTATGCATCTTTCTATGTATAAAAATCAAATTTGATAAGAATAACACTTTTATAAAAAAAATTTCCTTTATGCATATTTCTATGCATGGAAATCCAATTTAATAAGAATAACACTTTTCTGATAAAAATTTCCTTTATGCATCTTTCTATGCATAAAAATCAAATTTAATAAAAATAACACTTTTGTAATTAAAAAAAATTCCTTTATGCATCTTTCTATGCATAGAAATCAATTTTAATAAGAATAACACTTTTATAATTAAAAAAATTTCATTATACACTTTTATAATAAAAAAATCCATTATGCATCTTTCTATGCATAGAAATCAATTTAATAAGAATAACACTTTTATAATAAAAAAAGTTAAATTATGCATCTCTCTATGCATAGAAATCAATTTAATAAGAATAACACTTTTATAATTAAAAAAATTCCATTATGCATCTTTCTATGCATAGAAATCAAATTTAATAATTAATATCAGTGATATCCATGCATATTCATAGGTGAATATGTACATGGAGTAATTAGAATATTTCTTTTAGATGGCAAAAATGGTGGGAATTACTCTTTTGGAATAACATAAAAACATTCTTTTTCATAGAATTTTGGAAAATTTTGCCATAACCTCCTTTGTATGGCTGACCATTTCTCATTTTTATCTTTCTTCACTTAACTTAATTAACCCAATTTAGAATTATAGAACTCTAATCTACACAATTTTCTAAATTCAAGAGAGTAAACAATAAGAAGAGTTTAATTAATCACTTAGTTAATCTTTCTAGGATTAAGAAAGGTTGGAATGTAAATAAGAGAAGGGGGTGGCCTTTTCATCAAAGGCATAGCATTTGAATTTAATTCAATCATTTGCAAAACATAAAAATCAAGAAAACCATAGATTTTTCATTAAAATTCGTAAACAAAGTAAGAAAATTAGCTTACATGGAACTTGTAAGCTCTCCTTTGGCTTGAGGGATTGAGGGTTCTACTCTTGTTTGAAGCAATAGTGACCACCAATTCACTTTGGAGAGGATTAGGCCAAAAACAATTGAATTATTAAAAAATTCAATGTAGATGGCTCAGGACAGGAGTAGAGTAACAGTGCATAAATACCATTAAGCTTTTACAAAGGGGGAGGCTTCTATTTATAGGAAAAAGTGAGTCTCTAACCAAGCAAACTGATTCTAGAATTTTTCAGATCAGTTTGGTCAATTTTTGACCATTTTTTCGTCAGTTCAGCTTACTTTTTGGATCTAGATTTGAAACAGGAGAGAGGAGAGATGAAAATATCCCATTTTATTGATTAAAAATTGGGGGTAATGATGAGAAAAAGGCACCTATTCATGAGGGGAGATCCCCACACTGAGGTGTCAAAATTTAGTTTTTTAATTCTTATTAATCTCATTGACCTATCAAACCTTTGTTTGGACCTTAATCCAAAATTTTCTGAAAACAGGGACCCTTAGGCTAAGGTCTTGTGCACATTAATTTTATTTCTAATGCACCTTAGGAATTTCTTTTGAAACTTCTGTTTTGGGGGAATTTATTTTAATCGTAGGGATATTTTCCATCCAAAGATATCTAAAAAACTAAATTTTCTCTCTCTAGAATATTTTCTCTCTCTAGGCTAAAACAGGTAGAAACAAGATCTTTTATTATTCTGAAAAGGGGATTGATTTACAGGGGAAGAAACTAGACATCTTGAGGGGCTGGGGAGAAATTTTACATCCTCTCCCACTTGAAAAACGCGAGATGTCCTCATCTCGCAAACTGGGGGTAATCCCGCATCAGTTTGGCTTCTTTCTCCCAGGTTACGACTTCAAAAGGATAGAAGTTCCATTTGACTAATAATTCTCTCAGAATTCTGTTTCTGAGAACCTTCTCTCGAACATCAAGGATTTCTTCAGGTTGGAGTTCCATCTGCCCTTGGGTTGAAGAAATAGTTTGTCAACTACCACGAAGATGGAGTTGTAACCTGATTGCACTGAAGGTAGTCTGGTAATAAAATCCATACTGATACATTCCCACTTCATCTGGGGGATGTCTAATGGATGTAACTTCCCAGGCATTTTTACTCTCTCGGCTTTGACTTTATGATATGTCAGGCATTGACGTACATGATTAAGTACATCCTTTTTTAGTCCAGGCCAAAAGAAGCTTTTCTTTACAGACATGTAGGTCTTGATAAAACCTGGATGTCCTGCTATAACGCTATCATGGGCTTCATTCAAAATTTGACCCTTAGTTCCCTCATCATTGGGAATGCATAGCCTGCTATTATAATACATAATTCCTTCATCCAGGCTGTACCCTTGAACTCGGTTCAACTCTTGAGGAGTTTTGCTTTCCTGCATAAGTAGGGTAGCAATAGGGCCAAAGAATCTTGCTTCATTAATCAATGGATTTGACACCACTGTGATTGTTGCAATCAAGGAGACTTTTCTATTGAGGGCATCTGCTACCACATTTTCTTTGCCTGGGCGGTACTTGATTTCAAAATCAAATTCCTGCAGGGTCTGCATCCACCTTCTTTGCGCATGTTGAGATCCTTCTGAGTGAAGATCCACTTTAAGCTCTGATGATCTGTCATCAAAGTGAATCTTTGACCCAGTAGGTAATGTCTCCACAACTTTAGGGCATAGACTACTGAAAGTAGCTCCAGGCCGTGGACAGCATAATTTCTCTCATACGTTCTGAGTTTTCGGGATTCATAGGCCACTGCATGACCTTCCTGAATGAGCGCACCTCCCAGGGCAAAACCACTGGCATCAGTTACTACCTCAAAGGGTAGAGAGAAATTTGACAACTTCAGAACGAGATTGGTTACCAAGGCAGTCTTCAACTTATCAAAAGCGCTCTAACACCTGGCAGACCATTGAAACGGGGTATTCTTCTTGAGAAGATTAGTCAGGGGGGAAGCTATGAGAGCATACTTAGGTATAAAAATTCTATACCAAACAACGAGTCAATCCCAAGAATCCCCTGACTTCTTTCACTGTCTTTGGTTCAGGCCAATCTATGACCGCCTTGGACTTTTGCGGAATCTGGAGAAATTCCGTCTTTGGATACTAGAAAGCCCAAGTATTCAACATGGTCGACAGAGAAAGTGCATTTGCTCTTTGTTGCAAAGAGTTGGTGCTTCCTTAGAATCTCAAGAACTTTACGGACGTGAGCTTCATGGTCAGCTGCATTCTTTGAGTAAATCAGAATATCATCAAAGAAAACAAGAACAAAATCATCCAAGTATTCTCTGAGAATGTCCTGCGTTAGGTGATTGAATGTAGCTTGGGCATTTGTCAATCCAAACGGCATGACAGTAAATTCATAGTGCCCATAGCGAGTATTGATGGCTATCTTTGGGATATCTTGATCATTAATCCTGATATGGTAATACCCTGATTTGAGATCTATCTTTGTAAAGATCTAGGCTCCATTTAGCCTGTCCAAACGGCATGACAGTAAATTCATAGTGCCCATAGCGAGTATTGATGGCTATCTTTGGGATATCTTGATCATTAATCCTGATATGGAAATACCCTGATTTGAAATCTATCTTTGTAAAGATCTAGGCTCCATTTAGCCTGTCCAAAAGCTCATCAATTCTGGGGATATGGTACTTATTCTTAACTGTCAGCTGATTGAGACCTCTGTAATCCACATAGAGTCTTAACGTTCCATCCTTCTTTTTTTGAAAGAGAACTGGCGCTCCCCAAGGTGAAACATTGGGTTAGGCTCCATTTAGCTTGTCCAAAAGCTTATCAATTCTGGGGATAGGATACTTATTCTTAATTGTTGATTGAAACCTCTGTAACCCACATAGAGTCTTAACGTTCCATCCTTCTTTTTCTGAAAGAGAACTGGCGCTCCCCAAGGTGAAACACTGGGTCTTACAAACCCTTGTTCTAACCATTTTGGTTCTTTAGCCTTTAACTTTGTGTCTACCGAATTTATTTTGACAACATAAATGAGCTGCTTCTTTCTAAGTCCTTTCAGTAACCTAGAAGCTTTTACTAATTGCAGATCTGGGGATCCAAAAATTCAATTTCCTTGAACTTTGTTCTCGTGAAGGTCACGGAAGGAAATGGTTCCATTGTGACAGTGAATGTCAGCTTGATTTTTGTGGAGCCAATCCATTCCAAGGATTCCGGTCGAAAACTTCCAAAGGTAAGACTTTGAACTGGCAGTCAGTTACATTCCCATCTACTCTAAATTGAATATGATCTGTCTCATGGTGAGTGAAAAGAATCTTCCCACTGGCCAATTCAACTTGCATAGGTTTCCCTAATTTCTGTTCCAAGACTAGCTTACGCAAGCATCCTGGGGAAATAAATGAATGAGTATTGCCTGAATCAATCAAAAGCTTAAATGGCTTACCCTTATACTCAGTTGGAGCATGGATGACAGAGAATTGAAGATTTGGCCCTTGGTTTTCAATCACGGTATAAATCTGACCTCTTTCCTCTTCCACTACTTCTGCTATCGTAACTACGCTGGCTGCTGCAGATTGGGGCGGAACTCTTTCTCTTTGGTTACCCCAGTTCTGGGAGGGAGTTCTGAGATTACTCTAAACAGAGGCAGATGGTTGAGCTGGAGTCCTCCTGGGATTGCCCTGATTTTGGCGAGACGAACCCTGATTTGACTGATACGAAGGGACTGGTCTCTGCACTCTAGGTCCTTGACTTCCTGTCCTCTGACATGGCAGGAGTCGGGCAGTCTTTAAGCTGGTGCTCGAAACCCTGACACCCAAAACACATGTTTTCACTTCTAAGCTCATCCCTCTGAATCATTGAAAGAGGTGGGGCTCCTGAGAAAGTGTTCTGAGAGGGAAGGGTCTTCCTTCACTTCTGAATTTCCCAGCATCTTGATTCTAAATAGGGCCTTGCTGCCTCTTTGGGGGTGGAAAGTTTGAAGCACTTCCCGGGATTTGGAACCTTTTAAAGTTTAAGGGTGCAGGCTTCGGCGGGACCTTAACAACAAATGCTTGGCAAAGCCCTTTCCCATTCTGATAGCTTCTGCCATTGAGACTGGTTTGGCATTTTTCACTAAAGTGTCCAATGGCTTGTTTATCCCTCAAATGAATCTGGCCATCAGCTGCTCTTCCTCCAAAAGTGGAGAATATTTGAGGAGAAGGGAAAATGCCTGATGGTATTCTTCATCAATCGTCCGGCTATCCTGCTTCAATTCCAAGAACTTTTCATTTTGGTTTCCAAGAAGCCCAGAGGACAGAACCTCTTCTCCTGTGAGTTAAGCTTTAAGATCTGACCAGGTCTGGGTATTTTGGTCGAGACGGTTTGTCTTGCAATGGTTCCTCCATGTGCAACCCTGGCCGTTTCCACAATTTTCAATCTGGCGAGAGCCATCTTGCTCTTCTCGTTTAACCGGTTACATCAAAATACTCTTCCATTGCCTCGATCCATTTTTCCACTACTTCTCCTAACTGTTTCCCTTCACCCTTAAAGGAACCAGGTTGGGATTGGTGTAGGGCTTTACGAACGTCCGGATCTAACTCTTCATCATCGATAAGAGGATCCGGCTGCCTACCACGGGCCGCGCGCCTCATGATTATGACAAAACGATATTTTTGTCAACTTAACTTTGTCATCAGATTTATGACTATTTAATTTTTGAGATTTATTTCTTAAACAAATAAATATTTTATCATAATTCTTGAAAACAAGATTCACTCTAATAATTTTATTAACCAATATTCACAACCACGAAAATAATTTGGAATCTTTTGCAAAACATCATTTATTATCAAAAGTTTTTGATATATACATAGAGTGTCTCGGCTCCAAAATTCACCGCCTCAATCAGGTACGCATAAAAAGGCGATACTGTGATGGAGACATGCTATGATATACACAATTCATCACTGATAACGGTGCTGTAATTCTTCTCCAGGAATAAAGCGGCTAAGAAGTCTAAAAATACGGCAAGAAATTTTAAAATTTCAGGGTGTGATTTTAGAGTTGTACATAATGAACAAATCCTAGCCTTATTAAGATCATGGCTAGCAAGATATTATGTCTGAGTCTCTCCGTTGATTGGTATTGACGCGAATAATTCGCCCTCCAGAGAACCACATATGCTGACATTACTCTACTGGATCAGGAAAGTATAGATCCTCAAAGTGACGAGTGAGTCTCACTCTGCTTTCTCGGGTTGTAGCGGAGTTGATAAGATTTTCGAAGGCAAAGGCGATCATATCTTGACTCTGGGAGAGTCCAAGATAATCTTAACAAGTGAAAACATTATTTCCCATATTCTTTAAAATTTTAGACAATTTCTACTGTTGTTTCGTAAGTTTACAACAGCGCTCTGATACCAGCTATAATGAGACCCCTCTGCCCCCTCCACGCACCGTATTCCTGGTTGCTAGCAGGCGGAAGTAGCTTTCTCTTTTGCACAGGGAAGGGTTTCCCACTCGGGGTCTTGCCCTCGGACACGAGACTAATATGGTGGTCATTCCGAAACCGAAATCGAGAAAATTTCCCTTGCCCGAAAAATGGAGACAATTCCACCTTTTTGATTTTCTTAACGAATTTTCTAACGAGGTCAAGAGACTAAACTATCCTTCAGCTGATTAAACCAGATAGAAGAAAAACTATCACTGACTTAGTTTGAAGAAATCAACGTTTTTTTCCTAACCGAAATCAGGCACATCCGTTGATCTAATCATTTGAGGAAATCAACGCTATTTTCCTAACCGAAAACAGGCACAGCCGTTGATCTAATCATTTGAGAAAATCAACACTTTTTTCCTAACCGAAATCAGGCACAGTCGTTGATCTAATCATTTAATCTACTCATTTGACAAATTCTTCAGGTTTTTATTTAACTACTCGAATTCTAAGCGTATTCCTATTATTTCAATTTAATTATTAAAACTCCACTGATTCCAGCCTAACCCCATCTGGCCCATGGTTAGCCAACCACCACTGGAATCGGTAGAACCAGACAATTACTCACCCACCCATGATTGAATGCCTTTCTTAACTTTTGCTTTTGAACACAGATACGCACACACTCCTCTCTAAAACTTTAACATATAAAACAATCCATTGACAAACAGTTATTGGTTACAGATGTCATAACTCAAAAATTCCATCCAGTCCCTTATTTCTCAAAAAACAATATCACTCTCTGGACTCTCTGTTGAGACCAACTGGTCAGCCAACGAGATCCAGTAATAGATTACAATAATCATTTCGTCCATCATACATATCTTCCACGACATACGCATGGGTGTCATAGGCACCGCAAGCCCGTGCATCTCCTGGTCAGAACCCTCCCAGGATCCTCCTTAGGTGTCCTGGCACTTCACTTAGGGACCGCCTCGTCGGCCCTCGACCATCGTACCGGAAGCGCACCATTTTTCAACCATACCGAGGCTGGTTAAGACTCATGTGTGTGGTACATCAAGTAGGCTTGTAGGAAGATAGGAGTTGCAGGTACTTCTTGTTTGCCTTCTTGCTTAGTGCACAATCCAGCAAGTGCACATAAGCCTAATCCCTTAGCAGTAACCTTGCTTTGGATACTGCTTTTTCAAAACCGTCCCTATGTTTTGACAGGTACTCTGCATGATGCTAGTCTAAAATTGACTCTATTAGCAAAGGCTTGTTAAACATCTCAGCAATTATGTGAAAGTCATCAGCAGCTCCAGCGTTACAAACAAAATCGAAAAGTCTCTCATCAATTAAGGCAAGATCATGGCTCTCAACAATTCCCTCCTTCTTGTCCTTCATGTCTGTGCTAAGAACTTGCTGCTTCTTCTTCTGCATCTCTGTGTCACTAGTTGGCCCTTTCTCCTCCTTAGCCTCCATTGAGAAATAGAAATCCCTCTTACTAGAGGACCTTTGGCAAGAGCAGGTCATTTGGAAAGGGACACCAAACTGAGAACATCGACTTTTGCCTGTTCATCTTCATCTGCCCCCATATCCTGGTCTTCTGATGAATAGGGTTCCTTGTCATTATGCTGCTTAACAAAGTAAAGGGGGGAACTGGATTCTCTCGGCTCCACAGTTGGAAATCCTTGCTCCTGTGTCTGTCCTCTCACAAGCTATGGCTCCTCTATCCATGCCATAACCTCCTCAAGGTCGTAAGCAGACCTCCTCAGGGTTGTAAGTAGAGTGAAGTCAATAGATCTTTTCTTTGTGGTCCTCAACAGCTTTGGAGCCTTCATTCGCACGTCGCTCCTTCCCGCAGCACTAAATTCTGCATCCAGCATCCTCGCTTAAGTCTTCTCTGTTTTGATCAGTAAAACACTGGGAGGAATTAGAACCCGAGCGACCCCTCTATCTATATTTGTATGGTTTTAGCGTGAGATAGCGCATTTCCATTCCTCTTGCAACAGCCATATCACACCAAACTGCACAAACCACTCTCTCTCTCTCTCTCTCTCTAGGTGTACTATATGTGTGTGTCTGTGTTGTATATGTTTCTGTGTGTGTGTGTGTGTGTGTGTGTGAAAGATTATGTGTGTCTGTCTATGCATGCATGTCTGTGTGCCTGTGTCTGAGTGTGTGTTTGTGTGTGTGTGTGTGTGTGTGTTTGTGTGTGAGAGAGAGAAAGAGAGAGAGAGAGAGAGAGAGAGAGAGAGAGAGCAAGCAAACTTACCTGTTGCCATTGTTGCCTGCTTGCATGGGAGTGGATTCTCTCTCTCTCTCTCTCTCTCTCTCTCTCTCTCTCTCTCTCTCTCTCTCTCTCTCTCTCTCTCTCTCTCTCTCTCTCTCTCTAAAAAACGAGAAACTTTAATAGTAGTGTGAGGTTTAAATAACTCACACGTGTGAGTCCGTGTGATGTTGACCATTCACACATGTGAGTTCACAACGGTCCATCAAACACAACAAGGCACCGACGGCTTTGGTATGTATTTCTTTTGACGTACACACACACACACACACACACTCAAACACACACACACACACACACACACACACACACATAGGGAGAAACATATATAACACATACACACACATACAATACAGAGAGAGAGAGAGAGAGAGAGAGAGAGAGAGAGAGAGAGAGAGAGGTTTTTGCGGTTTGGCGTGATATGGCGCTTGCAAGACTAACGGAAGTGCGCTATCGTGCCAAACCACATAAATAGAGATAGAGGCATTGCTAGTACGGTCTTAGATGTACACACACACACACACACACACACACACACACACACACACACACACACACACAGAGGACATCGACAAACACACACAGAGAGAGAGAGAGAGAGAGAGAGAGAGAGAGAGAGAGAGAGAGTATGTGTGTGTGGTCTAGCACGATAATGCAAATGCACGCTAAATGGAATAGCTGCCAAGAGGCACACATTGAGGGAGGGAGGGGGAGAGAGAGAGAGAGAGAGAGAGAGAGAGAGAGAGAGAGAGAGAGAGAGAGAGAGAGAGAGAGAGAGTTATGTCTTTTTTTTCCAAGCTTACTCATAGCTCATGGCGAGGACAAAAGCTACTGCAAGGAGACAAGGTAAGGGGCCTGGATTGGTAGCAAAGCCTGCCTCTTAGAAGAAGCCAAGAAAGGAAAAGCCTATCCACATTCTGAAACAGGTCATAACAAGAAGGTTTTCCTAGATCTTCTACATTCTGAGGGAAATCAGGAAAGCTCAGAAGTATGTAGGGTTGTGTGTTCCAAAGCTCCCTTTTCAAAGGCTGTGCAGGTCCATTTGTGAGCAGCGTAACCTAACTCTAAGGTGGAAGAGGACAGCCTTGCTCTATCTACAGGAGGCTGCTGAAGATTTTCTCCTAGAGTACTTCAATGACCTATGTGTTGTGAGTGCCCACACCCATAGGATGACAATCATGCCCAAGGACAGTGAGACGCACTAAAGAGGCTTAGATGGAGATATGAAAAGCTTCTACAACCTGTAGAGTTTATAGATCCAAAGATGAGAGATATCCTGATGATTCCACCAGTGAGAGCTCCAAGGGGGATAAAATAAAAATTCTAGAGATTACACATGATGTAAACACAAGAGCAAGGCCAGAACAGGAGGCCAGATGGGAGGAAGAGAACAGGAGGCCAGATGGGAGGAAGAGAACAGGATCAGAAAAGAAAAGGATCAACAAGTGAATAGACCCCCAGCGAATCTGCAAGTTGTGCAGTACATCAAAGAAACAAAAGAGTTGGAAGCAGCCAACCTGGAGACACTAAGGAGCTTTAAGAGGGGTGTGTTTGTCTTTGTGGTAATGGAAGATGGTGAGAGACAACTCTCCCTTGACCCGGTGGATCTCAGGACTCTGATGGATAGGACATTATAGATCTCAGACACTATCCTATATGTGTGCCTAAAGTAAGTATGTGAAGTTGCCTTTATAAAGTGTCAGCTTCCTCAAGAGAGCCATTCTGAGGTGTTTATTCTAAACTCACAAGCTGGCACCATTGCGAAGAAAAAAGAGCACTTCCCAACAAGAGATACAAAAGTGGTTCACGTATTTGAACATGCTCGAGGTTATAGTAGTAATTCTTCCATATGAATCAGGGTATGTTACTTCTCTATCTTGTTAGTCATATGCATCTAATAGATAGGGGATGCCTTAGTTTTAGACATTTCTACTTTTGCAGCAGGAACCATTGGAGCCTTGCGTGCATAGAATTGGATAAGAGAAGTGTATGGACCCTTAATTCAATACCAAGATCACATCCTGAGTTAGGACTATAAGTAAACATCCAAAGCACCTTCCTCTAGTATCTTAGAGTGCTTGAAGTTGGCAGTGTATCTTATTGTGAAAGCTTATTTGTTATGCAGGTGTACAAAAAGGCTTCTTGTTGTTCTTGGTGCCCAATATGGAGACTATGAATTGTACAAGTCAGAGATCAAGCAGGTTCAAGTGCCCAAGCAAGGAGACTCACACTCTTGTGGTTGGAGAGTGATGATCCATGCAAAATATATTCTCCAAAGTCTCTTCTTCATGAATCCCTTCATGTCCAAGGTAAGTGGAAGAATCATCGGACATTGATTTAGCTAGATTAGTTTGACATTGTGAATTTTGTGTATTCTAGACCGCCTTACAGAACTATGATAGCAACTATGTGGAGCGCTATAGAGTGACCATGGTACATTTAATACTAAAGATGGTACGTTTAATACTAAAGAATGCCACGGAGATGACTAAGAACAACTAGCCGGACTTCCCTGATGCTACAGATGTTGAGATGCTTCTTCAGGATGAAGGGGGGGAGCCAAAGCCTTCTGTGAGCACATAGAGGCAAATGCTGAAGGAAAGACAAAGCCAAAGTCTGAAGATAAGACAGAGCTAAGGCCCGATGACGAGGTGAACAATGAAGAACCCAAGGCTGATGAGGCAAAGCAAGTTGAAGAGGTAGAGCCAAAGCCTGAAGAGAAGACAGAGGCAAAGCAAACTGAAGAGACAAAGCCAAGGCCTGATGAGGAGGTTAACAATGAAGAATCCAAGACTGATGAGGCAAAGCAAGCTGAAGAGACAGAGCCAAAGCCTAAAGAGAAGATAGAGGCAAATCAAGCTGAAGAGACAAAGCCAAGGCTTGATGAGGAGGTGAACAATGAAGAACCCAAAGCTGATGAGGATCCCAAGGCTAGTGAGGATCCCAAGCCTGATGAGTATCCCAAGACTAATGTACCTGATGATGTAATGTAACCAACTCAATTTTAACAATTGTTTTTATTAAGTGCTTCTTGTCCCTTAATAATGATTATAAGTTTTGAGAGAATCTAAGATTGAGGAGACAGAATTGTATTTTGTATATGACTAAAGGCACTGTTATCTTGACCCAGGTGTTTGTCTTGTCGACAAACCTGGGGTACTATTGCATATGAAGCGCTATGAGGATATCCAACATCCTTATGATCCCACAAATACATTATTAATTGATGATACCCCTGAAAAGGTAATGTATAATCCCATTAGAACATGGATATCACCCCTTCCTTTTGAAGGTAACCCAGATAATGTCTATTTGGAAGAACAATTGATTCCATATTTAGATGGATTGTACAAATCAAAAGACTCTGTACAAGATTATGTAATGAGAAACCCATTTTTATAATGTAATGTCTTCAACTGTCCTATTCTCATTGAAGTAATGTGTCCTGTTTTGTTAGAATAAAAGTCAGACAAAAGGCTCTTGATAAATTATGTTAAAAGAGTACATTCAAATGTGTAATACAAGATAGACTTGATTAATTATGTGAAAAGAGTACATTGAAATGGGTAGAGTCAAGTAGGAATGATCTTGACTGTGTTACCCAATTCTTTACATTGTATTAGTTGCTCCCTTCGAAGGAGGACATTTCTTCCATTGTGAATGAAAGGAAAGTGTGCCGGCATGTCTTGCGAGGATTCTTCGACACTATCCTTTCCTTAGCTGTTGTAGATTGCATTTCTCCCGTATAGAAACAATTGCCACCACATCAATCACTTCAATGTCTATGACTTTGTTATCCATTGCACTTTTTGCGGCTTCCTGATCCATTGGCACCAACTCTCCACCATTGATGTAACGGGACTTGCTATACCAGAAGGACAAGATAAAAGTTTGAGTTGCAATCATGTACTTTGCAACTATTGTCTCCAGTGCAATGTTACAATGGATATCGTTAAAAACTTTACTCTACCATCCCTCATCAAGAAGTCTTGCCAAGAGGAATGTATCCAAATCTTTGCAGACGAGCATGGTTCTTGCTATCTTCACCTGGAATAAGCTAAAAGCTCCACAAACACAGTAATTGGTAGGTAAAACACAATTTTCACTACACGAGTTGGAATGCTCCCTTGTAGAGAGCATTGCACATCCTTGAAGAGCTTGCTCCTTG